>NW_026095893.1:16436411-17671349 GCF_023614345.1 Adelges cooleyi
CATTTTATTAACAGTATTCTATTAATTGGAAAATTATCACAACAAACATATTAGTCGAGTCTAAAAAAGTGAAAAATATAAATACTATATTTTAGCTTCGAGCTGCCTCAATTTATGGAACCTTCTGTCATATACTAAATTGTATGGAACTAGTTTAGGTATTTTCATTTCGTCTAGCTTATGATTTAGAGGTAGCAATAAAATCATATTCAAGAAAACGCTTCCTGGACCCCACTTTGGTAATTTCTTACTGTGCTGGTTTTGACTGTGCTTGGTTTATTTAAAAACAACTTAGGGTTGTGGTCTGACATAATTGCAGACAAGTGTTCCATTCGCAGGAGCTATCTCACTAATGCTGATCTGCTAAATCTGCCGAATCACTTTTCATTCTTTAGTTATAATAAACATTCAAATTAATAAATATCATAAACTCCATTTGAATTTTGCGCCTTGCTTGTGTAATTTGTTAAATTTCAATTGTTTTATACCCGACCAATTCAAGACCAGTTTTGACACTTTTTATTGAATAAAGTAACCATGGCGTTAGTACGAAGTGTTCCTGAAAACCAGGCGTCTGCCCTGTACGATTCGTGCATTTTATTATACTTTTTACTACATGCATTTGACAGGTCGACCATAAAATCCAAACGGTGTTGACCGTGCCAGTACTCGACGTGTGTGCATAAAGAAGTAGTATAAACTTGCAAGTTAAGTACATATGGTCGTTTCCGAAACGGCACTTCTTTTTGTTACTTTAAGAAGCGGATCTCATCCGTTCGACGGAGTTTTCAATGTAATTCGGCGCCAAAATTCTTCGACCGGACGTGTCGACTACTCGCACACATCCTCGAGAGCGGATGTCGAGACGCTGGCATTTATATTTCCGTTCTATCCGTATACTACTGTAGCATCATTATCTTAGACTCCACGACGGACCTCTTACGTGGCCAGTGAGAGATTTATGTTGGCCGTGCAAGTCGACATCATCAAAATATGTCACCCAGGGCAACAATTATAGGCTACACGTAGTCGGATTAAACGGTTAATTTTCCACGATAAATGCGTCTCTTATACAGCACTAACTATTTTTTTTTTTTTTACAGAAAAATGAAAAGCAAAATTAAAATATAAACAGTTTAAATAGTAATTAAACTTTAACGTACGAAGTGCAATGTTGCTAACGGTTTATTGTAATGATTTTTATTCCTTTTCCTTATATTTTTTCGACGGTACAATATGTTTTAGGCTAAACACTAAGTGTATAGTTAAATATAACGTCCAGGATAAATATTTCATGCAATTTTGTTTTACTATTGCAAGCAAATTATTAAATCGACTAAATTTGAACTCTTGATTTTAATTTCGCTAATTATACCAACGACAAATATTGAATTTTTTTTAGAACAATAACCGAAATATGGCATCTTATTTATAGTTTTATTTTCACTGAGTTTGAATTTAGGTATTGTACAACATGTCTAGTTTCATAATTTGCTTCTTTAATTGTTAAAAATACAGTCTTATGATATTATCAACGTGTTTTGTAGATCCATTAAATGTAGAGCTCTCGTTTTCTTGGGAAATAATGACAATAATATATATTTTTTCTTATTTATGTAACTATGGTGTAACATTATAATATTACCGAATATTTACATATTTTACACCATTTTCCACAGTTCTATCGACTTTTGAAATTCCAATCAGGAACGTTTATTATAATTAAATTAACTGTTTAAAAAGAAAATAATATTTAAGTACTGTAAACGGTGACCGGTCGACGAATAGTTTTGAATAATTACTTTTAAAGTAAAGTTTTCCATTGGCGTAAACGATTTTTTCGTCGAAAATCAAAACACAATGTATTTATTTAAATTGTCATTACACAAAGTTGTTAGTCTCCCGAATCGAGAGAAACTTTAATCGAGTTATGTAAAATAAAAAAAATAAAAATGCTTTCCACGTAGCTGGGGGTAGTATACACGGAAAGACCGGGATTTTCTATGGCGAGTCACCGCGCGTTATCAGGTGGTCGTCGCCGCAGTTGTGTTTTTAATTCGCATTTAAAAGAACAAATCGAAATGGCCAAAAACTTTCAAATCCCTTTGGAGCTCAAAGAGATTTATACTGCCCTCGCCCCCGTCGCTGTTGTTTTTACCGCGGTGCAGCGAGTAGCAGAGGGATTGCTATTTTTCTCAACCCGACCAAGATCCGATTAGTATTTGTTTAGCCGCCATCGCGTAAGTCCCTCGTTGGATTTCCACGATTAACGAGTTGACGGGTTTCTTCACCTTGCCAGCGTCCTCTACCTTACCTACCTACCACAACCGGGGTATTAACCGGGCCGACGGCAATCGAAATCAACAAAAGCCACTGCAGAGCATACCTACGCCTGGTCGCTGTTTTCCGCAGGTCCCAGCCCCAATGCTCCTGGCGGCAGACTGTCTACCGGAAGCAGCTCGCAAAAGTTTAATGTAATTATTGTTGTTACTTTTTATTTGCTTTTCTGGCTAATAATAACTACAACAATAACAATAATAATTGAATAATATTGAAACGGAGAACGCTTAAGTGCAAACAATAAAAACACGAGCAAAACGACAGTTTAGAGTTCGGTTGAGATAGGTTTGTTTTTTTAGCTTCGATGGTATTAGGTTTTTTACCGTTATAATATTATAGCGCAAACAATAGGAATACTCCTTATCTTTTCCAATATCCGTATCTCGAAATTAAACGGCGGTTAACGGTGTGGTATGAGTTGTTGTTGCAAAGTTCAACCCGAAGGCGATCATAATAATATTATTAGTAAGATAAACATTAAAATAGCCATTAGAACGATCGCGTATCTAACATGTTCAACGGAACATTAAAACTTAGTCCAAACAACACTGTTTATTGATGAAAAGTTACTATAAAGTCTTGGAACACACACAGTTTTGCAATAAATAAAAAAAAAAAAGTATTTCATATTATTTTCTTAGAGTTCTTATTTTCTTTAGAATTTTTAGTCTGAGTACCAGTAAAAATCTTTTTTATTAATTCTATGTTGATAATAGTTGGTCGATAATTTTTTTTTACAATACACTTGTAAACATACAGCATACTTATTCATTTCACGATTGTTGTTCATCTTCAGACTCAAGCTACAGTTACTCAGTAATTACAAAATTACAAAAAATGATATAAGGATAAACAAAACTGTAATTTTTTTAATAACTTGTAACTTAACCAGTAGTGTAACTTGAAAATTTATAATTTAAAATAAATAAATAAAAAATTGGCAAAAACTTTTTTTTTAGGTTGACTGGTTACAATTTTACAAAAAAAGTTATAAAGTAGCAGAAATCAGCACATTAATTGTACCTGTGGCCCAACAGGTAGTTTTCAGTTTTAATTCTATAGTAATAAGTAATAACTGGTTCTTTTTAGTGTCTATATTTGTATTATTTTTGTTTTTAATTTGAGAGCTTTGGAATAGACTAGATCATATTGTGAAATGTGATTTTGCTGCGTGTTACGGTGGAAGTACAAAAAAAAAAAATTTTATAAAAAGAAAAAGATTATTTATTTTTGGGGAAAAAAACGAAGCTATAAAAATAAAACATTTACTAATTTTATGAAGACAAGACTTCATCTTTTCAGCTGTTATTTTCGGTAGAAAACGATGCATCCGGCAAGGGAAAAAAAGTAAAAACTTGATCGTGTCGTTGGATTTCCTGCCGAAAAATGTTCCTACGGGATAGTATGGCACGCACTCGCTTTACGGAATTCCAAATTGTAGCATACATGAAGTGACTTGTTTTTATGAGCCCTGGGAGACCGATTGCTCGACCCTTTCTCCTATTTGGCTGTGGGGGATGAAAAAGAGACGTTCCGATCCCCATAACGATTATCAGTATTATCTTTTTTTTTTTTTACAACACACTGGCGTTGCAGTGGCTTTAAAATATATTATTATACTATTGTGTTTTGAACGGGGGGTTTTTTTTTTAATGTTAATTAACAGCTACCGCGGATATGGAAGCTGTTGCCAACGGTGACTGCGGTCCACGGCCGCCTGTGTTTTATAATATTTGTACGTGCAAACGGATTGCTCGCGGTTTTCTTTCTTTTAATTTTTATCCCTGTAGAATTCCAAATGAGTCTGAGAACTTAGTTTCGGTCCGCCAAACTCGCGTACTTGTATAAATACACCGCCGCGTTGTACGGTTTCAAGTTAGTCGAATGTATAGACAATGTGCAACGTGTAGCGATTCCTTAAGTACGAGCGAAAAACAACAAGACAAAACTGTGAAAATGTAAAACATTCACGACCCAAATAATAATGTTAACCGTTGTGTGGGAAACTGATAATGTTTTCGTATACGCGTTTTGGTCATACGCCAAAAAATGTAAATCTATTTTTTTTTACAGATAATTTATAATCACTATTACTTTTTATTTCATCCTTAAGCTTATATATATATATGAAAAAAAAGGATAAAACATGTTATTTTAAGAACATTCGCAGTAGACTTACAAGAGCGACTGAGTAATATTAATAACGCTTTTGAGTGAACAATAATTGTTGTCTATTTACGTTACAAGGGAAGTACACTAAATAATGTACTCAATGGTAATACTAACAATTTCACCTTTGTTTATACCAATTTGATGGATAACTAAATATCTTGTTAATGTACAAGACGCTTTATCATTAAAACATTCACGTTCAATTACTGTTGTATTATCGATAGAGTTTTAGAGAGAAAAATGAATCACCGAATCGTTAACACTATATGCACATGCTGTGGTATACTCACATGTTGTGAGTTGCGCGTTATGAATATTATTATAATATTATGTCGTTTGAGAGATACAAATGAATGTGTCGTTTCTCGTACAGAGCTATATTGAAGTCGTCTGAAGGGCCCATAACGCGGTAAGTGTTATTTCGTCCTCAAGGCGGTTAGGGGATGTTTTGTTCTCTCATGGTATTCGGGACCGAGGCCTTTTAAAGACGTTTAGCGTAATTTATTCGTGTAGGAATCGAGCCAGAAGCTTGTACATAAACTACAAAAAAAAAAAAAATATATATATATATATGTAAAATAAAAAGGAAACGACAAAATATTTATGTCATTCCGAGTGCGTATATCACTCGGTAGTCTTTTTGAGGTGTATTTATACGCGAATAAACCGGAAAGATAAGAGAGCGAGTTGTATTTTTACCCTTCTTTTTTTTTGGCAACTCGTATATGGAAGAACGGTTCCCTGGTCTTGCGCGCGATATTCGTTTTATGTCTTTTATCGCCGAACACAATGCTAATAGACACTACTGTTAGTCGTGTTTAATATCATAGTGACTAACGAGTGTTATGCAAACTGAATCCGCGCCCCATTGTTGAACGTACAGCAATCTCGTAGCGCAGTAAAACACTAGCCATTCGTCGAAAAACGTCATTGGATAATAAATCAACGTCAATGATTGGTCGCCGCTATCAAAACAAAATCTAGTGAGCCAATCGAAAAATTTGATTGCCTGCCAGACGATTTAACTTCAATTGGAATCCCTTTATTACTTATACTTCGTTTTCAAATCTACAAATTTGATCGCATCAGTAACCGATTTTGTTGATGAAACTCCTATACGGATGATTTATTACAAAAGTATATGCTCATAAATGAAACTTTAATGATAAGAAATTAGCATTTTACACTATTATTTAAGTTATTTTTAGTTTTTATCAAAAAATATTCACATGATATATCTATATTTTAAAGTATATATCCTTAATCAGTTATCTATAACTTAACACCAAAGTAATTAACCAATTCAGGTATACTGTGAAACCAACAAAACATTTATTAATCCATTGGTTTAATCAACAATATCTTATTTCTAAACGAATCAATATTTTATTGGACGTATATTATTAGAATAAATGTTGTTAAATCAACCTCGATTTTTTTTAGACTTACCAGTTACCGGTAGAGTTAGTTGAGTATGTGCTCTTGAAGTTTATAGTGCATTGCAGTATACGGTTACGAAATAAGTTGGAAAATATAATGTACTTCGTGTTGAAAACTAATAATTGTGGTAATATTATTATTTGTTTGTATACTATACTATTGCATTCTATATATGTATACTGTTAAAATAATATATACTGACCGCTAAGAGAACTTATAAGGGCGACTGTGGCCGCCGTCCGTTTTGTGTTTCCCTTATTGTTGTATGAATAGTTGGTTAATTAGCTGACAATCTCCGGCCGTATCGTTCTCATTTACTCGTAAGTAATTAATTCGCGGTTTAATAAAATCATTTTGAACAAAACAGAAAAGTTTATAAAATTTACTTGTATTTAATTTATACTAAAAAAAAAAAACCAAGTCCGAATGTTGGTCGGTTTTGTATTTACATGCACAGCTGTTTGTAAATTCGATTGTATCGAAACACGACTCACGAGTTTCGAGTGCTCTTAAACAAAAAGTGTTTGTTTTATTCGGAGTCTTGGTTAAACATTAAGTTTTTAATGGGTCTTTGATTGAAATTCTTGTTCAAACAGTTTTGCGCGCTTCAAATTATGCAAAGTCCATAGAATACGGTTGACGGCGGCGGCACGGTTGTCTGGCTGTGTAAAAGTATATTAGCGCCAATCGACTTTATACATAATATTATAATAATATAATACAGCCGTTGTTGTTGTTTTAAAATCGGTCGATTGACGGTCCGAGAGAATGACTTAAAAATTATTGTCGTTTCTTCCTGACAACGAGGTCAACTGCGTGGTCTGCTCTGTGGGGGGCGGAGACAGTCGGTTTCGCTTAATCACCGGAATTGAAATCCTTCTCCGCCACTACTGCGGGTTTTCGGTTTCACGTACATCGAATTCATTTACATAGGGAATCCCGCAATAAACTTGGCTGCTGGTCCCGGACCAGGAGGTACGCCGAGGTCTCTGTCGAGAGAGGACATTAAATTTCATTTCGGTTCGGTAATGTCTTCCGAAGGGGCGACGGTGGGGGGATGTGTAATTGAACCGCCGTTCGGCTGTTTGGTAGCTCGTAAATATTCGCGTTTTATCTGGCTAAGAAGAGGGTATAAAAAAAAAAAAAAGGAAAAAAAAGGACTGCACCACTCTCTTCTTGTAAATAATAATATAGCGCCACCGCGAGAATTTCGGGACATAAATTGTACAAACGAGAATTTAAACAAGAGCCTGCGCGTACACGGTAGGTAACCGCATTTAACCCCAAGCGCATAAAACAATTGTGAGCATGCAGTGTGCTTTATATTTTGCATTGTACTGGGGAACACTGCGGGCAGAGAAAAAAACACAAAATGAGTTTCCACACGAGTAGTTCAATTAAAAGATTGAATTTCAGCATGTGTCTGCGAATAATTAAACTTACTGTCCGTACATAGAACGAACTCAAATTGACGGCAGATCGTTGATCTCGGTTAGATCTTTGGAGAAAAAAATAAAATAGTGATCATCATATTATATCATAAAGCCAATATTAATTAGCATGTAAAAGTTTTTACAACTGAAATCTATTTAAACATTTTTGGTCATATTAGCCTTTTAGTAAATTTCAGTTCATTCAATGTACATAAATTATTTGCTCGTTCTTGACTCTATAAAAAAATATTTTTGAAAATATCTATGTATTATTCTATGTGGTATATATTTCATAACTAATCTTCTTCTTTATCAATCAAGTCTTGTCAAATTAACAAAAAAAAAAACTTACCATTTATACAAACTTATATAATATGTACATTTATTTTGTTAACGGTTTTGATGCTCTAATTTACTGTTTTATTTTTACTCGTAGCAACGTTATTGTAGATACTATATCTAATGGATAAAATACAGATTTCCTTGTTTTACTTTGTACTTGAACGCATCATGTATTTGTTTGACAAAGTACAAAGGATTTACTAGCACGTCAATTTAAAAAAAAAAATACCTACCACAGTAAGATTGCGGTTCAAGACAAACAATGGATAACCATAACTTTCTTTTTATCTTAGTCAATGGCCAATCCAATATTGCTATGAGTAAAAAATGAAAACAAAATGAAAAGTCGTTTTTTGTCCTTTATGTATTTTTATCGATTACCACAAAGGTATATACATACGGTTGCTCGGTGAACACATTGAAAATAGTAATCTAAAGTTTCGCCATTACTAAAGTTTCTTTCAGAAGCGACTCGGTAATCTTTGACCGTCCTCCTCCTCATACAGCTAACTTTTATGACCGACTTTATGATCTACTCCGTCGAATTATTGCTGCGCTAGCATTGCACTTTAATGGTTTATGTGCAAAGTAAATTGAACGGTTGAATCTTTTAATTTGATTGGATGTAAATAATTCATTGTTATAACGTTGATTGAGTTTTGATTGCCACGAGGGGTATTAATGGTACTAACGGCCACTTAGCTGTTATGGTCGTTAGAATATTTTGGATCGAGTAGCGTTTTCAAAAACCCGGAACCGTTGCAAAGTATAAGTTTCATCTCGAAGAGCTTGTGAAAAATGTGTTTTTCTTTTGTGCTTCCGGCGAGGGAAAACTAATTTATAAAGTCCTGCCTTTTGATACACGCGTTGACAACAAAAGATTGGTCACGTTTGCGGAATACTACAATACTGAATTCAAACAATGATTAATATTGTTTATTTTCCTAAAACTTTTAAATAAATAATTTTGACTATTTTTTTTTACGGTAACCTTTGAATTTTCACAATATATAGTATTTGCAGTCAATACTCTTAA
This sequence comes from Adelges cooleyi, assembly GCF_023614345.1. Classification (NCBI taxonomy): domain Eukaryota; kingdom Metazoa; phylum Arthropoda; class Insecta; order Hemiptera; family Adelgidae; genus Adelges; species Adelges cooleyi. The sequence continues at coordinate 16,445,175 of NW_026095893.1, forward strand.
CCGTGTGCGGTTAAGCCGTATGAAAGTTAAAACTCATTAGTTCTACATACATTAGCTGTATAATTTTAAACTTAACCCGAATGATGGTGATAAAACCTGCCAGGGTTTCTCGTTTTGTTATACGGCCTTCTCGTGGTGTCAAGTATAATTGCGACTGACAAACATTATGGGTCACAAATAATATTATATAATATCATGAACAGCGAATACTGCAGTGTGTGGAACTTTATACTGAAGTTCTGAGAACAACAACATTGTTGTGAATTACAATGACTGACGGCTTTTTGTCCGAAACGCATTAGGACATAAAATTTGGACGGTGTAACATTCATAATGCAATTTATCACGTACAAGAGCTATAACATAAAACGTCCAGAGTAAGTTACATCACACTGTTTAGGTTAATAATACTATTTATTTATGATATGATTCATTCATACAGTAACCTCTCTTCTTAGAGCTCTCACTTCTTGGCATGGAATTAATTTGTTTTCACGGAACATAGAAAATGTTTTGCTAAAATTGCACCCACAATAGCTGACGCGAAATTTAATACAAAACACAACAATGGAGACCAACGACAGAAGTAAACCATAAAAGGATCATCGCAAATAATGAAGGATTTGCTGGTGACAAGACATTTAATTTATAAGAAAAGACAAACTAGTAATAGCGATAAGAAGGCGACAAGTTAAACACCTTTCAAAACTGCCTTTTCTACAAAAAATGCATAACATAACCTGCGTTTTTTTGTCCTTAGCTTCTCTGGTTTTATTCGAACGTGCTATTTATAAAATGTCCCGTTTCTACACAATTAACCGAGCAATTTTTATTAAGGATCCTCTAAAGTTGTTTCTACTTTAGTATTATTATGGTTCAGCCAAATTTAGGGTGGGTTTTGTCCAAAGGTAAAACCTTGTCCGATAGATTTTTTCACGAGGAATCCAAATATGTCTTCAAAATTGTCCTAGCACGTCATGTCTGAGAAAATAATATTATAATATTAAACCATATGAAAATATATTGGTCAAGGTTAGTTTCATCGTTTGGACAAAACTCACCCTAAATTTTGTCGAGCCGTGTAATCAACCTTGCTTATCGGATCTGAACTTTGGCAAAAAATTGTATACCATTCCCCCCCCTCCCGTAGTAGATCGAATCTAAACGTTTTTTTTCTTCGATAAATTCTTGAATTACAAATTCTTCAAACTATGTGATTGACAATTGTCGTTGTTAAGGATAGCCGTCAAATACCGCCGCGTGTGTCGAAATAGCGTTGAAATTTATGTATAGTTATTAATAATTTTTGCACCCTGGACGACACGACGGCCGCCGGGTAAGTTGCTGATGTGTCTCCGGGCGACAGTGTATCTATCATGGATATAATGATGTATAAGTAATTCACCGTTAAGCGCCGGGGATTGCTGTGGGCTAAAGTCCCGGGCAAAAAAAAAACTTGGAAAACCGAAGGCAAAGGACCGGCCGGCCGGATGAACGGACATGATTAGTGTCGAATCGACTGATATAAATCGACGGTTCTTCTTCAGCCCTAACCCTACGTCTGCTCGTTTTGGATCGATCACCTGACAAAAAGGGACCTACCCCCGGCGGCGGAGACACGGCAAGTTTTTGGTCAAAAGTCCGGGTGCTTCGCCGGTAGAGAGAGAGAGGTAGGTATGATGAATGACGACAGGTTTGGCTATTCAGCAGCGTCCTGCGAGAAATCCATTATTCGACCTTTGTTCGTCAGCGCTGGGAGGATAATATTGTAACGACCGAATTACTTATGCCTCTCGGGGATCCTCCTCGACTTTCGGTCAAGTCAGCGGTTAAGTCAGTCGAGTCTCCGTCAAAAGTGTTCTCACGACGCGACGTGTTTCCGGGTCAAGACGACGCCGTTCGAGTGCATTGTCCATCGAGTCTACCAATCCTTCATATTATATTGTACTTGTCAATCGAGTTGCAATTTCAAAGGTCCGACGTCCACCGTGTTTTACTTAACACTCTCGAATACTCACTACCGGACTTAAGAGCACAGCATCCCTTCCTTGTAACTATAGGCAAACGCATCATTTGCATCGTCTACCGTAAAAAGTGTTTTACCTATCTTGACAGTGTGATGACACTACCGAGTTGGCTTGTTTGGCTTCTTGTAAATTGGACTATAACTACTACATAATATTTTAAGTTTTACTTTTGGTAATTATTATTCAAAAGAAATTTATCCGATTTAAATAGTTTTATGTTGACACCATATCGATTTGAAGAAAACAAATATTTTATGTTTTTATGTCACACTTGTTTGTAAATTTCCGACAAATTATTTTGCAATTTCTTGTACATTTTTTGGAGACTACATGTACTATCCACCGTATTAAACATCTTCTTCGAGAACTTACTTCAGTATATTATGTATGCGCTAGGTCTTGGGAGCAGTTATAATTGCATAGTCGAGTAAGTCGAGTTAAAATTATAAAATATATATATATATATTTTACAAAAAAAAAAAAACTGGTACGTATAAAGTTTCCAAACGATATCGTTATAAGAGTTCAACTGGCAGTAAGTGGCACTTGTGCAGTCATAGTCCCCAGACATTCTAACAGTGCGGCAATATAGATAATATATTTATAATATTATTCTAAGAACGCAAAATAGCACTTGTTCAATATTTAGATACTGAAAAACGTCAGTAGTTTATTTATTTATTTATTTTTTGTACAAGAAAATTGGTCATACGCATACAGATTGCTAATTTACTCAGAATGCCGCACAATTGTAAGTCTGTTAGTTTTAGGAAACAAAGTCTATTTAATTTAAGACGATTTCGAAAATTGAGTTCCCTTAGCATCACTGACGGTATACATAAAAAATAAAGAGAAGTCGTTTGTGTATAGTACACAATTGGAGCAAACTTTAAGTCTAAATTTCAGACTTCCAATCATAGTAATGGAAACAATTATAGTATGGACTTTTTACGTTTTCTAAGTAACTGTAAATATTATCATAACTATACTATGTTTTTTGCTCGAGATCCAAACGGCTGAGGACTAAGGAAATAATATTTAAATTTTATAGACTTTTACATTTTTTGCTATTGGTGAATACAAACTGTTAAAATTGATATTATTACATATTCTACCTAACTATATTAAATATACAATAAATGCATTTTAATTGATTTATTACAAATAAAATAACATAGTTTTAGAAATATTAACAAAAAAATAAAAGTGTTGAATTTCACGAAACTCCAACTAAGACAACTAAAACTTATTTTTCTGAAATATATTTTGAAAAATCGATATTTAAACATGCCGTTATAATTATCAAAATTATTATTTGATTTTCATATTATTTACAATGATTAATTTTTTTTTTGTGATCAATCATCTCTATTGCCAACTAGCCTCTTCAATTCCTAGTAGTTTGTTAGATCTGCATCGGCTATCAATTTTTGATGTAAGACGTTCTTGGTCGTCCTTAATCTCTTTTGCCATTTATCTTCCCTTCTATTATATATACAGAAGCTCCTCTTCGTGTCTTAAGACATCGCCAATCATATTCCATCCTCATTCTTTAATGGTGCTAAGTATCTTCCTGGTTTCAATTTTTTCGTTTAATACACTTTCGTTGGTTCTTCTTTCTGTCCAGCTTACTCGCAACAGTCTTCTCCAGCACCACATCTTGAAACTTTCAAGGAACTTTTGTTCCGCTTTGTTCACTACCCATGATTCGCATCCGTATAGTGCGACACTCCACACATATACTTTTATCAGCTGTTTCTTCACACTTATGCTCATGTTTTTAGAGCACAGTAGGTTTCTTTTGTTCATGAATGCTTTATTTCCTTGAGCGATCCTTGATTTTACTTCCATAGTACATTTTACATCTTGGCTAATTATACTACCTAGATATCTAAAGCTTTCCACTTGGTCGAGTGTGTGGTTATCAATTTTAATTCTTAATCTATGAATACGATCCTTTTTTTTGGCACATCATTACCTTGGTTTTGTTCCAGTTGATTTTAAGGTGATAATTTTGGAAACATCTTGCCATTTCTACCAGCTCTCTTTTTAGATCATTTTTGATACTGGCGAAAAGAGCTATGTCATCGGCGAATCTTAGAAATAATATTAATCTCCTACTACTATCAATCCAATTTTGTCTTTGATGAGTGTTTCTTTAATTTCGTTGATAGATAAATATTATACTTTATCCTTGTTCAACCCCTTTTCTAATTTTGGCTGTTGTGGACTTGTCTGACACTTGTATTACAGCTGATTGTTCTTTGTACATGCTATATATTATCCGTCAGTCTCTAAAATCAACGCCTATTTCTTTTAGTGTCTTAAAAAGTTCTTTCCAGGGAACTGTGTCAAATGCCTTCTCCAAGTCAATAAATGCAATAACTGTATCGTTGTTAAATTCTATCTGCTTTTCGATTAATGTTCTTAAGCTCAAGATCGCTTCTCTAGTTCCCTTGTTTCTTCTAAATCCGAATTGATTAAAATGATTAATCATTTTACGGCAAACATACATCTTCTCAGTTAATCAGCCAATATAAATCGTAGCAGTGTTGTTAAACGGAGTAGTACATTCTTGCTATAACTAATCACGTGGCTTTTCTTATTAGACGGTTTATTATGATTTAAAAGGGAACGGAACGGCTCGTTGACCACAATGAAGTTCCGGGATCTCGTTTTTGAGCGTAGAGTTTCCTTAACTATGTGAAATATTGTGTTAAACACAATAGAAACTAATAGTACAATTAACAGCGCACACAAAGTTAATTTATTTACACAATATGATAACTTATTTCTCAACGTTGTCAAGTTGGTTGTTGACCAACTTATGTTTGGATAATTTTAACGAAAATTGTTTGAACGAGCTCAAGTAAATTAAAAAAACTCTTTCAATTCACTTTGCATCAGCCATCGATGAAGAAACCTTAAAGATAAAAACATTTTCAGTAAGTTCGAGTGTAAAACTAAAAAAATTGTTGTATACTTAAAAAAATATTAATGGGTTCTGAAAATGTTTCAATAATATTGTTGATTCGTGTAAATTAAAAAAAAAAAATAATAACTACTTAAACAATGACCAGGTGACATGAAGGCATCGTTTACCAAGAAAATTATTTTTTTATAATTTATTTTGACTTATGCAAAAATAACCGATCAAGTACAATATACATTATTTAGCAATAGTTAATCAGCCTAGTATGTAGAAACAGTTTTATTAAAGTATGACGCAAAGACAATAATATTTGCAATAAAGCAGAAACGATACATGTTTCTAAAAAATAAAATGCTCTTGTAAATTAGAACACACATTTCATATTTTTACAATTGTACAACTTTTGTTACTGTAATGAACATTTTTGTTGATTTATTTTTGTCGCAATCCTAAATTGCATAGGTACTCGAAAACACATGCTCGAATGACTAAAAAAAAAATAAAAATGTACAAATTTGCTACTCCTAAAACGTATGTTTACTTATACGGTTTAATCTCATAAACCCAATAATACATAGATTATTTACGTCCAGTCAATCCCGTATTTTGGTTAGTAGCTGTTCGTGTGTACCTCTTCTATTAACGAATAATAAAATTGCCTTTAATTGATTTCAATTGAAAATTACTGCTGCTCAAGTACCCGTCTATCACTGTTTATATTGTAAATATAGTGAAAATGGCACTCCGATCAAAGTGGATAGCGGTGGTCGTCACAGTATTGTTAGCCTGTGTTAACATGATAGACTGTGGGGACTTATTAAAGCATTATTTTGGTGAAGAAAATCCGTACCAATGTATTCTCAAGTTCAATAAAGGACAATTCAAACGTATAGAGATTGAGACGCAACAACGTCTGAGCTCTGGTAAGTTGCGCTTAATGGCTGCCGACATCAGCAAAGAAATCCAATGTAACGATGCGTACTACACGTTGTGGTTTCTGCGTATGACGGATCCGCAGAAATTTAATAATCCCAACCATGTGCTCAGTTTACACAAGGATATAAACAACAGCAAGTATCGGGAATGGCCGAAGAAAATGTTGGCGACCTCGTTTAACGTTGCCAAGGGCGATCAGTACGTACCGTGGCTGATGTATTTGTATTTCAAGTTTATAGAACTTCGCTCTACCTATGTCATATACACTACAATTTGGCGAGGGATGCAGCCCGCGCACAACATGATCATTGACGCAGTTTCTACCACCATGTTGGACAACAATTGCACGATATTCTATCCGGCTACCCCAAACGGAGCCGATGTCTCAGCTCAAATTCTATGATTACCAGAAGAAAACGACACAGTGGGAACCGACGGATGACCTTTCGGCAAACTTCGCTGCGGTGTCTACAGTTCTAGAGAAGCACTGGTCCGACCTTAGTGAAAACTCCGGTCTGCACTGTTTCCAAGAGGTGAACTATAATCCGGTGCCAGGCGTTCAGCCTGTGACCGAACAAAATATAAACCTGCGTCTGCTCGACGTGATCGAACAAGAAATGTGGACCTCTCTGCTAACGGATTTCAAAGTGTTGGAAAGCGGACATGAATTCGACATTTATCTGAAGGAAGAAATTGGCGTGGTCAGAAACGTCTACAATTTTCGAACATACGTCAAAGCGCTAGCGGCCATTCACAAACACGTAGTACTAGTATTAGACACAATGCTGATGCGGATCTTTTTTAATTTCTTGCATGCGTTAAGAGAGGTTGATAAAAACAAAAAGGAGACACAAATCGACAAGTTTTTCAAAACCTACAACGATTGGTGTGTTTTTTTGCACTTGCCGAAAACTAATCGTTACTACAAGATACTAAAAAAAGATGCTAGAAAATGGCCCAGAAATAAGGACTATAAAACGATGTTCCTTAATTTCGGCTTAGAAATGGGGTATTTACAGATAGAGCTGGTCGAAAAAATGATGAAAAACAATATTTCGTCATTTATCAAAACGAAAAATCACAATCTCGAATTATTGATGGACATCGATTTCGATGGAACATGGCTAATCGAGTTTGCGGGACAACACGAAATTTCTATCGACCCAACATTCAAAACCTCGCTGGAGATAATGGATTATCCCACTAATAAGTCCATTCTGTGCTCCCAAGTGTTGATTGGGATTATCAAAATTATATTTACTGATATCCATATGAAAGCGGTTCAATCGTTGGCCGAGCTCAGTACATCGACAGTTTGAACGAATTTAATTGATATATTTATTCATTTCCATTAAAGTGTAGTACATAAATATTGAAATTGTTTATTAAAAATATTTAATGAAATCTTATGCACAAAATAATACTTTTGCACTTATAATAAATTGTAGTATCACAATTGTTTAATATAGCATACACACTGAACATTTTATTTCTATGACTTATTCGCCAAGATACAGAAGAAAAGTGTTTTCTTTATTTTTTTCTTTAATGTGTAGTAAAGAACTAAAGTTTGAAAATAAATATTGAGTTCGTCAGAACCATTTTTGTTTCTATTTATCACAAAAAAGGACATAATGTGTACGGGGAGGTTTACAGGAATTATTGCAACTGAAAGTGATCACTATCAGATAAACACTTTAATGCAAATCTGTAGACATTGTGCTTAATATTTTACTGTACTAGTTTATAATGTGCTTAGTTTGAACATACTATCTACAGATACACATCGACACATTTATTTGAAAGTAATTATATCCCTTTTAGTTATAATAATTCTTGCAGGCCAGTTACCTCTCCATCCCCTTTATGTTCTGTCCTGTAAATGTTTATGCATAGGGTATTCTCATGAAGTCAGTCTTCAAATCAGAAATTATATTACAAAGGTATTTTAATGAGCCAAAAATTTGAAAAAGCACTACTTTTCCTTAGAAATAGAGGAAATCCCCAAAAAACGTTGACAAACCAAAATCGTACAATGCGTACAAATGGCTATATATCATAAAAAAACTTGAATATTTTACTTCAAACCGTTTGTATATTCTAAACTAAGCAATAAGCTAATATGAAAAAAAAAAACAATTTGTTCTTATGATTAACGTCTCGAATATGAAAAAGCCACTACATTTGGTTTGGGACACGGTGTGGATGAAGATTTCACAGGTCTTCAAGATTACTATAACTGGAAGTTATAAAATCACTAATATTTCATATAGACTTGTGACCTCCCCCCCTAATATGATCCGTTCCCACTATGGCCAAACACCTCAGTACTGGCTTTATTTATACAAGAATAAATTTGAATAGGTACCTACATTACCATACAAACGTCAAAACATAATGTATTTTACAAAATACATTTTGTCCAATTGAAATTCAAAAACAACAGACAATGTAGATAAAAAAAACTGTTACAAACGATATGCTTAAAGATGTATGCAAGGTTCACAATTCTTAGTCCGGTCATAAGGGAGCTTGGGGAAATGGGTTTTTTTTATGTCACTTCCATATGAATATTGTAAATAAGCCACTGACATTGCAACGTTCAAAGGAAAGTTTGTTTTTGATAAAAAAAAAACAATAATAAAAATATACGAAAATAGTGGAAAAAACATTTTATATGTTTTAAAATATACGTTAGCTTAATAAAAATAAAATTTAATTAAAATTGAAACTGTCCACCATTGACTCTCCAAATTTAAAGAAAATTGGAGACATGTCTTACAAGTAGGGCCGATTTGGAGCGGAACGCCCTTATATAATAAAATAGTCTTAAGAGAATCCATTGATAAAAATAAATCTGCTAACAAAAGGGGATTCGTTGGTAAAAAGAAAGATACCAGTAATAGGAGACGGCAAGACGCTATTGAAGGAGGATGATCATGTTAAGAGATTGGAAACTATATATTATGAACATTATTTTAGATTTGATAGTTTTTTGATATCATAGGTTAAACCATCCAGAAAGTATACAGCAGAGGTACTTTATACAATGTAGAGTAGCAAAACCGAAGCAACGCCACCCGATAAAGTTCAAAATCTTAACACCATATCTTAACTGTAAAACTTAAAGCTCGTGTCCAAGTCTTCCACTCGGACCTTTTTGTGTCAGAATACCTTTGCTCGATGGAGCTTCGGTCGTCCAAATGGCGTTGACCGCTAGAAACCAACCATTTACATACAGGGACCGCATCTGCGAACGGTAACTCTTATAAAATGAAAACCTTTGCACGCGAAGACCTCGAAGCCTGTTTGAACAGAAAACGTGACCGATAACCGATTCCGAGACCGTCGTTTACCGACTGGTGGGGTTTTTTTTAAAAATATTATATCATTTTCTTCGCGTGCGATATACTTACTATACTTACTCCGACCTCTTGTGGGTGTATAGGTAGATAATGTACGGGCGACGACGCGATAAATCTCTGTTTTCGAGTACCGTCACGTACTGGGGCGATGCTCAGCTGTGCACCGCATAAACTCACTGGCCGAGCTGCAGGCTTCCGTTGCTTGTGTACACGGTCTTATACGGTTGTTGTAATAATATGACCGCCTTGGGTTCGCCCTCTTTGTTGTTGTTGTACGAATATCCGCATAAATACTTATCTACCACGTCGCCGTCGCGGACTGTCGCATATGTAAACCGATGAAATCCGCGAGAATAAAAGCTGTACGGTGAATAAATAAGAAAAAAAAGCACCCGTAAAAGACCACGTAGGTATATAATATAAGAAATCGTCAAGACGACAGACACCGACTAAGCAGCAACCGCCTATGGTCGGTAAATATTTACATAGACATAAAAAAAATATTGACCATAAAATCATTCGCCGGCGTTATTGTCGAGCGCGACATCATTCACACGGTCCACTCCGTGTTTCTTATTGACCCGCCCTGGTGCTATATTATATTCTTTTTCTCCACTATTTATTTCTATATATTTGATTGTACCCGAGAGCGACTATTAACTACAATGTTATCGGGAAAGGAACTAATCCGAGATCAGGAAAAAAAGAAACGAAACAAAAATGATCTTAAGAGACATCAGTCCTAAGCTTGGTGTCTACAACGAATACCAATTTTTTTTTTTGGTACACGTTTCTATTGGGTTACATATTCACACATATCACATGAAAATACAGACTGCGACAATAAAATAATTAAAAATCAGCAGACAAAAGGCCGTTTATTTTAAACAAGGAGAAATCTCTTACGGTGTACTCCGCGATACTTAAGATGTGTTATTAATAATTCGAGTAACCGAATAATTAATTCTTTCGTCTGTCATAAAATATGATAAATTTTCCGTTAATAAACAAAAAACTGAATAATTTTCGGAGAATCGAAAACTTTTTCTTTGGTAATAATTATTATTAATTCTCATCGGACGTGCACTTGAGACGTCTCGGCAAGAATTTATGGATCGTCTAGACGTTTGCGTTGTAATTAAACGGATTCCATAATATAATGTATTCAGCCGAATGACCATATTATATTGTTTGGTATAATACCATCGAGCCGACGTAGAAACTTCCAGTGAAGCACTTTCCGCGTTAAAACATTGTTTTGTACTCACATGTGTGTGTTTGTGTACACACATCAAAGAAACAGCTGGCCGCAGGATCCTTTGTTGGAAGTCCTTGGCGGTTTTGTTTGCCGTCATGCAACACGCATAAGTTGATACCGTTGGGCTTATGTGAATTATCGAAACCCAAGATGCAAAGACACCGCTCTGCTCTGTATTTGAATCGCTTTTAAACTTTTTTTTTGTTTTTGTTTTCTTCCGCTTTTGTCAAATGAGAAATATTCGAACCGACACTGTACGCGAGTTTAATTTGATTTGCTTATATATATATATATATATATAGTTGAGGTGGTTATGATAAAATTTAGAAACTTATTTTACAGCGGATATGAAATTTGTAGACGGGAGCCCATTTTGGAACGGTGCACCTAATAGTTTAGAGGTTTTAAAAGGTAAAATTTTGCACCATAATATCAAGACCACTTCCAATGTGTAAAAGCTCAGTGAACAATTCATTTCTATACGTTCAGTTTGAGAGTAACGGTGTTTGAACGTTTGAACATAATAAACACAACATTTTATACCGCTCGTGACTGTCAATGTTAATTAATGGTTAACGGCACCTTCCTTGTCTTTCTGGCTTCGCTTAAAACAAATCTTGTTGTCGACCAGCGAAATCTCTTTCCATACATCTTATAATTATCATTATTTTGAATAACCGTTCCATAGACTGGAGCTTTCCAGAACAATAATAACCATCTCCGTTTCCAAAATACATTACAACCGTTCTGCTATTATACTTATTATACCGTGTTGTGATTGGCTTTTCGTGTATTTCAAATAATAAATATATGTAAAGAAAAAAAAAACCATTCTACCAACTTTCCCAATTAGCTTACTCTTTTTTATTTTGACATCGATTTTCTTCTTTTAACTTTTTTTTTGTAAATAAATAATTGTATTTATTCGCAGTTCGTCGTCTCTTGATCAAATTAGTGTCTGAAATGTTTGAAATAATTGTCGAGCTGCATTATTAAATAATGGAAGACTATACTTGTATATTTATTTAAACTTAAAGTTTCCAAACGTTTAGTTGGCGATTTTGATTTATAATACCAACGACGACGGCGCAATAAATAATATTATTAATTTTCAAAGGCATAGCAATTCATTTTTGTCATATTATTCTTTCCGGCGCATCATGACAATTTAATCAACAAAGTCAAATCCCCGGAGACAAGCCCGCGGCCGCCGTCTGACGTTCAAGATATTATTATTACAGTAATAATAATGATAATAATGCGTAAACGAGTAGTAGTAACCGAAGGCGGAGTTATTATTTTACATTCATCCGGACGTTTGCGGAAGGCGAGCGAGCGAGCGAGCCGCCGCTAAGGACGTTATCGTATTTAGTGTACCGAGTCTGACATCGATAAATCCGGCTTAAATAAAAAAAAAAATAAAAAATAATAATAATTTGGATCAACATAAATCATAAGGGCAATATATCGGTATTAAAATAGTGGCGGGGGGTGGGGGAAGAAAAAATACCCGCTATCGGACTTGCCGGAGGGATCACACCCGAGTTTAATAAGAAAATGCACTCGGAGAGTGGTGAAACGCAATAAAGCGGTTACTTTCTTTGCTGGGATTCCTATTTTTTTCCCCTCCTTGCCATTCTGCGCCCGCTCATCCCTTTGCACGCAGTGTGCAAAGACAAGGGGTTATATTATGATTTGCAGGAGGGTTGTTCCCGGCCGATTTGTAACTGTTAGTTTAAATTAAATTGTAAAATTCTGTCCGCCCCCTTCCGGCGAACAAAGAGGGAAGAGATAGCGCCGGGGTCTTGCTATATTAGTATAACGCTATTGCAAATATAAACTTTACATTATTATTATTATTATTGTAGTTATCATAATCATAGCAAACGAGAACATAGGGACGCGACTCAAAATGACATGACCAATTCGTTACATGCGTGGCAGGAAATTGGATTTAGTTTGGCAACAGGAAAAATAATAATATCATTTTAGGTTTTTCCTCGTCGCCCTCGACTCACTTAAAGCGCAGATAATATGCAATTGCACGGCACAATGTAACAATACAACAAAGCGCCCGTCTTTTTACAATTTATCAAACATATTAAATTTTATTTTAGTTTAATTTTTATTTAGTCCAACGTTTCGCGAGAATAAATATTAACCATTTGGAAAATATAATAAGACACGTTTTGTACCTTTTCAGTCGACCGTTTTTTTTTTTTTAGGAACGAAACGAATTTATTTTTTAAAAAATGTTGACAAAGGACACTTTCACACTGCAAAAGACGTACATTAATAATTATAGCCAAAACGTCTTGTATGATTTCATACAAGATACCTTGCTTTAACTTCTTCTATTATACTTTTCTTGGGCTTCGTCTTATCCAAAACTAATTTGTTAGCCAGCCGAATGCCTCCTTTCTCCACCGTAAAGATGCCATTGGTCTTTAGCGCAGGTTTATACAATATCTATTTCATTACATCTCGAGTTCTAATGTATAATATGGGAGTACCAGGCTGACAATTTACTGTTCTGTTAAATGGTTTTTATCGTTTATAATTTATCGTCACGTCAGCTTAAGCAAATGGTAGATATTTTCTTGGACGTGAAATGAGAGTATACTCATAAATTTCAACGATAATTGAACTTGAACAAATAATATCAAAATATTACATTTGTATTTAAACTTCGTTTTATCACAAACATTCAAAATTAACAATGTTTCACAGTTAAAATATTATAGTTCATCATCATACAATAAAAAAAAACCAAAACTTATGTCTTATTATTTGTTTTAAATTACATATCATAATATTAGATACCATCAATATATAAATGTTACTCATCTGTTGTATAGATTTTTTTTTTTACTCAATCGAAATGAATCGGCCGGTATCAGTTCAAGTATTTGTGATGGGTAAAAACTTAAGATTCTAGAGACATTAGAGATTTATCTGCTGCCCTCGAGCACCGCAATGCGAAACGTCTTGGTCGAGTGAAGTGCTAACGTATTACGGTCTCAAGAACAAATATAATATTTTATACATAGGTATAATACGACGAATAAGCGCTTAAAATATGAATTATGAAAACCGGAAACGTACATAAATATTTATGTATTTGTGTCTGGGTCTCATTGTCCGTTAAATGATTAAAAATAAATAATTTCCCGAAGTCATAAAGTTGCAAAGGCGGTCAAAAGTGCGGCACAAAACTTTTTGTTCGATCTTAAAACTTTGCCATAAGTGATTTTCGATGTAAACTTTAGTTGAAAATATTACACAAAATGTATGAAATCTATTATTTATTAATTACTTCGTTAATTGCACAAGCAACAATATTATAGTTACGGTTATTTTCGAAAACAGCGTATAAGCGTTGATCATTTTTTTTTTTTTAATTATATACACGGACCGCGTTAGGTTTTTAATGGCCATTAACAAAATGTGATTTCCGGACGTTAATAATAACGCGCTGTCGGCGGGTGTGTTCAATTATTCTGTTAGTACGGGTAGTAAATTCATTAAGGATAAAATTGCTATTTGCTTTTTCAGCAAAACATTGTAATAATTGAAATATTGCATAAAACATTTCAGATAATAGTATTTTACCATTTGGCTCAATTAAATTCAATGCGTAGTAATCAACTATTTACACGAATAAACTATTCAACGACGGTGAAATTTATATACAGTATAAATTCATTGACAATAATGTGTTTATAATCGTGTAAATTCGATTTTTTTAAGAAATCCCTCGATAAATAACACCATACGTACGCCATGATCGTTAAAGGTTGAATATATTCTACTGAAAGTGTTGATTACTTATACACAAAAAAAAATGTTAAATTGATCACTCTGTATACATATGTATTATTACATATAAAGTGTTAAAATCAACGATAATCAACTGCGGAAAGATTAACAAATCCAATAATAGACTAATGGAGTATACATTTGTATTGTTCGGCGACCCATGTGTCATTTAAAATATACTATACAGGTTGAATTATAAAAAATAAGACACAATAAGAAAACATCAACGAGCAACAATAATAATGTATTTTACAAAAATTATCGGACTTACTTAGACTATTTTTTTTTTATTTTACAAAAAACAAACTATACAAAAATATGTACAATAAGTTTTTTTTCTAAATGATATTACAAAGCTTGAATGTCTTGAAAAGGAAGCCACCTAATTGGTAACACCTAAAAAAAAAAGGTAGTTATTATAGTTATATTATTTAGTTAATATTCAAATTACATCTAAAATGAATAATACAGAATAAAAATCCTGCCTTTTCTGGACGAATAAGGGTTAATGGTATTATCGAAACTGTATAGAAAAATATTGCACACAAATTTAGAACTAACTCGAGACTAATTTTAAGAAAAGTTTATCGTGCTCACCGACTTATAGACTCGATAGGCAAAGTCCAGTGGTGAAAAAGTTATCATCCGAGGCAAAAAGCGTCCTAAGCGGATATTTACTATGAAAACAAGATTGATCGGTGTATTTTTTGTATAGTAGCTATTAATAATAGGTTAGGTTAGCTATTATTTATATGGGTTATATTATATGATTTATATTGTACTCTGCTTCCCTACACTGTATTGCGGCGTTAAACGGAGAGTCTGTTAAGCGTTTGGACACGTCTCGGCGGTCCCGCATTTTTTTAAAATTATATTATGCGATGTTGTTATTATTATTATGACCGATCTGCTTTTGATCGAGCCCGCGTGAACACACACACATTAAGCACCGCTCGGTCGCAAGTGCTCCCCGAAAGGATAATATCCGGGGGTGATATCCCCGTTCAAAGGCTAAACCGGTGCAACGACGTCCCCCATTATTGTTCCATTGTGGTCGACCACATAAATTAATATCCTATCGAAAAGGTCGTCCTCGCACACAAACGATCTATCTAATGCGGTGATTTTTATTTATTTACTTTTCAATAATATTTAATTTTTTTTTTACCCTTAGGTTGAAACATTATTCAAAAAACCGCATTAGTGTTTCGGGGGGGGGGGGGACTCTCGTGTAACGGGATAGTGAAACGTGTGCCCGTGTACACACAGGATACAAAATACAATATAAATATAGAATGGCTCTCGAGTCATCAAAAACGTAACATCCTTCACGTTTAACCCTGTAGTGCTTTTTTTTTTTGAGGGGTTACCCACCGCAAGGTTGTTTGTTGTATTCGACCGGATGAACATGCAGATTTTTATCGTAGCACATCTGTTGGCCAGACGAAACCGCTCGGCAAGCGAATTTACATTGGCCATTACGGTTAAAGCCTGTTTTTTTTTGCCGAAAACCAAAAAAGAAAATATGTATTTTCGATTTCTCGCTATTGTAATATACGCGTACTTACCCGTTTTATAATATCCAACATATACATCACTGGTATACGCCTTAAAAAGTTAGACCCTTTGAACGATTTTACACCTGATTTTTTTTCTACGACAAACGTCCACTGGAGACTATGAGAAGCTTATAGAAATAGTGGTTTTTCACAAACCCGTTTTTGATCTTGGTTTTTCATTTAAATAAGAAACGCGTTACTAAGTTAAATTAGGAAATGGCGATTTTTTTTAAAAGTAACAAAAAAATAATATATTTTCAAAAATTGGACCATCATTTATTTAAGCATTACGAAGGGAAAAATTAACGGAGGAAGAGAGTTTGATAAGATATTACATTTTCCAACCAATTAATTGTTCGAGAAAAAAATGTACAAATAAAATAGGCAACAAATTGATTTTTTAAAGACTTATTAAGGTAGAAAACTATATTGAAATGTACAATTCATAAGCGATTTGAATATATTTAAGTAGTGTGGCAAGTTTAGAGTTGTGCAGTTTTAAGATTTTAACTCACGCTTAAATTGCAATCCTATGGGTCACCAGTATTTGACCTAATTGGGTCAAATTATATTATATTAAATAGTTTATAGTTATAATGTAAATATCATTTTGCTGCATAAAATCTGAGACGGGTCTCAAATTCAGCTGGAAAACCCCCCCAAAAAAAACAATTATACTTGGATTTTAGAACCAAAATGATATCGATGCAAATTTTTCCACAAGTAATGGCCAATTCAAATGTAGACGATTTTCCGGATTTGTTCTCAAACCGTTTTGTGTACAAATAGTGACACTGGATAGACCACAACAACAATGTTGATTTATTTAGATAATATAGTATACACCTACTGTTACTATAATATTACCTTTATTATTTTCTTCACACATATACGTATACAATTATAATTCTATTACAACCGTGTACATTTTACGGCTAATTGGTCACACCGCGACTCCTTGTTTATGGACCGGGCTGACCGCATCCGCTTGGGTGTCCGACAGCGTCGATAATTGTTCGTTTTCAAGAGACGTCCGCCCTCGCCTGTAAGTATAATATGTACCTTGGTAAGTATACACACGCCGGAAGTAACTCGTCCGTGTATTCAAATTAACCGTAACAAACGTTTACCGTCGCCTCCAGTGTTGTATACACTGAGTATCATCTCCGAGTGTATACATCAACCGCATGATAATAATAATATATTGTTTTATAATCATGTGTATACATATGTACAAATATACAAATACACACCGTCGAGTTGTTGAAACCGTCAAAAAGGTTCATCTTGCGATAACCCACGTGAAACCACATTTTGGCTGTCAAACTCTTAGCCGTTTTCCTTTTCTTCTTGTTGTAGGCTGTCCAATTTTTCTGTTTTCACAGTTCATCTAGCACACCGTCCAATTAAAACTCGAGATTGCATTGCCCGGCTAACTTCGTTTTTTTATATGATTTAAGTTTATTTGTAAAAATCTTTGGTTTTTTTTTCTGTATTTTATTTTGTGCTTAGTGGACTAAAATATAGGACATCTATTGTATTATAAAACTATAAGAGGTCAGAGATGAACCATCTATATCTTTAAAATGAAAAATACTACTATGAGCTATTCGATTTGTTTGATAGACACATGTGTCTACCTATTCTATGAATGCCTGACGGCGGTGCGTGATAAATCACAATCCGTTCACAAAAAAAAAACTAAGTACATGAAAAAACGGTTTTGGTCAGCGTATACTCGACCGGGAAAGAGCATACAACGCGTTTCACAGTGACCTTAAGTGCGACAACGGACTCGGCCAATCATAGGCCAACTGCCGGCAAACTAGCCCCTGGGGATGATGATAGCCGCTGTGTGCTTTTTAACCTTCAGACGGTTAGACTGCCCTCCGGCACTAGATTCACATGGGTTTTTCTCTCTTATAGCCGACATTGTGTGTGTGTGTAACTCTTTTTTGTGTCGCCGTTCCGAGAATATAAAAAAATGTACTTACATAACCGACTATATAAAAATCGCAACGGCTCCGGTTATAAAACGAGACGTCTCTCGCCGGCTTGTGTACTTAAGCCCCGAGCTCGCCGGGAAAAATTCAAAGGAATCCATCACGACCGATCTCCCCCGAACGGAACAATATATATATATATATACATGTATGGTATTTATAAGGGCGGCTTTGGGGTTATTGTTGTTTATGTTCTCTGTTGCTCCCCGTGTACAGCCCCCGAGTACTACATAAATATACCGAGCTTGAAATATGATGTAATTTCCAAAAGCCACCGGGCCCAATCCGCAGAGGACCTTGCGCGCAGAAACGGCGTTTCTTTATATTTTTTATGGCTCAATAAAACAACACTTGTAGTCGAGTCGGTCCGCCGTTGCCAATCTACAGAGCTTATATTATATACCGAAACAAAAAGGCACATATTATTATCGTTTAGCGTTCGTGTATAGCCTTGGTCGGTGATTATTATTACATAAGTTATTACAAACCGTAAACGTACTACTGTGCATGATAGTATTATATTATTATCCACACCCAAAAGAAAATCCACGAAAACCTTACCACCGTCGTAGTACTTTTTAATAGTCATATACAAAGCACTATAAATTGTTACCGTCGAATTGGACGGTTCTAGTATGCTCGTGTGTTTTATGTCTGGGATTTGGTACACTTGAAAATGTCGTGCGAACGCCGGTGCTTGGAGCGAAGCCAAGAAAGGAGATTATTGTGGGGAAAAAACCACTAGAGAGGTACATATTATATTATTATCCTTTGTGAATACATACACGGAATGACTAATGTTTAATGTTTAAACGATGACTGACGAATGAGTGTTTAATACAAAACCGCGGGGTTGCGGAGAAAGCGGCAATGTTTTTGCAAAATTTTGATTAACAAAAGAGAATGTTAAGTAGCTTTATAAAGTGCACAATATCTACTTATAGCCTAACCTCAAGTCATTGAGTCTGAAGACTGCACGTAGAAAAATAATGTAATTAATTAAATCAAATGTTCATCATTATAGCAAGGAAAAAAGGTTGATAGTGGTTTTCAATGTCGTTGAATAGTAATTTATAATAATTTCCAACTCTTCTACGTTAGGTTACAAGAAAAATGCATTTTAAGATTATTGTTCTATAACAAATTTGTCACTTACCAAGAGAGCTAATTAAATGTTTTACTTTTTAATAAGATTGTACAACAAAGTTTATATTGTTAATGTAAATATCACAACAAATATAAATTTGAGATTTAAAGAACTTTCATAAAAAAAGAGCATTTTATTTTCTATCTATTGGTATCAAAAAGGGAACTTTTAACAAGTGTGCACTAAGCAAACAAATTAAGTACCTACTAATCCGACGATATGTGTTATTATTATTATTATTGTTTTTGTTGGAGGACTATGTCGTTAATTTTTTGAACTGAAAAGTTTTTTAAAAATAGATAAAAAACATTTGACACATACATATTGTTTGGAAGGTGAAGTGTACTTTTTGTGTACAATTTCTGTAACATAAATTTGCTTCATGAAGAAATGGCGGCATTGAAAAATATAAGAGTTATTAGACCGTTTTATAGGAGAGAACAACTGAATGTGATAACTACATGATTGTGATTATACAATGATGTTAGTTTATATATTGTTCAATGCTTGCTGAATTAAAGTTTAAACTAATAACTTATTGCTTATGTTAAATCTATAATATTTAATTAATCTGTTTTATTTTGACTGAACGCGGCCAACCTGAGATAGGGTTACTTATACTTACTCTCTATATCTCTATTTACTAATCATTTAGGGTTAATGGTCATATCGGTTTTCATGCTTAGTGATATAGGCCACGATATGATTTCCAATCGTGAAACAGTATATTGTAATGGCGATACGCATACTAATTATCGGGTAGTTGACTCGCGATGGCGTAAGTAAACCGACTGGGCACGTGAACGGAAGCCACAAAAGGGCATTACTTACTTGTAAAAATTGTCATTATCCGGTTGTAACGATTACCTAAAAAACCAATAAGACAACGTTATTATCATTATTATCATAATCCTACAACTGGGTAACGCGACACCACCGACCGGTTTAAGACAATTTCAAAGAAGAAACCTAATTAGTGGGGTCGGTTTCTTGTACGACAACGGTATTACATAATCCTAAGCCCTCGACGGCAAACAGCGCAGTGTAAACACTGTCCGATCCGGTATCAATCGATAAAGGTACCTTGTTCAGTAATTAATGTAGCACAATATTAGTTGCCTACACTCTTTCCGAGTGTTGACTGTCAACTTCCTCAACGTCTGTCTTGCCACGACCCATTTCTCAAGACTTTGATCGCTGTGTGCACGTGTGGTTTGTGTGGATTTGCCATACATATTAGTATTGATATTAGGTTAAGACTTGTTCGAATCTATAATGTCAAATGGAAAACTTTGCTGTATACAATATACTGTCATATATATTATAATGTGTAAATATTGATCAATGCTGGAAGGCAGTGATTGCTCTTCAATACAGAAAAAAAGGCCTTCGGCGATGAAAATTATCAAAGTTGGAAACCGAAAAGACTTTTTTGTTTTAATGAACTTAATTAAAATGTTTAACAAAAAAAAAATATATATTTATACATTATTTAGAATTTGTATGCTTGTGATTACTTAGTTAAATATTAATCATTCTCTGATCTTTGGTGGGTGGCCATGAGTGGTGTGGAACTCTAGCTATTATGATATTTTATCAAGATTTATATCAGATATCTTTTTCGAACACCAAAAACGTCAGCATCACATATTTAATAAATCTGAACTTGACTGGGTATAAGTTATGGTTGACCACAACAGTTATACTCTTAAATTATATTTCTAAAACTTTTAATTTCATTGATGGATTTAAAAGCCAGTGTGCTCAATGAATGTATTACAAAAAACTATATGTTCTTTGACGGTTTATCTAGATTTAAAACTGAAATGGATAAACATTAAACTTTCAAAGAGTGACCTTTTAAAGTATAAAAATATCTCCCATATGCCATTTACAATCCATAGAATACAGTACAATATACAGACAGTTAATAAATATTATATTATGTATGAGCTCTTTTCAGAATATAATCTAAATATTTGCTAGAAAATAGAAATATAGGTCGTTAATGTTTTTTTATTATCTATGAAAACATGTAATGGACAATCTCCAATCTAATGCTGATTACAACTGGTGCTCTAAATTTGATAACACATTGCTTATTATTCATACAAAGTTTATAA
Organism: Adelges cooleyi; assembly: GCF_023614345.1. Lineage (NCBI taxonomy): Eukaryota > Metazoa > Arthropoda > Insecta > Hemiptera > Adelgidae > Adelges > Adelges cooleyi. The sequence continues at coordinate 16,466,344 of NW_026095893.1, forward strand.
TTCTATACGCATAGGTTTACTTTCAAGCATAAGTCTCAGACATCATACGTTATTTTTAATGTTATTAATTTATTTACCATGGCAATAACAACGTCCAGACGCGTCGGTTGTTCCTATTTGTCGGTCGTCGCTCTATAAGATTTATTTAGAAGTTTTCAAGTACTAAACGGTTTTCAATGAAGACAGCCACTGCCATTAAATCATAGCCACAAAACGTTTCGATTAGGGTAACGCGAGAAAAACGCTTTACACGATAGATTTATTAGTGGAATCCACTGTTTGACTATTCTATTGGGGAATTATTCGCCTAAGCACGTCTCCGGAGGACTTACCATTATATCTCAAATAAAGGAAAATCGCAATAGACAGTGAATGTTGTTGTACAACGAGCCAACATGACTACAATGTTATGTTTGTGTACGACGACTGTGTACAGTACACACGAGATTTGGCGATTAAAAGACAGCACTGAATCAAGTCTTTGTCTTCGATGCCCTCGATCAGTTAAGAACAAATTACATTTAGTCTAGTCCTTAAGACACGGTACATTGGAAAAATCAATACCAATCAAATACATTTACAATTCGTACATTTTTATTATTATTTTTATTTTATACAAACAACTAAATGTTTGGAAATTGCATTATAAAAAAATACAATCCGATAATTAATAAAAAAAATTGTTTTTATAATTAAACATAACTAAATAGATTGAAAATGAAAAACTACATGGAGGTGAAGTCTTAGTTGACATTTTATCGATAACTCGAACACAGCGTTGATGGATATGCGATCAGACCTTATGGTGATAAATTATATATATAAAAAAAAAAGTTATTTGTCATGTCTTAAATAGAAATTGATAATAACACAATACGCAATAATTACAAACGTTGTATACAATAGAGAAAATACAATATTTTAAATTGTAAATTTATAATAGAAATTATATCATTTGAGTAGTATTTATTTATTTATTTTTTAGCACAAACTTAGTCTAATCATACCAGCTCTTAGAAATAATTTTTATTTTTTATTTATATAGTACCTACATATATTTTCTGTGATAAATATTTAGTTATAATATTATGCAAATGTATTTCTCTTAAATATGGCTCTGTGAATTTGTTCCTACTGGTTTTATAAAGATTTTCCGAGTAAAAGCTGTATCTCGTACAAATTGAATTGGTATTTAAATTAAACATTTCTTACAAATAAAAACTAACAGCGTTCTGTAACATTAAATTACGGTAATTTAGCCGATTCATAAACTTGGTGGCCGGAAAGTTTTCTTATTTCCAGAACCGCCATATTGCCTTAATTTAGCGCCTTCGAGCATAAGTATTAAGTGCGCTAATAACCGATTCAGTATTTTGCAATGCGATGGCAAGACTGAATATTTTGTCCGAAATTTCCCCCGCTGGCTTTTACCCCGACTTTATGCGGATGTTATAATACTATGTATATATTTTTGTAAATAAATTAATTTACTGCACAGCGCGGAAACGAGCCCAGCAAACAAACTTCTTACTGGTCTAAGTTATTTTTATTCGGACAATGTTTCCAGAAAATACAAAGCAATAATGATGAAGGACGAACGCGCTCGTTGCTCGTTAATTATTAGATTTTTCGAATGTTTATAATATGAAACTGATTTAATTAAACAGGCATGAGAAAACCGTATACATGTAATGCTAATTTGGAGAAAACGATGTTTCTTTGATAAATTAAATGTTTCTTCGGAACAAGTTTACCCGTTTTCGAGAAGCTGAAAAATATATATATCCTAATAAATATATATTTCCTCTTGGTCGTTTGAAATATCTTTAAAAATATTTTTTCAATTTCTATTACGTTATTGAATCTTTTCCGGTGGATTATGGAAAAAATTGCATTTATACCTTAGTGTTCTTGATAAATAGGCGAGTACAACTGTAGAGTTATCTCAACGGGGAAAGGGCGAGGATAACGAACCCCGTTAAGACCCAAAGCCCGAGTACGGTGACCCAAAACGTGGAGGGAAAAAAAGGTTAATGACGTCATGACCTTGCAAAATAAAAAATATAGTGGGTTCACGTCTGATATAACGGCATGATGCTGTGGGCGGGTCGTTGAAATAAATATACATTGATGAAATTATTAACGATATTATTATCACGAAGGACCGACGACCAACAGGAAGTTACCGAAAAATATATAACAAAAATAATTATCCAGAATAATTTCCCTCCGCACATGATATTTTAACGAGCTAATAACACTGTTTTTTTTAATTTTTTGTGGCACCGTTCAATTATTACCTTCGTTTATAATGTAAACGGTGTACTGATATTGACACAAATTGCCACGCAAACGGGTGTAAACATAACAACAGATGATGTGAGTGTATTCTACACTTTCATTTGTTTTCCAAATGTTCAAAACCCACTACACCGGCGATGATAATAATATACTATTTTTGTTGAGTGCACAGTCCACGGTTCATGGTTGTATAGTCTGTTTGAGTTAAATTCAAAATGTGGTATACAAAATGAAAAAAAAAATGGTAATTAAACTGCAGCCGACGTATACCCGTGAAGAACTGTACATTAAGTTAATTGTAGGGCTTTCAATTCAAACTTAGACGGTCCAGTTCTATTGTATTTATATTTTTGACTTGACACAACTATTTTGTAACCACTGTACTTACAGGTCACAACTACTGTACACATTAATATTTAGTTATATGCATAAAGCGGTCAAAATTTTAGCCTTTCCTTTTGGAAAAATCTAAAAAAAAAATGGATAATTTATTTAAAATTGTACACATTAAAATAATAGTAATAATAAGATATGACACTAAACATTTTAAATAGTCGTTTATGTAAAATTGTCTAAGTACACAAAGAACACCTGTGCAATACGTCATTGAAACTATTTTTTTTTTCAAAATACATTTACTATAAATTAGATGTACTTTAACTAGGTATATAAAAAACAGCTTGACATATTTACAATTCATTGGCTTCCTATCAAAGACATCTCGAATCACAAACAAGGCAATTTAATAGACTTTTAATTTGCCCAATGTTCATGTTTTTTTTTTTGGGGGAACAATAGTATATTGTTGTTAAAACATTGACAGAAGTCCATTAGTAAATAACATAAACAAGGGCATCGTATAATACCGTATTACAATTAAAACGACATTAGACAAATGATTTGTCTGAGGGATTATTTTGTTTTTTTTCTGTGTTTGCTCTTCCTGGCAATTATTTTTGCATTAAAAACATTAATGATCTGTTTCGACATAGATAGAATTCTATCTTATATTTTTTTTAATGTCAATTCATGTGTTCTGACTGCTTATTATCTCCAAACCAATTATGTGGGGTTTATAATTCAATAGTACTTATGTATATAAAATTATGTTTATATAAACAAAAATTGCACTGTAAATATAATATTACATACCATATTGTACTTTAACCTATTTTGTGGAAAATGATTGTAATAGCATCAAGCGGGGTAGAAAAATATTTTGTTTGTGTTTTTCGTGCAGCGCAGGTGCAATTACTAAAAAAGAATATTATTCTACTATTTGCAATTTACTTGTTAAAGACTTACACAGTAGTATAAATTGTGTTGACGAGGCAATTAGGTATGCAGTGTTTAAGAGAATATAAAAGCTTTTATAGCCAAACAGTTATTAGCTCTGTACGTTTCCAGTTTTGTTCAACAAACACAAACATTCAATTTACAGATATATGATGTATAGTAATATTTTATTTAATAAAAATTTCATTTCATTTCATTTTCTAAATAGGTTGACATAAATTTGAGTCAGAGCCTTTTATTGAAAGAATTCAAATTTCCACAAACCGATTACAACTTAAACCATCATAATCAGTTGGATTTATGCATTCCTCCAATCATTTTTTTACAAACTATAGTTATCAGTTGTGCATTTTTTTAAAACTAATATACATTAAAAAAATAAATAAATATAAGGCGTACGTACTTAAAAAGTATTCTCTCTGAAAATATGGATTTCGTCTGTTGGGCAGTTTTATATTTTGTTTATTTGTAATTTATTTCATATGGGGTTTCCATTGTTTGTTTTAATTCTATATAGTGTTTGATTAAAATATGTACATTCAACAACAAATTGTTAGCTTCAATGCATTTCGCGAGGGTATATTTTTTTATTATATACGTTTAAAAAAAATATTATTTTATTTTAAAATATGTTATTTTATACCATTGAGGAACATTTTGGTAGCGTATTTTAAATTAAAAAAAAATCAAATTTTCGTTGCTAAAAATAATATTATATTTTCCATTTATGTATAACACATAAAACGCAATTATTAAAGCAAAATTCTGAGCCACCAACAAAACGTACAATGTCTCATTCGTTTTGTTATTAATGGCGAATGATTTGAAAATGTGTTTTATGTAGTATTACAATGTTTTTGCGTTAATACAACTATTTTAATTATGTAAAAATGCACGTCCCGCTTGACAATAGTCGGGGGGTTTTTTTTTAATAATAATAATATTTAAAAAAATGTCTGCACACACCATGAAAAAGCGGGTACGCGTAAAATTGCATTTAGCAATATTATAACGATTGTTACATTGTTGTATGGTAAAAAATGCATGCGAATAATTCAATTTAACTTTTAGATTGCAGACCATTTAAAATGTACCTTCTCTTGAATAATTAAGGCTGGCTGCAAAATGAAAAAGCACGTCTTTACATTTTCCGTTTTAAAAAACTCTAAAGGAGGCGGTTTTTTCGGGGACTCGGGTTGGTTTATAGTCAACACCCCTTATTTAGGGGATGACTTCAATTATGCATGGACAGGGGTTGGCCAGTCAATTGTTGTTCTAATCAATGCCCCGTCAAAAGAAGCATAGGACGAGATCTAAACGTCAAGGTAAGAGTCACTGATAGGAGACATGGTGGTTATAACTAAAATAATGGTCGATAAGGAGAAAGGAAGTACAAGATGATAAGAGATAAGAAGACTAGTTCATTATAATGGTAGTAATTATAATATTAAAACAAATTAACATTCAAATCATGTTCTATATGTTTGCTACATTCTATATCATTCATTGACAGCTAGTCGTGTTTATTTTTACTTCGTTTAACTATTTAAGAAAAAATATGTAAATAACAAGTTTTTATATTTCTATGTGTCCGATGCTATAATAAAGTCCCGAATACGTAGGTCTCTTCTTTTGCAGCGTCTCCGTGTTGTACCATGTGGAATTGAATGGCTTTTGTTTAGCATAATATTCCAATTAAACGATATTCGCCGACAATGAGTCTAAAAAGAAAATAAGCTCTTAAAGTGGCGTGGCTTTAAAGTGTACTCAGCCCGTGTTTGTGTTCATATTTTTTTTTTCAAATAAAGTTTACTCGATATTCATTCGGTTTTTATAAACAGGTCAGGTCGGGCAGTGTTACTTTTGTACCTTCTGGGATTTTTATGATTTTATCAAACGAAGGAAACAGCTGCGTTTTGCCAATTCAAAAAGCTCGCTCGTGTCGATAATAATTATTTTTTAGCCGCTTTGTGCGGTAAACGACACCGGCAAAGGTTTTCCCGAGTTGTACACACCGGAAATATTATCTCGCTTTCCCCCGGTCGGCTTTTTAACACCGACACGCGAACTTACGATTCCCTTTTTGTCCGTTAAATTGACCTATAAATTCTAATCCAAGACGTGTGAAAGCGCACCATTCACGGGGGGGGGGGGGGTGAAATAGAGAGAGGGTACAAAGGTTTTTTGATTCGAATCGCCGGCAACGGCAAAGAAGTTAATTTAATCTTAGCACGCAGGGACTTCATCAATTCTAATTCCGGCTGTCGACATTCGACCCGCGGCCAATATCGTCGTTCCCCGGGGGCACACTGCTGCTGTTGCTGCCGAGACAGACCCTTGCGCCATATCTTATAGACGTCCAATCTCGCTTTTATTTTCCCCCGGCAGGTTCCAACTTAATCGTTATATATTACAGTGACGTGCACGCAGGGCCTGGGCGCAGCCAAGGAAAGTAAAACAATTAACACTAACGTCAGCACCGATTTATCGCAATAGTTAAGCTAAAAATAATAATCAAAGAAACCCACGAGAGCCACGTTAGCCTTGTACGGGTTGACTAAAGTTAGACTCGCGGTAGTGCGTTATGTGCGTTTTATATGAAATACACTGCAGCAGCGTTAAGAGGAAAATCCCAACAATCGCTAGCTGTTGTCAGGTTTCGCCTTTTGTTCTGCCGGAGAAGTTGGTCAGATAAGATTCGTTCAAAACTTTTATTCGGCCAAAGTGTTTGTAAACACTTTGTCCGCTCTTGTTTGTGCCGGAATAATTCCACGTCGTCTTGTCAACCCGAAACCGGCAAATCCGCCATATCAGTTTCACACTGACAAAACAGTCTTGTAAACTACAATATTATTATCGTCTTCTTAATAATATAACGTTACCCAAGTACTGTGTTGTCCATTGTTTTAGCCGGAGAGCATAATGGCTCTACGTCCTACGAAGACATTGTTTCTCTAAAACTGAAATATTTAAACTTAAATATTACGATACCGTCCACTTGGCTTGAGTCTTATTGAAATATATTATTTCAATACATTAACATATAATAACAAAGATGGTGAGCATATGTTCATACAACTCAAACTTATCGTATAAACCAACATGTATTTTTTAATTCAGAATGTACATCATGTAGCGCATGGTAATCCCTTCTGGTCTAGGACTTTTGACAATATTTGAAAATATACCCTCAACCTAACAGATGTTATCTGGTTGAATCTTTTATTTTTAATTTAACCTTACTAAAACTGAATAATCCTCCATTTTGATCACTGAACAGGAATTCGGTTCACATTGACTCAGCCTGCGGGTAGAGGACTATGCAAGTAGAAACGGGGTCGAGGGGTGTACATACTAAGAAGCCCGGACCAAGGCTCTGACCGAAAGCAATTATTGGTAAGATTCGTTGTTGAAGACGAACGACAAGCGTGCAATAACCCGCACCACGTCGGGATGACTCGATGATTGTGTACCTATGTGTTTTTTATTTTATGCATATTCATCTTGACCGTGATCGTTTTCCATATGTTTTTGATCGGGGATGAGGGGGGGGGGAGTTATTCAAAAATATTCGTGGGATCTAAACGTACGAGATTTATAAACCGAAGGTGACGTTTTTTTTTCGATTCGGTTGTCGTGGAAATGTCCACTGTAAATGACACATACACCATATCGGTTGGGAACAATAATATAGTACTTACGGTCGAACCAATGCCTGGAGTATGCATCGTTTGTCATGAATAATAATAACATAATATTACATTATTATTACACGGAGTGTTTTTTTTATATAGGTATATATATATGTATATATATATATGATAACGAAGACCGCTTTTTAGTATTCCTTATTAATAATATCAGGCGTATCGAGGAGTCGCATAGGTACAACAATATGTTGGAATATATTGTAATACACTTAACCCGTACGTTTTTTACCGTACAATCGACAGCCGATGCGCATATTTTCTTTTGATTTTATCATTATTGTTCTATTATTTTTTTTCTTCTTCTTTCCAAACCGACTTGTCCGACCGACTTACGACGACGACTCTGCCCGTATTTCCATTTCCAATTTCATGGTTCCACGCGGACAACGATCGTGTCACGCCTACATAATGTTATTAAACAGCCACGGCTTTACAATATGTAACAACACGGAAAACGCAGTATTTATAAGACCATCGCCGCAAATTACATATCATAACATATTATCATACATATTTTCTGTCTAATAATAATCATTATTGTTGTAAAACCTACCGTGAGTTCTATAAGAATATAGATAATAGAATATATTGTAGCAAATAACAGAAGTCCCACCGTGTCTAGTGTGAAATTCCGAACGCGTCACATGCGACATACTATGACAAAATGTCAACTGCACCTGAAGATACGCATACTTTAAAATCAATCCATTCTCAGATTCTCACAAAGGAATGAACGAACGTGTCTGGGCTTTTATGAGTTTTTAAATAATTCAAAATATTATCTCAGACTCTCAGAGGCTCTGTCTCACATCCATTGATCCATAGATAACCGGACAGAAACTGCCCAGAGGAGCATTACTTCCCCCGAAGATCTCTATTTAAAAGTGATTAATATTTCTTATAGTGTTTATATTACCCAATATTTAAGACATTTTCAAAGTACGACTGGAAATTGTGTAGAATGACAAATCGAATTACTTTTAAAGTGTGAGAACAACAAGACCGTGTGCGTTTTTAATTTAAACTTCTAGAATTACTCAAATGAATTGCGCCCTTTGTTGGACTTATTATTATTATGGGCTTTGAAACATACTTGGCCGCTCGTCGGCACTGTGCGCGAGAACTTGATCTTAAATTTGTTTGTTTCGCCGGAATGCGTACTTTGTCAGACGTTGAATTTAAAAGATCCCGCCCAGGGGTTTTGTGTGGGAAGTGCACAGGGAAATAAAAGACTAGAAAGTTTGTCGAAAATCGGCAATACCATAGCCACTGTTTGATGCCCACGAGAATGCGGTGTACAATGAAAACTTTACAAATAAATCTCCGTCAGCGTCGTGTATAAAATTTAATTCATCTAGTACAAAAAAAAAAACGCCATGTCAGTGGGGACGAGACACTATCCGCAATGAGGACGGTCACCGGTTTGTGAATATTACTTCATCTCTAGTGAAATTGTTATCAGAGGGTTGAAGAGGTTTTCCTAAATGTATTCCTAATTGTGTTGCACACAAGCACTGGGACTGTTCTTTTCGGTCGTCGGGAAGGAATGAACCTAATTGAACTTTGGACGGTGGCCTTTGCGCCTTAACATATTATACGAAAAGAAGGTGTACTATTATGTAAATAAATAAACACAATCTCGCGTGCACCAATCGGAGCTGGAGCCAACGGTACCTACCCGTACAATCCTACCTAATGGTCAAACGAGAGAACAATCTGAAAAATTCCAATCGACTACCGTATGATAATACTATTACCGAACGGCCGTATCCACGGGTAGAATCGTGAATAGACTATGATGTCGGGACAATATTATCTCGCCCAGTTGTGTTATTTTTTTTTTCCAGCTTGATTTGTGTTTTATGGTTCCAACTCGGGCGAGAACGGAAAAAACCGACACGATTATAATTCAGTTTGTTGCCCATAACATTATTATTATTAGGTATGTGTATACCGTCGGACTACATTATTTTTTATCGTTACAGTATGATGTGTACGTCGACTATTACAATAATATGATATTATACTCTTGTTATTATACACATAACACAGCACCCTGTATACAGCGCATCGGCTACCGTGTACGTCCGAGACATCATTATAAGCGTGTCGAATAGGCCGATCGAAAAAAAAATAATCCGAGACTCGACTACTTACACTTCCCACGTCTCCGGCGACAATAGCGGCCGCGGCTACTTGTGTATAATAATAGTACAAGACTGTGAATAATAATAATAAGACCGTACGTTACAATGTAATCGTTATCATATATTATTATTATTATACTTACGGTACGAACGGCTGCTGTTGTCCCAGGCATGCGCACCTACTTAAAAAGTTCAGTCTCTAACAATGCATCTCACACACACACACACACACGGGATATTATCATATAACGACAAATTGCGAAACAGCTTGGTTCGCCATACTATACTCGGACCAAAACTTTTGCACGCCCCATTCTCTTAAAAGACAATAAAAAACACAATTCAGTGAGATTCTTGGTACTAGACAACGCAGGTACGATCAACGGTTGAACTTAGTTCACGATACTAGAATAGACAACTCGGAAGAAGATATAGCACTTGTTCGAGTATTGAATATAGATAATATATAGGGATAAGTTATACAATTAAACTTCATTACTATAGTCAGCAGCTGTCACATTTTTCTGTATACTTGGCCGCATGCTTGCTTGAGTATTCAGCCGTAGTCTGACACCTAACATGTACAAGCAATTGTGTCTATAATAAGATTTATCTTTTGCTGATAATATTTTCCTTTTTAAACCACCGATAATTAAAGTTTACACAATACACAAGTTATTACAATATTTTATTATCTCTTAAAGCAAATTGTAAGACCTAATACTATGATGACAGTATGTTAGAGCCGGATCAACGGCCCAAAAGTCGATGGTCAATATATTTATGATTTGACTTTTCGTTGTTGAATAAATTAATTGGGTATGTTTTTTGCACGACCTGACAGTAATAAAATGAAAATATTTAATAAGAAATTCTTTATTTTTTCGAGTAAACCGATACAGGATACCTACTTATTTTTTATGGTGCTAAATACCTTTGGTTTTTATTGACTACTCCGTGACCTTTTGCCATCAAAATCGATTTGAAAGCATTTTTTAATAAATATGGGCTTAATAGCGCATTTAATAAAAAAAAACAGCCAGAAAAAATGTATGCAATATCAGAAATCCTCTGTTATTGTTACCATTCGTTGGCTAGCGTTCATTTTCGTTAAAATAAATATTAATATAGTGTATGTATATATATTTTTTTTTATGAAATCTCATATAAATGATTAGTTTTCTCTTTAATTTATTCTCTAAAAAAACAGGGTTTTTTTATTATGAACTGTTGTCGAAACAGAGCCATGACTACGACGCGTGTATAAGCACTATACAACAGTGCAGATAAAGCAAAACAATGTTTTAATGTCATAACGATGGAAAAGCCTATGAAGTTTTATGGGGCCGTAAAAAGCGTGTGCTCGAACAAGTCAGAACATAAGTGAGGGAGTTGACAAATTAATAGCACGTGTCGGCATTGCCGCGATAAAAAATAATATGACCTGGTGAAAACAATGTGTAGAATATTATTATTATGATTATTATGCGTTTTAGTGTTTATACTGTTTATACGCTCCATCAAAGTTATTTACTAGCCACGGCTCCGAACAATGTGATTAGGTTCATGATCCCTTTGTTTTAAAGGGGCATGTTTAAACGGCGCATGGGATACATATATCTGCGTGTACTTCATTGTTAACCATCCCGTTTAAGTCTCCACGCGTTATGTGTTTGCTGTGTCCAGTTTTACTTGAAAAGTAATGCCATACCTTTAAAAACAATTTGTACCTATACAAAAATCCCAGCTAAAATATGATCGTTTCGGTCAAAAGACTACTTTCCTAAACACGAGTGACCGCAAAGCAAATAATCGAATATGTATATTTAAAGTACATAACATTTTATTCGTATTGAAACAAAGCTCTACATTTTCAATCGGCTAAAACAAACTTAATTTATTTCCAATCGGCTAAAGAAAAACCGATGCTGACATTCTATTTTACTTTGATTTGTTTTTTTTTTTTGATAATTTATAGTAAGACTTTTACATAATACTATTCGATATTTTCAAGCCAACGCTTGTTTATTTAACATGTTTTTTGTTAACGCTAAATAGTTGTTGTTTTTTTTTTGGTAAAATGTTATTCGCAAAAAAGCAATATTTTCGATTACTTTTGTTTTGAATACCGTCAACAAACAACAGTGAATATAGATACAAAACCGAAGAGCGGTAAATATTATTTATAAGGAGATTCATTATTTACATACTAACATAGACATACATCTTGTTTACTGAAAAGGTAGGTTTAGTATGCGAATAATAATATTTATTCTTTTGACAGAAGTTAAATAATGCAGACCACGATGAAATTGTTGGCCCGGAAAACGGTTTGTATATCAACAAATAATCCAATTTTTGTTTGGATAAAAAATTAGGAAAATAACCATTTTCGAGGTCTGAAGTCTGCGGTTTGATTTCTTGGATAATGCGATTCCCCTTTCAGATACTTACCAGGTTGATTTTTCAAGATAATTTCAGACAAATTATACACAAACAAATTAACATGTCAAAATTCCAGAAAAAACGTTTAAAATTTTACTTTTGAAAAGTAATGCCATCATTGTTTAGACTTTTGGACTAGCTACTTCATGATGGTCTAAATTGCAAAGAAGAAACATGAGTAAAAATGTCCTCCTCTTTTTTTTTTAGTTATCAAAATATAAAGTTAGTACAACTGTAGAACTTATTATTCAACGTGACAGGTAAATTTTTTACTTGCTTTTAAATTGGTTCATTATGACACATAGTAATCTTAAAAAATATATTGGACTCTTAAAAATTGTTCTTATTTATACTTTTATAGTTAATGGTTCTCCCAATTTTGATATATTAAAAAATATATAATCCTATCTCTTCTAAGTTAAAATATTATGAACTTAAGCTTTTGAAAGACTGGGTTCGACTCGAGGCCATTTTCTTATTATTCATAACATGTGTTCTTCTCTCACGACGAGTCACGGAAACTCCCTCGTTCAAATTCAGATTGTTTTCTCTTTTCTTCTCAATAAAAACATTTTCGCTGCCCGGAGCGTCCTATTCGCTTGTGCGTTTGTTTTTACATAAATATTTTTGTGGGTTTTCGCACGAAAAAAAAAATAAGCACACTGACGGAGAAGTAATGAAGGGTTACACGTATATAATATACATATATATATATTCTCCGGATATACCTATTCAATTATTTAAAGAACAATTTCGTGGGCACGCCGAGCATTTATTTATACGGCCCCCATCGTCTTGAGACGACAGGCGGGGAAAGTAATAAAATAACAAAGTTTATGTTTGCCAATCGTTCGGAAAAAGAAAAGATTTTCGGGATGAAAGAGCCCACGCTCGCCTTCGCGTTGGCCCCGGGAACAGGTGAATTTATTGTTCGACGGTTGGGGCGGGAATCGAATTAATGGAAAAATGAAACTTTTATAAACCGTCGGTGTCCAGGACGAGGGATCGGACGGACGAGAAGTATAACGGCAACCGTGTAAAGAAAACATATTTTTCACCGCTTAATATTCGTCTTGCCGCGTGCCAGCAATATAATATTTCAATGCGGTACATTAATATATAATATACACAATAATAATAATATATTATTTTATAACTTCAATATTATCGTGTGCTGCAGTACCGGTGTGTGCGTACCGTAGACTGCTGCTGCTATACTCGGCAGTGGTTATTAATTATTATTTTTTTATTATTCGTTACGCTCTTCGACATAACCCTCCCCCCCCCAAAAAAAAGGGGTAGGGAAATGTGTAGTATGACAAAATCGTATTATATTCCTACTGCCAAAGTCAACGGACGTACAGGAGTGTTCCCTGGGGATGTGCGGACGGTCGGTCGACTGTTTCCGGCAAACAGCAGAGACGGTAATAAAATCTTTGTCAGCCTTTTTTTTTCGATTTTTTTATTACCTCTCTATCCTAGTAGTATGAAGTCAACACGTCTAGCGACAAAACCAACCGTCATACCTTTCGTTTATTGTCAACACCGGCCGTACGATAATATCAGTTTATATGATGCGGTTCACGATTTGAGAACACAGTTGAAGTATTCCTCCCAGTTAAAATATATCTATAACTCTATCTATCTATCTATCTATCTATCTATCTATAATCTATATATATATATATATATATATATATATATATATGTATAACTGTCTAGTATATGGTTTGTGAGTAAAGTTAAACTTGCAGCAAGTGCTAGGAAGGTCTGTTTATTTATATTTTTAAAATGACAATGAAACATAGGTATTTGTATTAAATGTCTAAAATATGACATCAAATTAATTTCACCATTAAGTAAAGTATTAGGACTACCTCTTTTAGTTAAACGTTCAATGGAATGTTATTAAAAATATAATCTTTGTGTGAAGAAATCAAAAATATTATTAAAAAAGAAGGGAACGTGAACGGTAATGTACGATAAAAGCGTTCAGAGATAAAATTAGAATCTTATAGCTTTTGGAATTTTAATTATAATTCATGCTCGATAATAAAAAACAAATTAATACAAAGAACAAATTTTTATTTATAAAATTAGATTAATTTAAATTCTCGCAGAGCGTCGCAAAAGTAAATACCATTACGGTTTAATAAAATTATCAAAAAATAATTATTTGAAATTCTCAAGAACCAAATTGTTATAAATCCTATAACTATGTTAACGTTTCTGCTTTCTTCAGCTCTCTTGTTTTTTTTTTTTTTAATTTAATTAAAATGTTTTACGATTTTTTACCACACAAATTTCTTTAATATAACGCATGACTTAATACCATTGTTTTAATTGATGTAACATAATAAGTTATTATAGGTTGAAGATATCTTCTCATATTTAATGTATAACTCCAAAGAAGGTTTAAGATGTGCAAACGGCTATGTAAACTGTAAAAGGCTGATGACTCAAAGTTTAACATGGTTATGCAATGTAAGAAGGTTAGAGTTTTAGTTTTTATTTTAACTTTGAATATTTTGTTCACATCGCCAGTGGACATCTTAAAAAATGTTTTTAAAAATTATATCTATTAATTACCTAAAATACAGAATGACAGTATTTCTTTTTTTTTTTTTTAAGTATAGTATTATTGGTTATAATTAGTTAATGGTTTTAATATTTGTCAGACTTTTATTTTATATTTTAGTATTTCCAAAAAAAAACCTACGCGTTGTTGATATGGTAATATTATTTTGTGTGTACAGCAACCGTGTACAGTATTATAATAATATATGTGAGCTGTACTTGGCGAGTCTAGAATTTAATCAAAAATTAATTTATACAAATAACGTTATTATTCTAAACAGTGCCGTTCGTCATGCGTGTCCGGCCACTCGTAAACAACACTAATCGTACCGGAAAAGTTTAATTAATAGCGTCTGATTAAATCAAAATTATGGCCGAGGTGATAATATCGTAATTGTTATTCTCACCTATTCGTGGTCGGTCCGTGTGAAAACCAAAAACGGCGGCGTTTGCCTATAACAGCTATAACAATAATAATACTATTTTTAACAGTACCTAATAAATCAGTGTCTTTGTAATGTGAAAAATTAAAAAAAAAAAAAACACACACAAATTATTGCTGCAGTTGTAAGTACACGAAGCGGAACGTGTAGTACTGTTCAAAAGGTACAAGATGGTATCGCTTTAGGCATACAATTGGATTGTTTAAATTTATTGCATTTTTTTTTTCTAATCAATATATTATTACACGCGAAACAGTTACAATAATTATTGTATTCGACGGTTTAGTCGAGTAAAACGGTAATTATTTTTTTGGTTTACACATTACAAAATTTGCCGAATTAACGGGTTTTTTCTATCAGCAAAATCAAACAAAGTAATACGAATTTGCCCCGGTAACCGATATGGCATAATTTTATAACACTATATTATAGTATGTATTAATATTATGTTGTTTTGTCATTCGTTCTATAAATCATTGCAGTTCAGTAAACACACAGTGTACACCGACCAGAGCGTACTTATGATAATATTTTTTTTCAGACATCAAAAAACCGGTGCTCGTATCGCGTAACTTGCCACAGGAGGTATTGCCGGAACACACATAAATTAACGACAATATCTGTTTTATTGGCGAAAAATAAAAATAATTATCCATATAAAATGATGTAAAGCTCTATGTTATCCGACTGACTACTGAGCTCCTGTACAGTTTGCTTATACTTATAAGTATTCAACAACAATACAGCAATTAGACTGTTGAAACGTTGACTAAAGGTATAGATTAATCTGGCACGTCCAATGGAGCTTTAAAACATCTCCAAGGTCACATTGTTTTTCAGTACTTTCAGCATATTTTTTTACGCTTAAATCATACTTGAAAATTTGTTTGAAATATAGTTTTGTTATCTATTTTTTTTTTTGTTGCTGAAAACAGTTTTATGTAATCAAATACATACGGTCGTGTTTACTTGTACGATTTTTTTAATTAAAAGTGTTATTCACTTGAAAAATAATTTTAAAAATGTCATCCCTTCTGCAGAAAACGGGTAATGGTGATTTTATTGGGTTAATTGCCAGTCGTTCAGGTGGACTTAAAAAAAAAAACGTTAATTCAATATTACAATTTTCAGTAAATATTTATTCGTCTTATTTAAACGTTTAAAAAAAAGGGGGTAATTTTTAAAGGCAATAACTCGAACATTTTGAATTGAAAATAAACACAAAGCGCAGGAATGAAAACCGACTTTGTTTTTGTGTTAAACTTTTGCTGTTTATCGATAATATTACAAAATATAGCGTGAACGTTTGAGAGAAACTCCGTTTTTCTATACAACAGGCCGGTTTGGTGTGGTTAACCACTTGCGTGCGTCGAGCTTACTTACTTATCTGTATACTTTATGTGGCTTACGGTTACCCCTAGATACATGATGGAAATAGTAGTTGGCTTTCGGGTAAACAGTGTATGGCCGCTTGCCAAATTCCAATCGTTTTCCTCCCTTATACTGTCAGTTTATGTGAACTCACAACTGCGGACGGGTACGACACTTCAGCTACAATAAGAACCATTGCTGGTTACCGATTTCCACCCAAAGATGATTTTTACTTGATCTAAGAACGCATTCGATAGACAACAAGGAAAAGTATTAATTCATTAACTGATGATACAGAATACTCAGTCGGGTTGGTTAATTAATACTAGATATGTATGTGTTTTTAACCAACTAGTTTAACGTTTTTTTTTAGTTTTTTTACTGCAAACATTTATATTGATAAACTAATATAATCCATTCAAACAAATAGTAAAATAAAACCATCATTAATATTCTGCTTTATGCTTATCAGTAAATAATACTTATAAGTATGAAGCGATTTTTAGGTATAAAACGGACTATTGCGTTGAATAGAATTGGAAATTCGTTTAAATTCCATTTTGAGTTTATAAAAATATACTATATTGCTCGAATTCATATAATACATAAGAAATATGAAAAAACTTTTTTTTTCAAATAAACTTTATTGTGTACAATATTTCCAATAGCTAACAACTACGGTCGACTTTGTTGTTCAGCATAAGTACCTACTGCGGTTTCAATATCAACTTTATTTGGGGGGAGGTTATAGAAACGCTTATATCAATAATATTGTAGGACTGACAATCGCACAGAGTGCTTGACCCAACCTAAACTCTATTATTATAATACGGTTCGATTCTGCCCCATTTTCGTGATCAAAGTCTTCAAGTATTTTCTTATTTATTATGTTATTTGAAAAAAAATGTATATTTTTGTAAAAACTATAAAGTTCAAAAGTATAAAAAATATATTGCTGGTCCGTGTGTTTTGTTGCTCTATTCGGTAAAGGGGTCCTAAATGTATATTTATATTTTAAAAGTGTTTGTGAATTAGTTCCCTCAATTTGTTACTTTAGGAAAATACATTTTATATTTTTCATTCATACCGTGCACGATATAGTGATTCGATTATGAACTATTCAAGTATTTAGTATATCACGTATAAAATAATGTAAAATATTTTTATTTTGAATGTTAAAGAAGTATAATTGAAGCATTTGTACTGTTAAGATGTTTTTAAGTTTTTTTTTTAGGTAAATAGGATCACTTGTTATAAAATTGGTCGAATGAAATATCATTTAACTATATTATTTCTGCACGAGTTAAGAGATAAAACGTTGTATATTCGCCTGCATGTTACATACAACTCAACGTCTTTATCAATAAGATCCCCATTACCTCATATCTCGCAATTGATTTAAAAATGTCATCCCACACGTCCATTTCGTCTACTTCCGAAGTTTCCTTTTATCTGACTTTAGTTTTTAACTTCTTAGCCACGTGCTCACTATACGGGGTTTTCTTTAACCTGTCTAAACATCAAAGAACACCCGCCGATCTTGGGCGAGACTTTTAATATTAAAAAAAACTTATATAAAACAATCTGGCGGTATTAAAAAATAAAAATCGCCGCTTTTTGAATTCACTTTTAACTTCTACTAATTTTCTGTCTACTGCTAAGCACACGTGGCGATAAGTTTATGTATTGCGACTCGAGCAAAGTTTTTCTGGTGCCGGCGACAAGGTCTTTGAAGTTTCTGCGAAGAATAAAATAAAAAACAATACGGCGTGTGCAAACCGCCGTGATTGCTCATATTGATAAAGGCAACAATAATAACAACAACAACAATAAAACGAGGGTAAGTAATTTTTTTTTCGCCCTTTCTACGATGCTCCTATACACGAGGGCGATGTGTGCCGGTTTTTGGCGTGCGTGGTACATAAACGCGGAGGCTGTCCATGTGTGTGTGTGTGTGTGTGACGGCCAGTGCAGCTGCTCTGGGTTATTTTATTTTATTATTTTTTGCTTTTTGTTTCGGCAAAGGCCAAAAGCGGTTTTGGCCGTTCGGAGGTGCCGCCACGGTCGCATGGGCCGGCCGCCTCGGTGTCGAGATTCAAACCGCGCGCGCTAGTGTAGTGCGGCACCGGCAGTCGTCGACCAGCATGTACGGCCGGGCACATTCAGTCCGCCATCGGGCACCGTTCCAACGAGTCCGCGCCAACGGGATGAACAACCGACCGTTGCTGAAAGCCGTTCGCGTTACGTTACTCTGACACGTTATAATAACATTACTGCCGTAGTCTCCGAACACATACGCCGTCGTTTGATTTTTTTTTATAGTAAAAACAAAATAATATCGTCGTCGGTGGTTTTGTTTTTATTTTTCTGTTATTTTAATTTTTTTTTATTTAGTTCATGATCGCGATAAACTGATTTCGGCGCCGGCCCGATGCGCGTTTAACCGGCCGCTCGCCATAACCTACGGCCGCAGGATGTGCGTTTTTTTCGCGATACTCATACTCATACCGGTGTGGCACTCGGTGTGTGGCCAGACCGTCGGGTCGAACGCGTCTGCGGCGCTCAACTATGACGCGCCGGAAGATTGCGCGTGGAGAGTCCGGGCCGAAAATCCGTCCGGCGACGAAGTGGTGTTGGCCTGTACGCTGCGGACCATCAACAGCGACATGGACATGACGAATTTTTCCGCCATCCCGTCCGAGCACACCGTGTCGCTGTTGATATCGTGCGACCCCACGGTGAGCACCACCAGCTCGCTGGAAAACCAGAGCTTCGCCCACCTGCTCCGACTCCGGGAACTGGAACTCGACTCTTGCAAACTGGCTCGTTGGCCGTCGGGCACGCTGACCGGGCTTGGTGACCTGAGAAACCTGACCGTCCGGACGGGCGCGTCCGACTGGCCTAACCCCAACGCGACCGTGGACATAGCGGCCGGCAGTTTCGCGCACGTTCGCCGACTTGAGCGGCTGGACCTGAGCACCAATAACCTGGTGGACGTGCCGGAAAACACGTTTTGCCAGCTGCCCAATCTGGTCCACCTAAACTTGAGCCGCAACCGCATACAGGACGTCGGCGACCTGGGCTTCAAAGAGCGTACGCCGTCTCCGCCCCAGCCGTTGATCAGCGGCCGCGATGACGTGTACGACGTGGACCAGTACCAGAGGAAGTCGCCGACGGGCCCGTGCTCGCTGGACGTGCAGTCCGTCGACTTGTCCTGGAACCGATTCGTCACGTTGCCCGCCAACGGATTTAGTTCGTTGCGACGGCTCACCGAGCTCCGTCTGGCCGGAAACGCCATTTCCGCGGTGGCCGATCGGCCGCTGGGCGGACTGGCCAACCTCGAGGTACTCGACTTGTCTTGCAACTTTATCGTATCGCTGCCCGTCAACATGTTCAAGGACGTGGCCGAGAGCATCAAACAAATATACTTGCAAAACAACAGCATCGGCGCGCTCGCGCCTGGCCTGTTCGTCAATTTGTACCAGCTCACGTCGTTGGACTTGTCGTACAATCAGCTGTCAAGCGCGTGGATAGACGCCGGCACGTTCACCGGACTAATACGGTTAGTGACGCTGAACCTGGCCAACAATAAAATAACAAAGTTGGACCCGACCATGTTCCACGACCTGTACACGTTGCAAGTGTTGAATTTGGCCGGCAACGCCATCGACGCCGTACCGGACGACGCGTTCATCCCGTTGCGGAACCTTGACACGCTCATCTTGTCCAGCAACAAGATCGTCCAGATCAGCCCGTTCGCGTTGAACGGTTTGTATGCGCTGACGTTGCTGTCGCTGGACGGCAACAAGCT
This sequence comes from Adelges cooleyi, assembly GCF_023614345.1. Taxonomy (NCBI): domain Eukaryota; kingdom Metazoa; phylum Arthropoda; class Insecta; order Hemiptera; family Adelgidae; genus Adelges; species Adelges cooleyi. The sequence goes on from NW_026095893.1 coordinate 16,486,445, forward strand.
GACGGACGTGCACGAAGAATGTTTTAGGAATTGTACTACTCTCCAGGACATAAATCTAAGCGGCAACGCGCTCAAGTCCGTGCCGGCCGCCCTAAGAGAAATGGCACTATTGAAAACCGTAGATTTGGGCGAAAACAAAATTAATACCATCGAGCCCGATTCGTTTTTCGGCATGTCGAACTTGTACGGGTTAAGACTGATCGGTAACCGGATTAGAAATCTGACGGCTAACGCATTTGGTAATTTACCGTCCCTACAGATCCTAAATCTCGCGCACAACCAAATCGACTACGTGGAAAAACAGGCGTTCAAGAACATACCGAAAATCCAAGCCATCCGTGTGGACGGCAACCGTTTGTCGACCGTGGAACACTTGTTCCGGGACGTATCCAGTCTGCTGTGGCTGAACGTGTCCGACAACGTGTTGAACGACTTCGATTACGATATGTTGCCGCCGCAATTGGAATGGCTGGACATGCACAAAAACTATTTGACCGAGTTGTCCAACAAAAAAAGCGTCAGCAATCAAATACTCACGCTGGACGTCCGGTACAACTACCTCACGTACATCAGTCCGTCGTCCATACCGGACGGCGTGGAAATCCTGTTGATGAACGACAACCAGATCATGACGGTCGAACCGGGTACGTTTTTGAAAAAGGCCAACATCACTCGGGTGGACATGTACTCCAACCATATCGTCCAGCTGGACATCAACGCTATACGGTTGCCGCCGGTGCCGGCCGGACGGCCGTTACCGGAATTCTACATCGGAAGCAACCCGTTCCAGTGTGATTGCAAAATGGAATGGTTGCAGCGCATCAACCAGCTGGCCGATTTGCGACTGTACCCGCTCATCATGGACATCCCGCTCATTTACTGTAAACTGTTGTACAACCGCGAGAACAAATACGTGCCACTGTCCGATATCAGCCCGTCGCAGTTCGTGTGCACTTACAAGACCCATTGCTTTACCGTGTGCCAGTGTTGCGAATTTGACGCGTGCGACTGCGAAATGACTTGCCCGGCCAACTGCACGTGCTACCACGATCAGCCGTGGTCGTCCAACATCGTTGACTGTTACTCGTCCAATTACACGCAGCTGCCCGCCAAAATACCGATGGACGCCACCGAGGTGTACCTGGACGGCAATCGGTTCACGCACCTATCCAGCCACGCGCTTCTTGGCCGGAAAAATTTGCGCATACTGTTCGCCAACAACTCGGGCATCCAGTCGATCAGGAACGACACGTTCACCGGGCTGAAGCGGCTGGCCGTGCTGCACCTGGAGAACAACAAGATCGAACGTTTCGACGGGTCCGAGTTCAACACGGTGGAAAACCTCAAGGAACTGTATTTGCAGTACAACTCGATCAGCCACGTGAACAACATGACGTTCGAACCGCTGAAAAGTCTGCGCGTGCTCCGACTCGACAACAACCGGCTCTACGACTACGACGTATGGACCCTGTCGGTCAACGTGCACCTGACCGACTTGCAACTGTCCAACAACCCGTGGTCTTGCGAATGCGAATTCGTCCAGTCGTTCCGGCGGTTCATGATGGTGTCCGGCGACAGGGTGACGGACACCGCGGAAGTGGAGTGCCGGCCGGAAGGCACCCGGGACGCCGTCAGTATCCGGGACCAAAACACCACGGAGTGCAGTTCGTTTTTCGGGTCCATCGTCGAGAACCGCATCGTCCGCGACGTGTTGCCCACAGCGCTGACCGCCGTTTGCCTGGTGTTGGCGGTAATATTGGTCCTCTACCTGACCGTCGTGTACAGGGACGAGTGCCGCGCTTGGGTGTACTACAAGTGCGGCTTCCGGATATGCCACAAGACGGTTCCGTTCGAGGACGACCGCATGTTCGACGCGTACGTGGCGTATAGCCTCAAGGACGACGGGTTCGTCGCTCAAATGCTGGCGCCGGGGCTCGAGCAGGGTACGCCCAGGTACAGGGTGGGCTTGCACTACCGCGACTTCAACGTCAGCTCGTACGTGGCCGACACCATCGTGGAGGCCATCGAGTCGTCCAAGCGAACGGTGCTGGTGGTGTCCAAGAACTTCGTCGAGTCCGAGTGGTGCCGGTTCGAGTTCAAGTCGGCGCTGCACGAGGGCCTCAAGGACAAGAGGGGTCGGCTGATCGTGGTCACCCTGGGCGAAATACAGCCCAGGGACGTGGACCCGGAGCTCAGGGTGTACATGAAGAACGCGGTGACCGTCAACTGGGGCGACCGCATGTTCTGGGAGAAGTTGAAGTTCGCCATGCCGGACGTGAGCAAGTCGTGCCAGAGCCTGATCGCCCGGTCCAGGAACGGCGCCAACATATACGCCACCCCGATGAGGATGCCGCCGTATCCGTACGCCGGCCAGCCGCAGAGGACGGCGTCCGTTCAGTCCGGAAAGTACTACTTGACGCCAGCCTACGTGGACTCGTCGCAGCACCTCTGGGCGTAGCGACACTCGGCCATCTCAAGGTAAGCACTAACCATTCATATTAAGAGGTTCATTTTAAGTAGTAAAGTTATAGGCAATTGTTTTTATAAAATCTTAACTTAAAGGTTAAACTGTGATGTGTAACTATTAGTTCAGTGATTAGGACTCGTTTTTGGCAGTTAAAATATGTCTAGGACTATCACAGCATCCTTGTCAGCGATTTAAAAAAACATATTTTCATCTAAACACATAAAACGCATATTATCTATTATCGACTACTTGTATACTATAAGGTAAAGTTAAAGTTATCTATAAAAAAACCGCAGAGAAAACCTAGTTAAAGTGGTGCACCTAAACGGTGCAAACTACAATAGGACATGGCCACCTCGTGACCGACTAAGCCCAAACAGCGCTGTATGATAATTAGTTGAATTTATTTATAGATTCTGTGTGGGATTTTCCCCTATAAATATCAACGAGGTATATTTAACATTATCGCGGAAATTCAATTTATTACAGTATGGCGCCGCGCTTAAGTTACTTACGTTAAAAATATCTATTTTATATCCAATAGTTGCCTACATATTCAAATTTCTACGGACAAATTACAATATATTATTATCCTGTACACGCTCGGAACTCGGCTCGGCGCACCATCGTTACGAACGGACTGCTTATAAATTGAACATTATTTTTTAACCAGTATTTAACATAAAAACCTCTATGTGTAGAAACACCGATTCCCGGGTCGCATCCGTGTGTCAGAAACGGCTAACAACAGTAATAATATTATTGTATTGGCTAAACGCATATCATCTCCAAACCGTCGGCGCGAGACTGCGCCTGGACATATCAGCCGTTTACGATCAAACGAGTTTTGATTATATTTCGGTGATAATAATGATAATAATAATAACTTAATGACGACATTATTCTGTACGGACCTCGTCGTTATCGCCGGTCGGGTCTTTTTCGGGCTAAGATTGTGTGAGGTCCTGCCCGGCGACAGTATCCGAAGAGCTGATCACAATCTCGAGGTGTAATATCCACGAATAACTGTGTAATGTTATATCTAAGTTACCGTGGACTACATGACAATATTGTTCCATCCGAAACCACACACAAGGTCGTTAGTATCAAAATGCCGTTGATATCATGACGTGTAGTGCACACACTGCACAAGACTGGAGACTGAGAAATTCTGTGTGAAGAAAAAAAATCATAAAAAAATTTGAAACTTGAAATAATATTAAAAATGTATGTAAAAAAATGAATAGACCATCGCGAGTTTTAGTATATGCCATTTATTGCAATAATGTAATAATAATATTTTATAAGAGGCAAATATATATTTGGAAATTAAAAAAAATGTAGTTTTCTAAATATTTTGGCGTTTAAAAAATGATTTTTTTGGAGTGCAATATTATTAACGAATCATCCTGTATTTAGGTAATATGTTGCTACAATGTTCATAAAAAAAAATATTAAGAACTACCAACAAGAATATAATATTGAAATTGGTCTTTTTTTATGAAATACATTTTTTTTTAAAACAAGAACAACAAAAATGCCGAGGAAGTATCAATTGCTTAAATAGCCACAAGCCAGAATTTCATGTGTGACAATATATATAATAATATGCTTGCTCCACTACCATTTCCATATATATTGACATTGAAGAGCGTTTTAAAACAAACTATTGTAATTTTCCTGCTGTATCCCGCATGGCAAATATTAGGTATTTTTTAAATTTTAATAGTTTTGAGTATTGAAAACATAATTTTAAATCATATTATGATGGATGGCAAGTTAAAAAAAAACATATAAATACTTTAAAAATATTTATAATAACTATTGCTGAACGTTTGCGTTGTCAATGTTTGATTTGCTTATTAAAATATGATTTCAGAATGATTGTAACAATATTATATTGAGGAAAGCCGAGAGAGCACGTTTGAAGTAAACGTTTACACACCGATTACACAACATTTTCGGTTTATTAAAAAAAAACTTAAACAACTACTATCATCATACCTACAAGTGTGTTATTAGTTTTTTTTTTCTAATAAGACTACTCTACCACAACGATGATATTTACACAATATATTTAGTATATAATATACATTCGGCGGGCTTAGTGGCTACGGCTGTGGCACGGATATGATGTGTACATGTGCTGTGGGTTTTTGGTGGCGTTGTTAATGCGGTAAAATTATAATTAATCGCCCACGGCAGCAGGTACGAGTGGTGCTCGTGCTAGGTCGGTTTAATGTATTCCATTAGAGCGTACCTACCGTTGTTGCTATGATGGGATGAAACAAAATTGGTGTATATTTTTTTGGTAAATCATAGCAACTGCTTACAAGCCGTTAACGCACTCGTCAATTGAACGATATTATATTATTATTATTGTTGTTCAATCGACCGAGTACAACGACCGGTAAAATATAATTAAAGCGCTTTGGCCTCTTTGCGGGTAGGACTAGAGGGTTAAGGCGGTGATTTCTTCAAACTATACAAAAAGGGAAACTAAAGAAATGTGTATAAATATGTTATTTTTTTCTCCTTTTAATCCTTCACTCGGTAAAGGTCCTTTGCCAGCCGACCTCCTCCGGCAAAACGGTATTACCGTCTGTCAACCGTCCCCCTTTCCGTTATTATTATATTTTTTTTACCATAATTTGTATTTTTTTTTTCTCTTTCATTTTTGTAATTCAACCCTCGGCTTTTACGCGTGTTTTCTTAACAATAATAGACGTTTATTCGCACTCACTCGAGCCGAGCTTTGTCGGTTAATACAAAAACATTCACACACAAAATAGCGGCCATTGTAAATTATTATTATCGTTTTAATAATATTTTTAATTCGAAAATCATTGTAGGTCTACAGCGCTAAGGTATACACCGTTTAATGATGATGATGATGATGATGTTGATGACGATAATAACTACCGGTGGGATTTTTGAAAACGCAGAAATACCGTCCGGTCCGACTAGTTTGCTTTTGGCCCGGAGGGACGCGTCCAGAGAAAACCATGTAAAATAAAAATATATAATATATTACATATTTTATATGATAATAATATTATACGCAAGAACAATAATGGTCAAAGTAAGCGGCCAAGGATCTTATTAATATTTCTATAGATTTTTTTTATGGTGTTTTTTTTTTGTTCATTTAATTTCCAAAGCCTATATATTATTATTATTATTCTTTTTAACGCGTACCTTGTTAGGGCCGACTGTGTAGGTATAGCTGGTATATATTCGACCTTCGACGAGACGCGCTATACATTACACGATGATGATGATTATAATAATAAAAATAAAAAAAAATATATATATATATATATATATATATATATGTGTGGTACACACGAGCTCCGTTTAAACGCGTACACAATACAACGCCCGACTGTTTTGGGGCGTCCAAGTTCTTCTGAAAAAAAATGTCCTACTCACAAAAGGGCTACGGCTGCAACGATAATTTTTTTTGCGACCTAGAAAGCTAAGGAGGTCCAAGTTTGATATCATATTGAGAATGATTTCTCTTGAATTTGTACACACCCTGTATATTATTATATACGGGCCTAACCTACTAAACGACGTTTAGATTTACTACCCATTTTATTATTGCTCATATGTGTGTGTATGTTTTTTTACCTTGGAAATTAAAATATCGCCTCCCCAATAAGCGGCCCAGCAACATCTGCTCCTCGCGTCACACAACGCATCTGTCCCATCGGATTTGCTCATAATATGTATACACTCTGCTATGTACTATATTACACACGAACGGGGCCCTACTCGAATATATAATAATAATAATAATAATAACCTGGAGAAATTCAATCTGGTGACACCTCGGTCCCGTTTTGATAATTAACCCTCTAGCTAACGTTACCAACCCCAAAGAGGGCCTGTGGGGAGTACCGCGTCGGTTCGCAGCACAACCCGGCATAAAGTTACACGGCTCGGTAAATGCACGATAAATTATTATTATCTAGGTATAATATTAGATATTATAATATTATTTATGTTTAGCACACCGGCAAACGGGTTACTGTTCAAAATATAGTAATTATGTGCATTTCGAATTCAAAAATCGAACAACAACAATATAATAATGTTATTACCTGCCTGCCTATCGAAACTAGAACGGGTTAACCCGGGTTTCTCCTCCTCGAGGGTCGGTTACGAGACGCTATACTATTATTATTCAGTATATAGTTCTTAGCGACTAATCAACTCCAATTATAATCGTATTACATAATATATGGTAAGACAAAATAATGATAAATTATGTCCGTGCGGGAAACTTGCATAGTTGGGAATTATTCAAATTGTTTTTTCTTTCGAAGATTATTTAATTTAAAAAATATATTTTCCGGTCGAAAACTAATTGATTTTTTAAACTTGAATAAACAGTTGCTCGAAAAAGTAGTAAATAAATTTGTTCGAATGATTAATTGTTATTTGACACGCATAAAATAATTTTTAATTGTTTGTTGTTTATTAGAAGAAAAAAATACATTATAGCACTATTCTAATGTCATGTTTAAAATATTATTTTATTTTGTCTAAACGATTTGTGGTTCAACCAACAGTTCAACCGAGCAACTGTTAACTATGTATGAAAATTATTTTCACGCTGCATCGGTAGCCACTATAAATGCACGTGCATCGGCTTACATTTATGTTTTTAACGATTTCGAATGTTGAAAAATAAAAATATATATATTTATAGGTACCCGGTACATACATAATCCAGCAGACTTAACGGGTCTTAAAAAAAAACCAAAGGTATACATATTTTTATTTTAATAAAAACTTCTGTCTAGTTTGCTTCGGCACAAAAATATTAATGAACATGACGTACATCGTATACACTGTAGTATATTTAATATAGTTTTATAAATAAAAAACTATATTTCCATAATATACACCTACATAACATTATGTAACTATGCACTATGCGGAATCAAATAACCCTGCCGGTTTGATATATAGTACTTTTGGCGGTAAATGAACTTTTAAATTAAAACGAGTCGGTTTTATGTATCGTTAATCGTACAGAGTAGGTATGAGGGGTTGGGGAAAGCGTGCAATAACCATAGTAATAACATATTATACCATGTACCACCCATATAGGGTTTGATAATTAAATGCGCTGTAAACGGACGCCCACCCGTTATTATATTATTATTTTTTATAAAAAAAAAAAGCCAAACTTAACAGCAGGCTGCAGTGCGGTGTGCTGTGAAAACACTGACAACACAATAGTGTTACATACAAATATATTATATTGTTATGTGATTCCTGTGTTAGAGATCAGCAGCGTCGAATCCGATTGGAATATTATTTAAACGCCGCAAAGTTTGACGTTATTTTTTTTTAGGAAATAACTTCCTCGTGTTCTGCGTGTGTTGACGGCGGGTAAAAAACTAAAAAAAAACTAAAAAATTTCTCGTTTAACGAACCGGAAAACAATATACCATATTACACTGGTAATAAATAGTTTTGGAAAAGTCTGTTCGACCGCAGAAGTTGGCTCGATAATAAAGTTTTTTTAGAAAAAAAAATAAAAACTATTCTTAAGACATAACCCCCCACCCCCCCTTTGCGGTCATTCGATTCGCATAATGTATATGTATAACCGACTAAATTGTTCCTTTAAGCAACTACAACCAAGCATACGTCGTCGTCTGATAGTGTAGTTTTTTATTGTTGTATTTTGTGCATTCTCGACACGAGACGTTTGTTGTTTTGTGCACTATCGAAAGATTTAAAGGTAAATATTATATAAATTACCTTATCCGCGTTTCAGTAGCAAAGTCCAACGGTGATCGACGAGGCAATTGCACACAACGTACTGTTGCAAGGCAAGACGTTAATATTTCCGTTTATTATCCGTTGCATTTGTCTCGTCTGTACTTTGGAACGGGCAACTGATCGGAAATCATTATCACGGGATCAAATGGTCGATTCGAGGTATGTTAATTAATGTACACCGTCAGAATTGCTTTACACGGGGGTGGGGCAAAAAAATGTTTGTTATTAATTTGTTGATAATTTTCAACCCCTTTATAGTTTCTCTCAACAAACCAGTATTGTCGTGACGATAATCACACCACAATGTCAACACCGGTTTAACTGTAACACAAACGACTGCTATTTATAGTACATCAAATGTGTATATAGAAGTCTTTACTCTCACTACCGGATCCGGTGGGCCGCGGATAACAATGCAAACGACTGCAATAATATGTTCCAATAATAACACAACACGACGATTCGTTTGGTAGGTCGTTATTGAAAAAACCGTTATCGAAAAAACGAGGGCTGCGTTACACGGTTTGCAAGGAAAAGAAACCAATATTGTTTGGACGTATACATATAATAATAATATACAATATAATAGGCTTACACCTAGCCAAGGTGTACGCGGACGATGCCTTTTCGGGTTTTCGCTGCCGTCCTATATACTTACGGCACATTAAATCTACTGGAAACAACCATAGTAATAATAATAATATGGTGTAATCGAAAATATTATTAACAATAATTATCGTCGTCGTCATCATAGCTGTTGTTGTTAGTCAGAGTGCGGCTATTGTTGATAATGATCCGACGCTCGGCGATTACCATCGTTTTCCCCTAAGGATCCGCTTTGATCTTTTGGCGAAAAACACCACGGTTTGCCGATTTAAACGAAAAATATTATATACTATTATTTTTACTTTAATTATCACATTTTTACTGTTTTGTTGCCTCCGAGCCGCGCCCCTTTTTTTTGCCCGCGACACTTGTAGATAACACGTGTCCGATAGGAGCACACACACACACTGCACTCGTGTACAGGGTCGTCGGACGATCCATATCCTCCCAACTCCGGTACATGTGAAATGAATAATTATTTAAAAAAAAAAAATAACATACAATATGTCTTGCTAATCCTACGGGCAACGGGATCAAATGTTTGCCCGGACCAAATGGTGTTGTCTTATTATTATATTGCTGTCGGGACACAAGATGCCGGCACAAGTCGTTTGTGTGTCGTTTTGCATAATATATTATTGCACCGGCACGGTAAGCGATATTGTGTTTTTTTGTTTTGTCGGCTGTGTAGTGTTATTTTTGGCTGCTATCGTTTCGCCGAAACCCCTTGCTTGACCTGACCTGGTCGAGAGTCGGCCCGCGGGGGTTTTTGCCGAAAAAGCAATAGCAGAAAAACTTCTCGACTCCGTTGTCGACCCCACGGGGGTCTGAAACGGTATTTTCAGTAGAAATTACAAAGGCCACGGCTCGGTAGTACAATGCGTGCGGTTGATTGCTATCAAACGGGTGTTTCTGCAAATGTTCGGGTGTCTAAGCAACCTCATAACTCATAAGATTGTATACTGTACATGCTTTGGAGCTCATAAACGTGTAATAAGTAGTCGAACCAATATTGGGGTTAGCGCGGTCGCTGATTGCTGAGTAAACTTTAATTTAAGTACACCGAATTCAATATTATAACATACAAAAAAAAAATAATAATAATAAGCAACTGAATAAGTATTGGTTTTACAATAATATCAAGTATTATTTTTCTTACTGAAAATTTCTTTTGTTTTTCCGAATTTTTCAAATAATATCCCACGCCACAAAAATGTATATTTATAAAATATATATTATATTCGATTTATTATATTTGATAATAATTGTTACTTCTATTTAATGTTGTAAACACATTTTATTTGATTTACATTGGTAAGGAAGTATTTTAAATAAAAATAAATGTAACGATTGTTATAGTTTTAAGATATATTTTTTGCTCTGTGGTTATATTATCTATAATTAGAAATCGTTCAAACGAAAGTACTTTTACAAACTATACGACTAGAAATACTTTCTCTAAAATCCAACAAACGCCCTAATAATTGACGTGGTTTTCAACTTTTAAATTAGAACAGTCAAAACTTTTTCCAAATAGTTAATTTCAAAGTTCTGTTTGAGTAATTTTACAACATAATAATAATATGACATTGTAACCTTCCTGAGCGATAGGAAGGGCTGTTTTAAAAAAATAGTTAGTGAACAGTGGACAGTGGTGTAACCAGCGTGTACAAAAAATGTCACTGTTATGGTTTTTTAAAAATATTTTTACCGTCTATAGTTTTGTATTGAAGAGATTTTTATCACTGCCGGTCATAGTCATAATAGTTCTTGAACTGCTCCGGACCTTATCGTGCCTGGGTCTTCGGTATGCTGCGATTAGTGTTCGTTTTAAAACTATTATTTGATTTTCTTAATTAATTTTTTTGTGGTTATAATATATTATTAATATTTAATAAAGTAGCTCACCCAAATGTTGTCCAAGTCGAGTTTAAAGCCCGGTTACTGGTCCGTGTCGTAAAGCTTATTACGGCCCCGAGAAATACATTAATTTTCCCATACCTTATCGTAAGTCTGTTTGACTTTTGACCGTTTATACACCGAAGTTGCTCTCACCGCGGCCCCCGTTAATTCCCCGTCGTTCGGCCAACCGGAAAAGCCATAGTAATATTTCACCGGACAAGACAAAAGAGAAATAGCAGGTGGCGACCCCGTGCAAATAATTGGCGGCACGACCCGTACACACAGCTACACGCCGATGTCGCCCTTTAACATTCTTCTCCGGACTAGCTACTTACAAAACGACTCTACCTCTATACTTAGTGCGGTGGCCCATTAAATACTTGCAAATACAGAGCCGCCCATCCTTAAACGGGACGTGTCTCATCGTTTCACCAACTGACAGAGCGCTGACAGTTCAAAGACGAACCAAGTTAATCATTACGGTCGGGGCTAAGTTTTTAATGAAATACTCTCGGGACAAACAGGTTTTTCTTTTTTTTTCTTTCTCTCTCTCCAAAGTGATTATTCGAAAATAATTCCACGTGCACACCCTAATCGCGATTATTCCCTCTCTGTAAACGCATATTATAATCCAATACCCAGACCCTGTGTTTTGCCTTGTTTGGGGTCCGGGACGTTTCTACGAACGTCTTCTCGCACACTATGTCTCTGCCAAAAGTCGACTGTTTCTTTACCGAGATCCCGACACACAATTAACACAGATCCCGTCAGTCTTACTTACGGCCGGCACCACGGTTAACCCTATTTGCATACGCGACATCTGCACCGATTCCCTAGTGGCCGGTCGAACAGCCGTCTTGGCTTGTAAGTATACAAAACGCACGGGGGCGCGTTCGGTTCTTCGCGCAGAAATTACCATAACACTTTAATGTAATTTAATTTTTTTTTTTTCACCCGTCGCCACTCCGCTGTAACATAATTTGTACACTGCCATTAATGTATTCTCAACGCGTTTCCCGAACGAACAAATTTACCAGCTAACGACGACAGCGATAAATTCGATTTGATCTAATGGAACCGCCCGCGTAACGTACACGTCATTATAATATATCCATATAATTCTCGTTGGGGAAACAACATTATTATTATTATTATTATAGGTACCTTCTGAGCGATTCATCAACGTATAACGACGACATATTATTTTATTTCATACTTCAATGTTAATGACAAAGTCCAAGCTACTTATATTCTATGGAACGACGCCACGCATTGCCTTTAGTCGGCTGCCACTTTGCGAACAGCTATTGTACAACAAAGAGTACACAGCTACTCTATGATAGTAGAATATTTAATATGATGATTAATATTAAAAAGGAGCGGGCTAGATACATGTACAACTACCGTTTTACTGCTCACAGAACGCGTGACTAGCTCTTAACCTTGTCTAACCCGAGTAACGATGCGTAAGAGATAGCACTTTTATTTTTTAACGCGTTTGTTCGTAATAATGAAAAAGAAACAAACTTTTGTTTCAAAAAAAAAGAAATAATAATAATGATATCGAAAAATTGTTCTAAATTGCACCAAACTAGGGAAAAAAAACCTCTAAAAAATGTGAACATTTTTAAATTGCTTTGTGGTATAGTTACTTTAATTAGATATATTCTAATTAGATACAGCAAAAATGATGAAATATATTTATATACTTTGTTAGTTTTAAACGCTACACTTGGAAACGACAAATTATTAAATAAAATACTAACAATAGGTACATGGATTCACGAAAATAATTAATAAGATAAATTACTACACGGTTTAAGATATGTTATTGTAGTGAGTGTTTTTTTCCTGGTAAAAATGTTCACACAATTTCTATTTTTTGTTTTTAATTCAGACGATAACAAGAATAAAAACGACACGCAATACACCTTGACAAATATTATACATTTAAATATACACTGTTTATTAATATGTAATTAATTGCTGTAATATTAATTGGAATTGTTTTTGTGTGTTTCAGAGTTGTGAAGACCCAGGCGGACCACGGCTCAAAACTAAAAATTCAACCTACGACGAAGTCTTTTTAAATTGTGTCTCTTTTTTTTTTCATTCTATAATACGCTTTCTTTTCAATCGCTACCTACACCTTTGTACTTTGACCGATACTATTGTTTCGAAATTGATTCGTATACTTTTTAAGTCATTTACTTTGTATAGCTATATGAGAATCTTTACGCGGACAACTAAAACCGTTCGCGGTTATGTTTTTAAGTTTCTCTTCTGACAGGTACAAACAACAATACCGAATCTAGTCAAAAGTCCGGCGACTAATTTCCGCCACCTTAGCCCGTTCACAGTAGTCGGTGGCTAAATGTACTGTCCTCGAGGTTTTGTCAGGTGAAAATAAGGTCGTCCGGTCAAATTTAACGACGGCCTAGCATCGTCCCATCCGCAATTACCCGACAATTATAATTATTGTGGTTCAAAGGGCTTTGAAGGGACAATAATGACCGGGTCCGTGTGTGTGGAGGACACTTTCCAAAGACTATATTATAGGTACGGTGTTTAAACGACACGCGAACCAGACAAAGACCTAACCGAGTGCTTTTGTTTTGCACGATTTTGAAGTCATTTCGACGGTTTTAAACGATCAATCGACAACCGCGAGCAACTCCGTAGTCGCACACACGCTATGTTTGTATATTTATCGTTAATTTAGTGTACCGATAATAATTGTATTTTTTATGAATATGTGATATTATCCTCCGGGGGAGACCGCTCCCTCGCCCAGACAGCTGCAGACCAAAACACTACTTACGGTAATACCTGTTATTCCAAATGATTACACTTAATTACTTACTTAGAATATACCCATTATATAATATTGATAATTCGATAAACGGACTCGAGGGGCACCGGTCAACTGCTTGTTAATAAATCATTGCTTGATGATCTAAGTTTACCTTTGACCTCTTGACCCCCTCCTCATGCGCGCCGGTGCCATAACGTTATCACTCTGTTTCGGACACACGTATAATTATAAGTTTTTTTTTTAGCTTCTTAATGGAGCTAAGAAGGTATATTTTATTTTAAAATTTAACTTTTTACACTTATAGATATACCATTTTAGCTTTGTGTACTTTCCGGTAATATTTGATTGTTTACTTTTATAAACCAGGCGATCTAGTCATGTTTAATATAATTTATTTTATATAATATAAACATCATAATACTGATTATATATTATTATATTATATGTTCTCAACTGTGATAATACGTTTAATAATATTATAATTATTATTATTATTATTTTTTTTTAACTGATCGATTTTTGTGTATATACATATTTATTTTGTGATCCTCGGGAAATCATAATAATAATATTGTAACTTAAAACTTTTTAACGTTATCGTAACCAATAATTACATTTATATAATATTATAAGCACTGCGTCTAGTGGACTTGTCAAATTTTTGTATAGATTTTTTTTTTTTGAAATTTTATTTATTTATTACTTTGTATATTTTGTCGTTATATAATATTTTATCGTACAATATAAAATAACTGTTTATTCAATCGTTTCGTTTAATTTATGCGGTCAATCTTATACAAATCGCAATAATAATAATAATACATTAATAAATGTATTTGTGTATAATATGGAAAATAACAATAAAAATATAGAAAACAACCGACAACATTGGGGGGAAATATCGATTCTCCTCTCTCCTTATTTTTATTTTTAACATTATTGCGGTTTGTTTGATGAATACCTAATGTACTTTCTTCCTTCTGGCTCAGTGCCGGCTCTCTGTGCAATCACGGACGAGACCTGTATGGATATCCAATACGTTTTAAACAAGCAATCGGTCCAGGGCCATGCAAAGCGAAAGGAAGTAAAGTTAAACGTTCGAGAAACTCATGTTGAACTGTCTTTGCCATACAAACAAACAATACTGTGTAAACGTCAAAAAACTGAAGCTGGGCAATCGAGTAAATAACAATATATACATTTTTTACATAGTTAGAGTGTTATTATAAATTCAGCATATCGGTTCGTCCGTTAAAAAAAACAAAAACCACACAAAATAAAATATAACGAAACAGAAATATTCGCAAAAAGAATTGGTATTTGGTCGAAATAAATAATGTAAAAATAAACATTGCTTTTTAGGGGATTGTTACACGGTATATTTAAAACAAAACAGAGAGGCAACCGTCAAAAGATAACTGGATAGATTTAATCTAGAAAAAAAAACCGAAGCAATGCTTGTGGTTATTATAATAATATACAGTTGAGAAATCAAATAATAAAGTAGAATAAAATACACTTTAGCGTATAATATTTCTTAACTAGATAGATTTAATACATTATTTATTTATTTGAATATTATAGCTTATGCAATTGTCAACTAGTTCTTATGGTTAACAAACCATTAAATAATTACTATAACAAAATAAATGCCAAGTATACAAAAAACACAATGAAGCACATAATACACTAATGTAATAGTGGTTAATTGATAAATCACTGTCACTGCATTTGCTGTGATTGAATCCAGTGTTTCACCAAAACCAAGGTTTATAAGATGTTTACTAAAGTAATATTATTTAGCGCTGAAGTCTAAGGAAATTGATTTTATAATTTTGTTTAAAGAACATTACAGTATAAAAAAAAAGTAATTATGTGCTAAACGGTAGCGTGACCTTAGGTAATTTTAATGGGTCATATAGTTAGGCGAGGGGCTTGTAAAATTGATTTTATCTTTTTTCCCCTTTTCGATTAAAGCGTATAATTTACATAAGTCTTAAAAAAACCATATAAATAATTACTACAAGCCATAACACAAACTTACTTATACTAATTCGTGTAAAATTGTAAGGTTGTTATCGTAGCAAATTATTTTTCTAATGATCTATAAAACCAGAACATAAATACTAGTCGGGTAATCTTTAAGCCTTTACGTTGGTAACTGGCAAGTTCCATCAAACTATCTTTTAGTGCCCAACTACTTGAAACCGTTAACCAGACGATAAATTTAAAAACAGATTATCATAAAGTCCTAATGTAGATATATAAAAAAAAAAAATGTTTAACTGTTTGGTCGGTGAACAACTTTTAATATGACATCATAATAAACTAGTAATAAAAATTGTATGTATCATAAATAACACCCGCGTTCAACTAGGTATTCTGTAGCACGCATGTAGTGTATTAGTGTACACGTTATGGTAATTCACTATTATGAATAATCATTAATGTTAAACTTCCTCCGTATAATTATTTAATTTCGGCAACATGCGGATGCAAATGAATTGTCAACACACAGAATAACAGGTGTGGTTTTTAGAAAAAAAGAAAGGGTTAATCTTGACCAGGTGAGGCAAAAGCGGTTTGTCGACGCTTCTGATGTAGATTTCTTATAAGTAAACGGTTAAATATATTAAACAGCTGTTAAAAGCAATACCGGTACGGTAGATCCACTTAGTGCTTGATGTACTATAGTAATATTTTCTTCTATTCCCTATAGTTTAGTTTAGGAAGCGCAATCAGGCGGCGTGGCGTGGCCTGTAATATTTATATTCAAATCGATTGTAGACCGGAAACGGTTTGTTTTCCGTTTGGGTACAAATTGAAATATCGACGGTCGTTGCAGATTTATGTGTTGTTTGTCCACTGAAGGGTGTGGATACTGATCGCCAAGTGTGTTGTATTTTAACAGAAACAGACGCACATTTTTATATATATATATATTTCAATATAGCCACGATTTTGGTTTTTCCGCGGTTGCGGTTCAATGTATAATGTTACACATCAAAATATTATATAGTATGCCAGACTAACTGTTGCACTCTCCCTCTTGACTGAAATTAAATACTAAAACGTTTCGTTGCGAAAAAGATTTAATAATATCAATAAAATACTAAGCACTATAATGTGAGCAATACATGGGTTTTAAGCAAGTCAATAGATTTTGAGAAAATATTTTCTCGACAACAATAAATTATTGATTTTTAATTTAAATGTCCAAAAAGTTCAAAACTATCCCTGGCTAAGCAAAATAATAGAAAAGTTTCAAACCCTTTTGGGGTGCTTTCACTATAGATACAGTTTTATCTAAAAAAAAATATCCTAAACAAATTCGAAACTAATTCCACTGTTATTTGATATTATATTATTTTTTTTAGAGCGTGTTTCTCGATTCTTAAGAGGACTGAGGTGAGATGTACTTATTTAAGTTTTATTCCTACTAACATATTTAGTTTGTGCGATGTACAACTTCTGATCTTAAGACTTGCTACACAAGAAATCGGACGTCTGGTTAAAAATGTATGAACCAAACACAAAACTGTGGGTCGACATACACATTATTGATTAGGCCAAGCTCTGCATAGAAACTAAATAAGTTTTCAACTATGAACTCAGTAACTTCCAACAGGACATTTCCATAAATACTAAATGATCGGCCGACTATGACCCTCATAAATTATCTATAGATTTTCCCTTATTTTATTTAGACTCACTATGGTTGTATAATATAAGGTTATTGAATATAATAAATAAATAATAAGCACAACAGAGAGTTGTGATTTTTCTGACTTAAGTATAAACGTCAAGCACTTAACAATTTATCAAATAAATATTAATAAGATTTAAAAGGGACTTACTCTTAGTCTAGTCCCTCCTAGTCTTAGTTTCTTATCCTAGTCGGAAATTTAAATTATTCGGAAAACGGTAAAATCATATAAATCAAAACTTTTTTCTTAGCATATTATTCCAATTTTAATAAAACCTAACATTTATTAACATTCAAAATTGTATTTTAAATAAAATGAAATGTTTTTCTTCAACATTTTTTTTAATTTTACAGTTAATTTTCGCTAAAACGCAAGAAAATATTTTGGTTGGATTTTTTTTTGTTTATGCTTTTCTAGTTGCATTTAATTTCCTCTCAGACTTCTTACGGAAGTCGAGTCCGTTTGTTTTCGGGTTCGGACCTATAGCAGTGACAGAGGCAGTGATCTCTCATTAATCCCAATTAATCCCGCCTTGTTACCGGAGACATATCGGAGACGTCTCTTGGGCATTTGTCATCAATTCGGAATCGCTGACTGCGACCGTGCACAGTCCTAGGTTTCTCCGTTGTCCGCCCTTTGGAAAATGGCAATTCTAATGGGTGAAAGAAAAACTAGCGCAGAGCCTGTAAAGGAGAAAAAAAAAAGAATTAACCGTTCGGTGCCGAGGAAAGAATAAAAAGTTATTTTCTTCAGACCCTCGTCTGTCCGGACGGCTTGTACAAAAGATCCGACACATTGTTCGATGTAAACTTTTTAATTTGCCGATTCAGTCAGTTTCAATATAGCCGTGCTAGCCTTTGCAGACTGGTCGACCGTGTAATGTGGCGTTAACTTGCAGACCGTATTGGGTCGCCGGATGAGAGAAAAGATAGATGCTAATTCGTAACGGTTACCGAACATCGATCCGTCTCGCAGTGTCTTGTTTTATAAACATGTGTTTTTTTTTTGTATATGTTATGAAACACGCCAACCGAATTTCATGATCTAAAATGAATTATACGTTTTAGTTCAAAACAATAAGCTTAAACTATTGGAAAATGACTTTTCAATAATAATACAAATGTATTATTATTAAGTATACAAAAATATACTTACTGTGTGTATGAATTGAAAGTTTTTTTCCCAGCATCTACAAGTACCTACTCTTGGAAGCGTTTTTTGTTGGCCATTCTTGTGTTGGCTTTACTTAACCGAACGGAAATAATTGTATATTATTTTAAATCGTTTATTTTCTTCGGCGTTTGTAAAAAAAAAAAAAATAGCGTACAAGCTATTATACAGAAGAACGTTCTCCCCGTGTTCGTCCATTAGCGAAGCATAAAGTGCTTTCTATAGTAATAATAATATGATAAATAGTACACTGTCTAACAATGTACGAGACGCGGTTGTCACGCACTGAACCGACACCGGAAAGTCAAATGACAATAATAATAAAAAAAAAAAAAGGTCGCTTAAGTTCCTAATATACGTTTATGCTTTTTTCTTAAAATGGCGTATCTACCTCCATAAATTGTTTTTTGGTTCATTTTTCACTTTGTAAAACGCCCAACTACCGTATTAGCTTGTAGTATACTTTTGAACTGCACCAAACCGTTTGTAACTTTTATCTCTACAGTGTTATCTCAAAATACATACAAAGTTAGACAAAATAATATGTCGAACACGTAACTCAAACTACAAAATTAGTTTGGATGTACATATAGTGTATTCCCGGCAGGAATCCTGTAATCCCCCGGGTATACACTCCATGCTTAATAATATACATGTACACCGTACTTGAGTTGGAACATCACACTCCATGTTAGAAGACGTTGATGATTTTGTCTCTTCTTCTGTGTACTCAATAATCAGTCCAGTCTTCACCCTAAGGGTATGTGGGGCAGACCAAATAGCCTAAGACGGTCATGTCAACAATATTGTTTTTGGTAAATTTCTGTTATAATGATTTTATAATAAAAATTACTACGAAAAATTTAGATCATCCTGTATTTGATTAGATTTGCATATTGTCTAGAAGTAAAAATTTAAGGGGAACGGCAAGAGGCAAAGTATAGACAATATATGACAAAAATCTAATTTTATATACGCCAATTAATTTTAAGGTAAAAAAAAAAGTATTAAGTTTTTCTAGTTAAAAAACTTTTAAAAGTTATTTTTCTCCGAGTTAGGTCCGAGAAAGTTTTACTAAAAATGAATTTCGTAGCAGTCATTTTCTGGCGTCCTATCTCTTGGACGTTTTTTTTTATACGAAGCTAACCTACTATTCGCTCTATGGAGGTTAAAATGTTGATTTTTGATTTTACTATTGATAATTAATTATATTTATTAGAAACAGTTATAAAAATGTAAAAACGTAAACGACTACAAACAAATTTGAAAACAAAAAAAACCTCTTTAGAAAGTAACTATGCGTTGTAGCATAAAAAGCTTTTGGGTAGGTATCTAATGTTAAAAATTACTCAATTTTCCAAAAAACCAAACAATACACTTACGACGCTTGTGAACCACCATGCCACCGTGAAAATGGAAACATTTTATTATTTTTCGTAGTTTGTAAATCCTAATAAATAATATTATTATTGTCGGCTCATCGAGTTCATTAAGTTTATTTTGCACACTTATGCGTTATCGCTATGGTTTTCTCGAGTCAACGCCAAGCGACCACTTGGTGTAACAATATTACCTATTTTGTGGGCGCCAAGGGCGGAGATTAGCGGCTGATATTATTTCAAAATATTGTCACACACAGGCGTGCACGGTAAACCGAAATTCTGTGGTCCGCGCACCGTATGCCTGCAGTGCATATCATGCGGTTTGGCGGAGAATTTAATTTTTCCCTCCCTGCCCACCCTAACCAGCACTGTACGATTCCACATATACGTACATTAACCCGCCAGCAGATCGGCAGAGCAACGAAAACGCATTAACCGGGAAGGAGGGGTTAAGGCAAAGGTTCGGCTTAAAAGGTCCCATCAATATTAAAGGTGCAAACGCCGACGGCTTTTTTCAAAAAACTAGTCTCGGTGCATTGTCGAGGGCTGCGGGTTTTTCCGAGCTATTTTTTTCTCACCCCCCCGCCGTTGCTCCCTCGGTACGTTATTCTTTAGTTAACACACGGCGGCGTCGCAACAAAACATTTATCAAAAAAACATTATTTTTATTATTACTATTATTATTCGAGATACGGTCGGGCCTAGCGGTTTTTTTTTTCCCATCGCCTACCATTCGCCCCTTTAAAGCTCGGGGCCATTGAGAGGACGTCGCCACTCTGCTCATTTTTAAGGAGTAAAATATAGGCAATTTTCGTACAACATCTTAAAGGTTTAACCGAGATGTGTATAAATTATTAGGACTCTTTTTCGGAGCATCCTCGACAGAGACTTTAAAATAAATGTTTGAGAAAAAACTGTCTCCGCTCTCTCATTACACATCTTCCGTCCGACAGGAGAACTATGTTACTTATATCATCTGAAAGTTAAGAACATTATCCGTGTCGCCTCGACGAGATTTTCACAATAACTAGGTTGTTAAAACCAAAATGAGTGCTCAAAAACTAATTGCGTTATAAAAAGAAACTATAGCAGAGACGACACATATGAAGTTCTTGACTTTCAGACGGTATAATAGTAACTCTATTTATTTGTAAGACAATTTTTGCAAGACAGCCATCTCGTGTTTCTCATATTGAGATCTATTTTTCTCTCGTCCGACCAAACTTGTACGTGAGCTCGCGTGCTTACTCGTGTGTGTCGGGTAAGTACCGAGTACTTAGATAGGGATACAGGAAGTATAATAATATTATATTATCTATGTGTATTCGTGGGTCGGTGCCGCGTGGAGTAGAAACGAAAGAACTCGGTTCATTTTGAGCGCACCGGATGGGTACACACAAATTTCCTCAGACTCTGTCGGTTAGGTTGGAAATTAAAAATCAAATATTTAAACTGCCCGTATAATATATCCTCGCCGTGCAAATAATACAACAGCAGCAGCAGCAGCAAACAAACCAAAAAAAAGCCGGCCCGCACATTTTTATTCCCCGACGACGAAACCGTGACCGCCGACCCTTTTTGTTCGGGTCAAGAATTTTTCACTCGCCTGGTCAATTTTATTAATTGCTCAGTTTAAAACCGCACACAGACCTTTAAATCGATGCGCGTTGCCGGTCGGATAAAGTAATTTACAAAGATAAGTGCCGGCAACAGCAGTTCACGTCCGATCCTATTGCGCAGATTGACCGTTAAGTTTTTTTTTTATAGGTTTTTGGCCTAGAAAATTACTTTCTGGTCAATTGATCGTTAAACGAAAACGCAAAACGGTATATTATGTAACGTAGCACGTGCACTACCGAGAAGGCTGGAGAAAAAAAACGGAATACTTCTCAAGGGCGAATGTTGAACTCTTCAAAGGATAATAAATTATATAAAATAGGAAATTGTATTTTTTATTAAATATTTGAGTTCAAAAGATTTATGCACTCTTATAGCCAAAAATTACTGATTCACGTAGACAAAAAATAAGACAAAATAATATGTATTGAGTTTTTTCATTGTATGCAGACAATAATTATTGTATTAGGTACTTGTATAATTAATAATATGAATTTACCGATTTGGCGCAGTGGGATCATATTATTAGTAAAAGAAATGATTGAACTGTATAACAACAAAATTGTTAAATCAACGAGTTAAATTCAATGTTAAAAATAAGAAATAATAATTGTAATTGGTTATCACAAAATGATGTAATAAAATTATATTTGTGATGCCAATATAAAAAAAAAAATCACATAAATGTAAAAACAATACATTGTCAGCTGCAGTTAATTAACATATTTTTATAATACATTTTTGACGGAGTGGAGGAAAACGCGAATGAAAAAACTGTTTAAATGGTTAAAATAATAATAAGTTAAGTAACTGAAAATAACATGTTTGTCAAGACTGTTTAAATAAAATAAAAACACTATGGAAACTGATTTTTAAGTACACAAACGATTTTTTTTAATAAAGCTTCTTTTGTTTTTATCGACTTAAGACGACGGTAACCTGTACCAGAGTTCGATAAATATTTACTCGCGAGTCTTAAGTTGTAATTGTTTGCTTTTTCATAATTAATATTGTTCGTTTGTTTTTCCACTTTTGTTTACTACAACTTGTACAGCGATACGTCTGTATAAAACATTTTGATGACTATTGAGAAAACGCAGATCTTACAGGCTGCACTTGAGTATAATTATCGCCGTACCAACCGTGCATAGGATAAGCAAATAAAACTTCATCAATTGAAACATTCTTCATAGTTTTTTTTGGCAATGAAAAATAACGCTCGAGGCGTGCGACGATGACTTTTTGAATTGTTTTTTCTTGGAATTTAATGTGCGCTACTATAAGTACCCAAATGTCTTTAGCTTCGACGAGGAGCATCTTGGTCCGCATATAATTCAGGGGGAAAAATCCCAGCCTGGACCATTCAACTAGTACAGGTACAAGTTATACAGTCTCTCGACGCCTATTATATGATGTAAGTACAAATTATCGTTATTAGCTGTTATAGCCATCTCTCGGTGAACGGGCGACGGTTAATGTCATCGGCAACGGTGTTTGTTATTATTATTTTTTTTTTACATTAAATAATCGCGCGTTATGTCCGAACACGATTGCATTGAAATTAGTATTTAATTTCAATGCGCTGTTGACCTGCGGCTAAAAAAAAAATTTAGTGGAATATAATGACAGCAATCCGAGCAGCATTACAGCGACCGCGCCGGGTCGGGTGATTCATTATTTTCTACTTAAATTCAATTTACCCGGGCAACATCATTGTCGTATAAGCACGTCATAGTACTATTATATACCCCCATATATAAATAAATATATACATATATGTATATACATATATTCACTTGCATGAGGTTCTGACGGCTCTTTTGTCGGCACATTCCCAGCGCGGGTATCCGTGCGCGCTTCGAGACTTAAGGATTTATCATTACTATTATTACCGTTATCGTTAGCATCTCTGGCCCGATCCACCGTATAGGTATATTATTATTGTATATTATATTTGCTCTGGCGTTGACATTAACCGATGATCGATTCGCGACATAGGTACGAGACGAATTTTGTGCCGGCGAGAGCAGGTTGGCTCGATGCAGTTGCCATCATATTTGTTATACTACACCGTTGGCTACTGAATTTTGGAGAGATGAAAACGTGGTGAATGGCCTCCACGTCAATGATCCGATTCAGAGAGTTCCAGAACGGGAGAAATGTAATTTCCTTTTATATAAATGGAAAATGGTAGATACACCACTTTGCTACTGTAGATAGGTCCAAACCGTCAAACACATTGTAGAGATATGCCCCCCAACAAAGTAGTATGTAGGGGAATAGAAGGTCTCCTCTACAAAGGTGACAGTAATAGGCACAAGATTGGCTACGTAGCTATACGAAGTGCGCCTTTAGAGCTGGAAACATGTGTTTGTTGTTACTATTTTTGGTACTCTCAAAGTTCTATGTTACCGCAGTCTTTTTATTTATTTATACATGTATTTTATAGTTTTGTTTATAATCCATATTATATTATGTTTATTCAGTTATTAGTTAGTCAAATGAGTAGTAAGTCAGGTCGTTATTAGTTAAAGGCTCGTTGAAGTCTCGACGAATTAAAAGCGAATTTGTCAAAACGTCACACGGTGCTAATTTCGTTCAAACCGAATATAAGAAAAGATCACTCGAGATACGAGTGCAAACGAGATTAGTTTTAGGACGGCGTTTTCCACGACGACAATTTATTAGGATTTATTCTGAATGAATAGCTTTTGCTGAAGTAAAATGCTATGATAAAACGGTTCAATTTGAGACTTAAAACTCGGATCATATAGGCGTCGTATATAGAGATGAGGGTCAAAACGACGGAGCTTACCCTATGTCATTCTGTAGAAATGACAAAAATATAGTTTCGCTCATTTTTCTTTACTCTTTCCTGTAATTGGATATAGTTTATATCCAAGCGGTTTTTTGAAAATGATTTTATCACTATTGTTTATAATAGTTCCTGTAGACTTGTAACCTCTCCGTCCCCTCTATGCTTCGATTACATTATGCCTATACTCTGCTGTACTAGTTCTCTCGGATCAAATTATTGTAATGATTTGATAACATTTGTTTAAGATTTTAGGTGTTTGTGTTAAAATATACGAAATCAGCGAAAAACACAGTTTCCGGCAGTTAAAAAAGAACTATAGTGCAGAATTTTTTCTTCGTTTAATATGTGATCGATACATACGAGTTCTAACTACTGACAAATTTTCAACTTAAGGGCCTTAAAACTACTGCTACAAAACCTGAAAACAAAAAAATGTGCACCCCCCTAGGAGGATGATACAACTCACGTGTTCCGGCATACCAAATAAATATTCCTTGTGAATTTCAAGTTATAGCCAGTAAAAGTTCTAGCTTAAAACTCGTATGGTTTTTTTTAAATTTTAACTGTGAAGCAGTAAACTTTTTCAACTTTTACTCCCCCCCCAAAAAAAAAAATTACCAACTAGATAAAATTTGTGATTTATAGAGTTGCTATTCGAAAGAATTGGTCCAGTGTTAAAAAAGTTACAGTGTATACAGACACAAAAAAAGCCTACATCACAGTAAAACCAATACCTTCTCCGCTTTGCATCGAAGCTAAAATGCTCGATTTAATCAAAACGTTTACGGTTTTTAAAAACGTGTTAGATAATAATAAAAAGAGCCGATTGCAGCCCGACTGTGCTGTTCTCTGCGGTTTACAACAATAATTATTGTCGGTCGTGCTTACGAGATTGCTTCATTTACTTGTAAGTACCCTTTTATCAAAATCCACAGGCGGCGGAACCGTCAGTCGGTGGGGGGGGGGAGTGGATTTACGACCGTTTAATGCGGTATATTATATTGTATTGTGTGCCGCAGTGATATGGTATAATATTGTATGTCTGTGTGTGTACTGTGTATGTATGAATAAAAATAAGCGCTCATTTGTCGGATCTTTCTCTCTGTCTCTATCCACGTCGGTTCACTGTGCATTATTTATAGGAGTCGTTAACATGTGTTGATAATTTGTCAGCGGCCAGTTATGTCTCCATCGCGGCTCGTTGGACATTTCACACGAGACACGTTTACATTTAGAATAATAACGACAACACTAGGAGATAGCACTATGTCGTTACGTTTAATAAAGGTAAATACAAAGAAAAACCCCTCTTTTTTTTTTTAAGCACCACCTAAGTTTTTTGTTCTTGGCAAGTGCCGTTTCGCATTTTCTCGGGGGAGCCGCCTAGTCAGCTCGAAGAGGTGATGCCGCATCCGATTTGGCACCGTGTAGTTCTTTTTTTTTTGATTCGACCAAACCACCAGTGTGAGGATGTACGATAAAAGAGAGCGACGGGCCAACAAACACAAATGTCTTGACGTTTTATAATACCAGCGAGCAATCATAATAATCATAAACTGTCGGGGATCTTCGAGGATTTTTAATTTTTAATATTATAGTCATATTTTCTTTACAAGCGGTTTTAAATTTAGATCAGTCTCGTCCAAGCCGGGCCGGCGCGTTTTAGTCGAAACATGTGCGTGGACTACTTCAAAAGAACTAAACCGTAATGCGTATCAAAAAAACGCCGCCATAGGTCGTTACTAATATTGTAAGTGTGTGTTTTCACAGGTTCAAAGTCGGCCGCATAAAACGCACATTATCCCAACGACTTCCTCGACGTGTACAGTTAAGGAGCGGCCCGCCGAACCATTAGAACCGACTTTGTAAAAATTCTGTCTATTATCTGAACTAAAAGTCCAACCAATCGTCCATTTTAAAGTGTAAAATAATTTTTGTTCCCACTTTTTTATTACAAAGGTTTACATTCGAATAATTAAAAATTGTCAAACCTTATTAAATACTATTCAAACGGAATACGTCAAAGTTAGGCTAAATCTGATTTTTCAACTCACCCAAGTCCAAGCCAAAATAAGTTTATCACATTTTAGTCATCGGATAAAGTTACATAGATAATATAGGTACTAATTTATAATCTAAATAAATTATTAATCTTATATTAAATATAATCTTTTATTTTATCTACACAATAATTTTTGCATAATTTTTCCCATGACTTGGGTTATTGCATCTCTATCCCCTCTCCGTCGCAATTCTCGATGATAAAACTAAAATGGCAGCGTAAAGGTCAGCCAATCAAATTAATTTATTCAATTAAGGTATTTTATATATATTTATCAAAGAGACAACGATGTACCCTTAAGCTGCCATTTTGTGAATTGATAATATAATAAAGTATGCAATAACCTAGTTAGAGTATATATATATTGTACTTATATGATACTTCTTAATCATCAGAAGTCTACAGTCCTTTACAGTTTACTCGTTGTAGTGGTCATAACTCATACGACATCAATGAGAAGAGAAAACGTACAGCGTCAATAAAGCATTAATAATTATTAAACTAATTATATGTGTGTGTGTAATCTAGATCAACACTCATTTCACGATTAGCTGTAAACGAACCTGTATCTCTTGAACCATGTCTGATTGTTAAAACGTTACTGTACAATTTCCTTTCATTTTTTTTAAATAAAAATACACACATATTCATTTTATATAATATTATCAATTAAGAAAAAACAACGGTTTTCCATTGCCTGTATGAATTGAATGTGTACATTTCACCGACGGTACACGATGAAAACTGTACATTGTAAACTTAAACAACATTAATTGAAACGGTTGGAAGCGGAAGCGTAAGCTAACTTTAAGAAGCATCTGCTTCACAGAGAATATGTTTACAAACTAACACCGCCGTCGAGTGCGAAAGTTGTATTGCAATAGATGTGATCCATCGCGTCGTCCCAGTCCGCATATTTAAAATTAATTAAACGAGACCAACCGGAGTAAAGCGCAGACATTGATGAAATCGCTTTCAAAGTTTTGTCTTAACGGTAAGCGACTGCCGGCAAAATATTGTAGAAACGCTAATGGTATAAACGTCGAAATGTATTAGCTTTTGTCACAAAATGCAAAATCGATTATCATTACATGTTTTTCGGATTTTCCTTAATTTATTTTTAAAAAAAAAAACACACTTTAATTAAAATGTATATAGAATTCTATGACGAATACTAAAACGGTATACGAATAAATGCCTAATGGCCTATTCTTTTACTCAAAGTTCACTTTATCTCTCTTACGTTACCATCCGTCAGCCATGTTAGATGTGTTCAATCTTTTGCAAAGACTCGCAATGCCTTTAGGTGTGCTGTCTTTAGATACTTTCAAATATTTGTATACTTTGTTGTTTCAGAGTTGACAAAATGTTTTCTACATGCTGAATTTATCTCAATCTGTCGTTACCTGATGGCTAATAGTCATTTTTACCATACAATCTAAACCAATGTCCAAGAGTCAACTTTACAAGTCATAGCTGTTGACACTCTAGTTTTTTAAGATCAGAGCTCTGATAATTCGGACAAGCCAAATTTGAATAAATATATTTATCTAACTATAACGGAGCTCTAAACTTTGTGCTGCAAACTTTCCAAATGCTGACAGGTTTCCATTTGAGTCACCCTTTTAAAACGTCGCATTTTTCAACTCGACCAGTCTTGCCGATTAGATGGCCCGAAATCAGAGCCAGACTATTTTTAAGACCACTTGATCGCAGACCGTAGCGCATCTTTAACAAATATTTTAAGTCTGGCGCGTGATTTGAACGCATCGGGCGGTGGTCTCGCGCAGCGGGTAGGTAATCAGATAAGACCTGAGATCGGACGTCAGAAGATCGACCTATAACCTCGAGTCGACACCACGGCTTAAGTCGATCCCGGTGATCTATACGGACGCTGTTCATCAATAACAGGATAGCACAGGTCCTATATAGCCGGCGGTGACGACGGAGGCGTTATGTTGGACCGTGGGTGGGCGGATTTTCGTTTACCGTCTAGGATTTAATAAATATCAAAATGTATATATATACATATATATAATTATATTTTATTATTATTATTATTGTGGTATACGACAAACGGCTAAGCGATCCAATTATGCGGAGGAAAGGATTATTATTTATGACGTGTCGTCCGGGATATAATAGGTCCGATCGACATTAATCCGATGACAAATAGTCGGCGGCAGCCACACAAGCAATATATATAAATATATATATATATACACACTTTGAGTTCACTCGAGGTGCTCGCAACGACCAAGATTAATGACTCCGCGAACAGTGTCCCCGGGTCATTTGTATACAGGGGTAAGTATACACGACGATATTTAACGTTGTACAGTTTTGTAGATGAATTGCGCTTCTGGAATTCGCAAAAGATTGATAAAAAACCGTCGGTACTTGTTGAATTCCTGGTGTAGGACCACACGATCTCCCCAAAGGAAGATCCCATCGAGGTACCGCAGATACAGACAGTTGTAAACAGGATAATAAACTGGTTGAGTTTTCAGAATCCAGAAGAATCTTTAAAAATAAGCATCCACGGCTAAAAGTCTTAAAGAGAAGTCCCAACAAAAAACCGACGGTAGCTAAATAGGCGTGATCTCGAAAATAGATAAAAAACGTTTTAAGTAAAGGAGTGTAACTAAAAAAAAATTGCAAAAGAAATGCAAGTTAGCTATGCGAACTTCTTGTGAAGTGTTGGAACATTGTGGATGATTATTTTCAGTGTTATTCAGTTATTACTAAATAAGGTAGTCGGTTCAAATGCTTAAGAGTGGGGGTCTCAGATAGATAATATAGAATAACGGTTATAAATGTTGACATTACTATACCTGGTGAACTCACACTTACAATAGTCAATACTTGATTAAAAATGGTAACACGTGTAAAATTTAAGTTAGGATAACACAAGTAAGTGAATAACTCACTGCTAACACCACTTCTTCTTGTATAAGAGGTAAAGTAATAAGCCAAAAATACACACAGAGGCTTGTAGTAATTAGGAACGTTTGCTTACACGGTCGCCGTCATTCCTATGACAAATTGTGGATGAGAAACGATTTAGTATTAAAAAAAAAAAAAATGATAAAAGACATCTACACCGTACACGTTATTTACATTAATCAAAGAGTAAGCTTTGGTAATTTTTCTCCGGCACACGTCTAAAAACTAAAATTATTATTATACTCTTATATTATTACCACGGATAAGAGATATCCATATTAGTATATACTTTAATATTATTTTATTTCTAGGTCTTGTAAAACAGTTGTTTATTAAAAAAAAACTGGTTCCTGGGGGAACCGCTTAATTTATAGCGCAACAACATCTAACGACAGATCAAAGATAAGACGGGTGGGGTTAGGTCGAATGAGATATTAGGCATAGCAATGTATAACTTTTATAAATGTGTGTTCGGTACTCAATTAAAACGGATGGACAAACAAAAATGGAGGTTTTAATAGTATAATTTAATAGGTATAACAATACGACTTTTGAGATAAATCAACAGCAGAAAACCTCGGTTAAAAATTCAATTGGATTCAAGTCCAAACGTTTTCACCGAGACAAAAGTCTTGTCAAAATGATGTTGTCGGTTTTTTTGTCTGTAGCTCAGTTGGTAGTGTGCAAGAAAATGTACAAAGTTTAAATGTTATTTTTATACATTTTACAACGTGACGACTTTTGTGCGATGACGTGAAATGTCTTTAGGCTCGAAATAGTCATAGAATGTTTTCGGTCATCCGTTTCCCCTTCACCGGACTTGGACTTGTTATCTTGAGCGCATGAAGTAATTCGCTCATTATACAGGACCCTCAGTCCCCTCAGGACTTGTTGGTAATTTAATATAAAAAAACGCAGCGGGGACGTCGCAGCATAATATTTTTTTTTTTTACTTGGCCGTATCTGATAAAGCGAAGTACCTTACATTATGCGGTATCTATCATCTAACACTCCGTGTTCTATTTGTGTTTATTATATTATAACATGAAAAATAATTTTTTTACACCGTACCCGACACGGCCAATGCACGGGCGCACAGACATTATATCATTTTTCAGTTTGAATTTTCTAACCAAAAAAAATACACATGATAGTAATACTTAGTATAACAAATCGCACAACGAGTATTAAATGAAATAATAGTACAGTTTCTCATTCGAAAAAATGACCATCTCCTATTTTAATTTACTAAACGCAATGCTACAATTCTAATAAAAAAAATATATATTTTTTTTTTGATAAATTATAAAATAGTTGGATTCATAAAATAACAAGTGCCCGTTTGCCCATTTATTAACTATGACAATATTTTTTAGCACCTAATCAGAAAATCGGTTTTATATTTATGTATTATTGTCCAGTTAAAAACACTATAATAGTATTTTGCCTGTATTTGGTAAAACGTGATTCGGGTGCTGTTTTAACTTGGCCAACGGCCAGCGTCCACTTGATAACTGAGTTTTTCTGTTTATTCATAAAAAAATATTTCTCATATACTACTGCGTGCCTATTGTGTTTTTTTTTTTTATGAACAGTAATCCCTTTTTTTTATTTTGTCGATTTTTTAAATTTAGTTTTAGTTTTTAATAAAAGCCGCACAAGCGGTAAAGCTGGATTTAAATTTATTTGTTTTTCTACCGTTCTTTTTTTTGTGATAGTTTCCCGTTTCTTTTTTTTTTACGTGCATGCTCTTAAATTATTAATATTGACATTTTACAATTTTTAATATAGTTTTTATAAAGTTTTAAAATGATTATGCATTAGTCGAATGAAGCTAAGTAAATTATGCTCGTATGTGATTAATCGTTAATTATTAAGGACAATCCAGAGGTATGTCTTTAATTCGCAATAAATATTAAAATACTTATTGTATAACAGATGAATATTAATATGCCTCTCCGGACTTTTGGATTTGCTTTTTAAGTCTTACAATGCCGGCGGGTCAACGACAAATTCGGTTATGAAGAAGATAGCCCCCGGGAACGACCTCGGACTTGCGTGGGTTATTTGGTTCGCAGTCGAGCGCTGCAGGGCAACCGATGAATTTTTAAAATACGATTTTTTAGCTTTTACTTTTTCCCAAGACGGCAGTTACTCGTTTTTTTTATTGTTTTCCGTGGGCTAAAAAGCATTAGCATTTCAATATTATATATATATATACACATATATTTATATATATATAAATTTGCAATATATTTTTTGATGTATTTTATACTCCGAAAAATTTCATTTTAAAACATGACAGAAACATATTACATGACTGACATATAAATCCTCCACGTCGGTTATAAACTTCAATATCGTTCTGAAACGTTTCAAATTGCGTGTTTTAAGCCGAATGTTGAAAAATATGTTTTCCATTTTGCTTACAATTAGTATACATTTTTTTATCTTAAAAACTAGCTAGAAAATTTAAATCTTGACTTTAGCATACCTTGTTTGAAAAACAATGTAACTCAATATGTTTTTTCAGAATAAACAGCGACTTATTTGTCGCCATTCGAAAAATATTCAACATTTAAAACACGAATCGCGAAGAGTAATTCCAAAGTATTTTTTCTTTGTGTCTGAATTTAGTCCAAAGATAGAAAATCGGTTAAGGAAGGTACACTTTATGATGATAAAAGTTTCAGAAATTTACCTGTTATTCATAAGGAGACCAAAAAAACAATTTAACAGATTTTTCATACTTCAGCTTTAAAACACTTAACTTTGCAAATCGTTTTTTAAGCTAAAAATCTGAATTTAAAATACTAAACGCTCAAACTTAAGTCCAGCAGAATTGTACATTTTCTTAGAATAGGAAACTGCGGAAATAACCATATTGAGTATAAATATCTGTGCAATTATATTATATAGAGCACACTATCATTTTCATAATAAAAAATAGATATTTTTCAATAGAATGGACACTAAATATAAGATGTGTAATTGGTATAAGAATGATGGATGATTGTTGACAAGTAGTAGGGGATCATAATATAATAAGAGATACGGCAGTGACAAGAAAATAGAAAACAACAAACTATATAACATTTAACAATCAGTTTCTCCGGCCATAAAGGCAATACTTGTACAAAGTGATTATAGGGGGCATCAATATAATATTTTGCATGTCACCTCCTAGAAGAAAATTGTAAACGCATTAAGATGTACTTAGTGTTACGAATGATTTAATATTTTTTTATGTAGACTATGCTGTCGTTTGGATAGTACCACTGCGAAGACGCTACACGAAAAATGTTTTATCATCAGCTTCAACATCGTTCTCAACACAGTCTAAACGACTTGTTATTTTATGTGCCTTATACTTGCAGATTTTTTACACAGCTGTTATTTACACACCACACACGCCTATTGGCCACGTGTCAAACATGACGAGTTAACGATGATCGGTTTTGACCATTGTGCCGGTCACGATTTCTTCTTTGGAGCCGATGCCGTCGTCCGAAAACCACCGCCTCGGGTGATGGCTGATTTTCTTTAGACCTCCCCTTCGTCGCCCTCGAAAAAAAAATATTTAAAAAAAAAAATTGGTCGCACCGACCTGCACCACCGCCGGCCAAGACGACATCACGTCTTTAGCGCTGGTCTTCGGCCGTGGTAACATCATCATTAACGCGGTGGCAACAGAGCTGACACGAAAAAGCTTATTTATGCGACGTCCGCTGTCGAATATATAATTGGCGCACGTGACGTTTGTAATGGTTTACGACCAGACAACGGAGAACGAGTCCCTATGGCCGGCATACACACCCAAAAACGTTGAATACAATATTATTATTATTATGCTAACAGGCGAAATCGGTCGGTAAACCGATAATTTGGTAATCGTAAATTACTACTACAACAACAGCAATAATAATAATGTATTCAGTCTGACTAAGGGGAGAGAAGGGCGTCCGAACAGAACGACCCGAGTGAACGCTGCGGTTCCAAACGTTTACACCAGTACAGAATGATCTACGTCCAAGAGGATTTCCAATAGATTTTCGAGACAAACTAATACCACCATATATTAGTAGGGGAAAAATAAAATAAAATATAAGCGTTTGAATTTTTCATTTTTATTTATCTGTTCGTTTGCTAAGACTTAGTAAAGATATTATATTTCTCTTAATAAATGCCATACTTATTTACTGTATCATACAAATTAAAATCATCAAACACCTTGTCGCCCAACAATATTATGTATAAAGAAATGGAACATTTATTTATCATGAAAAATTATTTTTTATTTACACAGAATAACATATTATGATAACGATTTCAAAACAATAAACAAATAGGAAACACGAAAGTACAATTATTATACAATACGATTATTTAGAAATAAATTATTACAATAACATTAAGATGAATCAAATAAATAATTACAGTGAATTAAACAGGTGTGGGATGGGGGGGGGGGGTATGAAAAAAGATTTTGTATTTACACAGAATAACATATTGTGGTAACGACTTAAAAACAACAAACAAATAGGAAACGCGAAAGTACAATTATTATACAAAATGATTATTTAGAAAGAAATGATTACAATAACAACAAGAAAAATATTACATGCAAAAATTACAATTAATTCGCTGCTAAATCGAAACAAATTTCCGAAATCCAACAGGTTTTTTATTTTTATTTTATACTATTAGGGTTCCTAACCGTCCTTCATTGGACAGGACAGTCCTACATTTGTATGGTTTGTCCTACGTCCAACAACCCGTTAAACTATTTGTAGGACAATCCTACATTTCAATAATATATAGACCTCATGGCAGTTATATCCTAATAATATAGTGTAAAGTCTATGAAAAAATGAATAAATATTTATTTATATTTCATTATTATTTTGAGTTTTATCAATTATTATTTAGCTTAATCAAAGGTGCATATTTAAGATTTAATTAGAGTGGCAAACATCTAATTGTTTTTAATTTGTAATACTGTAGATACTTATAGATACTCTTTATAACATTGTTATTTATAAATATTTAAATATGTATTTATTATCTATTAACTTATATGATATATTAAACACCTAAGTTGAATTTTCTAAATCAAAAGTATAAATAAAGGATTTGAAAGATGTAATATAGTTAATAAAAATAAAATGTATAACTACTCATAAAATATACTATTTTATGCAATAATTTGTAATAACATGTAAGTATATTTCGTATTTACAATTCAATACATCCAATTAAAAATATGTTTCTATTTTAGCAATTTATAAACACTAATTTGTTAATTATTAATCACTTATAAATAGTATTATGCAAATATAATTATGCAAATATAATAGTTTAAGCGTACATCGATACTGTTTTGGTAACTCAACGAGTAATACCCTTTTTGACTGATTGACAACACTAATATTTAACATCCAATCATCGTCGGATGATTTTTTTTTTTTTTTAATACAAATTAACGATACTGTTCGGTGATATTATACTTTATCAACCGAAAGGGTTGCACCAATAATATAGCGGACAACCGTTTGGACTATTGTTTTATTTTGCACAGCCAAAAAAAAAAAGGATATACTCGCATATCAGTTTTTTTCCTTCATTATATTATTATGTTTTGGTGTAAAACGAAAAATTCAAATAAAATTTTACGCAGTAATCGATATTTACATAGCCATATATATATATTTTTTTTTCCGGTATTGTTTTTTGGCAAGTGGGAGGGTATATTATGTAGACAGTGTGTGCATGTGTGTGTGTGGCTTCCGGAAAACGATTCGTAATGGATTCCACGGGGAGTCCCATTAATTAAAACGCGTAAATTATGCAAGGCGAGGACCGCCGTCGTCTCCTCATCGCCTCTGTGCCGGCTGCGGGGTCCGTAAATTAAATTTTACCCCGGTACATATTATATTATATATACTCATGCACATTATACATGTATGTGTGTACTGGCTCGTGATGATAGAGTACGCCATCGTATGTACACGCGCACCGTATTGTGTTTAAAGCGATCAAGGGTAAATATATGATTGTATTTCCAGACAAGTCCGTGTAGTAAACCAGAGTTGTTGTTTTACAAGCAAACCCCCCTTATGCACACCGCACCTGCAAGTGTGGCTAGTCCAATGTTTATTCACGCATATAATTAAAATAGACACATCGAGTGTGTTAAGTTCGCACGAATAACAACGCAATGATAATAATGTTATTCATCACAGCGCGATTGTAACTTGTTCAATATGCCGTCTTTCGACAATCCTCCGTCCGAATCAAAGCCGTTTAGCTTGGTAAATACAAAAATAACAAATTTGTTTGTTTACGGCCACTGTTTTTTTTACACGAGTCAAAATTAATTAAAAACAAATAGCTGTCGCGACGGTGTTGGCGAATGACAAATGGGTGCAATCGAAACTTTGAGTGTAACAGGTCATACTTAACATAATATTATTATACTATAGGCTACTGTTTGCAACGTTAGTTCTATAGGATGCTTATACTCAACTTTTTTTCATCAAATTAGTATTTTCTTGTGTTTTTTTACTATTTTGCGGCGGTACTCGGCGCCGGCCATTTACAATAATTGTACATGTATTATTGTAAAAACTTTCCAAATGAATTGCATGGTTTTATTTGAGAAATAACTTTTTATAAACGGTCGCTATTTATTAAAATAATATATTAATGTAATTACGAATAACTAAAAAGATAATTAAACTATTTTCACATTATAGTTGGTAATTTGTTTTGGCGACATTTTGTAATTACTTTTAGTATCATTAGTTTGAGACATTTTTTGTTTTATTAAAATCTGTAAGAAAAATATAACAAAACCGTTTTAAATCCCCTACCACAAACAATTTTTTAATTAAAATTATTTTCAACAAATTTTATAAATACAATTTTCAAAATGTTGAATTCCATTCCACAACATCAATATAAAATATTTAAAAAGTATTGTAAACTTTTTAGACAACTTCTATGAAATATATTATACATTTTTTCCTGTTTGTGCTAAATATTTCCCCAAAATGTTCCAAACCCTATTATTTGGTATTAATATATATATATATATATTTTTTTTTTTATTAGAAACCTTATGGAAATTTAATTGCGTGTAATGCTTGTTCTTAATAATTCGGGAGCATTTAAATAATTTTGTAGTTTTCCAATTGCTATTAGTAGGCTATTGCTTAAAACTTACTCTCGACAAAATTAGTTCTATTTCTTAGTCGTTTTTCTGTACTGCTGGCACATGCTTTATAATATATACACACACACTGAACAAAGCAGGTGTTGACTTTGTAGAAAACTCGATTAGCATCTTGGCGGCTCCGGTCGAACGCTTTCGTCCTTTGCGATCAAATCGTCCGTCAACTCAAACGGATAAACCAATTAGCTTCGACGATGACACACGACTGTCCACCTCAAGTCGCTGTAGACGACTTACGGTTTTAATTAAGCGTGTTTGTTTATGTTTAGACAGAAAACCCAAACGAGAAGGTTAGGGACGGTTAGGTTGTTTCGACTGAACTACACACTTACCACATCTAAATGAATCGGCTTAAGCCCATATTTTCTGGAACTCGCATCACTCGCTGCTATTCTTGTCTATTTTTTCCTTGTACTTCGTGTTCGTTTCAATTGAAAAATACCGTTGTAAAACATATGAAATGTTAAAAAAAAAAATCTGAATCGTATTTTAGATATTATTATGTTAAATAAAATGTCAACAGCGTAATTGAAAAACAAAAAATAAAACACTTATAATGAAAAAGAACAAATGAAAATAATAATAATAATAATTTTTTTTTTAATGAGTTGGATGATTACATTTAAATTGTAAAATATTTCTGCGACGACTTTGAAAATGTCTCGCAACCGCTTCGTTTCGTCTTGGCTGGGTGTAACACAACGAAACTACTAAATAAGAAAGAAAAAAAATCGACCAAATAACATTAATAGAGCCGCGCGTTGCTTGCCAACGATGATGTACAAAGACCGGACGGGCAGACACATGGCGCCCGCGTATTCGCTTTACACACACATGATGGGGCGGTCTTCTACAACATGGAAGCCGATCATATAATGGAGTTGTTACAACTATTAGTACACACCTAAGTTCAGAAGTCGCAAACTAATTTTGGTTAAACAAAGTTTTAGCGAAAATATATATTTATCGGCTTAACTCATAAATTACACCCATAAGTTTTAAAATTGTTATCATAAATATCAAAAGATGATCAAAATACATAAATAATAAAATGTAAAAAACATAGTGTTATAAATTAATATTTTATATGGTCTTTTACTTTGATTTTATAACGGCAACTTTTTATATAATATCTGACCAATTAATGGATTTACATTCCCAGAATTTGAAACAGTTAAAGAATGATTAATACTTTTATATACTTAATATTTTTTTTTTGCTCCTATGTTGGTTTTTAAAAAAAATTCAGACCGGGGAAACTGTTCCCCCTCACCCACCGTTAAACATGGCTCTGACAGACTCCCGTGCAATTAGACAATTCAAACTTACAACAAATCCCATTCCGGTCGGGGTCTCGTTAATTTGTTTCCCAAAAGGCTTTAGTGTGTATTATTATTATACGTTTTCGTTATAACAAAAGTCGGGAGCTGCGAGACTTCTGTCAACGGCGCGAAGGGCGGACGGCCGCGGTCCGTAGCAAATTTAGACCGCCGCCGAGCTAGTAAGGGTGCCCGGTCCCGGTCCTGGTTGGGGTGGATATGTACTGTGCCTGTTATGTTATTATGTAGGACAATCGGAACCGAATAATTTTTTTTCAAAGAATAATAATAATAATAGAAACGACAGCCAGCGGGATGCACGCGCCGCTGCCAATCGAGATTGTCACGTTCTCCACCGCGTCGCACCATTCTTCAGCAGTGATTCATCGGCCGAGGCACCCTATTCCGACGACCGAACCGAATTCTCCAAGATTAGGCCATTCCGGACTTATTGATTCCCTCCTAGCAACAGCTATCTCATTACGGAGTACGGTAAATTATTGACCGTGTGCAGTAATAGGGGAGCAAAATCGCCGGTATTATGACCGAAATCCAAACGGCTTACACACTTTTGAAAATCTCATAACAATACACGCCTTACCGTACCCGGCAATTATTATTTTATTAATACACCAGCTCCCAAGTCAATAAAAGGCGCGGTGGAGCTTTCCGAACAGCGGCGGCGGCGGCGGCTGTGCGGAATTACTTTTTTTTTTATCGATAACACGTGACAACCGGTTATTAAGATATCACCCAAACGTCCTGAAGTCTCGTAAATACGTTATTAAAGTCACCCGGCATTTCTTCTATAATGTGCGAAAGCTGTAAACATAGTAGTAGTAATAGTAGCATCACAGATTAAAATA
Source organism: Adelges cooleyi (assembly GCF_023614345.1). Classification (NCBI taxonomy): domain Eukaryota; kingdom Metazoa; phylum Arthropoda; class Insecta; order Hemiptera; family Adelgidae; genus Adelges; species Adelges cooleyi. Next base: position 16,525,158 of record NW_026095893.1, read on the forward strand.
TAAAATCAGATAGTGCACTCTAAAAAAATCGAAAAAGGTAAGTGTGACCAAAATGGAAAAATATAATAATAATCCTTCTGTCCTACAGTGTGATCAAAGAAATTTTATCAAGCATCTGTAATGTTATTACCATCAACCATTGTTAGCCCACAATTTATATCAGCCCATGTGGGCATATGCGTTGTCCTTAGTATAATTGTTTGATATATTTTTCGAATACGGATTTAAAAGATGCCAAAATTGCTGTGTGAACATTTTTTTAAAAAACTTGTCACTTGCACTCTTTTGGTTTCGATAACTTCTAAACCATTTTTAGAATCTAAAATTACTATTACTTAACTAACATAAATAATTTGGCCAATTCAGACGTTTGAGATGGACTGACGATTTTTTTGTCTTTTGGCCAAGTACCCATATTATGTTATAAACTGGTGTTAACAAACCAAAGTCTGTAAACACGTATTACAACAATATAAACATGTGAAACCGATAGAGTATTTTTGAACCTAACCCAACCTACCATAAGTATAAAACGATATTGTTCTAAAATTTATCTGATGTGGTCACACGTCTTAAACGTTGCTTTCCAAGTTTAACGTATAGTGTATACATTTAGGTAGTTAAAGTAGTTTTATGCTGACCAATTTATATGCTAAAGTTTGATTTCATGGTTTTAATAATATTTATTAAATGGGATTTCTACAAGTAATGGAACAAATAAATAATATACTTGTTCGAATAATAGATTATTGTTGTTATTATATTTTGTAGTCGTGAATCGACTACGAATTATGCCATAACTAATTATTGCTATGTACGTTTAAACCAACTTGGCAGTGTGGACAATTTGTATTTAAATTAACATTTAAACTAAAACCAAACGTTTATCTATAAAATACCTGTTAAATATTCGTATTTTTAATACATTAACGGTAACCATACATATGATAGATCCGCATTGCACTTGATTGATTTCAAATATAATTTAAATTTTCACTGCCGCATACCCAACACTAATCTGCCTCGTACCAACCACGTTGTATGAATAATTAGTATTTATTGGTTTTTTGATCACGCTGAATAATCTAGAATGCTATATTTGTAGCGTTCGTTACAGCTATACAATATGTCCAGCAGCTAATTTTCTACACTGCGCTGCATTACTAACCGAACCCATATACTATTAATGTTATACTAGGTACATTATATTATATTGTGGTTAATATATATAATGTTACATAACACCGCAACGGGAATCGTTTAAATCCGTTTGATATGTTTAATCAAAAGCAGTGCCTATTAAGCAAAGAAAACGGTTTGCTTTAACAAACAACGCGTTAACGGCGGATGCTGTACATTTTACATCTGATTAAATATTTGCTTACAAGTATGACAATCCTGCCTGCCTCGTGCAGACGCCCAAAGCGGGCTAAAAAGAAAACCTATTAACATCCAGTTTTCCAGGCAAGTCTGCTGGGAGTTGCAAAAATTCTCTTTTAAATATATACACTAGTTAAACCGCCAACTAGAAGAAAACAATTTGTATAGGCTTAGGTTTTTTTTAGCCACAATCTTTACAAAAAAAAAAAAGATTACTCTGTCCGAGGAGGAAAACGTTTCCTGAACTTTTTTAATACGATTGAATATTTATTAACGCATTACATTTTTCTTCAAATTAAAAGTCCTATGTAGTGTAAGATAGCTTTAAGTATTTTGGTTTGTTGTAGTTAGGGTTGAACAATAGCGATTTTATATAATGTCGGGGCCGCCATTAATTTTTTCACTGGTCCTATCCTAGGCTATCTATACAACGGGTATTGTAGACATTTACTTTATCGTTGTTCGGCTCACGGACAATTAACAGGAATTTCGTTTTCAGGGCAATACTTTTTCCTAACGTTCACAGAAATCCGAAAGATAGAATCATTTTTCAACTACTTGATCTCCGATCAAACGTTCTGCGCCCTGTTGTTGCCATCCGTTCGGCATGACTTTACCGAATGAGCAATTAAGCTGCGATAGCCGTAACTCGAATACAATCATATTATGGGTAAAGAGGATTTATTGATTTTTAAATAGATAACCCGATCGCCCGATTGATAAACGCGTCACGGACACGATAATATACAGAATAGGCACCGCCACGGTTGCGATGGGCCGTGAGTCGCATGGAGAATCATTGATCACCCGACGGATAATCGTTTTTTATTTGGCAGTTGACAGGAAGTGTAAGATATCCCCCCAGAAAAACCCGAGTTGAATTTATTAGTATATACCGACACATAGCACTCATAAATAATAACCGCATTATTCTAGTATTTTCGAAGGGGGCAAAAAACGTTCAGACGTTCAGTCGTTTTCTCGCAAACGCACACAATAGTTGAATACACAAACATTTTCGGATCGCTAGACCGCGGTGTGCTAGATCAATACCAAATATCTTTTTGATGTGAAACAAAAATACCAAGTATAATGATATACGTTGGGCAAAGTTTACGATTCCGGTACTCGTTCACGGCATACCTGATGCAACAAAATTGTATTTAACTTAATGTGGAGTTTTCAAGAGGACGCTGCACCGCCCGTTCCTAACGAGTAAAGTATATAGGACATTTTTCGCAAAATCTTAATTTAAAACTTCAACTATAGGATTTACTTATTAATACGGTAATGAGGATTGTTTATGGATTTTTATTGAATTTTCATAATTTATAGAGAAGAACTTTATCTATGCCGTAGCGTTTTTATTTTTTTGATATCTATTTTGATATTTTTTTATAAGAAGTCGAAAAAAGGGGGAAAAATGAATCTTTACAAACAAATATTATTGATTGTGTTTAAATATTAAAGAAGTTAAATCTCTACGGCCTATTTAAAGTTCTTATCTATTTATTGTAAAAAGTGTACACGGTTACTGTAAATACCACTGTCGCACATACTTGTCCCCCACAAAACAATTTTTTTATCACAATATAAATATATTAAAAATGTGTTAGAGCTATTTTCCGATTAAATATTGTATACTTTATATTGCTGATTGATATTAATACAGTATGATTTTTATATAAGAGCAGCGGAGGACGCAATACTAGTAACTGATCAAACAGATGCAGTGTATTCAACCGAATGGACAGTCGACTTTATTATTTTCCGAAACAACGTCTTAATGTTATATATATATTTTATACATTAAGGGTAACATATGTATCGAAGTAAAACAGAAAATGTAGGTGTATAAAAGAGTTTACTATACAACTGGAGAGAACAAAGTCGGTCGGGCCGACGTTGTTAAAATATATATAAATAATTCATTTGGGTGTTGTAAGTCAATAAGCCCTTTCCGTCGCGGACGAATGTATTGGCTGTTGAATTTAACGAAGACCTCTCCTTTGGACATAAATTCAATAAACACGCCTTAACGAAATTTATTTTCTTTTATTCCACAAACGGCAGGCCGTTATAAACCGGTTGTAAGGCAAATATTATAGTCTTTCTATAGTTATTAAATCTCTTATTATTTACCATTTGTCCACTTGATCAATCTACAATTATTTTTAAACATTTTTGTATTGGCAACATTGGTAAACTTTGTCTTCAGTTGATAGTCGATTTTCCGATATAAAAATGGCAGCTGATTACAAAGATCAATTATTGATATGAATATAGGTTTTTGACAAGAATATGTCTTACAGCTAAAGGTTTGTCGAAAATTTACCACATAAACTTGCAGACAGTGATCAGAAACAGCTGGTAAGATAGAGTTAATAAGATATCAGTGATAAATTGATGGCAGGGTAGTAGGAGAGGAGGGCAGGAATATGACCATGAACCTTCTTGTGGGCACCATAAGACGGGTTCATGATTCAACGGTTTTCCTTCGAGAGAAAAACTAAATTAAATTTTTTTATGATACCATACGATTGTGCCAACCGACGACGGCATCCTTCGAATGGTGGTAAATGTTTATTGTATTTTGTTTATTGATCTTTCGCTTAAAGTTCAGTCGACATGGTGACAATTCGTATAATAATAGCCCATCGAATAGACACGGATAAAAGATTTGTCGGTCGCCGGCAACTTTACGGCCTCCGTCGTTGTATGATTGAACACACACACACACACGAGTTGTAGGGGAAGAAGAAGGGTAAGAGGACATCGAAAAGTGTTTGGGGCTAAAAGTATTTGTGTGTTCAAATGGCTGGAAAACAAGAGCGTTTCTATAATATACTCCTTGCCCCCGTCGCGTGCGACATTGGGCAAGTGAACCACGTGGGCCGATGGAAATCGTTTTCCTTTTGCCAATATAATGTCTCCGAAATTTTAACCAGCTCGTTTTCTGCCAGTATTGGCGACACGAAATGAAAAACAACGAGAGCTGTTCGGAAAAACAAAATCAATATGGTTCATATGTGTATAAACAAAATATATAATAGTATACAGACACTGCACGCAACATCGTATATGGAGGTTTTTATTCCCTTTAACGTCTGAGACGTTCTCCTCCGTCCGGACGCAAACAGGATTTTCTGGAATGGCAGCATCGCAAAAGTTTTTTCTCATCTCCTCACGAAACAACGTTAAAGTATTAACACCGTCTTCACTTTGCCGGATTACAGTTACAGACTCACCGTTTCTGCGCGAACCCATACACACACGGTGTATGATGGAACCCTCGGGGAGTTTTTCTGATATTTTCAAATAATATATTGTTTTTTATTCACGGATCCGTGTGCATTATGTCGGTACTACGCCCGTCGCACAAACGCATTATCGTCTTACCGGCACACAACACATACTCACTGCATGAACCGTGTAAGCACTACCGAGTGAGTGCTATACACGCTGACATCTGGAGAAATTTGACTCAGTCTACGGCTGATACGATCAGACATTAATGTTAATGCGATGTACGAATGCCCCGTTAAAATATTCCACAACACACACCGTCAACCAAACGAGGAACGCATCGTATCCCGACGGGATGGAACGACCAAATTAGGTTAGCTGTGTACATGGTTCTGTTTATTCCAGCGATTGGAAACGTTACCGAGAATCAAAATTTACATACGAGTGCAAACAAATATATGTTGTAGCTGTAACAAATAAAGTGAAAATTTCGTTTTTATTCGAGTCGGTCACCTGTAGGCGCGGATCGACTTAACGCAGCAAGTTGGCAACGAGAATTGCCCGCCACTGTGTCAAGAACAGATGAATGATCGGTCCTAACGCTACCCTGTGATTCGGTAAATAAAAGCCCAGGGAAATTCGATTTAAAGCCTGCCTCTCCCTTCGGCATGATTCTCTCCCTTCCGCCAGGCCGCGGATAAGTCACGCTCTTGCTGTACGATGATTGATCCGGAACCGTTTACGGTGAGACAGTTGTTTATTTTTTACCCCCACGTCCCTTGCGAATATATTTTTCTCTTACTGCCATTGAATTATTATTACAATCATTGTAGCTTTCTGATGTGCAGCCAAAACGGTATTGTTACTTAATAATAATATGTTATTGTTATGGTTTTTTTTTAAATTATCCTATAGTGAGCCGCAAAGCAGTTTTGCAAAATGTGTTTAACTAGCAACAAAACAAATTCATATTGCTGTACCATCAATAAAGTTGTAAAACTTTTTCGAAAAATTGCCTACACTTAACTTTTTAATAAACGGATGGTAAAGCGTTCTTCAAAGGGAGAATTTTTTTGTTTAAGCAATTGGACTACAAGGCTTCATATTATACTTACCGGGTTTTTTCTGATTTCTGCGATGTTAACATTTTTTTCTAAGCAATTATTTTCGATAAGACCGAAGTCAATAGGCAGAGGTATCATCTTAAAGTCTGAAGATCTACGTTCCGTGTTCCAAGAATTAATCACCACAACGGCATTGTAAAAAAAAAAAAAACTGCTAAGGTTTCATTGCAAAAAAACATCTATGAAACGAAATTCTAATAAGTCAAGTTTAATAAATTATTTACCAGTCGACCGGAGTGATTAATTTCGTAACGTTCAACTGTGTAATAATTGAACGCTAAAGACAATAATTGTTTTGTAAAGTACAAAAATCGTTATTGTGTATCTCGCAAAAAGCTATCCGCCAATGAGATATTTTATACTCCGAGCTGGGAATCGGCTTTAATTAAAACTCGAGACATTGAATAAGTAAAAATAATTATTATTATCGGATCACTACTTTAAACGAGAACGGCCATAAATAACGACGGAAAGCACCGTCGTGTCACGTCCAGTCGTTTTCGAATGTTTCTGTTATTTGCAGACCAAACGCAGCAGCGCTCGTTAAACTATATATTTTGAAGCACTTGTATTCATCTAGCGTTTAATAATCGGAGATCGAACAATGGCGTACACTAATTATAATTACTTTTGAAAAATAGAAAAAAAAAATACCAAGACCTAGTGTGGTGGTTAATGGTTTCGCCATGCGATTGTGGTGGTTTATTTGATTTTGTATTATTACTACCTATTAAATATTTGTCCGCGAATGTGTATTAACTTTTAACCCTTCGGCGGTGGTATAACCCTTCGAAGGGCGTAATATTTTCTCGACAACCGCGACCACAGTCAATTAAGTTGGCCAACAAAAGTGCCATTTTATTGTTGTGGCCTAGTGGGAAGGGACGCGCGAAATGAGTAATAAAAACGGGTCAATAATAATATTATGCAATATTCGGTTAAAGGCAGTGCTGGGGGGAAGAGTGTCGCAGTTTTATACCGGACGATTTTGAAAAAATTCTCAAATGAGCTTAAACGTTTCAAACGATGCCACATTTGTCTGGAAAGAAATTAGTTTTCATCAAACGGTCTATATTGTTGTTGTTGTTGTTTTTTTTGTCACTTTACCCTTTTTCGGTCCATAAATTCTTAGAGAGTGAAAACGCATTCGATACACGTTTCTTTTGGAATTTTCCCAAAGATTAAACAATTATCGATTTGCCGTTTTTTACTCAACGCATTGATTTATTGAAGGTGCGCTGTTGGTGTGTTATTATATACTCTCGGAGGCGTCGTTACCCTTGTAATTTGTGCGACACCAATAAAAGCTATAAGTTATATAATTTACCGTTTACGCCACACAAACCATGTGTTCGACTGTACACGAACGGTTAGGCGTGATCATCATAGTAATATTATGTATTTATTTAATATACCTAGCATGTAAATTGTGCACATTTTGTTAGTTTATTGACGATTTTTTATGATCCAATCGAAGCACATTTAAAAGACAACAGTAGTGCAAAATGTAGTGTTATGCGACTTGAAGTTGGCTTATGTTTTTTTTTGTTAATAATATTCTAAATGTATATGTTCTTCATCGACCACAACCCATTTTTCAATTGTTTTAAGCATTCTAGTGTGTCGTCACTAAAGCACACGTAGCCGACCTTATGGCAACGTTAAATTAAATACTTAGGAAAATAGCGTCTCCGGTTTTTATATTGCTTTACCGTATTTCCGCCGTCCACGTATCGAAATGATTTTTCTGTATCACATTTATAACAGGTATTAATATTCTGAAGAAGCGTTTTTCAATTACTCCGGGCCTCGGGCGATAAGCTGTTTCAGTATATTGCCTTGCAACAACGATTTTTCATTATTTCTCCGGTTGCCGGCAGATAAGTTCTATATATCTTTCAATATTTATCTATCATTATTGTGCCGCCGGCGGGGCAGCAAAACCGAGCCAATCGTGGACCTCAATACCCAAACAAGTTAAAATATATTAGAACTTTTAGGCCATTTGAGAAAAACATTAAATCCTTATATTAATTGACAATTTTGTGTTATTTACAACAATGACGTGCAGTGGTTTTTTTAGGACACATTTATTTTCTCATTTTGTAATGGCGGTCAACGTGGCTCGGTTGTCCAGTGTAGTGAAGTTTAAAAGGGTGTTATCGGGATAATTAATGTGTGGCGATGATCGATACTTGCGGGTCATAACGGTGGACTCTACCCTGGGAAAAATCTTGTCGCCGCCATTGTACCGAGCATGTGACGTGGTAAATATATATTTCTATAGCTGCGGCTGTTTTCCACGGTGTATAGACAATAGCGCGTCTTAATGGCTGGAAAATGCAATTCCAATGATCGAACAGCAGTCGCTTGCTATTCCACACCATCGTCGCGACGGTTTGGCGTCTGTAATGGGTTTGATTAATTTATATATATATATAAAATATTTCATATAATATACGCGCACATACCACAAGCGAACGAGTACCGAATTTTTATCGGATGAGAATAACAAGGAAACGGCAGGCCTGAGCATAGCATAGTGCTTGCTGCTGTTGTTGTATGGGAGAAGACACGAAGAAGAGATGGGTTTTCGGACCGGCGGCTGTCAACGGCAGAACGGTGACGATGACAAATGCATTTCTACCGGTGACGTGGTGCCGTCGTCTTACAGGGTTTGGGGGCAGAGGCGCTCTTCTTCTATTTAATAAAATATCAACGGCTAAGGTACGACCCAAGGTGAAACGTGTGTGACGTCGGAGGACCTCGTGTACATGTGTGTGTGTATACCTTCTGTAGTCTGCTATCCACGATAAGCATACACCAAGCTAGAGAGAGAGAGAGAGAGAGAGGAAGAGAGATAGCGTGTGTTGTGTCTTGTCCGCCGTTAAACGTTTAATGGAAAAAAAATGAATATGGCGTTCTTCTACTTTACTTTGCGAACAAAACGCGGGGTCAGCAGATTAAAATCTTAGAAACGATGATGCAAGACGATTAAATAGACTATTCAATGTACACAAACGTACACTTCATCGTGTCTAAAATAGATAATATCCTGCTAGTAAAGAGACCAAATTACTGTTGTCTATATAAGTTGTCATTATACAGTTTTTTTTTTAAATTTAATAATTTAATAGCAATATAATTAAATATACATATGAGTAGGCTAGAATCAAAATTCATATGATCCAAAAATCACATTTTTCTGAAAACCAATTTAAATTCATATCCGCTTTCATACTAACCGCAACTTTCAAAGCTTAATCTATACTGGTTTAGGTGAGTTTATTCCAAATTCGGATCCTGCGTCAAAAAATGTATAATAAAGGGTTGGCCACTCCTTTTTTTTATTTTTTTCGATTCTAGTCCACTCTTATGCTGTATACAAATTTGATCAATATTACAGGCATTAAGCCTAGCTTGTCGTGGAGCTACAGTTACTTACAATAGAATCATTCAATATATTAATAGCTTTATAACAACTACAGATAAATTCAGAAAAACTAATTTCGCGACTTTGTCCAATTCGGATCGATTTTTTTATTAGCCAAAGCATTTACTTAATAAGGAATTACATTACTAACCAGTCTTTTCAGTTTTGTTTGAAATTACTTCCGAACAATGAAGGAAATGACAAATAACTAAAAGTAAATCTTTGAATTTATCAGTTCTTCTTATACTGGGTCAAGATCAAAATTAAGTTTGACTTCTAAGCTCAAGATACTTAATATTTTTTCAATATTGTGTTCTAAAGTTTAAGAAAAATTGTGGATTATGTACAGATTACAGGTAGAAAAATCAATCATTTGTGTGAACAAATACTTGTTTTAGGATAAAGTCACTTTTATCTTCTTGGTTCTTATTTACTTGCAATATATTTTTTCTAGATACATTGCGATGAAAACTCGCAATAAAATCAAGTATATTTAAAATATGTAGTTAGTAATCAATCAAATGACATAATTTTTGAAGACAAAAAAAAAGTACATAATAGTAATAAAACAGTTAAACAATTGATATTTTTAAGTTAAACAAAAAAAAAACACATTTGATTGTAGTAGGCAATTAATCTACTATAATTAATTATTATTTTCTGTCATTAAACAAACACATTTTTACCGGCATTTAAAATCGTTTCAGGTCATAAACTGGTATGTTTAAAAATTGATTTCCTTATATTTTATAACATCAGCCATACAAGAAAATTCCTAGACCGGCTGCTTGTATTAATATTTTACTTAAGACTCATCTCAAGGCCAATGTCTGGATATCGATAGGACAAAGGGTAGGTAATATTTGTTTACGCATACATATTATGTGTATATATATATATATATCTGTGGGTATAGCGATGTTATACACGTGGGTTGTCGTCGGAAAATGGCAGTTTCCCGTTTGATTTCCATAAAACGCACTGACGCGTGAGGGTAAACAGTTCAAAGAAAGACATGTCGACGGCTGCGTCTGCTCCGGTAGTGTACATACATAGCATGGTCTATCCAAAAGTAAATTTTTTCGTAATGCGATTTTGTCGAAAATAAAAAATAACAACAACACCACTATGAATACATATAAAACCGTTTCGGCGCATAATAATAATATGTTGTGGTATAGAATGTTTGGTAAAAAATAATTGAAATATTCAGAACGTGGATCGCATTTTTTCGTTTATTGTCTTTTAACCGTACAATGTTTGTACACCAAAAACGGTTGGAAAGACAATATTAATATACTGTGTTACTATTGTCCTAATATCCCACGCGGGTATTTTCAGAAGCGATTGTGTTTTTGAATTTATTTAGACAAATAATAAAATACAATTTCATTTATAATCGTTAGCTTCTCATAAAAAAATTTTTTTATGAGTAAATATTTTTCGTACATCGAAAATGTTAAAAAAAAAAAAATTCAATCACATTTCAGTTGGTATTCATCTGAAAATGTATTAAATAATAAACAATATCAAAAACGGTAAGTATCAAAGCAGGTGACTATTTTTAGTGAATGTAACTTTTGTTAATTTATTGTACGTACAACATGGCGTTTTATTGTCATAAAGTCTCTAGTCCTAAAATATATAATAATGATGTATACACAAGTATTAAACGCGTTAAACGGCATTCGGGGTTTAGTTTTTGGGTCACCTTCATAACTATCTAGGTCAAGATATTTAGCCGAGATTATTCTGACAACCGACAAAAAAGGACTGCGGACAGGAAGCTCATCCGTCATCGACTTGCCATCTAAACCCAGATAATACATATACATAGGCGCTCGGTATATGTTTGTATACTGTGATATCATGTTATCAGAAGATTTCGTTCAAATAAAACAGTTTTATTATATCCACAAACATACATTTTGGTTTAGTATTAAATTTCAAAACGCTCTAAATACCTTAGGTGTATATATCATTTAGCTTACAGCAAAATATAACATAAGTCGTAGGCTTATTTTCCTGTATACACTATATGAGTTTAACTTAAACCACATAACCCAACAGAATATAAATGTTTTACATTTAAAAAATAAAAAAAAAAATAAAACTTTGGTCAATTAGTTTGAGCGTGTTTGAAAAATAGTTAAAAAAATACTTTTACTAATGTTTCAAAGGTATTTTTTAATTATTATCCAAAGACAATTTTTACTAGTAAGTTTCTGTAGTATATGATAAATTCATATTTTATTAAGAATTATGTAATATTAATGTTATTAAATAATTCTAAAATATGATCTAAAATCATCGACAGTTATTTTAGCCAATACTATTCAAATATGTATGCTGTATGGGTGTGGTTAATTTATAGTTTTTTATTTCTTAATTTATTTAAAAACAAATTTAAAAAATATACATATTGTTTAATAATTGCTGCGTGTTTGTAATATAATAAAATTCTCGTATATAATATTATGTTATTGTTAGTCAACAAAAAGAGATTTTTCCAAATTGTGGTTTAAATGTTATGAAAAAATGTCCATGTATATAAAATATTTTTTTAGCAAAACTTTTTACGAATTTTATTAGAAAAATGTATTGTTCTAAGGAAAAACTAAAACTAAAGTTTTCCAAAACATTTTTTCTTAGTCATATTTGAAAGCATTAAAAAAAAACTGCTACAAAAGTAAGTATCTGGTACAAAACATTATTTCAACGCAGACTTACCATTTAATTAAATGTGCCTGTTGTTGAAAAGTCGTGTGTGTTCGTGTAAGGAGGCAGTTTTCAACTTGTCTATTGTTTTTATTTTCTATTCGGCGTTATAATAATGATAATAATAATAGTACCGGATATAATAGTGTATACTATTATACGAGTATATAGAAGCGTAGATTTAAAATAAATAACACCTCAAGCCACTAACGGGTATCGCTTTTAAAGATAAAAGTAATAAAAGAAAAAAATTATATAGCCTTTGCCAGGAAATAATGTCTAAAAAAACAGCTCAAAATAAGAATAATAAAAAGAATTTCGCTCCGTTACAAAGCGGATGCGCGACTATGGCAAAAAATATTGCAAAGAACAAAATATAACAATACCTGCGGATAAAGTAAATATACAACCGGCTGCTAACACTGTAATAGACGGCCCCGGGAAGAAATTTATCTATTTTGATAGCGCAAGTATAAGCGTTGCGTTCATTTTGTTCCACTATCGACGAGGTCGTTTAGAAGACAAGATACAATACTCTAGTTTTGCGAGACGTTTATACTAGACCAAGTTATTGTAAAAAAATATTATTATAATGTATTCGTACCGCCGCTTCTATACACACTGTGTACACAATACTTATTACAGGCTATAATATAAAAAGTGTCGGGTATAGAGTATACTGTATAATATGGGCCTTTAGAAAACAATACACTGAAATTGGCAATACCGAAAAATAGTTGTAACGTTCCATCATAACCCAAGTGGGTTACATATAATGTTATCGTTTGCCCATACAATGCTTTAGCTGATTCGACAAACGTTTAGCTTCCACGTTTCAATATTACCTTCGTGCGATGTACCTAACTCACCTGCATGTTTTTTTTATGGAAGTTTTCAAGCAAAAAATCCCATTTTAAGATATTACATATTTAATTTTTACTGCGCATTCGATCCGATCGGCTGGTCATGTACTCGCTGTTTCTGTTTAAAGCTCGAGGCTGGTTTTGAAAACCGCTATTCTCTCATACAATGTACCGTGTAAAGAAAACGAACCCTAGAGACGTTTTTATACCGTGAAATTAGACTTTCCGAGAAATTGTACATCGGATATATGCATACAATTAAGCTTGAATACCGTTCAAAAGAATAACATTATCATTTCTATATATTTTTTTTTACATATTTTTTGACCAACCCGGTAGACATATTTTTAAATATTTTAAGCAATTTTTAAAATAGTATTTCCGCAGCAAATAAAACATGCAATAAAATATTATATTTCCTTAACATTAAAAAAAAAAAAAATACTACACTTGTAAATTATCATCATAACATTTGTGTTATTAGTATTTCAATTTCTTCCAAAATGCATTTGGAAAATAGTTTTACAGTTATTATAAAATATTATATTTTTAAATTATAATTTTATTTTTTGATGTGTGGAGCTAATTGTTATTTGTGGCCAGATTGATAAAAATAAAATCGCTTGTATATTATGTTGGCACTCCTTTTAAATTTATACGGTACACTTCTGTTAACATTTCAATAGTGTGATGCAGATTTTATTTAAATTATAACTTATAAATATATAATAATTACTGTTAAACAGTTGGCGCACATGTTACAATAGTCATTTCTTATTTCAAACTTACCTTTTCCAGCATATGAAATTTTATTTTTTAAAACTTTCGTATTGCTTATATTTTTACTTTTCACTTCCCTCGTACCATCTACGTATTTAATCAATCCAAAAATTAACTTTAACTAATTGTGCTTAAAAAGAATTTAAGGATATTCGTTGCATTTAATTTTAGCTTTATAAACCCTAAGTGCAATGATTGTGATACACGTTTTTTTTTGTTATACAATTTTTAGTATGATTACGGCAAAATATTGCACTTGCAAAGGTTTTAATATTTATAATTTAATTATTGGCTATTTTATTTTCTCGAATAACATTGAATGAGGTTTTAAATATCGTCAAAGGCAAATATAAACTTGTTTCATTGTTTCATTGTTTCATTCTGAGAAACGGGTTTTAATATTTCACGATTTCTTGTAAATTTGCGTTTAATTTAATAACCAGCATTCAAATAACATTGTATGATTTAATCAAAAAATACGCTGGTAGTTTTGTGGAATTAATCATCAAAAAACAGTAGGTATTAAACGGGTGTATTAATAATCGCATGACCCAAATAATATTGTTATTCACAAAAACCAAACAATGTCTTACTTTATTAAACATAAAATTATACATCTTTTTACGTTTAAGTATTTCGATGCCGAGCATTTTTTGTAAAAATTAAATCTTATGCTACCAATGTCGTAGAAACATAAACAGAATAAAATGCAAAGTCTACAATTCATACAGCAGTGCCCTGCTGGGATTTGCTGAAAGTTTCTTCGGCTGAGTCATCGTTCAAACGGACACGACCGGCTTAAGCCAATTGCCAAGATTAAATTGCGGCTGTTGGCCCGGTCCTACCAACTCAATAATCCGGGGCTTATTCCCTCGCTTATAAATGACCGTGCACTCCATCGAGTTATTAAACTTAACACAACACAACACAGAAGAAATCAGAGAAAATTAAAAACGTTTGTGTCGATATTGCGCAGTCTTCAGAGGGGACGGGGGTGGATGGCGGACATACGTGAAAATATAAGGGTAGAAACGTAAGAACCCTTTGAGCAATCATTCCAAAAAGTTATCCGCTAAGGTACTACTCGTCGCTGTGGGTTGTGCTCTAAGTAATTAGATAAACGGAAACCGACGAGGGACCAGCGCCGTGTTGGTAAAGCTAGGGGAAAAGGGTGTAATAGTCATTGCCCAAATCAACGTGCCGTGTATCATCTCTTAAGGGCGTCTTCTTCAGTAACAAATTGATTAAATATAAACCCTACGTCTTACATTTCAAAGTGAAGCTCCTTAATTAAAAGTTATATAATTCATTTAACGGTCACTTTAGTACAATGTACGTTACCGTAGGAAGATATTATATAATATACCTACCTACAGTAGCAGATGGGCATTCAAAATTATTAGAACCTTCTATTTCTTAATCTTGAAAATGTTCAACAACAGTTTATAGATAAACAGGTTAACCAAGAGAATTATAATAAAAATATATTAAATAAAAAATCGTTGAAATCCAAAAATTATTTTTAAAACATTTTCATGAAATACTTTTACACCTATTACTTATTGTAATAATAATGGTGTCTGTATTTATGCATTTTACTTGTACAATTTTTTTATTACCATTAATTATCCGATCAAATAATTTTTAATATTTTTACCATCTACAGATTGGCATTGAAGCGTTTTGTCAAGAATAATTGTATTATAATATTATTTCCTGCAACCGCCCCCGCAACTATCTGTTCCATTTCCGCTGTGCTGGTTTATTATTATTATGCATTTGTGTTCATAAATTAAGCCGATTTGTTTTGTTTAATTGAATAAATCAGTTGAGTAATTTAATCAATTAAGACTTGGTCGTTTGGAATAACTAAAATTTAGTGAAAATGACGATAGGTCTATTCCCAGAAGAAGTATTATTAAACGAAACATTAATTAAAACGGCGTCATCTGTTTATTAAAATAATAACGAGACAAGTTTAAAAGGGAAAATGATCAATTTATACTATAAATTAAACGCATTGGGCCTCGATTTCTAATTAAAATATTTAAACAAGGCGTCATGCTATGTTTTTTTTTGCAAGAAAAACACATCATGTTCTTGGAAAACTTTTTAGAGAAATATTAATCGATTTTATGCTAGCACAATTAAATTTTATTACATCGGTTCGAACCAACAAACCTAGTAACCTGAAAAAAATGATTGTAGTGTTCTGATTCAAAAACGAAACCTTATAAAAAAACCAACACCGTGTTTTCCTATCAGAAACCACATAAACAATTAAAATGGTGACCTACTTTAAATTTTATAACTAACATTCATAAACAAATAATATATAAATAAAAATGGCGACATGAAATTTCTTGTATGCAGCCCAATAACATATACATTGGTATTAATTGTTCAAAAATAACAGGTCTATAATATTATTAATCAATATCCTTTCAGTATTTAAAAACAAATTCATGTACAACAACGCACTGTTTCTTTTTTAATATTTTGACAGTTTTCATAAAGTATCGCCCATTTTTAATAAAGGGTTTGATAATATTCTTAAATATTGTGACATTACTTATAAAATATTATCATTTTTTAATAAATTATTGCAAATAATAAATTCGTGGATAGCGCACCTCTTTTATGACGATTTTTATGCCACGTTTCGAAGATGTATATAATCTGATTTCGGTGCACAGATTCGATTTGATTTTGGACTGCTCCGATTGATAAATTATTAACGAATGTCGCGAAACGTGTCAAGTGTGTAGTACTACAATATGCAAACAAAAACATAATATATCAGACAATAGAGAGTAACGACGGAATAACAACGATCGGTGGAATATTGCACTGTTGAAATGTTGTTATTCAAACGTCGAGAAATCAAAACAGTTTGACCTACACAAAGTCCAGTGTGCACAACAGGTGTAGGTACAATGACAAAACGGGGCAACCTATGTAAAATGTGTTGCGTCGTGTGTGTCTTTCAATGGCGGTGTAACGTTTAGCCACACGGAAGTAATACATAAATTGCACAAGAGAAGCATTTCCCCACACGCACAGTAATTGACGAGGAGATTTTTTATTTTATTTCATGTCGCCTGGATTCGATTGAACGCTTATTGGGGTTACTCCGAGCTCTGCAGTGAACATAATTTAACATGGATGTTGGGCTGGATACAAGACATGTCCATTATTAAATGTTTTCCCGTGAAGCGGAGAAAACAACTAGGTTTATTTTAAGTCACTTTTTATGTTATTCAAACAGTGTACACACTGCTGACAACAATGATTACCGCAAACGGTCAGCAATGTCAAACCTGAACGTTCCACGATAATGTCTCAAAAAACTTGAGGTTCGACGAGAGAAATGATTTTCGCAGACAAGAACAACAATAAGTAAAAACTGCCGAATAGGGTAGTTTTCTTAAAAATATTTTTATTACTCGTCGTCGACCGATTCAAGGGTTTTCGCGGGGGGGGGGGGGTGAGTGAAGTTCTCGTTGAAAAGTGGAGAGCTTCGCTATTTTTTTCTTATTTTTTTTTTTTTGCATCGTTAACCGACCTTTGCGATAGAATCTTTTCTCAATGCAACGTAACAACGCCTAAGGACATTTTCCAACGGATATAAAGAACGCATAATATCTTCGGAAAGTATTTTTTTTTCCGCGTCAAAAGAAATAAAATTAAAAAAAAAAAAAACTGCACATTGTTCAAAAGAAAATGGAGCCGTTATATTATAGGAAGAGGTTTGGTTGTTATTATTTTTGATGAAAAAAATCAGTTAAATGTTTTTTATTTTTTAAATATAATATGTTTTATTTGACTCGCAAGCCGGTCGTAAATGCCCGACGGTTATTGATAAACCGAGCGTAATAAAATTTAAAACAGGCTGACCTTTGGATATTGAACCGGGTACGTTTTCTTTCCAGCCGGCAACAAGACAAATTTGTTTTATTTGTTTGCAATACATAAGTTTCCGTAAAAAGATATATTCGAATAAAGTATATCTAATATATTTTAAAAAGATTGTTTGCATCATTATGACGTCTGTAATATAATTTATTATGTTACTATTCACTTGAATTATCAATAAATTATGGTAATATTTTCGTTAAAACATGAAAATATAATATATAAATGATTCTGTTTTTAAACAAAGAAAATTCAATCTATAAAAAAAAAACGAAAATATTATTTTTCAAAGGAATGCTTTTTATAACGTTTATTCCTTGAGACTTTTCCTTAATGTCACTTTTCGAAATTCATACTTATTTAGTATTTTGAGGAGTAAATTAGATACTTTGAAAGAGTAAAATTGTTTTTCATATGTTGAACTAAGATTAATCATACCAAATATTTGTCAAAATTCGTTATCATTGGTAAATATATTGTTTATTAATCATTAAGAAAGTAATGATAACAATTTGTTCTCAAGTTTATTACACATTTTTTTTGGCTCAATTAACTTACTTACTCTAAACATATAATGATCTTGAAGTATTTTGATATAAATTTACATAATATATTTTTTAAAAATTAAAATCTGTTCTATAAGCGAAAAAATATAAATTTTCTTTTCACTGTGACAAATTTATTGTTTTAAAAAACTTATTTATTAATTAATGGTTATAGTACAATAAACAAGCACTATAGCAAATATTTACCATTCAAAATGAATAAAAAATAAAGTGACCAAAAGTATTGTTTTTAAAAGTTTGAACTAATTTTAATCGGTCTGAAGTTCAAAGTATCCAATTATTTATCGATATCATTTCATAAGTAATTTGTCTTAAGAATACAATTTTTTAAACGTCGTCGTGCGACTATATAAATAACGTGCTGTCTCATTGACTGAAAAAGAAAGCATATTAAAGGTACACCAAAAATATATTGTTAAAATATTGTTGCAGTTTTCCAAACTGTCGTTAAACTTGTTGCAAACTTTTAGATTCGAACATAAGTGTTTTCTCGTTAACTGTATACAGTAATAAAAAAATCAAAGCTACTAAAATTAAAAATTAAATGAAGTCGCGAATGATTTAATGTGCCTGTCATTAAAATATTGTTTATGGAGAAATTTGTATTACTTTGGGTCTTATAACGCAATTATAAATATTATTTTTAAACATTTATTTGACGACAACTATACTAGTATACTGTTCCGCTGTCAAGACTATACTGAGGTCTGAGAGCATCGATTGGCTTGTTTCCAAACGGTATTTTATGTCCGCAGTTGCAACCGTGTTTCTCGACCAAGTGGCACAGTACGAAACCTCTTGGTCGAGAAACACGGTTGCAACTACTGGCATATAAATACCGCTAGGAAACGACCATTTATTTTTACAATTGCTCGGTTAACTGATGTTTTAACTTTTTATTTACTCTTCACTGCACTTGTACATGCCAATTAGGGGATTCTAATAAGAAATAGGTGTAATAGGTTTGTCAAAAAAAAAAAAAATATATAAATTATAATTTTATTCTTTTGAACGGGGTTTTAGTCTTTAGGTATATAATATTACAAAAATATCATTTGTACAATGTCTCAGAAACTCTAACTCCACTTACACGGTACCAAAACGTTCCCGAGAGGTTATTTCATAATAGTTTCTGTAAAATTCTCTTACAAATTGGTAAGACCGAATTTGTGTCATTGGACATAAAATGAAAAGTTGTGGGTTTTTTGTCCAATATTTTGTTTTTCCTTCGACCAACTATCAACAGTTTTAGTAAAACAGAGTAGATATGTGAAAATGTATTTATTTGTTTGCTCGACTCATTTTTAAAATGTTTTAAAGTGATATCGTTGAGTCAATAATGTATTATGCAGCAATCATCGTAAAAAAATGAAATGTTTCGTTTTGAATTATTTATCAAATCGTTTTAACCGGAATTTATTAAAATTAAAAAATGAATGGCTAAAAAAGTATTTCTAGCAGCACAGTAAAAAATCATAATGCATTTGAATTAAATGGCAACAACAAAGTGACTGATGGTATTTCATTTGCTATTATACTTTAGCCGAGTGAATATTCGACACGGCATCGCATGATACATACAAACTCGAGTGTAAGAGATTTTATTTTTTGCGCATCCCATTTTCTCTGCGTTTCACCCGTATTAACATACTATCTCGTTGTACCCTACTTATCCGCTGAAACTTCTCCGAACTTTGTCGGAACACATTTCTGTTTAACTAACGTTTAAACGTGCACACAAGTTTTATCGCCACGACCGTTTTATTACGTACATAACGACATTATTTTATACCCGAGCTTGCAACGCGCATGTTCCATATGGCGAATGAAATAATGTTTCCATATGAAACATTATTATGTTTTTATTTTTATTATATATAATAGCCTTAATAATACGGAAGTGCCTTTCGAAAAGATACAACAAATTTCCATATTTTCTGACTTACAATTATCACGGTGCGCTATAACAAAAAAAAAAAAACGAAAAAATGAACGAATTTGTTTCAAATTTTTAAAGAATATTTTTTATATCATATTAAGCTATCTCACACACGTTGAGACAATCCAAAAACACTAGGCTATGCATCGTTTACCCGGGTGATGGGGAGGGGGGGGGGTTATCGTTTGTGGTCAAACAAAGCCGTGTAGCGATTAGGTGTTGGAATAGTGGCGACGACGGTGGTCGTGTGTGGCGGCTATATCAACGGGGACGGAGTCGAAAGTTTTTGCTCGCTGAAAGTTCGGCAGATTACAAAGTTCCTTTGGCCGTGCGCGCATTAGACCACCGACGAGACGGGGCTTCTGAACGGGTCTTTGGGAATCGATAAGCGAGGGAGGGCAAAAGCTTTTTAACATAATATGCTTCTATAATATGAGCGTGTGTGAGCGCACGCAAATTTTCGGTCATTATTTGCGGGCACACGTGACAGCGCACGACGATACGCCGGTACTTTGCACTTTATGTTTATACATACATCATAGGTATAGTAAAATAATACACAGGCTATATTTGCATTATAAAAAGTAAAAACTACTCTTTTCAAACATCTACGCGCGGCCTCTGGATCGTCTACGTCAGCCCCGGGGGTGTAGTCTACCGTTTTTTGTGTTCATGAAAATTGTTCTTTCATTTTTTTCCCCTCTCATTCCAAGACAAGGCGCTATCCGGAAAATGCGCTAAAAACAAACCGCTTACCGCTTCATCCTTTTGGGCATGACCCGGCATATTGCAACGTCAAAAACTTGATCATAAGTCCGGCATATGTCTAGCAGCTGTTATTGTGAGTTAGCCCGGAAAGGTCATATTAGCCTGAGAAATAAGATGTAAGCATTATTCCGCATAAGTCAGAAAATTGTTTTTACATTTTTTTAAAAAAACATTGATTAATTTGAAAGTGGTTTTATCCGAAAGGACTAGTACAGTAGATTATAGGCATAATGGAATCAAAGCATAGAGAGGACGGAGAGGTTACAGGTCTACAGGAATTATTATAAATAAAAGTGATAAAATAAAATCACTTTCAAACAATTTGATGCTTATTTAATACTTTGCTGGTTTACACTGTGCTTGGTTTGGACTGTACTGGCTTGAAAATACTAACTACTGTAGTGGTACGTGCGAAGTGAGCGTTTTTTAAAAACGAGTTCTTCATCATTCATTTGTCAATGATACTTTTTATTATCCACACAATGTAAATGTTCTATAGAGTTTTTCTTTAATTTTTAAAGATGTCGAAAAATATAACTAATAATTAAAATATTTTCAGTTAGTCTCTTGAAATATTCTTTAATAATCATTTGTGTATTCTTTTGATTCTCACCTCTTAAAATACTCATCAATAAAACAGCAAATTAAATATTTTATTTTTCTAATTAGAATATAAAAATTAACGTATGATAGTTATGTCATACTTTTCTAATAGCTTTGTTATTCAATAGTATCACCAAGACAACAATACATACCAACACATACCTATAATTATATTATGTAATTGGTTATATCAATGTCGACTGTTTTAAAATTACACAAATGTTCCTAAAATAAAGAGGAAATTGTTTTTATAAAAAGTCGTTTTATATCCGCCGAATAAATTGTGATAAATATTTATATCCTTAACAAGACTCCATTAACGCACAGTCGCAGAGTCAAATTAACAATTGAAGATTAATTAAGTCGTAAATTTTGTTCGAAAACAACTCGAGAACTTTTGCGAATAAACTCGAAGTACATGTCGGACTTATCAAATTTGAAATTTCGTTAGCGAATCTCTTAATTACATTTTAATGTGTAATTTAAAAAGAATAAAAAATGTTTTTTCTCCGTCAAAGGTGAAATTAGCTCGTGTTTCAAAAAATTATATTAAAAAATGTATTGTCCTTGGAAAGTTTTTTTTTTTTTTGAAGCGTGCAGCTAATTAATGGCAAAAACTCGGATCAAAGGTAAAATTAGTTCACTTACCGGGAAATAAAACATAGCAATAAAATATGTTCATTTGATTCGTGTTATTACATTATTGTTTTTTAGTATTTTCATCGAGCACTTTGGCGTTTAGGAGAAAACAATATTTTGTATGCGGTACTATGGAGTAACCAAATAATATATGCTTTTTGCAATAAGTTAATTACTGTTAAAACTTAACATTTCATTCGAATGTGAACTCTTGACGTAATATGTTTTACAAAATTTCCCACAATCGATTTTATGCTAAACGGAAGTATGTTAATGCGATTAAACCAACCGACCCAAAAGTATTTGTACCTGAATGGGTTTACAAAATGTTTAATAAACCAATCTGTAGCTACACGACTAACTATTATTATCGCATTTGGCTTGTCGAATACAATATCAGGTATTGTAAGGAGATATCTTAACTATTGTTTTCAGATATTGATTTACAAAATAACAGTATTAAATAATATTTGCATTGTTTATTTTTATTCGAGCTGCAAATTTATTTAATTTATTTCATAATAAACAATTTTACTAACGGCTACAACTATATTTGTTGCATATGTATTGATTTAAACAGACACTTAATATGTGTACCAAATTGTACAGGTTCGGTTATAAGTATTTTTTATAAATATAGTTTTACTCGTTCTCTGCATCAACTCATCTGTCGACATATTTTCTTTGCCATTATTTATTTCTTATAATTTCTATGTCATTCAGCACTCCATCCATCTATCTCTGCCTGAGGCGTCAGAGTGGTCTGTAGCTCTTCCAGTCAATTTTACCCTTTTTCGGATCATTTATTCTTAGACACGCCATACGTCATGTCAATGTCCTTACCTGACTTGATTACCTTCTATCTAGAATAGCTGTGAGTGCCAAATCTTTCTTTAATCTGCCGGGGTGTAAGCCACTTGTGTTTGAAAAGATGTTTCCCAGACAAAAGATCAGAGCTTGAAATAAAAACTTATATGTATTAAAACTTAAACGTTTCGTATACAAAAACGACACTAAAGTAGCGCGTTTACTTTAAACGAATAATAATATATAATATGCCATCGAAACAATAACGAATCGTCGTCGTCATGCATAACGTTTGGCCAGAACATATTATAATTAAGACTAACTATCATCATAAATCGCAAGGAGATTAGAGATCAGAAACAGAAATAATCCCTATTCAGGAGCCAGCAGGCTAAAGCATGTTCCATAATTTATAATTTTAGCCATTAGGCTTTAAGTCACAGTCAACTTTTATATAAAAACGTTTACAAAATGTTAGCCCTTGTCGATTATTTGACTTGTTTGTTATCATCAACTGAGAACGATTTATCGAATAATAACTCTGATGTAATAGTTGAAAATAGTGACGAGCACAATTCGTTTTTTTTTGGAATCACCCTTTCACAGCGTTACACAAAATATCCAAGAGGGTTACATTATAATGTTTTATCGTCCCTATTATAATACGTCAAGACGAGGAGCTTGCTTTTTTTGGAAATTGAATCGTTCCGAGTGCCTGTCATTAACGCGGAGAGTGTACTTTAGTATAATATATTATTACTATTATTAAATATATCCACTCTCGTTGTGCTTGTAAGTAAGCACTAGCACGACGGTAAAGGCACCCGGGTTGTGCGAATTGTTGTTTTTGTTTTTGATCCATAAGAAGATGTCCATTGGCAGTGTTCAACGTAAATGACCCTGTCGGCTTCGGGGCCACGCTAAGTTTGCCATGCCATTCACTTCCGGTGATCATGATTAACGTCAAAAGTTGTTGGCTGCTCACAAGTTTCGACACAACAATGGTACGTGCAATTCCGAGGAATTACTTTTGAAATAATTTTCCGATGAATTAGCGTAAGTCGTCGGGACCATTAGAACGATGGAGCTGAGTTTTTTTTTTTTTTAATACCGCAGTAAGTTAAGAAATATAAAATACCGGCGTCGTCGCCGTTCGGCTTAATCGTCTATCGTTTATTTTGGCCTAAGAAAAACCGAAGAAAATGTTTAAAACGTCAGCCCGGTGTATAAGGATTAATAATGTTTTTTAGTCGGCTCGACTAGGCAATATTACTCACAAAGCAAACCAACTGTATCACCTTAAATGCCGTACGCACGTCTCTCAGGTATATCACGAATATCTTTTACTGGGAGAATTTCGGGTCGTATTTATCAACCAAACTATTTAATATTTGATTAAAAAATTAAACATCGTCGTTGATAGATTTCCCAATGAGTGTATTACCTCAATTAACACAGTAAAGATTATGACAAATTGAAGGATAACCGGCCTTATAAAAACTGTAGTAGTTATAAGCAGTAAAACTAGGCGTATTAAGGTATGTGTTTTTTAAGGTAAGTAATTGCCAACGCTGGGTGTTAATTATCACTTGTACATTCTTCAGATTAAAGTTTAGGGTAGATTTTAGGAATGTAGGAAAAGGGACTTATCATGAATCGTAAAGAAATTACTTCCTTAAAACCATACATTAAGGTACTGCAGATTCATAAGTGCTAGTGAGCCTAATCACATCGTTCCATGTAATTGGTGGCTGGGTGTGTTCACTTTAATGAAACAAGGTTTCTAAATGATTAACCTTTCAAACGGTTACACAAGTTACAAATAATAAGATGTCTGAATTTATGTTAAATTTAAAATTCCGATTTAGGGATGCTCAGTACTATGAGTTTCATAGTCTGATTTTTCTTTTGAAGTGCTTTGGAAAGTTAACACAGTGAACAGTGAAAGTTGTGCTTTCACTGATCAACTACATAACACCTATAAGATAGCTGCAGATCAAAACTTCAACCCTTATCTTATAGAATTTGAGAGCGAAAATCTCGATCTGTTCACTCGACTTAAGGGAGATTTCGAAGTTAACTGAGGTTATGACAAAGGCAACAGGGTCCTTCTATACAATAACATTTTCCTGCCCAAGATTCACAACGATGTGTTATTCTGGTACCAAGTCACCAGCACCAGACGGGGTATAAAGATACTTGGATAAATTCAAAGAAAAGCTCTATTGAACAGGTGTTATGTCCCTCAATCTTATGACAAGTTTCACAGCCGAAGTCGAAATGTCTAAAAAACTCGTTCCTCAGGACAGGAAAAGAGTTCTTAAAGAACATCTGGGGAACGAATATTGCATCAAATGGCAGGAGAGATGGGACACGTGTCCAACGAGTAGATGGATCTATATCTTATTCCCCAGCTTCATGTGCAGGCTCTCTTTTCCACTTTATTTAAGTCATTATGTAGTTTAAGTCCTCAACGGTCATGGTGACTTTAAGAAGAAACTACAATCAAAGTAAATTTTTAGCCAATTGCTTTTTTTAAAAATTTTAGTTCACTATTATACACTATAATATAATGTACGTTATTCAAATTGTATTACTGTATTAAATTTCATCAATTGTAACCGTTGAAACATTTTAGAGTACCATGTTAACATTTTCAAAAAAATAATATTTCGGCTAGAAGTTTTTCATTCCAAACTTTCGGCATAGTCAATAGTGAGGCCGTATAAATTACTTTTCCTTTGAAATTCACTAATGTAAACATCAGATATATTATGAGCGAATCGTAAAAAATAAAAAAAAAACCAGCTGTGAATATAATAAAATAGGTACCTACACAGTAAAAAACTATTAAGTTTCGAAATATTCAGTCAAAATATGTATCCATCTACAATTTTTAAAAAGACCATTTTCTAACGTTAGTTTGAAAAGCCGAACGAGTTACTAGTGTTGTCTTAGAAAATCTAACGGTCCACTAATTTAAGTAAGTATAACTATCAAACTCCAAAAGTTTTTATTTATTACGCTTAAACTATAAAGTAGACATGATCTGATAGAAATTTTTTCCATACCGATCAAACGATTATAAAAAATGGCGGACAAATTAAATAATTCCTACAATCAATTTACTTTTTTCAATAAAAATCGATAACGTATCCGAGAAAAAATCGATTATCGTTAGCGATATAATCGATATTGGATATTGGTTCACACTAGTGATGGGAAAATGCGGATTTTGCGAAGTTCAAAAAACCGGAGTTTTAAACTTCGAAATTCTAAATCCGAAGTTGTTGTATTCGAACTTCAAAATCCGGATTTCGAAGTTTTCGTTATAAATCCGGATTTCAAAGTTCTCGTTATAAATCCGGATTTCGAAGTTTTCATTATAAATCCGGATTTCGGTGTTTTCATTATAAATTCGTAGATTGGATTTCAATTTTTTTACAATAATAAATAAATTATATTTGTTAATTATTTAGTATTATGTACAACGCGTTTATGTAGTGTACAAAAAAATATTTAACTATTGAATTGGTAAATTAGGTATCTGTTTTTATAGTTATAAGAACATTATGTATAAACACGATTTACAAGTCTCAATGACACTTTTATAATAGATTAGAGCAATAAGTTGTAATAATATGAAAAATACACAACACAATATATATACATAAATTAGGAAAAATAATAAGTCAATCTGGAATTGTATATGTCTTAAATCTAAATAAATAATAATAATACTAATAATGTTTTTGATATAAATAGTTAAACAGTAGAACCAATTACATTATATAAAATTGTAGTAAATTTTCGGTTGTTTTTAAAGTAATTGACATTTTAAATAAAATGTGCTACAGTTGATTGGTAAATTATTCTTGTAATAAAATTATTTTTTACTTTTTAGTTCACTTTTTACTATTTTTTAGAAAAGTATGTTTTTAAAAACAAAGTTTTATTTATTTATTTATTTTATTTTTTACTTTTTAGTCCTATTAAAGGTACTTAATAATTGGTGAATAGATTACTAAATTCATTTTAGAAGATTTGAAAAAAAAAAAATTTATTTTAGTGAAATGGCCGCCATATTTGACCCCCCGGCATTTGCGACCTGGATGTCTAGGTCCCAATATTTTGACGGAACATTGTATTATCATCCAAAATGAGTGTCTAGGTTAAATTTCAGCCTATATGATATCAGGAAGTGGGTTAAATTAATTTTGCAAGATTTGAAAATTATCCGTACAAACGTACAGACGTACGGACGTACGTACGTGTTAGCGAGTTAAAGAAAAGCATGTAAAAACTACTCAAATATAGCTTACAATTTTTAAATAGGTAATTGTTTTCAATATATCACAAATAGTGAACAGTAATACAGCATACTTACTTTGTATTTAAGCTAGATTACATATATGAAACTTAAAGTTCATTAGAAACATATAACTTAGGGTAATTTAGTTGAAGGGGTCCGATAATAGTATTTCATAGAGGATTAAAAGTCAACTAATTTGAACAATTTGGTCATCTTGTACTGCTGAATTAGTAATTACAAAATGGCTTTTTAAATTTTAAAATCGGTAATTTGGCTTTTTATTTAAACCCAGGTTACGGTTTCTTAAGTTCAAATTTTGAAACCGGATTTGTCATTAAACCCGGATTCTTCGTGAAATCCGGAGTCTTCGTGAAATCCGGATTCTTCGTAAAATCCGGATTTTTTTCATTGAACTTCGAAAACCGAAAACCGGATTTTAAGAAAATCCGGATTTATTTCCCATCACTAGTTCACACCGGCCCTTTAAATAAGTTACATTTTTAGCTTATACATTGGTCTACTGCACTGTTCTGTAAAACTCTTGTACAGTAATTAGGATTCTTTATTACATTTTATTTATTTACATTTTATTTTATCAGACCTTAACAACGATTTAAAACAAACGTTTTTGGTATATATTTTTTTTTAAATTAAAAATACTTACGCTGTGATACAGTCAATCTACGATAGAGAAAAACTGTATTATATGAAATTCAAAAGTTATTATTAAAATGGTTATAGATCAGTCAAATTGTTCGGTAACTATGTACGTTGGTATTTTAGTTAAATGAGTAACGTATGCTTCTCCCCCCCCCCCCAAAAAAAAAATCATACAAAATCAAGGGGATTTTGTATGTACATTATTTATCTACATGTTTCCTATTGGATAAGATGTACATACTAGATATTTGTATACTTTTTTAATGATATAAATGAATATAACTTTAATTCTAAGGTTTTCAAAAACTGATTTGACATTCTCCCTGAGATGTTATACTCTTTCCATTGTATAAGAAATATTTTTTATTAAAATCCA
Source organism: Adelges cooleyi (assembly GCF_023614345.1). Classification (NCBI taxonomy): domain Eukaryota; kingdom Metazoa; phylum Arthropoda; class Insecta; order Hemiptera; family Adelgidae; genus Adelges; species Adelges cooleyi. The sequence goes on from NW_026095893.1 coordinate 16,553,287, forward strand.
AAATGGTTCGAGTAATAAGCAACATGTATATTCAAGTTAAATTTTTTTCTTTAAATCTGACAAGGCGTGGCTGAAGTGTCCAGGCTTTCTGACGGTTAGGATAAGTTAGGTTAGGTTCGGGTATGTGCCTGAAAATTCAAACAAAACATTCATTAACAGAGTGCGGGTAATGAGTTGGGTCAGTTTCGTATACAGCTACAGCCATAGTAGATATACAAGTGCCAACTGCAATTTTGGACCAATAAAGAATATTTCAAGTTCAATTTCCGCCTTGCTATATGAAATTTAGCGGTCTAGGAAATACCTTAAGCCGAGTAAAAAAAAACATAAAAATATATATCAAACAATAAACAGCCTTGTTACACCAAAACTATCTCATCTCTGGTGTCGACTATGACAAGTATAAATTGATTGTATGTTGATTACTTTTTACAGATAAAAATGAAAATTATCTGTTTATTATTATTATTAGTCATTGTGAATGTTTGGACAAATGAATGTAATTATTTTATTTTAATAATTACATACTTAGGTAAGTTTTAAAAAAATTCAATATTTCATTATTTTTACAGTGGAATACATGGAGGAGGTGGTCATTACAAGTCAGCAACATTTTCTTTTATAAAAAATAGCGTTGTAATTTTTAAATTTCACTGTTTCTATACATATTTTTTTTGTTAAATTATGTATTATAGACACACTCATCAAGCAAGCTGTTAAGAAGGATGGTTGTATTGTAAATAATAAAAATATAGGAAGTAAGATTTATTTTAAAGTAATTTACTAGTATATATTTATGGCTTTTATTATAATACACTCTCTAAAGGGTAAAATGAGTAAACAGATGTAACAGTGAGAATAAAAATAATAATTTAAATCACAACATCAACAATAATAATAATAAAATTTCACAGTACCTAATAATAAAAGCTAAAAATTAATATTTTTAAGTATATTATGATAAAGTATTAAACATTATCATTGAAAAAATTGACATTGGACACTTGTTATAAGTTAAAGTATCACACGTTTCTTTATGTCCGTGTAAAATAACATTCACTTGATCACCACACCCATCTGTATGTAATACTAATTTCAGTAGATTTAAATTTACAGAAGTTATACATTTCATAAATTAAAGTTTGTTTTGTGGGTTGTCAAAGTTTAAGTTTAAGGCAATGTGTGGATTGAGGCATGCGTAATCAATGTTCAGCAAAGTCAAAATGTCCAATGAGTCAACAAAAGATAATTTATTGTTTATGTATTTTAAACCTGAGTCCTTAGATTAATTGTGTCATCGTTGTTGATCTCATTTCTGCGACTCAAACTAGATGGACATTATTTCACAGAAATATCTTGTTTAGATTTATTACTTGAATTACTCATATTTTAACTCGCAAGAAAATACAATATTAAACAACCTATATAGTAAAAACCGTAAGCTTAAATATATTTATATATTATTTTAGTCGTTTCGCCGGACATATTAACAAACAACGTGTTTATCGTCATGCTATCAGTCATGCTGATACAATTTTATATTTTCTTAAGAAGTTATTTGTAAATAAAAAATTTCAGCTTTTATTAAGTAATCAGAAAAGTTTTCTAATTTTATTTTATTTTAACATTTATTCTAGATGGATTGGAGCATGTCATTAAAACCGTGGTTTTCAAAGGAATATATTCACTAGGTAGTAATAATTATATAATAATAAAAAAAATACGATAATGATTTCTAGAATAAAAACATATCATACAATTTCGAATAACACAAATGCATCTCTATGTAAATTTATCAGTGATAAATTTAAGAAGTAAAATTAAAATTAAATCTTACTGAAAAAAATTACTACAATTATGTCTACATTATCTAATGATAATATTCTTTTCGTAAAAAAATTGATTACGTTTTATTTTATGTAATCGTGGAAATTACATTATACTCGAGTTACTAGTACAGATGTTTAATTTTTATCTCGAATAAAAATAATATCTCGATTAAAATAATAGAAAACTAAATCCAACACCATTAATTTATCTCATCTTCATTTCAGCAGTTATGAATTATTTGTTCGTTTTACCAAGTAATAAATTGTATTACTAATTATAGAAATATTTCTGTACATTTGTTTAATATACTTCAAGTAATCACTGTATTTTTTTTAGTTTCAGAACTTCCAAATGTTAAGTACATACCAGGTAATGATACATTTATACTTCATATTTGAAATATTTTACACATATTAATTATTTATTATTATGTTGGGAATAATATTATTAGTTTTAATCATAAAAAGCCAGTACAGTGAGGGCCGGGGCATAGTGGGGGCGGAGAGGTCATATGTCTACAGATTTTATTATAACTGAAAGTGATAAAATCACTTTTAAATAAACGCTTCGATGCGAATCTGTGGATTGTATGTTCAAACCAGTTATAGCGCTTTAGAAGATATCGTGGGACCAGCAATAATGTACTTAAAATGTAATTTTTAGTCTTGTGCAGGGTGGATACGATGAGGGTTGATCGTCTGTCTATAAAAATGTACTGTCATAGTTACCCATACATTGTAATTAACAATATAATGAAAATATATTCATTACCTGTTGACTGTTGATTCACTCACACATAGCAACCTAAAAACTGACTTCGGCCAAAGTGTAAATTTACCCTATTTTTGGTTTTTTTTCTTTATAAAAAAAAAATTTGACTACAGATTTTTGAGAAAAATGTATTGAAAAAGTGAAATAAAGAAAAAAAGTAAATCCCTTCTAGGGGAAAGGGTTTATGATTTTTTTTGGTTTGTTAATGTTTATCGATAGTGTTGTATTTGAAAAACAATTCATATAAATTTGGAATTTTTTCGACTATTTAAAAAAAAAATTATAGAGCATCGTATTTTTAAGTTGAAAAATTTGTAAATTTTTTGGGTGTTTTTTTCGATTTTGATGGGGAAGGGGTGATTTTTTAAATTTTATTGCCCACTTAAGTAGTTTTCAGGTATGATTTCTGATATATAGAGTTGCTTTACGAAGAAATCGGTTCGGCGGTTTACGAGATATCGTAGGTCCAGACACAAAAATAAAAAGTAAAAAATAAAACACATCATTGTAAAACCAACACCTTCTCAGCTCCGCACCGAAGCTAAAACACATCATTGTAAACACAATACCTTCTCAGCTCCGCATCGAAGCTAAAAATATGTACATTAAAATTAATTTTGTTTTGAACTTTAGGATATAAAAAATTCGAAAGGGATATGCAAAAAGAAATTAAAGATGAATTAAGTAATTATAAAAATGAAATTTTTAAGGGAGTATTTTTCGGACATTGCTAAAATACAATTTTATTAACCGTATCTAGAATCATTAAAAATTTGATATGTATTGTTATAGAAATAGATGCTACTAAAGTTTCACGCAAAGGTAATGACGCATTTTTTGTAAGTTTTAAATAACCTCACTAAGGATTGTTTATTAATTTTAATTTTGCTTTATTCTTCTAAATTTTATCAGCTCAAACAATAACTTCAATAAAATGAAATACTCATTGGAGAGTAGGAGTATTTGTCGAATTCGTTAAGGAGTTAGAAACTTTTCGCAAGAAAATAACAAAATTATGAATTAACAATTTCTTGGCTTGACCTTATAGGTTAACGAATGTTTGTAAAATTTAATACTTGCCTAGTGTAGATTTGTCTGTCTTTTTATGGTTTCGGATTCTTTAATTTGTATGTCACTTCACGAATATTTTCGCCATCTATATAGTGTTGCTTACAATAGTAATGACTAATGTGTAAAAGGTTCTTTGAATTTCAAGTATAAAATGAATAATTTCTTTGAGTTTTAACACTAATACTGGATGTAAGAAAATTTAGTTATAACATTGTTCTTTAAAATATAATGCAATTGTGTATTTGTATAACTAGTTTATTAATTTATCTATAGCTTTAATAATACTGTAATTTAATATTTTTTGTAGATTTTACGAACTCATCTTTTGAAGAACTTGAAAAAGAGAGAAGAAATCTTATTAAAAAAGCTTTAAGAAATATAATTAGCCAGGCATTAGGTAAATTAATACTTACAATTGTCACGGGTTTTGAAAATTTTGAAAATTGTTTCGATAATCGCATGTTACATAAATAGAAAACTTCTCCATTTTAGATTGAAACCTTGGGAGCTTATCATTTCGAAAAGTCTGAAACAAAGGATACCCTAATATCATAACAACATTAAAACAAAAAAAGAGGTAAAAATTCATAGAAAACAGAAGAAAAGACTATAGTAGGGGTGGTCACAACGAGGCTCGCGATCAGTTTCGTGCGACTCTTGAAACTTGAGTAAAATTAATAAATTTTCATTTCTTTATTTTATTAACATCTCTTAAAAAAAATGTGGCTCGCTTCGAATTAGTTTTATAAATTGCGGATCCCAAAATGAATGTTAGTGACCACCCCTGGACTATAGTATACAAAACAGGTGAAATAATTATTTGTAAAAATTAGATAATTTTCGTTTTTTAGACTTTTTAATGAATTATTACGTCTTTTTTTGTTTTTCTAAGTGTTTCTATGGAGATCCCAATTTTTTCAGAAAGCTGAAATATTTTACATAGGACAATGATTTGTAATCTCTTTTATATGGCCAATGATTTTATAAAAAAATGATAAAAACAAGTGCTAAAAAAAAAAATCCTTTTTACGACCATGACCCAAATAATCGAAAAAAATTGGAAACATTTTTATTAACAGACACGTAGTGAAATTTGCAAAAAATCTTTTGATGGTTTTGACAGTTCGTTGGTTGTTTGTGTTTTAAACTGATACTCCATATTAAGGTAAACCAAAAATATTTTTATTAAAATTATCTTTATTTCTCTCGTGTCGTTTTGTTCCTTGGCGTAACAAAATATTCAATTATACTCAGATTTTTAAAAAAAAGTTTTAGCAGTTGTGAGCATCTATTTTCCGAAATTGGTTTGTTATCTTCAAAGTTTTAAGTTCTAAGTTTATTATCAAATATTAATTTAAAAAAAGTACAAAATTATCAGTAGAAAAAGAGGAACAAACAACTAACAAGTAGTCTTAGATTGTAAAGTTTATAAAAGCATTAATAAACAAACCTTTTACACTACTCTTTAATTTTTTTTTTTAGAATGGAAAATATTTATCTTAATTCTTATTAAATAGGAAAAAAAATTGCTGTATTTAAATTACAAATTATTATTATTACAATATACCAAGGATAGAAATAATTTGAAGGGCATGGATATGTCTTATCCACGAAATTTAACCGCTACGAAAATGTGTAACCCTTATAAAGATTAGAGATAAGAGGTAAAATATAAGATATAAGAGACAACAGATTAGTAAAATAAGTCACAACGACTTTGTCTGGCATACTCGTACACTAGCTCACAGTGCATTAAAAATAACTAAATGTTTCCTTATTTTTTTTGTTAAAATTGTTAGTATTTTGTTTGACGTACAGTTATGGATTTTAGATGACGACGAGAGCAAGGGTTTGGTGATACCGGATATTCATGATAACTTCAGCACGTTAAGTATAACTGACACTACTGGACAAAGTAGTTTGGACCTTGGTGTGGCTAGTGCGAAAGATAAGTCGGAGTTGAATAAGGATGGAGACGGCGATTATTGTACGTATCATGTGTGTTAAAATTAACGACGAGCCTAAATTAAATGTTTTAGCTTCGATGCAAAGCGAGAAGGTATTGGTTTTACTCTGATGTGGGCTTTTTTTTTCGCTGTATACACTGTAACTTTTTTAATACTAGACCAATTCCTTCGAATAGCAACTCTATAAATCACAAATTTTGTCTAGTTTGTACTTTGGGGGGGTAAAAGTTGAAAAAATTTAAGTCTTCACAGACGAAAGTTGAAAAAACAAAAAAAAAACCGTACGAGTTTTTAAGTTAGAACTTTTACTGGCTATAGTATCAAGAAAAAGAGTCGGATCGAGTTGAAATGTTTAAGAAATATTTATTTGGTAAGCCCGCGCACGTCAGTTTTGTCAAATTCAAAATATACCCATTTCCCGCCCCCCTAGGGGGGGTACAAGTTTTTTTGTTTTTCGGAGTTTTTAGCCGTAATTTTAAAACTTTTGGGTTGAAAATTTGCCAGTAGTCGGAACTCATATGTACCCATAACATATTAAACGGGAAAAAAATTCGGCACTACAGTTTTTTTTTAATTGCCGGGAAACTGTGTTTTCGCAGATTATGTATATTTTAACAAAAACACTTAAAATCTTTAAAAAAAATTGATCAAATCATTAAAACAATTTTATTTATATCTATGCAGAATGATACTATTAGGTTTTGTGCTCAAGTACCACTCTTGACTTAAAGTTTACACAAATTCAACTTTTTTTTTTTTTTTAACTAAAAACCCAGTGTACCAGATGTGAGAAACGAACAGACACTAAAAACTATCAGTTGGTAACGTCTATCCGTGTTAGATTAGGTTAGGGTCCATGATCGGTATCATAATATTGTGTTTATTACATGATATCATAGGCGACTAAATCGTGTAACTGATTATAGTAGACACTCGATTTATTGGGGAAAAAACCTATCCGTGTACTTATTAAGACATTTAATGATTCTGATACGACAAAACCACTGTCGTTATCTCGTTATTTTATAGCCTGCGTTATATAACCTTACCGAAGGTTAACTATGAGTATTTAATGTCCAACTACCTGCAAATAATGAAGAGGACTGTTGTTTTTTGGATTCAGATTAAGTGTTGGTTTTTATGCAGTATACCGCCTCAAAATGTTTTTTTTATTACACAATTTTTTTAAAGGAAAACTTATGTTTTGTATATTGTTATACTGTTATTCATTTAAAGAGATTCACGCTTGATTGTTTAAATTGTCTAATATTAGATAATCTGCTTCGTGCTAATTTTATTTTTTTAGTTTATCAACTTGTAGCTCTAATTTTGTAAAAAATATTTCATTATTTTATTACTATGTACCATTACTATTAAGATAAATTTTAATAATAATTAAGTCATATATGATAATACTTTATTTTGTGACTAGATCAAATCTCGTGAACATTTAACATCATGATACTGCTCCTATGCTATTATTAAAAAAACACAATTTTTAAAAACTCCATAATAGGTTATTGTTAAATAACAGGCAACAGCCGACCGCTAGTGGCTATACATGTTAGTAATATTTAACTAATAAGTAATAAATGTAGGTAAAATTTATTGTTTTCTCCATCACAGTACCAGTATACGATTTATTTTAATTTAAATGTAAGAAAATCGATTTTTCTTTAGAAAATAACAAGATATTAATATACAGGATGAGGCAGTAAAACGGCGATTTTCTAATGTATTGAAATGGTAAAAACCCGTTTCACTATCCCACCCTTTACATTTTAAGGATCTATGAAAAGGTTTTTTTAGTTGCATTTTATTTTGTACATTGTCAATCTAGTAAAATAGAAGTATAATATAGCTTTGAAATAATATAATCTGTGAAGTATAAATAGTTGGTTTGAGATTGCTTTAATGGAAGTATATAATACATAAATATTAATTTTATTGAGAATAAGCGATTATAATTTAAACTATGGAGTACAAACGATTGAAACATGAATCGTCGACCATTCCAACAAAATATAACAAGACATTGTATATGTGTTATTTGGTCCACTAAGTTTTTGCAAAAAAAAAAAAACCAGTACAGTGGGGTCGGGGCATAGTGGGGACGGAGCATAGTTGGGTCGGGGCATATTGGGGACGGGGAGGTCACAGGTTTACAGGAATTTTTAAATCTGAAAGTGATAAAATCACTTTCGAAAAAACGCTTCGATGCAAATCGGTAGTTAGTATTTTCAAGCCAGTACAGTCCAAACCAAGCACAGTATAAACCAGCAAAGTTAGAAAGTTTTAAATGAAGGTTCTGTATTTACAAATGAGCATCAAAGCGTTTATTTGAAAGCGATTTTATTCAATTTTATCACTTTTATTTATAATTATTCTTGTAGACCTGTGACCACTCCGTTTCCTCATTGCTTTGATTACATTATGCCAATACTCTACTGTACTAGTCCTCTCGGATAAAATCGCTTTTAAATAAACGCTTTGATGCTCATTTGTAAATACAGAACCTTCATTTAAAACTTTCTAACTTTGCTGGTTTATACTGTGCTTGGTTTGGACTGTACTGGCTTGAAAATACTAACTACCGATTTGCATCGAAGCGTTTTTTCGAAAGTGATTTTATCACTTTCAGATTTAAAAATTCCTGTAAACCTGTGACCTCCCCGTCCCCAATATGCCCCGACCCAACTATGCTCCGTCCCCACTATGCCCCGACCCCACTGTACTGGTTTTTTTAACTAGGCATAATTGATATCTATGAAGGTCAAGATGATGAAAAGCCTATACCACCATCGAGTAAGTACACAATTATTGTTACTAAGAAACAATAGTTAAATAAACAACTTTTATATGTATAATAGTAATAGAAACTATTAATTTGAATAGTAGAATGTTCTACGAATAAAAGTTTAAGAACCAACACATTTTTTAAGGTTTAATTCAGAATAATGTTATTTGATAGTTGAAATACATATACATCGGTCTACGACTCAGGACTTTGCTTGTTTGGGCTGAGTTTTGAACTGTTACAGTCAAGGTGGTAATCTATCGAAGACTAAAATTGGAAACTATAAAATGTGAAATGTGAAACTATATCTTTTGGCTAGAAACTATGAATACATATTATCAGCTGACAACCGTCCATATATCAGCGGATTAGCTGTCAGCTGTGATATATGTGCACGTAACGCCATCTATTGGAATAAACTTTCACTAAAATCTTAAATTTCCCAATTTTCCGGGCATCTTTTCCAATTAGTCCTATCTAACCTATCCTATCTCTCAAGTTAAAACAAATTACACACAGTGTAGAGAATTTAATCAAGATCATTTTAGTAGTTTCAGAGATTTACTGCTATTGTATAATACGGACAACATGCATAATATTGTACTATTTTTATGATTTGTATGACTTTTTTACAATTAAACTAACTGTGTTCTGCATCATGAGCAAAAGTAGTAATTAGTAATCTGAATTTGACGAATTATAAAAAAAATTTGTTCAAATTTTTTTAGATAGAAATACACATGATGTGCATTTAAAGGTGATGTGTCAATATCTAGCATTGTTCTCGAGTACAAAAATACCAGCAAGATATTTAGTAGCTTTGCCATTGGACAAGAATACTTGTCTCATAAAAAATCACAATTCAGTACCCAATTCATTCAAGTACAGAAAATTTAATGACATATGGTACCAAGTAGGCCTCGAGAACATAAATTACTTTGTACAACCACTTAAGAAACAATTAGATCAGGGACCAAGAGTTACACTTTTCTAAAACTATATCATACTATTGAAATTATATTTAAATATTATTTGCATTGTTCACTTATATCCAAGCTGTAAATTTATGTTAATTTATTAATGTATTTTATAATAAACATTTTTACTGTCGACAATAATCACACTTGTTGATTTAAACAGATACTTTATATTTTTATTATATTATAAATGTTTGGTTTGAAGCATTTTTTAAAAATAAAGTTTTACTCATTCTCTGCATTAACTTGTCTTTCGACATTGCATTGCTATTATTTAATTTTAGTAAGCCCTATATCTGGGGATCACTACATAGTGATACAGGTATGGTCAATTCGGGGCCCCAAGCCCTGAACTGACTTTAATTATTTGGGTTAGACTGTTCCTACCAGTTTCGAGGGTTGAGGGGTCGGGCTAACAACCGTGTCTCTTTACAATTTTCTTCGTTGTGAATCTTCTAACCAAGCTTCGGAACTACGATGATATAAATGGAAAACTGACTGGAAACAGCATGGAGATAAGGATTAAGAACATGGAATATCATAACTTCAAATAAACACGGAGCACTCGGAGCATTCACGGTCTCAGTCATCCTAGAGTCAATGCTTCAAGACGATTGATTTCCTAACGTTTTGTTTAGCCATCAATGAACAATGACTGTCGTGAATGGTCTCGTTTCTGTCTTCAATGTCAACGAAGCAAATTTTCTAAACACATTTCTGCGCAACTTGGTAATATTACTGTTCTACCAGTCCGTTTCGCACATGTACACATCGACTTAATCGGTCCGCTTCCCTTCTGGAACGGATTCAAATACAATAAATCAGTACATCAGATGGCCGGAAAAATCTGGGTATATAAACCATTATTTAGTATTTTTGTACTTACATGTTATTTTATATCGATGCGAGTTTGAGGTAAATAAGACGTAAAAAAAAAAAAATTGTTTACTAGCCGTGTGTTGTTTACGCACTTTATCGTTTACTACAATATACTAGCGCATTTCATACAACGAAAATTCAAAGTATATAGTAGCTTAAAAAAGCAAGTAAGCTATAATACTAAACTTTCTAAGTATGATTTAAATTTAAATTTAATATATTTATGTAGTTATAACTGATCCGATAAGCCGTCAAATCAAGTAATTCAGTAGGGTTCAATGAGACAAAGATCTGAACATTGTTTTGTATTTAATATATTTGGGATGAGGTACATTTTTATCCAGTTGCATTCTCTAACAACTTTCAGTCAGTTTTATTTTTACATCATATTATAATGTACAAAGTTCTGACTTAATTATTGTTAAATTTCAATAATTGTTACCGTTGAAACATTTAAGAATAAAAGTTTCAAAAAAATACTATTCGGTGTTTTTTGGTCGAAAATGTCGACACAGCCAATAGTAACTGTAAAGCCGTATAAATTAAATTTCTTTTGGTATTCTCTAATAAAAATATTTTATATATTATGAGCGAATATTAGTGTTAAAGTTAACACTAAGAAAAATATAGTCTAAACTCCGCGTTGGAGAAATAGCACTACATGATAAATCGTATACAGCAAAAAATGAACCAGCTGTGTACATACTATAGTGAATATAGGTACATAATATGTTTCTAGTACTTCGGTTGAAATACGTACCCATCGCCTAAGCCAAGAGAAGACAATTTGCAAAATGTTAGTATGAAAATTTGAACGAGTCAGTAGTGTTGTCTTAGAAATTTTAACGGTCCAATTATTGAAGTAAGTATAACTATTAAGATCTAAAATTTTTAAGTTATTCCGCTAGAATTTAAAAGTAGGCATGAGCCGATATAGATTATTTTGTCTATATTAATTAAACTATTACAAAACATTAGTCGACAAATTAAATAACTAATGAAGTCAATTTACTTTTTTTGAAAAATATCAAAGAAAAAACCGATTAATCTAAACCATAAAAAGAATATCATCATTACAATACAATTATTTTACGCGAACCCCTTAATACTTCATTAAGTTTAATAAGAAATACATTTTTTTTTCATAATGTATTTATTTAATGTGATCTCAATTTTTCACAATTTTTTTTGTTTTTACCCCCCTCCCAACTTTTTGAAAGGCAATTTTTAAACATGAATGGTCACGCATACATTTCAATGCCTTTTTAATTGAGAATAATGTACTTAACTAGTCGATAACCAGTTTTGGACAATTATTTTTGAAGTTATTAAAGTTTTAGTCTTAGAGCAAGAGGAAAGTTGGAGAGTAGTATTATTTTTATCTGCGACCACTCACCAACCGCACTTCCCCTCCCGTCCCAACATTACAATTTTTAACTTTAAAAATAGTTTTCCAAAACTGGTTAACAAACAGTCAACATTTTAAGTACATAATTTTCAATTTAAAAAGTTAATAAAATGTATGCTTTACCATTTAAGTTTCAAAAGTTGCCATCATAAAAACTAGGTTAGGGAAGGAGATGAAACTATAACAAATTGTGAATATTTGAGATCATATTTTATTAAAATATTTTGAAAAATAAAAAAACTTATTTAACCCCTATGATAAATTGAGTGATTCACGATAAAATGATCACCTGTTTTTACTAATATTGGACATCGGTTCATACCTATACTCTACACTTTCAATGAGTTAAATTATTTTTAAAGATTTAGCCTATAAAAATTTGTTTTTTGTTTAATACATTTTAAGGATACAAATTTGAATTTTCTTATTTAATAAAAAAAAGTAAATTATTAAACAAGTATTTATAATAGATTTTTAAAATAAATAAAATTTTTGGAAAACCAATAGGTTTTTCGGGGGGGGGAGGAAGGATTTTGGATGTACACTTTGTCTCAACGATTATATGAAAATTGAAGATATTGGTTTAAATAAAAACTAAGTTAGGGAGTGGGATAAAACCAAAAAAGTTTTTGAAAATTTAAGATCACATTTTATTAAAAATATTTATCAGACTGAATATTATAAGACTTACCAGATAACAGCGTAACGCTTTTTTCGTGACGGTTTTTCGGTTATGTGCCAGAGCTTACCCCATTCCAACCCCCAAACCCTTTACCACCCTACCCCATTGCCACCTCCTCCCTAACCCCAACCCTCATCACTAATCTTTTATCTTTTACCCCTTATCTCCTATATCCTATATTTTACCCCCTATTTCTTATATCTTACCCCCTATCTTTGGTACCACTTATTTCGATATTTTTGGTATAGTAGTATACTACCCTAACCCCATTCACACCCTCATCCTCATTCACAACCCCACCCCACCCCAACCCCATTCCCAACCACAACTCCATACCCATTCCCATCCCCATTCCCATCCCCAACCCCATCTCCGTGCCCGTAACGCTTTTTTTTTCTAGTAACACTTTTTTCGATTATGTGCCAGAGCTAATTTCCCCCCCCCCCCCAGCTTTCTCCCCACCAGCGTAAAGGTTTTTGTAAAAGTTTTTTTGTGACAGTTTTTCTGTTATGTGCTAGAGCTAAGACATAAAAATTTCAAAAACTTATTAAACTCTTATGATATATTAAGTGGCCACCATAAAATGATCACCTGTATTTTACGATTTTGGATATTGGTTCATACATACACTCTGCACTACCAATGAGTTAAGTGGTTTTTTTTAAGATTTAAGGTATTTAAGATTTAGGCTAATAAAAAATATTTTTTTGTTTAATGCTTATTAAGGAAACAAATTTGAATTTTCTTGTTTAATAAAGTAAAAATAAATAACTAAACAAGGATTTATACTAGATTTTTAAAATAAACTTAATTTTTGGAAAACAAATAGATTTTTTTAAGGGGAGGGGATTGTGTTTTTACACTTTTTCTCAACGATTATATGAAAGTAAAAGGTATTGGTTTTATAATGCTGTAACAACAAAACACGATAACTTTTTTTCCTGATGATCGATTTACTCATGTAGCACAACTTATAGATCCAAAATCGAATGCAAATGGGTGGGGCAAAAGTATAAAAAGTCAACTCCTTCCCCTCCGAAACCGGAAACCCATAAAAATGCACACCCGCTGCCTATTAACCACTAGAGACCATACGTAGATTCGAACCAGCGACAACAGAAGTACTAAACAAAAGTATCTCATTTATATAATATAATAATATGGTAAAAAATTAATATTTATTGTTTTTAACATTTTTTTTTTTATACAGCCTTTATTTTAAATTTAACAGCTCAACAATTACAAAAATTTATTGTTATATTTTTTATTTTGTATAACACAAAATAAAAGAATACTACGTTATCGTTATTATTTAAATCCTGTACTGTAAAAATTAACTAGCTACAAAAAATGTATAGAATAAGATAATTTAAAAACTAGCACAGTTTAAAACAAAACCGTATTTATCATCTAAGCATAGTAGACTATAGAGCCATAGATAATAAAAACATGGATAGGACATTACCAATTTAGGCCACTATATTTTTGAGGTCCTGAACTGATAAGAAGAAATTGAGGCTGTTTGTTTACAGTACTGCATATTATCTTATTTAGATACTTAGATTATGAATTTAAAAAAAGTGAATTCGTATCAACTTCGTCATCAAACAATTGATGACCGTTGATAAGACGTTATGTCCTATCTATGTTTTTATAATCAATGAGTGAGCATAAACCGACACAATAAATATCAGGTACAAAATGAAGTAAGATAAGAAGAGTATGAAAATTATTAAAACTGAAAGTACTTTAATCTGAGAGTTTAGAGTTTAGAAAGAGTTTAGAAAAGTTGGTTCATATCAAATTTTGAATCTAAATGTGATATTATCACAATCAAACCCTTCGATGCGATTCTGGAAATAATAAGAATCCAGTAGAGTTCAAACCAGCACAGTCCATTCCAAGCACAGTTTATACCAGCACATTTTGAATCAAACACAGTCTAAACCAGTACAGTAAGAAATAACCAAAGTGGGGTTCAGTTTCCCTAGATTTGCATCAAAGCATTTTTTTGAATTTTATCCTCAATTCAGTGGTGTCTTTATAATAATTGTATAATATTAAATAATGTGTCGCATGCCATATGTTGGTTTTAGTCACATGCCTTGGTGGCAACCCTGTGGACGTATATTTGGCTAGATACCAAAAAACATGTTACATATCAAATCAACAAGATTTTTTCTCCCGATTTCAAATCTGAAATTATTTTTTCCGTTTGACAATTTTTTATGAGATACGAGTTCTATTTTCAAAATTAAAAAAAAATGAATTCCATTTATTGTACCCATAAAGCATCCTGAATGTCTCATTTGAAGCTCGGTAGAACTTTACCTTACACCCTGTGTATATTTATCAAAAAACCGCCTGTTAATACCAAATGTGTTGTTATGAACCCCTGAAATATTTAGTGTTAATTAAAGTAGTATTACATTATATTGATATTTCGCAATTGTAATAACAGAGCATCATATAATGTGTGTTAGACGCGGTCGGCCTAAAGGAATGTGCTATTGTTTTATTTTTCGGTTAAGCAAAACCAGAAGGCTAGCCGACCGCGACCCTAACACATCAGAGCATCGTCAGTCTTTTGACAGCCGTTACCTGTGTACTTGTTAGTTTTTGTCTTAATACTGTATCAAATAAACTTTTATTAATATTATAAAAAGTGCTCATAATTTTTTATTTTGTTACATCCGTAACATTGTTATATCTGGTGGCGACTATAACTAATATGAATTGATTATATGTTTAATATTATTTACAGATAAAAATGAAACTTCTCTATTTTTTAATTTTATTGTTCATTGTGAATGTTTGGACAGTTGACGTATTATGTAAATATTTAATTTTAACAATAATACACTTAGATACGTTTTAATAAACTTTAATATTATACTATTTTTACAGTAAAGTACAAGGAGGAAGTAATCATTACAAGTCAGTAACATTTTTTTAAAATAAAAAAAACATTTTAATTTTTAAATTTTAGTTTTTTTCATATTTTTTTAAATTATGTATTTCAGACAAACTCATCAAGCAAGCTTTCAAAAGGAATGGTGTTGAGGATAATAAAAGTGTAAGAGGTAAGATTTATTTTTAATTAGTTTACTAATATATATTTATTAATTGTATTATAATACACCCTCGATTAAGTAAACAATTATAACATTGAGAATAAATAATTATATAAATCAGAACATGAATAATAATAATAAAATCCCACAGTAAAAATAAAAGCTAAAAATTAATATTTTAAAGTATTTGATTAAAATTCTGAGACATTATTATTAAAAAAAACTTATTTTTTACATTCTATCAATATACTATTAGGTAATTATAGGTAAGAGCTGTTAGGGGTATAAGACGAATTGATGAATTATTAAATTTTAGAATTTTATAAACCGATTTTGCTCAATATTTCCGGACAGTCAAACGGTATTATTTAATCATTTATGGACAAATACCCTATCACTCATACCAGGTTAGGTTATGAGCAATCTTGGACAGTAACCGCCTTTATACTTTCTCAAGTTTAGTATTGAGGCTATTTGGAAAGAGGTTCCATGTAACTGAAAAAAATTCGTCGACCGATTTTTCCAAGGACACATTATATTCTTGACGTACATTTAAGAATCATTAACTCATATATATCTATAACTATATAACTATAAATAAATAACTATATATATATATCGTTTTACGACTCAATCTTTAATGAATCATTTTATAATATAATATATAATCATTTTATATTATAGAACGACCAGGAATAACTGATTACTGTACTGGAGAAGACAGCGCACAACAATCAAGTGAGTCGATTAAGTACACAATAATTAATATCACTTAAATAGAAAACTTCGTTGTCCCTTATTCGCTTGATACCAATTAGTCCACTTTCATATCACCAGGGGGTGCTTACACTTACTAATTTAATATGGACTTCATGTACATTGTACTATACTTTGTTATATGTTTTATGACTTTTTTATGAGTAAACTAGTTTACTCATACTAGTCTTGCACCGTGAACAAAAGTAGTAATAGGTAACATCTATAACTTGGAGAATTACGAAAAAAAAAAAATACTTTTTATTTTTAAGAGAGAAATCCCCATAAAAGGTTATTGTTAAATAAGAAGACACAACCGACAGCTATTGGCTATAAACGTTAGTAATATTTAACTAATAAGTAATTTATGTAGGTAAAATTTATTGTTTTCTTCATCACAGTACCAGTATAAGATTTAATTTTAATTTAAATGTTAGAAACTCAATTTTTCTTTAGAACCAACTATGCTCCGTCCCCACTATGCCCCGATCCCAATGTACTGGTTTTTTTTTTGCAGAAACATAGTGGACCAAATAACACATTTACAATGTCTTGTTACATTTAGTTGGAATGTTCGACGATTCATGTTTCAATCGTTTGTACTCCATAGTTGAAATTATAATTGCTTATTCTCAATGAAATTAATATTTATGTATTATATACTTCCAGTAGAGCAATCTCACACTAACTATTTATACCTCATAGATTATATTATTTCAAAGCTGTATTATGCCGTTTCTACCATGCCCCGACCCCACTGTACTGGTTTTTTTTTATCTCAGTTCTGCAACTTAAACTAGATAGACATTATTTCACAGGAATAAATTGTTTAGATTTTTTACTTAAATTATTTATAAATATACTCACACGAAAATGCAATGTTAAATGACCTAGGTAGTAAAAACCGTAAGCTTAGATATATATATATATAATTTTAGTCGTTTCGCCGGACATATTAACAAACTACGTGTTTATCGTCATGCTATCAGTCATACTGATATAGTTTTATGCTTTCCTAATAAATTGTAAAGTTATTTATAAATACAATTTTTCATTTTCTGTTAACTTTTCAGAAAAGTTCACTAATTTTTATTTTATTTTAACATTTTAATACATTAGAAATATATATTTTTTTTTAATCTAGATGGATTGGAGGTTGTAATTAAAGCCATAGTTTGGAAAGAAAAATTTTCAACAGGTAGTAATAGTTATGTAATAATAAAAAATATAAGACATGCTAAATAATGCTAAATCCAATACCATTAAATTATGTCATGTTAATTTCAGGGGAAATGAATCGTATGTTCGCTATACCGGGTAAGAAATTGTATTGCAAATTATTATTGTATTATTTTCGTATATTTGTTTAATGCACTAATAATCGTACTCACTGTATTTGTTTTAGTTGCAGTAACTTCTTCACCCCTTAAGAGAATAAATGGTACATAACATACATTTATACTGTACATTTTAAATATTTTACACATATTCATTATTTATTAATATGTTGGGAACAATAATATGATGTATAACATAATGCATTTTGTTTTGAATTTTAGAATATAAAAAACATGAAACCACCATGCAAAAAGAAATAAAAGATGAATTAGGTAAATATAATATATAAAGTGTTTAAGGGAGTAATTTTCAAAACTACTAGGCTACTAAGCTTACTAAAGTTACTAAGCTTTAAAAAAAAAAACGACAACAATTTTATTTATGTAGTCATATTGGTATGATATGTTTTTTGTTTTAGCTTTTGATGAGTATTTTAATGTAATTTAAAACGTTTATTAAGACGTTGCTAGTAGAAAAAATTGAATTTTTGTTCAAAATTTAGAATAATAATTAATTGGTTTTAGTATTATCGGTTTTAGTTAACATATTATTGGTATAATATATTTTTTGCTTAAGCTTTTATTGATTATTTGAATTATAATTTAATATTCTGTTAATTCACAAGTTGCTATTAGAAATAATTTAAATATTTATTTTAAAGATGAAACCGTATTTTATTAACTTTACCTTTAGGTATATTTTATATTTTATATATATTTTTATAGATTTGTCTACTCCTGAAGTTACCAAAGAAGGTAATTACGCATTTTTTTAAGTCACAAATGGTTTTAAAGATTAATTAAGAGTTTTAATTGGATTTACTATTCAAAAATATTTTAGGCAAACGATAATTTCAATAAAATAAGCTATTAGTTTGAGAGTAGGAGTATTTGACAAATTTTTAAAGGAATTAGTACTTTTTATTTAAGAGAATAATAAAATAATTATGAATTAACTTTTTTATGGGTAGATTATTTATGTTAACGAAAGCTCACGATTTGACAGAATAGTCGTTGCAGGTTTTTATTGTTGGTCTGTCGTAACATTGCATTATTGCTCCGTTGACGTTATACATTGTACTCTTATTATCTTCTTTGTTGTGTATACAACCATTTAGTCAATTTTAATCCAATTTTAATGGATTTTGAATAACAACATATTCAAAAAAGTTGGTTAGTTAAAAATGTTTATTTTTTTGAAATAATGTTATTGACAATTTTATAATAAATATTCCACAGTTTGGCAAGTTGGCCTGTGCATTTCTATATAAATAAAAATTAAAAGCTTTTCGTTGGTGCTCACATCACTTTAGAACGGCTAGACCGATTTTGCTCATTTGTTTTTAAAATGTTCGTGGATTTCCGGAATATAGATTTTCCGGAAAGAAAAATTGGAAAAGTTGAGCGGAAAATTAGAAAATTCTGAAAAAACTGAAATTGTGTTTTTCCATGTGATTTTTGTATGAATTCGCATAGATGCATACATCATCACTCTTTCAAATAAACGCATCGCTAAACTTTACATTGTATCAATTTTCAATGTCGAATAATAAGCCATTCATCGTTTTTGACAAAATCATTGAACTATTTTTCTGGGATCAACTTAATCACAACCTTAAAATATAATACGCGTCTACAGTAGAATTTTCTGTCTTTTTTTTTTTAGTATCGGATGCTTTAATTTGTAGATCACACCATTAATCTTTTTGCCGTCTACATAGAGTTGATTATAATATTAATGAGTAAGAAACTCTTTAAACTTCAAGAATAAAATTAATACTTTCTTTGAGTTTCAACCCTATTTCGGGCTGTATCAAAATTAAGTTATAACATAATTTTTTAAAATATAATGTAATTATGTATTAATTATTTTTTAATACAGTTGTTTAAATATATTTTTTTGTAGATCTTAAGAACTTAACTTGGGAACAACTTAGAATTAAAAGAAGAAGACTTATAAGAAAAGCTTTAAGAAGTATTCTTAGCCAGGCATTAGGTAAAACTATGTATACAGTTATTTGGTTACGAAAATTTTGAAAATTGTTTGTATAACGCTTGTTATACAAAATAAAAAACTTCAACAATTTATGATTGAAACCTTGGAAGCATATAATTTCGAAAAAGTCCAAAACAAGGAACGTCCTTTTATATTAGATATATATTATTTATATATTAAATCTCAGTTTTTTTAATTATTAATAAACTTAAAATAATATTAGAATTTTGCTACGATCACTACCTTGAAAACTTTAAAAAGAACCCAAGAAGAAGAGTATACTTAGCAACGTAGCGTTTGAAATAGACCTAATACATAGTGGTGTTATGTATTTACACATATGTGTCAAAACGCCAAATACGAACGAACGTTTGGAGCGAACCCCAGCAGATTTTTTTGAAAATTACGTTGCATGTCTGTTAAAATGACGCTCATAAAGATTAGAGAAAAAACATTTGATATAAGAGATAAGAGATTAGATATGGAGGTATCAAAGTACCAAAAACTACCAAAAGTCCCAGGGCCCTTTATTTGTATATTAAGGTATCCACAATAAGATGTCCTTTCAATATCAATTCATATTTAGATATCCATGTTCCTATGTAATTTCATGCAGCGGAGGTACTACTATCAGTCTACTGATACATTAACTTTACATTTAGATTTATGTCAGCAGTTTGGCATAACTAGGTCATAGCTCATTGTTGTGCACACTAAATATTTCCAAATTTTTTTTTTAAAACTGTTAGTATTTAGTTTGACGTACATTTATGGTTTTCAGACAACGACAAAATAAAGGTGACACCTAATACTACTAGACATAAAAGGTCGAAGCTTAGTGGCACTAGTGGAAAAGATAAAACGGTTTTATTGGACAAAAAAGACGGCGATTGTTGTACGTATCATCCATGTTAAAATTAACGATGAGCCTAATTATTGTTTTTTATTACGGCATGATTAAAAACAGCTAGTATTTAAATGTATTAAGCATTGCTTTTCAAATAACAAGCATATTGTACTATATTTTGTTAAATGTTCTATGACTCTTTTACGAGTAAAGTAGTTGTGTCTTGCACCATGAACAATTGTAGTAATATTTAAGCTGTATTTTTCGAATAATAAAAAAAAATGATTTTAATTCTTTTAGATAGAAGTACGTGGCCATTGGAGATAATGTGTCGATTTATAGCATTGTACTCGAGTTCATTATATGAAACAGATTATTTATTAGATTTGACGTTTGAAAAGAATACTTGTTATATAACAAATTATCATTCAGTACCTGAATCATTCAGTTACAAGAAATTTAATGGCATATGGCACCAAGTAGGCATGGACCCAGATGTCCCATTACAACCACTTGAGGAACAATTAGACTATGGACCAAGAGTTGTACGACCCAAAAAAATTACATAATACTATTGAGATAATATTTACATTGTTCACTTATATCCAAGCTGTAAACTGAATGAATGTGTTTTATAATAAACAGTTAAATTATCGATTATAATCACATTTGATGCTTATATGTTGATTCACACATATTCCTAATATATTTACCATATTATAAATGTTCTGCATTGCATTGTCATTATTTATTTCCAGTAAGTTCTATATCATTCAACATTCTATCCATCTGTCTCTTAGCTAATGCAACTCTTGTAGTCAATTTCACAGATGTGTAAGGCGCTTATTATGAATCGTGAAAAAATCGTTGTTGTTAAAATTTAAATTCCAATTTATTTATATTCACTGTTATGAGTTTTACAGTCTGAATTTTCCTACGAAGTGCTTTGGAAAGTTAACACCACTGTTCAGTTACATTACACGTAAAAAGTTCGTAAAACATTTAAAAATATTATAATTCTTCATTGTTTAATCAATTCCTTGGTTTTAGTAAATAATTAGAAATAACTAACTATCAAGGATGAAATACAAGCTAGCAAATAGTAAATCTGAAACAATCGAGAATTAAAAGGAAGTTATATCTCTAACCTAACCAATAGTATTGTTTCACAATTCAATAAAGAATTGTACTTTAAAAACGGTTAAATAAGCAAGATCCGAAATCTCTGCCCCCACTATTCCTGGGGCCCCAGGAAGGCGTATAAAACGTACATGGTGTCGTGACCTACTAGATGATTAATCTCACTACCACGTGACGAAGTACCAACACTGGTTGGCTCCTTCTTACAAATTATCAGTCTCTAATATATTTATATATATATTCTCTTCTTCTTATAATCGCATGAACCTATTGTAAACGGTGTTTCTTTACAGATTGTTCATTTATTAATAAAAACAAAAAAAAGCAAGAAAGCTATAATACTAAACTTTCAAAGACTGATTAAAATTAAAACTGTAAACATTAATCTAATCCTAACCTATCCAAATGGCCGTCCAAACAATTAATTTAGGATAGAATAAGTCATAAGTCTCAAATTTGTTATACGTATATTAAATATATTTTAGTAATACCATAATCACATTTTTCAAAAAAATACTATTCGGCTGTGTTTTTCGCTCCAAAATTTCCTAAGGCCGTAATAATTTAATTTCATTAGCCATTTTCTAATTTAAACATTAGAAATATCAGCGATCGTAAAATTAAAACAGGAATACTATAGTCTAAACTCAGCGCAGAGAAATAGCACTACAAAAAATGAGCCATCTGTGTATATACTCTAGGTACATCGTAAAAACATAATAATTTCCTAATATTTCGGTTGAAATACGTTTCCATCGACGAGCCGTAACGAGACCATTTTCAGTTTCTTTTGAAAGGCTGAACGAGTTACTAGTGTTGTCCTAGAAATTGTAACGGTCCATTATTTAAGTAAGTATAGCTATTAAACTCTAAAAGTTTAAATTTATTCGGCTAGAATTATAAAGTAGACATGAGCCGATATCGGTTATATTTTCTATAATAATTAAACTATTATAAATCGTTAGTCGACATATTAAATAAATAATATAGTCAATTTACTTTTTTCTTTTAATCGAACGTTTTTTTGTTTATTTTTTTTAACAAAACGGCTACTAAAATTGTGATACAGTCAGTCCATGATAAAGCAAAACAATATTTTATGAAATTCAAAAGTATCTAATATGTACGTTACCATTTTTAAAAATAATAAACGTATAAAGCACAATGGTAATTGTCTTGTGATAAAACATATTTATTATATATGATAAATAAAATATTGTACAATAATAATAAATATTTGAAATGCATAATTTTAGTAAGTTATACTACTTTTAACTTATAACGTATTTTGAATAAAAATATATTCGGATAATTTAGATAGTAAATAAAATTGGAGCTGTGAGTGGTTAAAATAAAAAACAACATGTTATTAGTCCGCTCAATCATAGGGATGCGTTTACGGCGGTAAACTGTACATAGTATACATTTTTAATATCGATTAAAGAATAATTGTAAAGGCCATACATCGTTTTTGACATAATCATTCAATCATTTTTCAAGTAAAACGCGTCTATAGTAGATTTTTCTGTCTTTTTCAGTTTTGGATGCTTTAACTTGTAGGTCACGCCATTAATCTTTTTGCCGTCCACATCATTTTGACTCTCACTTACAATTTTAATGAGATAAAGATTCTTTGTATTTCAACTATAAAATAAATACTTTCTTTTAGTTTCAACACTAACTCTGGTTTTATCAAAATTTAGTTATAACATAGTTCTCTGAAATTTAATGCAATTATGTATTAATAATTTATATCTTTAGTTTTAACAACTCAATCATTTAATATTTTGTTGTAGACTTTACGAACTTAACTTGGACAGCACATATAGAGCAGAGAAGATTATTCTTATTGGAGAAGCTTTAAGAAGTATCATTAGCCAGGCAATAGGTAACTATATATGCAAATATCACGAGTTCCAAAAATATTAAAAATTGTTTCGATAATCGCATATTCTACAAAATAGAAAACTACAACATTCTATGATTGAAACCTTTGGAGCATATAATTTCGTATTATTATCAAGACGTCCCTTATTTTGGACTTTTTCGAAATTATATGCTTTTAAATAACCGTATATTTTAGTTTAAAAATGTATTACACACACACACTGGTATTAAGCAAAGAAAAACGTGATGTTTATGAAAAAATATGAAAGAAATGATTAAAATGAGTAGAAAGACGATAGACTATGAGAGTGAAACGAGAAAACTGGAAATGAAGAACTGATAAAGTCATCCTGTTGCATATGTCTTTTATATGCTGTGCCAGGTGTATCTTTTTATTAGTTGGAATAATTAAGTGGGGTTATAGAAACTGTAATTGGTTGTGGACAATACATTTGGAATAATTAAGTGGGATTATAGAATGTGTGATTGGTTGTGGATAATAGTGAATGGTTATAATACGAAATATTTAAGAGGGGATATCAGTGTGTGTGTTTAACGTTTATTACATTTATAATTTTATATATTATAAAGTTTTGTGCTCAACTACCACTTTTGACTTATAATTTACACAAATTCGGTTTTTTTTTTTTTTTAATTACATTTTTTCTGGCTGATTAAAATTGAGAACTGATATTAAATTCGTAATTGTTATACCTTAGTATGGAAGTAAAACACAATTAGATCAATATAAATAATAATATTCGCTGATGTTTATTATGAAACCCAAATTACACGAATGACGAGTTGTTTCGGTATAGCACTCGCGTCTACACTGCTGATACGTAACACCTCTTTCTTTTTTTTAATATTTAAAATAAAATCAAAAATAATATACTTAACCATAATTACATTTTTAATATTATATAAATAGACAACACAAATTATTACAAAATCAATATCAAATTACAATATTTCGTACAAAAATAATAATTATGTATAGTAAACATGTTTTTATAATATAAAAAAATAATGCAGTAACATACTTATTAATAACCACAAGGAGGAAAACGCTGAAGAGGGTTTTTAATTCTAACAGGTCTAGGATGTAAGAATTTCCTTAATTTTTTTTACGCTTTGCCACAATTTGGTGACCAATGCCATTTAATATCCCTATGTAGAAGCAAATAAAGTGGTTTTAAAATATCTGCTACATAGCTTTCTGAATTTCACCTGCTGTATTTTTATACCAAATGGATTTCGAGTGTAACTGAATAAACCTTTGTGTGTGTTAATGGTAGTATATTTTCGATTTGTCTCTTTAATTACCTTTTTCTTGGTACGCATCTTTAAGATCAATTTTAGAAAAATACCGCTAATGTTTGCGTATAGATGTTCTACTTTAGGTAATGGGTACTCCGTTCCATCCAAAACTGGGTTAATTGTAATTTTAAAATCACCACAAATTCTTACTGTGCCGTCAGATTTTAAAATTGAAACAATAGGTGTTGCCCATTCACTGTAGTCAACCGGAACTAGAATTTGATTAACTACTAAACGAGTTATTTCTGTCGCTACTTTACTTTTTAACGCTAAAGGGATTGACCTGGGTTAAAAAATTTGGGTATAGCCGCTTTTTTAATAATTAACCAAATTTCATATTTATTAAATGTCCCCAAATCATCTTTAAACAGTTCTTCAAAGTTTTTTAATATTTGATCCAGATCTAAATTATCACTGTCATTTATATTTTTATGTAAGGGTGAGTAATGAATTGTATGTAATTCATTTCTACCAATCAAAGGAGGGCCTCCCTTTTCAATGACATAAATACCCATTTTAAAAGCCTTGTTTGAGTATTTCGCATTTACCATGACCTTACCTATCGGGCTTAAGTTATTTCCTACATAATCGTATAATGAAATATCATTGTATTGTAAAACTATATTACTAAAGTTAGAATCATACATTTTTTTGATATAACACTACAATGTATGTACTTAGACCCCGTAATTATTTCTTTCAACATTTTTTTATTTTCAACTGATAGGATAATTGTAAAAGGCTTTATTCTATTTTGAGAATTATGTTGTTCCCTTATACAAAAAAAGTTATCAGATAAATTATACATAATATCATTTTCTTCTACATTTTCATTCGAATTCTGTGGTATAAATTTATTTTGGGAATACTTATAATATTTTGGTTGATCATTCTTACCCCTTTTAGTACACATTTGAGCCAGGTGACCTTTGACATTACAAATGTTACAGCTGTAGTCCTTGTAATTGCAGTCCTTTTGGGCGTGGTTTGAACGACCGCATACCCCGCACCTTGGTTTATCTGGAGTTGTCTGACAATCAGCTGGTTTGAACTTGCGTGACTGCCTCTGGTATTTGAGGTCGGCTTCGTCCTTCTCCCAACCATTTTAGCTTCGATGCAAAGCGAGAAGGTATTGGTTTTACTCTGATGTGGGCTTTTTTTTTCGCTGTATACACTGTAACTTTTTTAATACTAGACCAATTCCTTTGAATAGCAACTCTATAAATCACAAATTTTGTCTAGTTTGTACTTTGGGGGGGTAAAAGTTGAAAAAGTTTAAGTCTTCATAGACGAAAGTTGAAAAAACAAAAAAAAAAACCGTACGAGTTTTTAAGTTAGAACTTTTACTGGCTATAGTATCGAGAAAAAGAGTCGGATCGAGTTGAAATGTATAAGAAATATTTATTTGTTATGCCCGCGCACGTCAGTTTTGTCAAATTCAAAATATACCCATTTCCCGCCCCCCTAGGGGGGGTACAAGTTTTTTTGTTTTTCGGGGTTTTTAGCCGTAATTTTAAAACTTTTGGGTTGAAAATTTGCCAGTAGTTGGAACTCATATGTATCCATAACATATTAAGCGGGTGAAAAATTCGGCACTACAGTTTTTTTTTAATTGCCGGAAAACCGTGTTTTCGCACATTGCGTATATTTTAACAAAAACACCTAAAATCTTTAAAAAAAATTGATCAAATCATTAAAACAATTTTATTTATATCTATACAGAATGATACTATTAGGTTTTGTGCTCAAGTACCACTCTTGACTTAAAGTTTACACAAAGTTCAATTTTTTTTTTTTTTTTTAACTAAAAACCCAGTGTACCAGATGTGAGAAACGAACAGACACTAAAAACTATCAGTTGGTAACGTCTATCCGTGTTAGATTAGTTTAGGGCCCAATGATCGGTATCATAATATTGTGTTTATTACATGATATCACAGGCGACTAAATCGTGTAACTGATTATAGTAGACACTCGATTTATTGTGAAAAAAACCTGGTCGTGTACTTATTAAGACACTTAATGATTCTGATACGACAAAACCACTGTCGTTATCTCGTTATTTTATAGCCTGCGTTATATAACCTTACCGAAGGTTAACTATGAGTATTTAATGTCCAACTACCTGCAAATAATGAAGAGGAGTGTTGTTTTTTGGATTCAGATTAAGTGTTGGTTTTTATGCAGTATACCGACTCAAAATGTTTTTTTTATTACACAATTTTTTTAAAGGAAAACTAATGTTTTGTATATTGTTATACTGTTATTCATTTAAAGAGATTCACGCTTGATTGTTTAAATTGTCTAATATTAGATAATCTGCTTCGTGCTAATTTTATTTTTTTAGTTTATCAACTTGTAGCTCTAATTTTGTAAAAAATATTTCATTATTTTATTACTATGTACTATTACTATTAAGATAAATTTTAATAATAATTAAGTCATAAATGATAATACTTTATTTTATGACTAGATCAAATCTTGTAAACATTTAACATCATGATACTGCTCCTATGCTATCATTAAAAAAACACAATTTTTAAAATCTCCATTAAAGGTTATTGTTAAATAACAGGCAACAGCCGACTGCTAGTGGCTATACACGTTAGTAATATTTAACTAATAAGTAATAAATGTAGGTAAAATTTATTGTTTTCTCCATCACAGTACCAGTATACGATTTATTTTAATTTAAATGTAAGAAAATCCATTTTTCTTTAGAAAATAACAAGAAATTAATATACAGGATGAGGCAGTAAAACGGCGATTTTCTAATGTATTTAAATGGTAAAACCCGTTTCACTAACCCACCCTTTACATTTTAAAGATCTATGAAAAGGTTTTTTTAGTTGCATTTTATTTTGTACATTGTCAATCTAGTAAAATAGAAGTATAATATAGCTTTGAAATAATATAATCTGTGAAGTATAAATAGTTTGTGTGAGATTGCTATAATGGAAGTATATAATACATAAATATTAATTTTATTGAGAATAAGCGATTATAATTTAAACTATGGAGTACAAACGATTGAAACATGAATCGTCGACCATTCCAACAAAATATAACAAGACATTGTATTTGTGTTATTTGGTTTACTAAGTTTTTGCAAAAAAAAAAAAAACCAGTACAGTGGGGTCGGGGCATAGTGGGGACGGAGCATATTTGGGTCGGGGCATATTGGGGACGGGGAGGTCACAGGTTTACAGGAATTTTTAAATCTGAAAGTGATAAAATCACTTTCGAAAAAACGCTTCGATGCAAATCGGTAGTTAGTATTTTCAAGCCAGTACAGTCCAAACCAAGCACAGTATAAACCAGCAAAGTTAGAAAGTTTTAAATGAAGGTTCTGTATTTACAAATGAGCATCAAAGCGTTTATTTGAAAGCGATTTTATTCAATTTATCACTTTTATTTATAATAATTCTTGTAGACCTGTGACCTCTCCGTCCCCTCGTTGCCTTGATTCCATTATGCCTATACTGTACTAGTCCTCTCGGATAAAATCACTTTCAAATTAACGCTCTGATGCTGATTTGTAAATACAGCACCTCAATTTAATACTTTCTAACTTTGCTGATTATTACTGTGCTTGGTTTGGAGTGTACTGGGTTGAAAATACTAAATCCCGATTTGCATTAAAGCGTTTTTTTTAAAGTGATTTTATCACTTTCAGATTTAAAAATTCCTGTAAACCAGTGACCTCCCCGTCTCCACTATGCGCCGACCCGACTATGATCCGTCCCCACTATGCCTCGACCCCACTGTACTGGTTTTTTTGATAGCTAAAATATATATAAATTGATTTATTCATTAAAAATTGAGTCGTAAAACCATATATATATATATCTTATATTTTTAAAAGACCCCAAAAAAAATTATTTACTTATTGTGTGCCGTTTACTACAATATAATACTAGCGCATTTTAAGCAACGAAAATTCAAAGAATATAGTAGAACCTAACACATTATCAATTGGAAATCTGTACTATGAAAATAAACTAGCTACAAAAAAAGCATAGAATAAAATCATTTTAAAAATTAGCACAGTTTAAACCAAAACCGTATTTATCATCTAAGGAAAGTAGAGCCATAGATAATGTAAATATAGACGGGACATTTCCAATTGAGACCACTATATCTTTGCGCCTACAAACCCGAAAAAAATGCGGGTAGTAAGTTGGCTTGGTTTGTGTACATCTACAGCTATAGCAGATCTAGTAGTCACAACTACAATTTTCCTAATAAAGTACCCTTCAAGTTCGATTTCTACCTTGCATTATGAAAAAATCAGTTTAGCGATCTAGTAAAAAACAAATTATATATTTATCAAAAAACAGCCTTTTAATACCAAAATAATTTCGTCATTGGTGGCGAGCATGACTAATAAAATTATATTATATGTTTTATTTATTTACAGACAAAAATGAAACTTCTCTGTTTTTTAATATTATCAGTCACTGTGAATGTTTGGACAGATGAATTATGTAATTATTTTATTTTCTCAATTACATAGTTAGATATGTTTTAAACAACTTCAATATTTTACTATTTTTACAGTAAAGTACAAGGAAGAAGTAATCATTACAAGTCAGTAACATTTTTCTTTTATAAAAAGTAGCATGTTTAAATTCTAGTTTTTTTCATATTTTTAATTTATGTATTACAGACTCACTCATCAGGCAAGCTTCTAATAAGAATAACTGTTATGTAAAAGGCAAATTTATAAGAAGTAAGATTATTTTAAATTAATTTACTACTATATATTTATTAATTTTGTTATAATATACCCTTGAAGGGTGAAATAAATAAACTGATATTACAATGAAATAAATAATAATACAAACCACAACAAGAATAATAATAATAAAATCCTACAGTAAATTTAAAAGCTAAAAATTAATATTTTAAAGTATTTGATTAAAACTAATTTTGACTAAGACATCAACATTGAAAAAAATATATATTATAAATAATATTAATATATTTAATAATTTCCGGACAAATTCTCAGGCATTAACACACGTCGTGTTTATTACATGCAGTTTTAATAGATTTAAATTTACGGAAGCTATTATGTTTCATGGGTTGTCAAAGTTTAACTTTAAGACAATATGTAGAATGTGGATAAAAGCATGCGAAATCAATGTTTAACAAAGTCAAAATGTTCAATGAGTCAACAGAAGATAATTTTTGCTGATACATTTGAAACCTGAGTCTTTAGATTAATTATACCATCGTTATTGATCTTATTTATGCGACTCAAACTAAATAGACATTATTTCACAGTAATATCCTGTTTAGATTTATCACTTAAAATATTCATATTAAAACTTACAAGAATATACGATATTAAACAACCTAGTAAATATTAAAAGATTAAATATATATTATTTTAGTCGTTTCGCCGAACATATTAACATACAACATGTTTATCGTCGTACTGATATAATTTTATGTTTTTCTTATAAATTGTCAAGTTATTTGTATGTAAAAATACTTCAGTTTATATAAACTGTTAAGAAAATGTGTCTTATTTTATTATATTTTAATCCTTTATTATATCAGAAATTGTTTTTTTAATCTAGAGGGATTGGAGCATGTATGTGAAACCATGGTGTTGCAAGAAAAATATTCAGCAGGTAGTAATAATTATGTAATAATAAAAAATATAATACATGCTAATAAATGCTAAATCCAATACCATTAAATTATGTCATCTTAATTTCAGGGGAAATGAATCGTATGCTCGCTATACCGGGTAAAAAATTGTACTTCAAATTATTATCATATTATTTCGGCATATTTGTTTAATACACTAACTTTAGTACTCACTGTATTTGTTTTAATTTCAGAAATTTCATTTATTCAGAACATACTAGGTATATAACATACATTTATACTGCATATTTGAAATATTTTACACATATTGATTATTTATTAATATGTTGAAATTTAAAATATAATGTATAACATAATGTGTTTTGTTTTGTATTTAAGACAAAAAAAATCAAGAAACCATCATACAAGGAGAAATAAAAGATGCATTAGGTAAATATAAGATTACATAATTGATGGTCACTAAGATTTAAAAAAAAAACGACAAAAATTTCATTCATGTAGTCATATTGGTTTAATATGTTTTTTGTTTAAGCTTTTGATAAATATTTGAAATTTATTTAAAAACGTTAATTTGGATATTGCTATTAGAAATAATTGAATTTTTATTTAAAATTTAGTATATTAATTAACTAGTCTTAGTATTAACGTTTATAGTTAACATATTGGTATTCCTAATACAGGATGTTTCAATAAGAATGGTGGGGTTTCAAAAGGCTGTAGCTTGTATGAAAGAAAGAGTTGTCAAATTTCGATTGACTACCACTAGATGTTTCACAGTCGTATACCCTGTTCACCGAAAGACCAAGCCACGACTCGACGAAAATTGGCCGTTCTGCGCATGCCCGCGTGGCACCCAGTGTGTCTAACTTTCCCCCCGGAGACCGTCCTGTCCGCCAGCCAGTCCTTGGTGGCTGTTTAGTCTTTAGTCTACATGCACAAACCCGGCATGCTCTCTTAGCGAACAGGGTACAACTGTATTACACTTCGCAAACTCGATCACGCAGTACGCCTTCTGTTGTGTGGAGGCCATCTTAACAAACTGAACAATGAAGGCTGGCGACAATAGATTAAGGCCAATTACTTAAAAACTACTAAAACTATTTTTATGTATCTAAGGTACATATCAAGTTTCTGACTAATATTTTAGTGTTTTCGTTATATCTGGCCCCAAACAAATCATAGAGAGTTTGGCACCTTAAATTATTGAATTTATTTTTCATTTATATTTTGAACGTTGTGAACACAAAATATATGCCCCCATTCCCATTACCATCCCGAACACCATTCTTCATCTCTAAACTCCTATCTCTTACTCCCTATCTCTCACCCTTATCACTCACCCCCTCTCACCCTTATCTCGTTTTACGTTATGATAACTGGTGTCGATGTCGGTGTCGACTTTTCCGGTTGTGTTTCAAAGTAAAAATCATATCTCTTACCTCTTATCGCTTTCCCTCATCTCTTATTTCTCTTATCTTATTAGATCTCATAATTTCATTATGGCAACCGGTGTCGATGTCGGGTTTTCCGTTATGATAACCGGGATCGATTTTCCGTGTGTGTGCCAAAGCAAAGACATAAAAATGTCAAAAAACGGGAACGTGGAGAGAAGTCTAGTGGCAGTCATTTGACTTGACAACTCTCTCTTTCATTCAAACCCTACCACAGCACTGTAGATCCAATACTTCACAACCTACAGCCTTTTGAAATCCCACCATTATTTTTGAAACACTCTGTATATTTTATGCTTAAACTTTTAATAAATATTCTAATTATAATTTCATTTTATGTATATTTAGAAGTTGCAATTAGCAATAATTAACATTTTTTTTTAACATTCAGTATATTAATAAATTAGTCTAATTATTATCGGTTGTAATGTGATGGTTTCGGGTAAAACCGAATTTTATTAACTGTACCTATAAATTGTATTTTTATTTTTTGAGAATTGTCTCCTCTTGCAGTTACACAACGAAGTAATTACGCATATTGTTAAGTAGTTAAGGCTTTAAAGTTGTTTAAGAGTTTAAATTTGCTTTATTATTAAAAAATATTTTTGATCAAACAATAATTTTAATAAAATAAACTACTAGTTTGAGAGTGGGAGTATTTGTCAAATTTTTAAAGGAATCAGTACTTTCTTGCAACAGAATAACAAAATTATGAATTAACTTTTTTTATGACTAGATTATTTAGGCTAACGAATGCTCTTGATTCGACAGGAAACACGCAATGCAAGTTATTATTGTTGGCCTGTCGTAACATTCGTCTTGCTACGTTGACGTTACACGTTGTATTCTTGTTATCTCCACTGTTGTGTATACAACTATTTAGTCAATTAATCATGTAACTTATAATGTGTTTTGAATAAAAATATATTTGGATAATTTAGATAGTAAATAAAAATGGAGTTGTGAGTAGTTAAAAAAAAAAAAATTAATTAAAATAAAAAGCAACATGTTATTAATCCGCTCAATCTTAGGGATGCGTTTACGTCGGTCGGACTAACGCGACAAAGTTCCTGGTGAAAAAAAAATAATAATACATAGACGTCTGTAGTTTGTATCCAACTGTGATGAGTATAAGATTCTTTGTACATCAAGTATAAAATTATTACTTTCTTTGAGTTTCAACGCTAATTCTGGCTGTATCAAAATTGTTATAAAATAGTTCTTTGAAATATGATGCTAATTGCACCATATGTATTGCATGTATTAATTAATTAATTTTTTTATATCTCTAGTTTAATTACCCAGTCATTTCATATTTTTTTTGTAGGTGTTACGAATATAACTTGGGAATATCTTAGAAATGAGAGAAGAGAACTTATTGGAAAAGCTTTAAGAAGTATAATTAGCCTGGCATTAGGTAAAATTATATATACAGTTATTATGTGGTTTCGAACATTTTGAAAATTGTTTCGATGATCGCATGTTAAATAAAATATAAAACTTCACGATTTTATGATTGAAACCTTGGGAGCATATAATTTCGAAAAAGTCCAAAATAATGGACGTCCTAATATATTAGATGTATATTTTTCAATAATAAATCTCAGTTTTTTAAATTATTTATAAACTAAAAATAATATAAACATTTTACTGCGAACACAACTTTGAAAACGTTATAAAGACCCCAAAAAGAAGAGTGTATAAGCAACATCACGTTTGAAATACACCTAACGGTCTTTTTATAGTATTGTTATGTATATATACATATGTGTAAAACGCCAAACACGAACGAACGTTTGGAGCGACCCCTAGCAGATTTGTTTGAAAATTACACTTTACGTCTTTTACAATGAAAATTATGATCTCAAATTTGATTGGATTCTTTTACTTTGGCCATGGTCATAAAAGTATTTTTTGCGACCAATGACAAAGAATTTCAAAAATAATTATACATGAGATGTTACATAAGAAATTGATTGTTAATATTTCTTATTATGGCCGAAGATACTAAAAAAAAGATAAGAAAGGATTGTCAAAAAGTTTTAAATAATTTTCACGACCATGGCCAAAACAATCTAACTTCTTATTCATCGTAACAGGCATGTGAGGATTAGTGTTCAAAAAAAAATGTTTGTGGGTTCGTTTCAAACGTTTGTTAAATCGTATTTGGTTTTTTGACTCATATACGAAATTCAACCGTCACGTAAGTATATCACATTCATTAAGACGAGTGATAAGCTTTGATATAAGAGATGAGAGATTAAATATTGAAGTACTAAAGTACCAATAATCTACAAAAGTCCCAGGACCCTTTATCTGTTTATTAAGACATCCATAATCATTTCAATATCAATTTATATTAGGATATCCATGTTTCTATATACTTTTGTGCAGCAGAGGTAGTACCTACTATCAGTCTACACTCTACTGATACATTAACTTTATATTTAAATTAACGTTTGCAGTCTGTCATAATCAAACACTAGGTCAAAGTTTTGTGCACACTAAATGATTTCTAATTTTTTTGTTAAAATTGTTAGTATTTTGTTTGACGTACAGTTATGGTTTTCAGAAAACGACGAAAATAAAGCTTCGGTAACACCGCATATTAATGATAAATTCAGCAAGTTAAGTGTACATGACTCTACTAGACATACTATTATGGAGCTTGGTGGCACTAGTGGAAAAGACAAGACGGAGTTTTTGGAAGATGAAGACGGCGACTGTTGTACGTATCATCTATGTTAAAATTAACGATGAGCCTAATTATTTTTTTTTTAATTAGGCATGACTGAAAACTATGAAGGCCAGAATGATGAAAATTCAGTACCGCTGTGGAGTAAGTTCACTGATAATTAACAATTCTTATAACATTTTAACCACTCGTTTTTTTCTATAAAATATATTTTATAATTACTAAAAGTTTTTTAAAATAATTTCTAAACTAAGAAACAATAATTAATTAAATACTTTTTAGCGAAACTATCAATTTTAATTTTTATAAGCATTCTTTTCAAATAGGAATTTAAAAATTTTTTTTGTAAAATATTTCAGTTAAGGACCTAATTTTACTATATTGTAAAATGAGTTAACTATTTAATAAGCACAATAAACAAATAAATGAGTCTTACGTGTAACTAATATACATTTTTCTGCGAATAAAAGTTCAATGAACAAATAAATGTTTAAGGTTAATTGATAGCTAAAATACATAAAATATATTATCGTTTTACAACTCGATGATTAATGAATTAATCATTTTATATTGCTCGCAAAATTCGTTCAGCTATATTTTTCAATAGAGTTATACATAATATACATAAGTATAAGTATACTTAATGTTTATTATTAACAAAATTATTATTTTAAATAAATTAAAAAATCAAATACCGTTGGTTTTTATATTATATGAGGTATTCATAAATTTGTTAAGAAATTGTATCCCGAATAAATGACTAGTGGCGTTATCTGAAATCATTACACCATAATTAATATCACTTATATGTTTTATGACTTTTAAATACTTTTTATTTTTTTAGATAGAGATACATATCATAAATCAATAGAGATAATGTGCTATTTTATAGCATGGTACTGGAGTATAAAATTTCCAACAACAATGTTAGATTCTATGGCGTTTGAAGATGATATGACTTGTCTCATAACACATTACAAATTTAAATCCGAATGTTTCATGTATAAAAAAATAAATGGTATATGGTACCAAACAGACTACCAGGAAAAAGGTTACCAAGGAAAACCACTTAAGAAACAATTAGACGAGGGACCAACAGATATTCAATTATAAAAATCTATAATACTATTTAGATTATATTTAATTATTATTTTCATTGTTTACTTATATCCAAGCTGTAAACTGATTTAATGTATTTTATAATAAACCGTTTTACTGTATAAATTATAATTACAATTCACATTTGATGGTTTTATGATGATTTAAACAGATAATATATCTATTTACCATATTATAAATTTTCGATTTAAAGCCTTTTTAAAATTAAGTTTTACTAATTCTCTGCATCCACCTGTATATATCGACATTGTATTGCCATTATTGAATTCTAGTAAGTTCTATGTAATTTAGCATTTTATCCATCCATCTCTAGATGCAACTCTTCCAGTCAATTTTACCATTTTTTTTGGATCATTTATTATTAGACACACCATATGTCGTGTCAACCTCCCATCTAACTTATAGACCTTTTAATACGAATTGCTGTGATACACTATTTATATAAGTTTTGCGAACATAGATATTTTATCATTTTACTACTACTGCCTTTTAATATTCCGTTAAAATAAAATTTGCTAGTCTTCTTTTACATCCTCACTCACTACATTAATATGACTAATATAATACAGAAACGTCTTTTGCGCTAAGGTGGAGTGGGCATTTGCTGACACCCATGATAAAAATAATAGACTGCCACATTTTGTGTTGTAGCACTAATAATTAATTTAACAACAAAAACCAAACTGCTCTCCTTATGACGCATAAAATATTTTATTAGAAATGGTAAACTGGCACAAAACCCAAGAGGTAAAAGTATGGTTCTTAAAATCCTATTACTTAATTACCATAACCTCAAATTATGGTGTCTGGCCGAGATTTATAATATAAAACATAGTATCTACGGCAATAATAATTTCAACATATGGGTAACAACGGCAACAGATTGTTGTAAAAAACTATCAAACCTAATCGTAACCACCCTAAAAATAATATGGTTATTATTCACAATTTGAAGAAAAATATAATTTTTAAAATTGTTAAATTTTTTAGCAAGGAATCTATAATACTGATCTTGCTAAGATTGATTAAAAGTTCTATATATTAATGTTATCCTTACTGATACGATAAACTGTCAAACCAATTTATTCGGGATAGTTTAATGAGTCAAATGTCTAAACATTGTATTATATTAAATTTATTTGGTATACGGTCTATTTTTATCAAATTCGGCATAGTCAATGGTAAAGCCGTATAAATGTTATTTCATTTGGGGTTCTCTAATGTAAGCATTAGGGAACGCTATATGAGTGATTGTTAAACCTTAATCCAAGAAAAATATAGTGCAAATTCCGCGTTGGAAAAATGGCACGATGAATCATACACGATGAATCATATTAAACAAAAAATGAACCAGCTGTGTAATTGAAATAGGTGGTACAGTGTAAAAACATAAAATTTGTCTAATAATTCGGTTGAAATACGAACCCATCGACCAAAGTAGGCCATTTTTAAACATTCGATTTTGAAAATCTGAACGAGTTGCTATTGTTGTCTTAGACATTTTAACGGTCCAATAATTGAAGTACGTATAACCATCAAATCACAAAAGTATAATTTATACCGATAGGATTATAAAGTAGGCATGAACCGTTATCGACTTTTTTCCAAATCGATAAAACTACTACAAACATTAGTCGACAAATAAAATAACAATTTCTTTATTCAATTTACTTTTTTTCGAGATATATGTAAGAAAAAACCGATTATCGTAAACGATATAATCAATATCGTGGGTTATTGGATATCGATTCATGTCTATACTCAGCACTTTAAATGAGTTAAATGTTTAGCTTACATAATATTAGTTTACCAAATTATGAGGAAATCTTAAGCGTACTTTAGTGCATTTTATTTTTTATCAGACCATAACGACGTTTTTAAGTGAAGGTTTTGGGTATATTTTTTTAAATTAAAATATAGCTACATACTAAAATAATTGTGATATAGTTGGCCTATGATGCTCTTAATGTAAAACTGTATTTTATGTAATCGAAATTTATTATTCAAAAATGGTTAATAAAAAAATTGTTTTTCATCAACGGTTGTGTAAAAAACAAATTTGAAGTCCAAGTTATTTGACATCTTTAGTAATATATAAAGAAGAAAAAAATTTTAATTACTATTTATACTAGATTTTTTAAAATTATTACAAGTTTAATATAGCTCCTCCTATAGTAGATGTAGAAGCCCTAATTACAATTTTGGCCTAATTAAGTACCATTCAAGTTCGATTTTTATCTTAATAATTAAAATAATAAATTAAGCGATCTAAGAAGTATCGTGGGTCTAGTAAAAAAAAAAAATAATAATCATGATAAAAAAAACAGCCTTGTTATGTCAAAACTGTCTCATCTTTGGTGGCGACTATGACTAATATAAATTGATTTTATGTTCATTGTTACTTACAGATAAAAATGAAGCTTCTCAGTATTTTAATAATATTTGGCATTGTAAATGTTTCGACTAGTGACAGTAATTATTTTCTTTTAACAATAACATGGTTAAGTTTAAAAAAAAAAAATTAATATTTCATTTTTTTTGCAGTGATGTATTTAAGGGAGGTAGTCATTGCAAGTTAGTAACATTTTTCTTTTATAAAAATTGGATTTTTAATTTTTTTAATTTTACTGTACTTATACATTTTTTTTAACTGTGTATTACAGACAAACTCATCGATCAAGCTTTTGAGAAGAATGATTGTTTTGTAGAAGGCAAATTTGTAGGAAGTATGATTTATTTTTAATCAATTTACTTTTATATTTATTTTGTTATAATACACTCTCGAAGGGTAAAATCAGTTAACAAATACATTAAGGAGAATAATTGACAATACATCCCAATAGTAATAATGATAATAAAATCC
Organism: Adelges cooleyi; assembly: GCF_023614345.1. Classification (NCBI taxonomy): domain Eukaryota; kingdom Metazoa; phylum Arthropoda; class Insecta; order Hemiptera; family Adelgidae; genus Adelges; species Adelges cooleyi. The sequence continues at coordinate 16,591,776 of NW_026095893.1, forward strand.
CTCCGTAGTAATAGAAGCTAATTAATATTTTAATGTAATTGATTTAAGTATCGAGACATTATCATAGGAAAAATAAAAAATAGACCATTCATTAAACGATTCATTAAAGTTCAATCTTTACTCAAAATAACATAAAATAAATGTATCATAGAAAGCTTCTTTCCCCATAACTCTCTTAAAGCAAAATAAGTTCACATTTCTGGCATCAGGGGGCACTGCTGTGGGTCTAGAGGTTTTCCACTAATGCTGTATGATATGGAAAACATGCGTATTGTACTATTGTTTTATGACTTTTTTACAAGACGTAAAATAGCTGTGTCTTGTTACTTGCACAATAAAAAATGTAGTACCTAATTAGTAAGCTAAATTTGGCGAATTATAAAAAAAAAATATTTTGATATTTTTAGATAGACGTACACATGAAGTACCATTCAAGGCGATGTGTCAATGTTTAGCATTGTTCTAAAATACCAAATTTCCAACAACATTTTTATTCGTTACGATTATTGATACTGATAATGATACTGCATGTATCGTTAAAAAAAAGATTAACATAGTTTCAGTACCCGAAGTGTTTGCATTCAGAAAAACTAATGGCATATGGTCTCAAGAACTTAAGAATTTCTTAGGCGAGGAATAACAATGCTATATTTCTTAATAAATAAATTACATTTGTTACAATTGTTCAATTATATCAATACTAATTAAGACTAAAAATCAATGGTATAACTCTACTGAAATGTATTATATTAAAAAGTTATTTTGCTTAAAAAATATTTGCATTGTTCTCACTTATACTCAGGCTGTAAATTGATTTAATTTATTTAATAATAAACCGTTTTACTAACGATTATAGTTATGTTTGTTGAATATGTGTTGATTTACAGATACTTAATATTATTACCATAATATGCAGGACGCAGGTTCAATTTTATGAATTTTGTTAAAAAATAGTTTCACATATCCTCTTAATCAACCTATCTGTATACATTTCTTTGTCATTATTTATTTTTATGAAGTTTTATGCCATCCAGCACTCCATCCATCTATCGCCTAAATGATGCAACTCTTCCAGTTAATTTTACTTTTTTTTCGGATCATTTATCCTTGGACACGATATACGTCATACTAATGTCATACCTAACTCATTTACCTTCTAATTATAATTTCTGTAATCACCAACTCTTTTCTAAATAGGTTTGTATCCAGAAAAAAGATCAGAGCTTTAACAGATAATAAGACCCAGCATATTTACCGAGAATCAAAAGTAAAATATTCTAATATAACTCTTCTAAAATGTTACGTTACTATTGTCATTATATTTCAATTATTTTTACAAGTTGACTAACGAGCTAATTCTTACAATGAATATAAGTACCAAGTACGGAACGTATGTCAACTTGCTAATAGCAAACAGTGTATAAACGCATTTGTTATTTCTGTGTTGTTTTTATTATGACTATTATTGTGTGTAGCTTTATTTTGAACAAAATTAGGTTTTAGTGCCTATATCTATAGATAGGCGCATGTTTAAATTAAGAAACCGCCTAGCCCAGTGTCAAACGGGCGACAGTGTCCACAAGCCACAAACACATTCTATCCTTTCAACTCTTTCATGTGCATACTAGCGGACTGTTACTACCAGACCAGGAATGACAATAGTATAACTCTTATTGAATAAATTATATAATAAAAAATGAATACATGACTTTTTTCTCAAAAATTACACAATTTCATTCATCTATTTTGTCGCAATAAATTGATAAATAAGTTAAGTGTATTTCGTTCCAAAATTTCGGCATAGACAATAGAGGTAAGGCCGTATAAATTGAATTTCGTTTGTGATTCACTAATGTAAACATTAGATATACGAGTTCAACCTAACACCTAGAAAAATGTAGTCCAAACCCGCATCGGAGAAATGGCACTACATGATAATACGTTTTCAGCAAAAATATGAGCCATCTGTGTACATAGTACTATAGGTACACTGTAAAAACATATTATTATTCTAATATTTCGGTTGAAATACTTACCCATCGACAAGTCGTAAGGAGACTATTTTCAAACAGTTAGTTAAAAAAGTTGAACGAGTTATTAGTGTTGTCTTAAAAACTCTAACGGTCCAATTATTTAGGTAAGTATAACTATTAAACTCATACATTGAATATTGGACTTCATTCGGTTCACGCTTATACTCAGCATAAGATATATTTTTATCTTACATATTAGTCTAAAAATCTTGAACAGTAGTTAGGATTTTTTTTAGCACTTTATTTTTATCTGACCGCAACAACGTTGTTGAGCAAACGTTTTTGGTATATTTTTTTCTATCAAAATAAAGCAACTAAAATTGTGATGTAGTCAGTCTATGTTGTTTTAATGCAAATCTGTATTTAATGAGTATTATCAAAAAAAAAAAAGAGAAAGAGATAAGCCGGCACTACCCGTAAAACGACGGTACAGTCCGGTCGTCGGACTTGTTTTGTCGTGCCTTCTGACTTTTTAGTTTATTGTTAAGATTATTGTAGTTTGTTTTTTGTGTTATACGAACAGCTAATAAGCCACGGTGAAACGTGTGATCTTTCTTTTCATAAAAGTCGTGTGCTGAATTATTTTCCTTTAACCTTTTATAAAATTGGTTAAAATATAGTTAACATGAGAGCAAAAGTTATTGTCAGCAAATATGTACGTTAAAATTGTTTTCAACAAAAAAGTAAAAAAACAATATTCTCTATGATTCGGAGGTTGTAAACAATACATGCAGTCTGTTTTCGGTGTACCTATTTGGTGGTCGTGTTAATATAAATACAATCATTGATAGGACTATTATTCTACGCACAAAGATTCCACGAGGAAAGGGGTCTAAGGGGATTCAGCCACTCAGAATTGAATTTGTCCCTCCACATTTTTCCCCACAAAAATTATTTACATTTGTAAAACGATTTATTTTTATAAAATTAGCTATAAAGCATAATAGTAATTTATTTGTGACGTAACCTGTAAAAAAAAAAATAATAAAAAAATTGCATGTTAAAAAAGTTTTTAAATGTATATATATACAGCTTTGTTAAATATCTCTGGTGACGACTATGATTAATAAAAATTGATTTTATGTTTACTATTATTTACAGATAAAAATGAAACTTCTCTGTTTATTATTATTATTCGCCACTGTATATGTTCCGACTATTGAATCAAGTAATTTTTGTTTTTATTATAACAAAATTAGTCAAGTTTTAAACAAATCCAATATTTAATTGTTTTTCAGTGTACATGACGGAGGTGTTCATTACAAGTCAGCAATAATTTTTCTTTTATCAAAAATAGTTTTTATAGTATTTTAATTTTATTGTTCTTATTTATATTTTTTAAAACATGTATAACAGACGACCTCATCAAGCAAGCTTTTATTATGAATAATCGTGTTGTAAAAGGGAAATTTATTGCAAGTACGATTTACTTAAAATTAATTTATTTTTATTTTATTTATAAATGTATATATTTTTTATTACTATAATACACCTTCTAAGGGTAAAATGAGTAAATAGATACAACAATGGAAACAAATAGGGGTAGAAAATAGGGGTAAATGATAGGAGATGGGGGATAAGGGTGAGTGATAGGGGGTAAGAGATAGGGGTGATTGATAGGGTTAAGAGAGAGGGGGTGAGTGATAGGGGTGGGAGAAAGAGGGTGGGAGATAGGGAATGGAGGAAGTGGGTAAGGGATAGGGGTAAGATATAGGAGATAAGAGATATGTTGTACGTTCAACGTTCAAATTAGAACTAAATGATAAAATTCAAAATAGTTTAAGGGCCCAAATTCTCAATGAATTGTTTTAAGCCAAATATTAAACACTACAATATTAGCTAGAAACTTGATGTTTTAATACACTAGCTTGTTACTGCTTCTTAATATACTATATTATTATCTATAATTCCACCACTACTCTAAATTTATTCGGTACTTCAACGAGACATGAAAATGCTCTTTCGTGGTTGCAGACTCGGCTGAAATATATTGTTTTCAAGTTTTGGAAAAAACATTTTCATTACTAAAAAGAAAACAGAAATAAATTCTGTCCTGTTTCTTTTTTTTTTTGTGGTAAATATGTGTATTAATAATTTCAAAAAAATAAGACTTATATTAGACCAAACAAAAATATATGATTTATTTGATTCTCTGATTTTTTGATAAAAATTTAAGAATTTAAAAAATGGTCAAAATGATTTTTCGTGAAAAATAACTTAAACCTCTAATTTTGAGGTAAATATGAGTCATAGAAATTTCAAAAAAATAAAGGTCTTATATTAGAAATTAATCGATTTTAATTATTTAATCATTGAATTTTAAACTATATGATTTTATTTTAATCTTTACATATCACTGAACATTTTTTTTTTTACTTTTTAGATGGATTGGAGCATGTAATTAAAACCGTCGTTTATAATCCTAAATATTTACTAGGTAATAATAACTATATAAGTATAAAAAAAAATAGGATTATGTTTTCTAACAAAAAGAATATTTAAAAATATTATAAAAATTGGAATAATGCAAATTATTATAGTACAGAAAAAAAAGATATTAGATATGCCTATTTTATATAATAATTGTATTTTTTTCTTATCTCCTAATTTGCTTGAGTTCAGCCATAAAATTAAATTTCCATCAATTTTATATAATCACAATTACTATAGTATTTCCGAGTTACTACCTAGTACAGATGTTTTTTCGATCTCAAACCCGCTTTATAATAGAAATTGAATCCAATAATATTATTTTGTGTAATTTTGATTTCAGATTATGTTGAACATATGTTCGTTTTACCAGGTAACAATTTGTTAGTAAAATATGTTCGTACATTTGCTTAATATTCTATAAGTACTCGATGTATTTGTTTTAATTCCAGATATCGCATACCAGGGCAACGTCGAAGGTAACCATTTATCTTAAACATAGTCTTAAACAACAGTTTATTTTGATTCTAATTATAGTATCTGAAGACCTCCATCGCACTTTGAAAAAAATAATTACAGATGAATTAAGTAAATATAAATTGTAACATTTTTAAGGGAGCAATTTTCAAAATGTATGATTACTTAGCTCTAATAAATAAACGACAAAAATATTATTTATTCGTCAGTAAATTTAGCAGTCATAATAATACAATACTTTTTTTCTTTTGATTTTGTTCATTATTGAAAATATAGTCTATAACATTAATTCGTAGCAGACGTTTGTTTAATTTTAAGTACATCAATACATTGGTCGAATTAATATTGGTTTTAGTGAAGTTGTTATAGATAAAACCGAATTTTATTAACTGTATCTATAATAATTTGAAATGTGATATATTCTTATAGAACTTACTGCTCCTAAAGTTCCACGCGAAGGTAATTACGCTTTTTTTGAAAATAGAAAATAGCTTTATGGAATCCGATATACAGATTCATTTATTAGTTTAAGGTTTTAATCCAATCTGTAATATTCTACATCTATTAATGAAATGTATAGGCCATACATCGTTGTTGACATACTTGAGTACGTCTCTTTAGAGTTTTTTGAGTTTCAAGTATGGAATGAATAAATTCTCTGAGTTACAACAGTAATTCTTCGTTGTAAAAATTTAGTGATAATACAGTGTGATTTATAGTGTTTGAAATATAGTGTTCCAGTTGTGTAGCAGCTAGCTAATTTTTTGTATGCAATTTTTTGAAACAGTCGTTCAATAACTTTTGCAGGTTTTCCGGACACTTGGGAACAACTTGGAAACGAGAGAAGAAGTCGTGTTCGAATAGCTTTAAGAAATACAATACTCAAAGAAATAAGTAAATATTTATATACTTAAAAAATCTTCCAAAATTTTGAAAAAAATTGTATAATCGATATTTAAAAAGAAAAGCTCACCCTTTTAGTTTGAAACATAGGTAGTATAATATTTCGAAAAAGACTAAAATAAGGAACACCTTAATCTATCATAATATTACATATACATGTACTACATCTCAGCTTAGGAAATTATTAAGAACCTAAAAAAATGTTTTATATTTTGCCACGACAAGTATTTTTACCAAAATACAGATAACTACCAAGTAACAATGTGGGTTTTAATTTTGTTTGATATTATATGAGAGAGAATAGCTGTCAATTTTTATAAGATATAAATATTGATTTAAAAATGGTGTTGGTGGTATAATAATCGTCAGTAGAATAAGAGGAACAAACAAGCATTTTCTTATAAAAAAAAATTAGAATATTAAAAGATATGAGAAATAAGAGATAAGTGACAAGACATTAGGGATAAAAATTTATAAATGAGATTAACCATCTACCAAAAGTACCAAAAGTCAAACAGTTTGTATATTATGACATATCCATGTTCCTATGGACTTCCGTGCAGCGGAGGTACTAGTATCAGATTAATGATATATTTTCTATACATTTGGTTCTATACCTCCAATCCAGGTATAGGTCTCAGCGCAGTGCACACATGTTACTTCATAATGATTTTGTTAAAATGGTTGTTATTTTAATTAACGTACAATTTATGTGTTTTAGATGGCGAAAGACAGGTTGCTAATGCAGACGAGCTGCAAAAAAGTTACATCGGCGATATTTTTAAATATTTGTTTAATATAACTGCATCATCATCGAGTACGTACATCTTTATTAATATTTAGGAGTTCCGAGCATAAGTTTTCCGAAATATGACAGTTTTTTTAGTTATTAATTGTTTTAAAATATGACTATTAATTTTAAAATTGGATTGGCTGTTTAAAAAATAATTTAAAACAACTACCATTGAATTAATTTAACTATTTGAATGTCAAATTAATAAAAGTATTGTAACTTAATCTTTAATCCTAATCACAAATATTTAGGGTTAAACAAAGTTTTCTTATTCTACTTAAATCTATACGCAAAACAATTTGTTATATTTGCAGTTCACATTATTAATACTACAATATATCAAGGATAGAAAAAAAACCTACAAATAATTTTAATTGTCAACTATTTTTGAAAAAAATAAAACAATTATAATAAAAACTTTTAACTACTAAAATATAACTTTTCTTTATTGTAAAATGAGTAATTTGTTAAATTCTGGCATATTAAGCAAACAAATAAGGCATCTGGGAATTTAATATAATATGTTCAACAAATAAATTTTAAAGAACAAATAAGCATTATCATGGTTTATTATTTAAAAAATGATTTGAATTTTTATATAATTACAAGCTGTCCGGACAATCCGGCGTTGCTCGAGATTTAGTCTGCCAAGGCTGAGTAAAATAATTCCCATTCCCCATTCCCTCCCCCATCCCCACCATCGTCACCTACCATTTGCACGAGTACCGTGGTTACCATGGTTACAAATCAAGTGTTTATTCTGGGTTACTATGATTACCAACATTTAATTTATTTACATTTGGTATTTTAAGTACAAAGTTCGTGTTCGAGGTCATCCTTAAGGGTGAAATAACTTCCCAAAGTTTCATAGCGATCGGATGAATGGTGTACTAATACATAAAGGACAAACAGACAAACATAAATTCATTTTTATATAAATATTTAAAGTTATAAAAAATAGAATATGTTCAACTCGTGTATCTCGACATGTGGGAAACTATCAATTACTATTGTTTTGTATTTTGTATGAGATATTCAAAAATTTGTTGGGAAAATGTAATTCAAAAGAATGACTCAAAGTCTTATCTTAAGTTACTTTCCTCTTCTATTTTAGCCGCACAACCAGAAATAAATGGAAACTCTATTGGAAGAGACGGCGAACAACAATCGAGTGAGTCGAGTAAGAACACAATAATTATTATCACTTACTTTAATCTACAATTGTTTCTAAATTTGAACCACTTATTTTTAAATGATAACACCGATTAGAAGGTTGGACTAAGGCTATGCATTTCATCCCCATCCCCTCAGTCTGCATTGTTTTTATTTCAAATAACATGATATTAATGTATAATATAATGATTATTTACTTCTGATTCCCTTGAAGCCAAATTAGGTCATTTTTCTACCACCAGGGGGCGCTGCATGGGGTCTAGGGTGCTCCACCTAAAATGCTATATAATAAGAACTGTATGCATACTGTAACAGATATTCAAAAATTCGTAGGGAAATTGCACTTAAAAAAAATGACTCTTATCATGAAATATTTCCCTCTTTTGTTTTAGTCGAACCACCACCGTATGATGATACACATGACATGCCATTAGGAATAATGTGTAAATTCATAGCATTGTTCATAAATACAAAAAGTCGAACATTATTTATATTCGCTTTTCCGAATATGCCTGGTACTAATCGTAACAGTTGTACCATAAGACAAAAGAGGAACAGAGATTCATATCCCAGAGAAGTCACGTACAGAAAAATTAATGGTGTATGGAGCCAAGAACTTAAGACGTTATTATACGAGACATAACATTTGTATAACTCTTAATAAATAAGCTACATAGTACTATTTTTTGATTATATTTAAATTATATTTGGGTTCCGGAATTATATATCCAAGCAGTAAAATTATTTATTATATTTCCTAATAAACAGTGTATTACTCTTGTCAATTTAACAACTTTTTGGATATTTTTTTTCTACCTGCCTTACGTTGTGTTCTGTTCAATTAATTTTTCCATTCTATTTTTGGATTTTTATCTCTATGTAGTTTTGAAGTCTGTTCCTACAATGGCCTACTATGGCTCTTTGAATCTGGATTTTTTCTCAAAAATAACAAGATTTTGTTCATATTTTTTTGTCACAGCAAATTGATGATTTCATGTAATAATGCATAAAAAAACATAAGCAGTTTTGATAGGTGTATAAGTAAGTATACATAATAATATCTTTGTTCGGTATTAAATATAGATTGAATTTCAAACCATATAGTTTTTTTTGAAAACTATCACTAACTAAAATGTATGGAATTTTACGGAAAACTTATTTATTAATTTATAGTTAAAAATGTTGATGTAAACACAAGGTCAGAATGAAACAAAAAGAAATTATCCTTTACTTTTTGTACACAGTTTTTCATGATTTTTTTAAATTTTTACATTATAAAGTACCATTTAGGTATGATTTATAATCTATAGACTTTCTACACGAAGAAATCCATTCGGGGGCTCCAAATATATTGTAGGTCTAGACACAGAAATTAAAAATTAAAAGTACAGTTTTATACTTTTTAAGAAAATCTATTAAATATACAATTTTGTTTGTGTTTGAATAAATAATTGCTTATAAATTGTTATTTAAACTAATTAAAATAAATAATTTAATAAAAAATTAAGCCCACTGAGACATTGAGTAGATCCCATTAAAATGATCACTCTGTATATTTTAAAATGTAAAAACGTATACGTCTTATACAATATGTTGATGTATACAATTTTTATACATTCAATATACGTTCAAAAAATCACCTGTTAATGTAAAACATAACCGTTCATATTATTAGGTTTAAACTTAAGCGTTAAATGCAAACAAATATTTGTAATTATATCAAATTATGTTTAATAGCGATTATAGCTAAGTGTAACATAGGTAAATTATTTTATAAAAAATATTTATAATTAGACCTATAGGTGAATTTGCTATAATTATTGTAACATCAAGGTTTTACCGTGCAAGAAATAAAATAGGTCAAAAACATAAAATATACAAATAGAACTGCAAAACAGAATATTTTAAGAAAACATCGCGTTTACAATGAAAAATACAATAATAAAACGATAAAAAAAATTGTTTGTTTTTATAATAGTTTCGATATTGTTAAGGCTCTTGTACAGCATTTGTAATTCGTTTACACTGCAAAACAATCATTGTGAAAAACTTGTGTATTTTATGAAACCAAACGTTACGTTTGGCAAAAAAAACCTTGCCCCTTTGAATATCTTGAAGAGCACTGCCGAACTCCTTGACGTGCCCTAACCTAACTTAACCCTCACACCTTATTTGTGACATTTGCACATCTAGAGGAACATGTAAAATTCTATGTAAAACATAGATTGTGCTTTTGCTCGTGACAATCTACCTCCCTTATAGTACTATTAACAATTCAATAGTTAGATATTATCTAACCTATACCCACAGTATCATAGTTTCGTTTTCTGACCTTTGCAACTGTTTCAGTAGTTTTGTAATAATTTGTAATAATCTATAGTATAATATATCAACAAAGAAAAAAAAAGGAATAGGAGCTTTATCATATTATTAATGTTACTTCACCCCTTTAGTCAAAGAACTACATGCAGAGCCATTATAAGTTCAGTACTTAGTATTCTATGCATTCAACATGCGTTGTAAATTAGATTTCAACCGTATGTTTACACAAAAGTTAACGATGTATTTTCTTACGTTACAATATAACAGGATTTTTCAACAATATTTATAGTTTTTTTTCTTATCGAAAACAAGTTGTTTTTCACAAAAACTGATGCATTATAAATTAATGAAAAACAACTGTAGGTACCAGTTGCCAGTTGGGTATAATACATTTTTAACATTATACATTACAAAAACTACTACCTATTACAGAACTATTTTTTTTTTTCGAAAACAAGTTAGTTTTACAATTATAGTGTTATATTATCATTTGTATGTAGAACCTTGTAGCCACTAACCACAGTAAAAATACTCAAAATAACAAAAAATCCTAATAATATTTGTTATAATTATTGTAACATCAAGTATCTATCGTGCAAGACAAAAAATAGGTAAAAAATTGGAATACAAATACAACTGCAAAACAAAATGTTTTAAGAAAAACAACTCATTATCGATGATAAAAAAAAAAAAAACTATAAAAATGTTTTTGTAAGATATGAAGATTATTGTAATATTCAAAGTTTGTGGTACCTGCAAGAATGTATCATTTGTTTGTACTACAACAGTCGCTGTGGATAAAACTTGTGTTGATAAAAAAACAACACCTAATAAAACGATAAATAATGTTTTTTTGTTATTTGTAATTTGCTTAGATTGCAACAACAATCATTGTGAACAAATAATGTACTATATGATACCAAACGTTATGTTTTGGTAAGATAAAAACGTCGGCCCGAAAATTCTATGTAAAACATAGAATATGCTTTTGCTTATGTCAACCTACATTCTTCATAACACTATTTATAATTTAATAGTTAGAAATTATCGAATCTATACATTGGTTTTCCTGAACATTTTTTAGCCACTATCATATTATTATATACGTTTTTCAAATTTAAGTATTGTATTAAATTTTAATAATTGTAGTCATTGAAACATTTTAGTAGTATCATTATGATATCATTTTTAAACAAATATCATCTGGCTGTGTTTATTGTTCCAAAATTTCGACACAGTTAATAGCAAGACCATATAAATTCAACGCCATTTGCAATTCTATAATGTAAACATTTAAGATATATAAGCGATTTTTAAACCTAAATTAATAAAAACATTGTCTAAACTCCTAGTCGGTGGAATATCTGTTCATTACAAACCATATTTAACAAAAAATAAACCAGTTGTGTACATAAAACTGGTACACTCTAAAAACCTGTAATATTTCGGTCGAAATCTGTACCCATCTTCGGGTCGTAAGTAAACCATTTTCAAACAGTTAGCTTAAAAAACTGAACGTCAAGTTACTTGTGTTGTCTTAGAAATTTTAACGGTCCAGTAATTTATTTAAGTAAGTCTAGCTTTCAAAATTCTATCCAACTATCAAACTAAATTCAATTTTTCGCTTAAACATTAGCCTACATTATTGTGTGTAAAAATCTTGGGCAAAAACTAGGATTCTTATTTTTATTCTGACTACTTTTATCAGACCGGTACAACGTTTTCAAGCAATCTTTTTTGTTGAATTTTTTTCATCAGAATATAGTTACTAAAATAATTGTTATGTAGTCAGTCTGTGATGCTTTTGAAATTTTATTTTAGGTAACCGAAAGTTAAAATGTTTAAAAATGGTTATGACCAAATGGTTAGGAGCCAACATTTAGTTAAACAAGCTAATTGAACTGATTATTTTCTTAAAAGTTTTATCATTTCAATAGTTCAAATGGTTAAATACATTTTAACTATGCTTTTAATCAGATTTAAGTTAGTAAAAATATTTTTGCTTTAATGCGTATTCAAGGTAGAAATTAAAAGTTATTTTATATCTTCAATAATAGATAATGCAAAAACAAATTAATAAATAGGTATTTATATTAGATTTTTGGCCCAGTTGTTCGTCGCCTTAACAAGTATTATACGAGTTCCACATACAAGACGGTGTAGCCTTAAAAGGCACTAAGAATATTTGAAGAGTGAAAGTGTCAAACGTTCCAAGTGCCAAAGTATAAAAATTGTACTTTATAATTTGATTTGTATTTTATTCATTACCAGAAACAATTTTGTAAATTTTTCAAGTAAAGAATAGTTACTTATAAAAAAAACAATCATATTTAAAACTCAAAAATAATGAATAAAATACAAATCAAGTTATAAAGTTCAATTTTTATACTTTGGCACTTGGAACGTTTGACACTTTCACTCTTCATTTAATCATAGTCGCCATCCACAATGGCTGATAGTCTGTCGAGGAGCTATCGCGATCATGGCGACCATGACTAATTAAAATTGATTTTATGTTTATTATTATTTACAGATAAAAATGAAACTTTTGTGTTTCTTACTATCAATTTTCATTGTAAATGTTTGGTCAAATGGCAAAAGTAATGATTTTAAACAATAACATTATTAAGACATTTTAAAAAAAAATTCAATATTTCACTTTTTTTATAGTGAAGCTTAAGAGGGAGATAATCATTGCAGGTCAGTAACATTATTCTTTTATAAAAAAAATAGCCTCTTATTTTTTTAATTTTACCGTCGTTATACATTTCTTAAATTATGTATTACAGACAAACTCATCCAGCAGGCCATTAATATGAATGATTTTTTTGTAGAAGATAAATTTATAGCAAGTAAGATTTATTTTGAATTAATTACATGTATATGTAAGTTTATTTATTTTATACACACTTAAAGGATAAAATTATTAAACAGATACAACAATGAAAATAACTGTTATGAAAATAAGTTCAATCAATTTAGATTTAGAAGCCGTTTAATAACGTTTTGATAATACAAGTTATAACATAATAAATACTTACTATCATTATAAAAAAGCACAACTATTATTTACTTTATTTAAACTGTAAGGCGTTTTCCTTTGGGTAGTTGTTAGTTTTTTTCATCAAATAACTTACAAGAACAATGACTTCGTTATAAGTAGATAGTTCTACTTATATCAGATCAGGCTTAGTATTAAATTCACCCAAACTTCTTACTTTAGTGGGTACGAATTGGAGGTTAATAGATTTAGGTAAATCATTACTCCGGTACTATCATTAGATTCATCCAAATTAGCAAGGACATTAAATATTACTAGATTTGTTTGTATATGTAATCTTCCTTGGGTTTCATTGACTAACTAAAATTTTAGTTGCCTGGTCCAACATGGGCTCGATTCAAGTGTGGCAAGTCTAACCTTTTAAGAATCTATTACCGCTAACCACGTGGAATTAAACTCTTTAAGATTAAAAAATATCACTACTTAGCATAATTTTATTTTTTTCTAAACATTTGTATGTATATATATTTTGTGTATATATTTATTTTATTCTTTTATTGTAGCTAAAATATGTATTTTTTTGTTCTAGATGGATTGGAGCATGTAATTAAAGCCGTCGTTTTTAAAGATAAATATTCACTAGGTAGTAATAATTATATAACAATAAAAAAAATAAGATAATGTTTTATAGTAGAAAAGAATATTTAAATATATTATAAACATTGGAATAACACAAATGCATCTAAAAACAAGTTTATCTTTTATATAAATCATACATTTTTATAAAAAATTTAAATAAAATCTTTATGTAATAAAATAACGAAAGTTATGCCTACTTTACCTAATAATTATATTTTTTTCTTATTACCACGTTTACGTTTACAATTCAGCCATAAAATTTAGAAACACCGTCTATTTTATATTATCGTGGAAATTGCATTATTTCCAAGTAACTAGAACAGAGGTTTTTTCTATCTCAAACTCTATACTTCATTTTGTAATAGAATTGGAGATTAAATCCAATACCATTAATTTATATAATGTTGATTTCAGGTTATTTGAATCATATGTTCGTTACACCGGGTAATAATTTTAATTGCATATTATGGACATATTTCCGCACAGTTTTTTAATATTTTTTAAGGACCTATTCAAAGTATTTGTGTTAATTTCAGAGTGTCTATACCATAACAATATAGAAGGTAACCATACATTTATAATTCACAGTTAAAATATCTTACACAGATTCATGATTTAAAAACATGTTGGGAATAATATTATTTTATAACAGATAATATTAGTTTCAATCATAAAAAAAGATATACCTACATTAAAATGTATTTTGTTTTGAATTTTAGAATCTGAAACCATTCAACGCACATTGCAAAATGAAATAAAAGAAGAATTAAGTAAATATAAAATTTAAAATTAAGGCAGTAATTAAATGGTTACTAAGCTCTAAAGAAAAAACGATAAAAATTAAATTTAAGCAGTTTCAACAATAGAATATCTTTTTTTCTTAAGAAGTTATTATGAAGATAAAACCAAATATTATTATCTATACCCATAATGATTTAATGTTTGATCTATATTGTTATAGAAATTGCTGCTCCTGAAGTTTTACCCAAAGGTAATAATGCATTATGTTAATTTCGTTAATAGCTTAAAGTGTTATTTATTTTTAGTTGAAATTCGCTCTTGTGTAGTGTACATTTTTCTGTTTTTTTTTTTAGTTTCGGATGCTCTAATTTGTAGGTCACACCATAAATATATTTTCCGTCTAATTAGTGTTGCCTTTAATGTTAATGTGCAATAAGTTCTTTGAGTTTCCAGTAGAAAATGAATACTTTCTCTGAGTTCCAACACTAATTTCTGTTTTTTTTTTTTAATTTGTTATAATACAGTTCTTTAAAATATAGTGCAGTTGTGTAGTTTATTTCTTATAACTATTTTTTTTAATTTTTGCAGATCTTAACGACTTAGGTTTTAAAAATCTTGGAGAAAATAGAAGAAATCTCACTGGAAAAGCATTAAGAAAGATAATTATCCACATAATAAGTAAATACAGTCGTCATAGCGGATCTGAAAATATTGAAACATTTTTCGATAATAGCATGTCGTTATTTAAATGCAATACTACACCATTTTAGTTTGAAACTATAAGAGCAACACATTTCAAATAAGTCCAAGAAATCTCTTAGTTTTCGAAATATCTAACATCTTCGGACATAAAAAAAAAAAAATTGTATTATGTAAATTGTATCAGCTTTCTGAAAAAAGTATTGATTAACCTTTGACAATGAAATTTAGTTTATAATTTCAAAAGTTTTTTGTGCTGCCCAGAATTATAATACATACATATATATATATAGAGATTATATTCCTTAAAGAAACAACATTTTATCCTATTTTATTCAAATTTTTAAAACAATTTTTAATAACTGCGAACGTCTGTATGCCGAAACATGTTTGTTTTCTTAGTCGTTATTTAAAAATACAAATAATAATTTCTAAATACAGTTTAACGTACAGTTATGGGTTTCAGGCCTGGAAAGCAAGGTTTCGGTGCCACCAAATCTTGTTGTGGACTTCAGCAATTTAAGTACAAATGACCCTACTGGACATAATAATTCGGACCTTAGTGCCGCTCCTACGAAAGAAAAATCGGAGTTAAATGACGATGGAGACGACGGTTATTGTACGTATCATTTATGTTAAAATTAACTACGAATCTAATTTAATTTTTTTATAATTAGGCATAGTTGAACGCTGTGAAGCCCAAGATGATGAAAAGTCTGCACTACCATCGAGTAAGTACATGATTATTATCACTAACAATAATTAACAAACCTTATTAAATTTTAACCACTGGTTTTTTTCTATGAAATGTATTTTATATTTTACTACACATTTTCTGAGGTGATTTAAAAAAAAAGTAACATTACACACAATACTACACTAAAAACTATATAATAATAAAAGAAAATATTATTTTGAATGTTACAAGCATTTTTTTTCGAAAAAGATTTCCGAAAAAATAAAACCATTTAATAAATACTTTTAATTAGCAAAATATTTTATTTATGAAGCATAACTTAATTGTAAAATGAGTAAACTGTTCAATTCAAGTACAACAAACTAAATAAGTCTTACGGTGGTTAATATATAATGATCTGCGAATAAAATTTCAATAAATAAATAAGCACTATCATTGTTTATTATTAATAAAATTATTTAAATGTCTATACAATTATTGTGAGCAGTACACAAGTATATTATTTAACCTAAAGCAACAAATATTAAAAATGATTAAAAATAGAGTACGTTCAACTCATTTACTTCGTCATGTGTGATAACATCACTTACTATTGTTTTGTATATTGTAAAAGATATTCAAAAATTTGATAGGAAATTACATTTACAAAAAAATTACTAAAAGTCTTATTTTATATCACTTTCTTCTATTATTTTAGTCGGACAATCAGAAAAAATTGAACTTATTGAAAACTATGTTGGACACGACAGCGTACAACAATCAAGTGAAGCCAGTAATAATAATTATTATCATTTACTGTAATATACCATTGTTTCTAAAGTTTAACCACTTTTTTTAAAATGATTTTACCAGTTAGAAGGTGGGACTAATGCTAGGCATTTCAACCTCTCCTCCTCCCCTAGCCTGCATTGTCTATTAATTTATAATAGCACGCTTCTTCTTAGAAGGCCAAATTAATTCACTTTTTTGCCACCAAGACTATTTTAACCACTGGTTGTTTTCCAAGAAATATATTTTATATTTTATTTCACGTTTTCTTAACTAGTTTAAACACGACGAGCCTAATTTAATTTTTTTCAAAATAGAAGTTATTGAACATTGTGACGACCTAGACGATGAAAAGTCTGCACAACCATCAAGTAAGTACATGATTATTATCACTAACAATAATTATCAAACCTTAGTAAATTATAACCACTGGTTTTTTTCTATGAAATTTATTTTATATTTTTTTACTTTTTCTAAACAAATTAAAAAAAAAAATTATATTACAATAAAAGAAACTATTATTTTGAATGTCACAAGCATTAATTTTCAAATATTTAATTGGCAAAATACTTTATTTGTGAACATAACTTTATTGTAAAATTAGTAAACTGTTCCATTCAAGCACAACAAACATATAAATAAGTCTTACGGTAATTAATATAAAATGATCAGCGAATAAAAGTTCAATGAACAAATAAGCAATATCATTGTTTATTATTTAGCCCAAAGTCTTATATCAAATCACTTTCCTTTTTTATTTTAGTCGAACGACTAGAAATAATTGAAAACTATATTGGAAAAGACGTCGTACAACAATCGAGTGAGTCGAGTAAGTACACAATAATTATTATCACTTACTGTAATATACAATTGCGTCTAAATTTTAACCAATTTTTTTAAATGATATCACAGCTTAGAAGGTGAGACTGTGGTTAGGCATTTCGTCCCCTCACCCTCATTTTACACTGCATTGTTTATGTAAAAATAACATGAAGTTTATGTATAATAGAAAGCTTCTTTACCCCTGACTCCCTTGAATAGTAATTAGTTCACTTTTTTGCCCCCAAGAAGCACTGCTGGGGGTCTAGGTTGCCCCCTTTACTAATACTATTCAATAAGGACAACATGTATATTGTACTATTATGACTTTTTTTACAAGGAATGTAAATGTGTCTTGCGCTGTAAAGAAAGTTAGTAATTTTTAGAAATCTGAATTTGGCGAATTAAATTAAAAACAATTTTTTTTTTTAGATAGGAGTATACACGAAGTGCCATTAGAGATGATGTGTGAACTTATAGCATTGCTCTCGTGTACAAAATTTCCAACATTAAATTTGTTCGCTTTTGCTGATGAAAACCTTAAAACTTGTACTATAGAAAATAGTAAATCAGTACCCGATAAAATTACGTACAGACAAATTGATGGCATATGGTGCCAAGAACTCAAGAAGTTATTAACACAGGAATAACAATTGTATAACTCTTAATAAATAAATTACGTAATACTATTGTTATTATATTTGAATATTATATGCGTTATTTAACTTTATCCAAGATGTAAACTGATTTAATGCACTTCATAATAAACCGTTTGTCTCACGATTATAATCACATTTGTTGCTATGTATTTATTTAAACACATACTTAATGTATTTACCGTAGTATACAGGTTCGATTATATAAGCATTCAAAAAAAATAATAATAATAATAATAGGCGTGCGCTGACATTTTATAAATGAGTTGTGCTTTTTAAGTAAATGATCATCTATAATAGCTTCACGGATAAACAAAACAATTTTTTTGCATTTTATAAGCAAATAAACCTTTGTATATATTCACTGGCCAATTCAAAAATACTTAATCTTTATGAATTATTCATAATCTTAAAGGTACAGATTAGTTTTTCTTTCACTTACAAACCGGCCATAATATATGAAGTTTTGAAAAAAGGAGCGAGAGCTCTACAAATCCTCTGCTGTGACTTCCCAATGTAGTACTTTACTTCATTGTACATACATATTTCATTGCAGAAATTTAAAAAAAGAAACCAAAGCAAATACTTAATGATATTGGAGCAAAAATCGAACGCATCTGGTACATCTCGTTATTGGTTGTTGGTATTTTTATTTAAAGCGATACTGATCCGTTTTAAATTTCCATTGTTCTCACTAATATGATTTAAAGCCCAAATTACCGCACTCGTGTACTGCGGCGAGACAAAGAGTAATCCATATTGATGTTTACTGATTATTATTTTCCAAACGCAGCTTAACTATTTTTATACAAATACGTGTCTCGAGCCAAGCACGTTTCTTGTAATTGCAAAGTTTTTTTTAGCACTGGCGTTTAGATCTTTATCTAAACGCTTTTATCGCGACTTTTCGCGGTTATTTTTATTCTATCTAGGTAATAGTAATTTGTAAGTTTAATGTAAAAACACAATCACTAATCAGATACCATAAGAAACGTGCATCCGCCGAGACAAGTTTTAAAATTTGTGACGGCGCCTTTTTAATGTTGAAACAGTAAAGTCGCTGGGCCATAAACGTGAGGACATCAAATAGTCAGGCGTCTCTAAAACTGCAAAAACCTATAAAAACTGAACCGATAAATGTTAAAAAAAAAAAAAAATTGACCAACACAAACCGTGTAATGTTCGATCGTTGCGGTACGTACAAACACAATAGTAATAAAAATTTGCGGGGAAAAGAATAGCTATACAGACAAAACGGCGACAGGTTACGTTATTATTTTTTTTTGTCTCTAAAAAATATCATAGCGCCAGTAAAAAAATTCAACACGGTCAGTAGGTATCGAACGACGCGCATAAAAATACCGAAGTTACTGCGAAAACCGTAAAGAAGTCAATAGAGTTGAACGGAATTTATTTTAATATTCTATAATATAGTCTGCAATAAATGTACATAGTGTACACTACACGAGTAAACAGGAGACGGGTCTGGCGAGCAATGGCCCTATTAGTATATTCGATCGGAAAGAAATGTAGATCGTAAAAAGTATACGAAGTAATATATTATCTTAAATTTATAGTATTTCAAAAAGACATTGGTAAATGAAACAGTAGAGTATAATAAAATATGGTCGGATGTGCTCGAAAAAGACAACAGGTATGTTGTGTCACCAAAAGGTACCAATGTATTCCTGTTGCAAACATTTGGCAGTACAGTCTTAATACGGTTAAAGTGTCAATTATTAGTAAAATACCTTTTAGAGAAAATGAATAATAAAAAAAAATTATATAATATAGTTATAATAATTCGATTATTATATAATGAGTTAATTTTAATCAAACGAGTAAAATACAATGTTTTTATTGACGCTTTTTAAGCAACAACCGTAACTATATAAACCTGTATCGTTTTCATAAAAACGCTAAGTGATTAGTGAATACATAATTTAGTTTAGTTTTCGAGATAAAATGTGAAAACAACACAATATTTTATTCAACATACTACATACACGAGAGAAGTAAATATTTTCAGGTAGGAGATGTACAAAGGAATGAACAATTAGTAGTAGAATTTGTACCTCTCGAAAATGATGCTTAACAATTTAAAGACAGCATACCAAAAGTAGCTCAATTTCAAAGGTCAACCCTTTTCATGGACGGCCCGTACAAATTCACAATATAAGCATTAAATGGATTGACATGCCGAATTTAAGTTCTGTTAACTTGCTAACGCAGATACCAGTTGCATGTCCATCTTATCGAGCCATACCGGAGCCAAGACAGTGACTAGCCATAAAAATAAATGAATCGACATCTACCGAACGTCTTCTGCCTAGTCCTAAGGCAGACCATTGTCGAGTCACTCATGTTACTCTGCGCGTATCCCTATTGAGATAATAGCTTAATAGTAAAAAGAAAAATTCATTATCATTATGAATACCTAATAATATAATATTATGCACTGCACGCTTGTGAGTTGTGTGCATGTTTTCATGTTCCCCGTACAGGGTTGCTGTGTAGACCGACGGACAAAGCCGGGAAGTCAGTGAGGATTTTTTTTTTTTGTTTTTCATCTAAGTGATCCTAATTTAGCGTTTCACACCGCTTTGGTAGATTGATGGGAACCCGGTGTCGTCCGGACACGCGTTCACAACAATATTATAATTAAGCCAGAGCACTGTGGACGAGGCGACGCCACGCTGCCACGCCGTCGTCTTGTGTGTGTACGGGTAATTATAAAATATATAATATTCGAAAGGGGCTAAGAACACGTGCTAAGGGCAAGTGTGTGTGTGTGTGTGTATGTGTATATCGTGTAGTGGTAATTAAAAAACGAGAAATTGTTTTCGACGCGGTCACAGCGAAAAGATTGTGTATGTCAATGTCGATTTCCGGTGCAATATGTTTGCCGGCGCCGTTTATGGACTATTTAAATAAACCATTAAGCTTGGCTGCACGGTGTCAAAAAAAAAAAAAGAATATATATAATTAAAAAATATTTCTTTACTGCTTGCTGTCTCAAGTCTTGGTGCTTCTTACTGCTTCACATACATCACATCGACCGACAGAGTTGAAGCGGTGACATGTGTTCTCCGACAAGCAAAACAATTTCAAATAATAATAATATATTTCCAATTTTTGCAGCCGTGAAAATATGATACATGTATAAGGAAAGGCCTGTGTTCCGGTAGGACTATGCTATTATCATAATATAGTTACAGCCGAAAAACTGTACTTAAGCACCGAAGCTATTTTGAATTGAACCCGGAAACTCTTTTCGTGCCAGTGGGCAGTGAACTTTTCCCCGGTGTAGCGTGGGGATATAAAATATGTGGAGTGAAAAAAGGTCTTATTTTAAAGTCCCTTTTCGATCAAAATGTAAAGTAACATTTAGATTTATCGAAAGGTAATCAAATCAAAAACGACGCAATTGATTTCAATGCAAATTCACAAAATCATAAAGTCACAGATATCATTTTTATTGATAAAAATTATGAAACATTTTTTGTTAATCACTTTTTTTTTTAGAATTATTTCATTTTTTTTAGTTGACTAAAACGATTTTTCCATCAAATAACAATACAATTACACGCTCTGTAAAATTATTACTATTTTTTTTTTATAAAAACTGTAGACAAATGGCAGGCTTATGAAGTGCAAAATTCTTAGAGATTTATTTTACCGATCTTGCAATATAAGTTTCTTATGTACCTAGTTTTGTTTTTTTTCTCGCATATTTGAGAGTTAAAATGTGCAATATTATTTTGCTCTAATTGCTGTGCTTATGTTGTTTCAACGCTCTACAAACGATTTGTGCACTTAATCATATTATAATGTAATTATCCTTTGGTGTATAAATTGACGTTTATTGAGCACGACCGTTGCTCGCTTCTGTTGTTAAATATAAATATATAGGTTCACGTTTTTACGTTATACCTTGATTCAATTATTAAGTGAAAACCATACACGGGTATTAACATTAAAGTATTAGTGTGAAAAAAGACCCTATTTTTTTACATTGTTGATTTTATAGCACAGCAATAATGGCCGTTAATTAAAAATAAACTCAACGAATTTTACATATTTTTTGTATCAGTTTAAATTTAGAAAATAGTATTCTTTTTTTTGTTATCTCACTTCCTTTGTACGAAAATTCTTGAGATGCTTAAGATTTAATTTAAAAATTCTAAAACTTTAATACTATATTGTATCATTGCGTTCATTATTGTACATTGTTTAGTACTTCAAATTTTGCTTTTATTTAGACTATGCATTTTATAATATTAATATAAGCCAGTTCTACCTTTTTTTCTTTTAATTTAACCATTTTTATTAATATAGGTAATAATATTACAGTAATATTTTACGTTGTTTCTTTTAGTTATTGTTATAGTATCAGTACTAAAAATAATAATTTGAAATGCCATTTTTCGTTGTCTACACAGTGTCGTTCAGCCGGTTGAGTTGACTCTTTTGGATTCTCCCATAATGAGTTTTATTTTAAATTTACTACTTTACACATTCCAATACGAATATTAGTACTTGGACCGTAGTTGCTATTTTAGAGGTCGAGGTGATTATTATTATTTAAACACTATTTTATGTTGGTAATCCATCGCGATGACATCAGCCAACATCTTGCCGTCAACCGATTGACTGACGTTCAAAAGCTCTATCGTTACGTTATGAAATTCCCTTAAGCTATTTCGGGTGCAAATATTTGATATCGACTATAATATATTATTATTATAATAGTGGCTGTTGCACGAATGTGTCTCTGATAATGAATCCTACATTCCTGTTGTACCGGTATCGTAAACACCAGACGAATCTTTGCCGTTCTCATTAGAGGTTGCACGCCACGATAATACATTATTATTATTATTACATTATATATTAAATAAGATTCCGGCGAACTCGGCGTACATTTTATACACTCATTACATATTATTATATCGTGTGTTTGGGTCTTTTTAAAAACGCTTAGGTACCTACTACTTTTTTTAAGATCAGCAATGGTTTACCTGTGTTGTTATAACGCGTTGTTTTACATTTTTTTTTTTTGTTTTTTTTTCCACAGTGTGGTCTATGCCATATATTATATGATACACTAATATTGTGTGCACTTTAATGGATTTTCAGGGAGATTATTATTGGAGGCAAGGTCAGCGATCAGAAGATTATGAACATGACTCGGCGGGATTGGAACACTTGAATTTGGTCGGTGTTTGAGATTTTCGCTGAACCCCAAAGTTCTATGCCATAATAGACCGTACCGGTTGTGAAACAAAGTGTGATCACGTTGTCGGCTTGGGTACATTACTTCCGTCTCTGGTTCCATGTCGTTTTTCTCGCTTTGACCGTCGGTTTTAGTTTTTTCTTCCAAGCATCTCGATCACTCT
Source organism: Adelges cooleyi (assembly GCF_023614345.1). Taxonomy (NCBI): domain Eukaryota; kingdom Metazoa; phylum Arthropoda; class Insecta; order Hemiptera; family Adelgidae; genus Adelges; species Adelges cooleyi. Next base: position 16,615,326 of record NW_026095893.1, read on the forward strand.
ATTGGATGTAGTTTTTCTATCGACGTACATATTATCGGCTCGGTGTTGTTACGCGTGTTCGGATGAAATAAGAAATAACCGTAAAAGAAAACCACAAGATACGACTCGTTGACGTGTTGTCGGGACGTTGTTAATAATTATCAAAGCCTCTCGTTATGCCGTCGGGCGAAAACCACAAAATCCATTGGGGGGCAGAGGGACAAACGCTTTGTGTACATCTCGGGAAGAGCGAGAGAGAGAGATGAGTGGAATTCTCTGTCTTTTCGAACCCAACCTAACCTTGTGGCCAAACAGTTTTTGTCAGGTGTAATTTGTTCGGTTCTCCAGACCCGGCCGACCATATGTAGCACAGTATATACATACATTGGCCAACTCGTATTGTAGGTACGTGTTTTAATAATATGTATTACTATATATTGTAAGTACGCGAAAACTAGAGTAACGGCTAACGTTTTTCATAATGAGTATACATTTCCGTTTAACATTATTTCTATCTCGACGATGCGATGGGGCTCCGTTATCTACTAATCGATTTTCAAGACGCTTTTGATTCCACCATTACTTGTTTCTTCGATATTTCGGTATTTATGAAAAAATATAACAAAACTTTATTGAACATATGTACAAACTACAAAATAAAAGTAACCCCATTTGGTTAAAATTTAACCCTTTCACTGCTGAATAATTTTTGTCCACTATACAACAGTACCTACTACTGTATGAGATAATTGATAATTTTGTATTAGCAAACATCGTTTTTAATATTTGTAAATTAATAAATACAATATAATTAGTTATTTGTTATTTATAAATAAAAAAACATCTTAGATATCTTCAGACTTATTCAAAATTAATTAAAATTAATCTTAAGTTAAACGGCAAAATAAATCACATTTTGAAGCCACATTTTGTTTATTTGTTTATTGTTAACATACGGGACAAGCCTAAAAAGATTAAAAAGTACATTTTTAAGTAAGTTTGTACAGTGCACGGTCACATAAAGAAAGAAAAACAATTTTTACAACAAATAGTGTTTGACATTACATATTTTAACTAGTTTAAACTTACAAGACTAAACTAACAGGCAAAAAAAAATAAATAATAAATAATTTTATCAGTAATTTATAGTCGAATAATTAAAGATTTGGTTATTTTAAAGCTATTTTAATATTCTGTAGCTTTAATCCGGTTGTCAAGAAACAATATTTATTCTATACTATGTTATTTGGCGCAATTAAGTTAGTTTATCATTTGTTAAAACATAACAAATCACATTTTATATATATATATATATATATATATATATATATATATATATATATATATCTTTTAGCCGACTAAGCCGACTAATTTTGTTTTGCGAAACACTGAACGGTAATCGATGGAAATGCATTGAGGTTAAGCTAATTATCATTCGAGTAAATAGTATGTTTACCGCTTGTGGCATTTGAAACGGTAATTTGGTTTCTCATTATATTATGACCACTATGCTTTTAGTAAACGATAATCATTGTACTTTTAAATACAATTTTCGCATCGTAAGACCACCGCAATGGTCTGCTTAAACATTTATATACCTAAATGATTAAAACCAAATCGGTACTACACAATGTAACACTGCTTAATAAAAACAAATTGGGTTAGTTCTTAAGGAAGAAGTTTAAGTTTTTATAATAAAAAATATATGATACCTACACTGTATAGCTGTTACCTACATTGTCGTGAGTCATTTAGAAACGTATGTATATATATATATATATATATATATATATGTTATTTAATCATTTTTAAGCAAAAATGTTTGTTACAAGTCAATTTATGATAGCCATAAGACATTATTTTTTAACATCTTTTAAAAAATTAGTTAAATTAAATTGTAAGATCTTAAATAATTGAAAAATTGAATTGTTTATATTTTAAGATATCAAAGTTTTAAATGTCAATTATTAATTACAAAAGAAAAAAACGATAATTCTTGAAAAAAATTCTATAAACCTAATCTAAAAAGTGTTTTTCCTGGAAGTAATTCTAAGATTTCATTTTATGTTCTATCTTTGATCTAATACCAACATTTTTTTTCTTGGAAGGAATTTCTTTTTAATGGTAATAAAAAGTATTGTATGATCGTCATCGAGTTTAAAAATATAAACATTAAAAGTAAAACAACGAGGGTTTGAAAAATGTATAAAAAAAAGTGTTCATCTAATAAATTTATATATATATTTTTACATTTTTACTAAGAACTATGCATATTAAAATGATAACCGCTAACGCAAGAGCAATCAAAAAAAGTTCAAAAGACCTTCAATCTAAATAAAAATATTAAAATGTGCTTTATTTATTTTAAATTATGTATTTTTCTTATATTTATATTTTCACGAATACAATTATTATTATTAACCCTCCGAAAGAAAAACATTTTCAAATTTACATAATTTAATAAAAATATTTTTATTTGTATACAAATTGAATTTTAGTTATTTGTCCCGTTGATGTAATTACATTCTTGTTATAACAACGTGCCAAGTATATCTTAATATGGGTCAACGATTTGTGATTGAGGCTTTTACTTGAATAATATATAGTTTATAATATTATTGAAATCATTACTCATCCTCGATCACATAAGTTTAAGTGTCTGCCAAAATGTTTTAATTTTAGTTACAAAATTATTTATAAAGAAATAAACTATTACATGTACAATATGAACCAGAAATATTTAAATGACGGAAATTATGCATGGATAGGGTCGAACTAACCAGATTCGAGTCAATATGATTCCATATATATGTATAAAAAACCTAACACTAGGCTTTAAATGAAAAGTTGTACTAACGCAAATTTAGTATTTTTTTTAAAAAGAACGCCGATTTTAAGTTAAAAGTTGAAAAAGTCTTTTCAACGTGGATGCTACCATAATCAAAATTTTACAAACTTCTAAAAACTTTTAACAACAATCATATTTTAATATAAAAAAAATTAATTTTTTGCAATTTTATATTACCCGAGTGAACAATAAAAGTGCAAAATATTACTATAATAACATTAAAAATCCACGTGTCTCATTATGAAACGATAAATTATCTAGTTTAACGAGAACTTTTTCATTTTGAATAACAACAGTTTTATGGTAATTTCATTTTGTTAGTTTTATTATAACTTACTTGTACTGTAGTACACAATATGTTTATATGATCAGTCGGGATCATTGTAAATTTATGAGATAAAATAATATTATGTTAATTCAATGTTCCAAAATGAAGTAATTAACAGTGTTATTAAACTTGTATTGAATGTCTTTAACTTCTTACTAACAATGTCACGTACCATATTGTTTTTTTACACAAATTTTAGTTAGTTTCTATAAAAATGCGTTTACAGAGTTTTGAAAACAACTGTCATGTTGTTTTTTATTCATCACTTCTTAGCACGCATAATCATTCAGTGCGTCTTAAACTCTGAGAATAAAAATAATACCGTCATGAACATTTCCCTTTTGTGTTGTCGTTTCTGTACGCCAGTGTGACCAAAAGATGAAAAAAAACGACCCTCCTGTTATGCAGTGTGGTCAAAGAAATATTATCAATCATCTGTAATGTTATCATCATAAACAACGATTAATCAACAGGTATTTCTTATCAGTGTGTACATTATTTTCGACATTATAGTTTGGCCCTACTGTGATAATATTGTAAATATGGATTTATTTTTTCTCTCGATAGAACCACCGTTGTACTGACTGAAATAGTTAACGTACTCTACGTCGCCGTTTCGCACGGTCTCGGATATTTTTGTCAATTTCGGTGTATCGAACAACACTTTACTTTTAGCCGTGCACTCGCACACAAACAGACGACATAAATCACCCGGCCACTGATCCGAGCTGCGGTAATGTGTGCGCTCACACGGGCATGCCTTTTGCCGGCGTACAATAATAATAATATAGTGTGACGTTACGCGAGCACGCGCCAATATTTACCGCAGGATGATACCCAGAAGGCGGTGTTTGGCGAGAATTTTCTATGAACTTTCCCCCTTGTTCAGAGGTTTTCTTGCGCTCCCAAAGATTCCCCACCTCTTCTTATCCGTCGCCGGTCACGCTGAACCGACGAAAAGTCAGCCCCCGAGTATGCCTGGCGTCGTCCGGTCCCCGGTTGATAAATGATGTTTTAACAGCGGGCGGAGGTGGTCTTTTCTTTCCCGTACCCGTTTGGAAAACGGAAAATTCCACGCACCCCCCCGGGCCGGGCAGGGGCGGACATTAATATTCAGACACCCTCGTTTCCACGCAATTCAACGGACATACCAACCGGGCCGGGCCACCGAGTCAGCCGGCATTCCCTTACGTTTATCCTCTCTCTCTCTCTCTCTCTCCATAAATAAAATAATTCAATTTTTTTTTTTTTGCCCCAAACCCCTTTCCGACAGTAGAGCTATACTTTCCAACCTCTTCGCCTCTGTGCTTGCTGTAGAATCAGGAAATCTTTGAATAATGGTGTTCGCCCCCCCCCCCCGATATTCGTCGTTTAGGCCATTTTTCTCGACCTTTTTTTTTTTTGTTCAATTTCCAATGTCTTAACGACAAAGAAAATATGTGTTCGTGTAAATGGTTTAGCCGAAAACGGATTCGCCAGCTCAGTCTGAAAATAGTAGGTATACTAATTATATTAACGTGACTAAGGTACCATTTCATAATAGTCGTTTTCAATTACTATCATAACGCATTAGTTTAACAATAATTATCCTACAAACATAGAAATAGATCTTAGCAAGTCATAGAAGAATTGCAAAATATGCAAGGACCAATTTGACTGTTTAAAGCACATTCGCGTTTGTGACCTATATAACATTGGGAGACGTCACTCCACGCGTGGCTGTGTGGCTGAAGAGGGGTAAGACTACGGCTTCTTACACTGCTTTGAGTAAATACATACATGTGGTAGACTAAAGAAAACTATTATTTGAATATTATACACTTCGATCGGCGGAACGGTTGCATCAGTGCGCGCACTATCGACCGTAAGGGACAACGAAGCAGTACATCACTTGCACCACAATAACTCTGTACAGGCTTACCAGGAAATGGTAGCGCAATGAATTATGAACCCACGTACACGTGACACGGGTAATTTTATGGAAAACGCTTTGCCCAACTCCGAAATAACACAAACCGAACAAAGACGAGGGATGATACGGTGGAAGGGTAAAAATTGTCCATAAATCGTCGTGGGACCTTTACGCGACGCCACGTAGGCAACGGGTTTCGGTCGTGTTGCTCTATTTGTTTATGCATTGTTGTAATTATATTGTTTTTTTTTTTAAATAGGAAAAAATTATATATGTATCATTGTAAATATAATACCTTTTCAGTTCCGCACCGAAGCTAAAATCCGTTAAAATCCTAATTTTTTTTTTTTCGAAGAATTTGTGTTTTGAAAATTATTCTTACCTAACCGGATTCCGCTGGATTCTGCCGGCGAATAACAATATAGCTGAATAAATAACGATCCAAGGAAAACCGTCTGGTGTCTGCGGTCGAGCTAACCACGCTAAAAACGCCAGTACGTGCAACTTGTATATGAACTCAAAACCCAAGCGGAAGGTAACCGCAAAAATATCCTTGTCAGCTTTTGTGTAACCCCCCACACATACCACAGGCCCGTACGCTTACGGTCTGTGCGACTTGCTGCGTTATTAAACGTACCCGGGATGTCGGCTTTAATCCCGAGTCTAGTCTATTTCACAAACGACTGAACACCACTACCTTCGGTATAAATAACATCATAAGCTCACGCCGCAGTCACAAAGACAATTGAAAAACAAAAACATACTTTTTGCCGGACACGCTGCAATGCACACTGTCTATGGTGTTTTGTTTACTGGAGCTTGCTTTTTTTGTAAAAAAAAATCCTACTACCCTTAGTAGTGTAACATAATCTCTTGACATCTACCTACAGACGTTATTGTATTATAATAATACCGCCAGCGCAATGAGCAAAGTGTGGTGGGGGGTACAAGGAGAGGCTACGTAGGCTAAAGCTCCTCCCTAGTTTGGATGTATTTTTCCATAAGTTGAACAACTTTATTCGTCAACATATTATTATAAGCATACTTGTATCTGCCGATTGTTATAAACTATAATACTTGGATGATGTTTGCCGGTGACCTGTGGAGTCCTAGGAAAACGCACAATGATAAATCGTCGACACTGGCACGTACAGGCAACCGCGACGTACTTGTTGATCGACCGAAAATGTAATTATTATTATTAGCATTCCAATTATTTGACCTTTGCGCAATATACATCTATACACACGACGTTGAACGTTCTGTACTCGGCAAGTGTTTTGAATAAATTAGCATCCGCGGTGTCTCGCAAAGGAAGCCACAATCATTATTAAGGTTTTTGTCGTCGCCGTTAACTACCCCGTTGGGGGGGGGGGGTAGGTATGGCTGAGTGTAAAATGGAGCTAATCGGAAAATGGACTTGTTTGCTAAACGCGTAACATAAGAAAACTACTTGGCCCGGACAGAAAAAAAGAAACGATATACCCTACAATATAGCGGACAAGCACTAAAAACGACGGCCATAATATCATCGTGGATGTATAATAGTATATAGAGTCCATAGTAGCAATAAACCATGATAAATGCGTTTTATTTGTTAAATTTATTACATTTATAGGCATGTGCATAGGTTATCCCTTTTGTGTAGTATTTGTGCGTATGGCAGGCAGTAAATAGCCGCGGCCGTGGAAATGCAAGTACAGAATATAATAATATATATATATATATATGTAAGTGCGTCCGATTGCATAATATTGTCCACTGGAAGGAAACCGTCGCAAAGATCTCGTCTGGACGGATTTGCCGAGGGGAAGAATAGGGTGATTTGCAGTAATGAACGGCACAAAAATATATTATGTAATGGTCGGACGACCTAGTTGACGTAATGGGCAATCGGCTTTGAAGCCGGCGTCCCTTTTTATGTTCCCTCTCCTTTTCCTTTGCTTTTTTTTTTTTAGTATATACACATAAAGCACTCGGAATCGTTTCCACTGTTGTCGTCTAGCTTACAGCTTTTGAAATCCTTGCCAACGCTAAGTATACTATGTTATAAAATAATATATGATTATGTATTACATAAATCATCACATTTTTAATACACGAACAATGTCATTGTGCTAACATATTATTTGATTATTATTATTGACGGACTTGTGTTTTACCCCTGCGACTGGTAGTATTTCTTTTCGAGCACAACCCTATGCTATTGACCAATAATTGTTTTTGCTGAAAAATAAACGGTTTCAACCGTAAAATAAAAAGGCAGTTAAGTCGTACATTTATATATTCTTTGTTTACTTATGTTAATTTAGCAAATACGTTAACAGCTATAAATCCGACAAACAATGGATTCGATTGATGCCTAACTAGGAAGACGTCACCTACTTTAACAAGCGCTGTCTATTTTTATATATTTTATAGTAAAAACGAAAAACAACATAAATCAATGTCAAAATATTCACAGGTTCATACAGGAAGTACCCGTTTTGATCAAAACAACTTATGTTTTTGTTAAGAAAAAAAACAGTCGATCATTTGTAAAAGCCTAAACGTCAAAATAAAAGTAAACAAAAACAGAAATCCATACTAAAAGTGTATCTTGTTTTATTCATCACCTACTTGTCCAATTGTTAGCTGTTGTTACCAATAAATACGTTTAATCGGTAAGCATAAATATTATAGATTTACATTAACATGTTTTATGGCCTATAAGCTATTTTATACACAATTGTTCCAGAGGTCATTTTGAGTACTTAAAACTTAAGATTATTATTATTATTATTGTTTATTCAATACAAAATAATTCATAGGTATAACATAATACATTTTATAATGGGCCTCACAGCTCACTGGGAAAGCTCGTATGGGGGCCCATGAGCCTTAACTATAGCAAATACAAGTTTTATTAAATGCATTTCTCAAATTAAGATAAAAAACCTATTTATACTTAAGATGGTTAGCACATAGAATTATAACGAAGTAGAGTAATTGATGTTATGAAATTCGCAATATAGGAGTATAATCAGCAGCTTGTTGTAATAACCAATTTGTTAAATTTAGTTTGAATGTATCATAATTTTTATAATTATGTAATTCGTAAGGGAGGTTATTATAAATATTTGGACCAGTATATAGAAAAGAAGATTGAGAGGCGGATTTATGTACATTTGGGGTGATAATATTATTTAATTTACCTCTGGTATTAAAATTATGGGAAATGGGTTTAACTAGATTGTTTTTTACTAAGAAGGTAACTGTTGTTTTGTAATAAAGTTTTTTTACTGTTAGAATATTTAATATCTCATACAAGTTACTAACATGAAAATCACGGGCTTTATTTAAAATTATTCTTAGAATATTATTTTGTAAAATTTGTAATTTACTTAGATTACTTTTATTTGCTGCACTCTGTGCAATTATGCCATAAATCAGTGTTGATTCTACTAATACATTGTACACTGTTTTAATTTGATTTTTGTTTAAAATAGATCTAAGTTGTTTAAAGACATACGAGAGTTTTCTTATTTTCGTGATCAGTGAATTTATATGTTTTATCCATTTTAGATTATGGGCCATTTCTATACCTAAATATTTGACATTATAATTAATATTTAATATATCATTAAAGGAGCATGTGTTTAGGGTATTGCAATCAGCAGAATGTATGTAAATTATGATCAATATTTGGAAAATCTTTGTTGATTAGATAGTGTGGTAAAATATATGTTTTTTTTAAATTAAAAAATAAACTACTTTTTAATAACCATAATTGTATATATTTAATATCGGTCTGGATTTTGTAAAAAACTTCTTCCCAAGTTTCACTTGATACGATTAGAGCCGTGTCAGTAATAAGTTATATATTAAAGTATTTTTCAATACGGGTACTAATTTGTGACTATTTAGTTTAAAGAAGTATGTACGATGTGTGTAAAACATTCATTATCCAGCGGTATAACTTAAGATGTGCCGTCTTTCCGTAGGAATATTCTTCCTTCTGAAGTCCAGACATGTTTAAGTTATTTACTCTCGCTTGCTTAAATAGATAGTTGTTTTCTGGAGTTAGGTTTCCTCGCATGTATATCATTGAATTTGAATCCATTCCTAGATGTTTTGTGGACAGGTTTCTTTTGATTTTACTAGCTTTGAGTAAGTTAATTCTATCAATATGCCTAGTGAAATTAATGATTAGTCGATTTGTGTTTTGTTTATTCGGTGATTTTTGACTCTATAGCAGTCATTAATCGTATTTTCTTCAATTTTTACATTTAGTTCTTGTACTACGAGCTTAACTGTTTCAATTATATTTTCGTTTGGGGTTTCAAGAATGCCGTCTATAATGATTTCGTTTGCTAAGAGTTTTTGTTCCAGATATGAAATTTTTGTTTGTAAAAAGGTGATTTGTTTAGCTAGTGCACTATTTTCAGATATTAAATTGGCCAGTCTGTCGTCTAAATTATTAAATAGTTGGTTAATATCGAATTTATGTGTGTTAAGGTTATTATTTATAGTATCTAGTAGTTTTTTATGTCTAGTAGAGTTAAATTACCTGCTATTGTTTTGTTTTCTAAACTCATACTTTGCCTTTTGTCTCTTGTACAATTTTCACATTTCCATTTGGTGCTATCTGACTTGAAAGATTCAACTTCTTCTTTGGTTGAATTTACACATTTTGCGTGCCAGTGTTAAGCATTTATTGCAAACCGGCATTGTTATCGAACCGCACGTTATTGGCTGGAAGACAGTCTGACAATATAAAACTCTAATTGAATAAAAAAAAAAAATACTTTAATTTTAATTACTTGACTGTCACGTAACTATAGGGACCTCCTGTTGTTTATACTTAATTATTATACTTGATGCATTGCAATTATAAATTTATTACATTTTCATGATTTATAAGGTTATAACAATTTTACAGTGGTCGCGTTAACAAACATTATGAAGATTATAATACTGTTTTCCATTTTAGTAAGTTATTTCTTTACCAAAAATATGATTTAAAAAGAAATACAATAATTGCTCGTTGTTAAACAATAACAGTAAGAAATAATAAATATTACCTATTAATCCCAACAAGTATAGGAAATTTATGTTACATTTGAATTATATTTTGATATTATTTTAAACAATACATCAATATCAAGGTTGTACTATTTGATTTTATCGCTTTCTCCTATTCCTTACGCCTATTTATTTTGATAATATCCGCAAACGGCACTTTAATTAAGTTTGAAAAAAAAAGGAATCTGTGGACTGTGATACATAACTCATACATAATTTAAAGTAGAATATCGAATAGCTTCCAAATGTTTTAATGTGTTAGGCTGATGAATAACTAATTATTATCAGTTAAAGTTTGAGGAAAATGGTATACTAAAATAAACAACATTTTTAATTTTGTTAAGATCAAGGTAAAAGTTAAACACTATTTGTTTATCGTTTACATATTTTAGGTGGTAGTAAGAGCGACGTTTGAAAATTCATATGAGATTATAGAAAACCAAAGTGATAATCATTCGGCAGTAGATATTGCTATTAATTGCATAAAGGAACATGGCTTATTGCGTAGTTTTACCCACGATGAAACCATTTATTATTTTTTTAAAAGGAAAAGACCAAAGTGGCGTAAGTTGGACTTATTTTTTATATTACTCAGTGCACAATTATACGTGATACAAGTACATCATTATCATTATGGAAGTATAACAAATTAACAGTTATAGGATTATGAATTTTTAAAGAAATTACTCTTAAGTAAACTTTCACGTTCTAGGGTCAGTTGGTACACTCAGACGATACCTCTCGGAAGTAGCTAATGAGTACATCAGTGCAGGAGATGATGAAAAACTTGCAAAAGAGGAATTCTGCAAAGAAAATCTATCTTTTTATGCTTGTTGTGGCATACAACACTATGAATCAGTTATTAGACGTATGGGAGGTACTTATGGATGCAAGAGGATAATGAGAAAAGACTGCGGATATCGGTTTGTGACCAAATTGGAAGATGAAACCAAGATGTATGACGACGTACCTGCTAAATTAGATCCCTTGAAGCAGGCGGCCCTTCAAGAATATGTAAAGGAATTAAATACAAAATTAGCAATCAGAAATAAGCGCCGTAAACGACTTCCCTCTTTTCTTCGGAAGTTCCTCTAATTTTAATGTTTGTCATTAGCATTTAGCGCACAGATTTTTTTTTATGTGAAGAGCTCCCTCCCTTCGAGACAATTTAACCTCAAATTATTTTTCTAGGCAAATAGATAATAGTTTTAAAAATCCACGTTAATTAAAACTGTTCCAGACGAAATTATAATTTTGAATTATTATAGCTCATTAATTTGCTTACAACTTAAGCACTACTACATATTATTACGTTTATCCTTCAATATTGTTGAATAAAACTATTTTATTATAATGCACTGTTGTTTGTGACTTTGACTTAATATTATGTAATTGCGTGTGTATACTATATACCTAACAAATAGAAATTGTCGTTCTAAAAGATGTAAACGTCATTTATTATTAAATGTGTTAATTTTATTAAAATATATGTAAGGTCTTATTAGTTACTAAATGTTAAACGCTTCTAAATGCGAAAAACCCATACTATGTTCAAAATAAGAAGCAACCTCGGTGGCTATCTAAAAACCGGCTTTTTACGTGGCGTATTATACATGAGTCTGCGGATTTCTCATTACAGATTTGAAATCAGCGTAAAAAAAACACTATTAAACGGCAAAAATAAAAAAAGGCCGGTAAAGTAGATTTATACAAACTGTTATATATATTGTATCATTAACAGCTTTACTTAAGCTTTCCTTTAAAAGATAAATCTCTAGAAATTTTTTTGTATTATAACTATTTTTCTCTCATAGTAAGGTAAGTAACATCGGACACTCGCTTTCATAGCAAATCTGTTTCTTTTCAAACAAGTATATAGACTTAGGTGGGCGAGGCACCTAACACTATGCTTATCAATACTAATCAGTACTTAAGCCATAGTGCTCTATCCAGCCTATCAGCTACTAGTATCTATTATACTATCTATTATAGTAGTACCTATTATAAAATATGTAGATACGCGGAATAACACATCAATCAATATTTAAAAATTAACTGTAGATAGGTTGCATTTACTCATGTTATAACAAAGTCGCACAAGATCCATTTTTTTAAGACTTGATTCATAGTAGAAATAAGTAGTAGTAGTAATAAAAAATGTTTAACTATTTCTGGATAAAGATGAAAAATAATTAACTGTCTCCATTCTTGGTTCTATAAAAAACCAATAGCAGTGCAAGTCCACAGAGCTTAACTTGATGTAAAAGGTACCAGTGTCCTTTGTCAGGACTAACTAGTTGGCAGGAATCTACAGTGGAAGTTTGGCAAGTCAGGGTTTACCTGGAGCTTGGCAAACCAGGAGCGGATTTATCCGAAAGGAAAGGCCCAGGGAAGATCTTAGGCCCAGGGCAGTCAACAAAAAAAAAAAAAATAATAATAATAATATTAAAGTGCTTCAAATTTAATGTTTGTTTTATGTAAATATAAATTATAAACCAATCACAACTTAAAATTTAAGTGGAAAATAATTTATCCAGCAAACTGTTGTATTTTACATTTATGTATATCCAGAAAAAAATAAGTATGCAGTATCTTAACTATACAAATTGTAAATATATAAATGTATAGTAATTATTACAACTTTAGTAACCATCGTATGTACTCGTAATATTATTAAAATATTCTTATTAGCTGTATTTACATCAATTTTCAGGGAAAACGGTAAGGTCTATGTTCTTACTTCCGATGATAAAGAATAATAAAACATCAAACGTTAACCCATTTAAATATGCTTTTATAGTTTTCTTGAATTCGTCACAGTGGGTATGAATATCTCTGCGGAAAATATTGTATTCTAGTTTATTCTTTACATTAGTGTTTACAAGGTTGGCCAAATCTGAATTTATAATAGGACTTTCAATTAATATATTTAATATGTTTTCAACTTCATATGTTATTAGTTCTAAAACGGTTTCAATCGCTTTGTCACCATGTTCTTTTATATTAATGTACAATGCCAATACTCGGTTTAATGTTTCGTCTTCAATATAACTGAACTTAAGAATGTCATGTATACAGCCCTTAAATAAATCATTAAAGTTAGAAGGTCCGGAGTTTTTAGGGGCGCTGATTCGTTGATAAGCATATAGTTGCACATAAATATAACAATACAGTTTTAATCTGATGATATCCATAAACGTTTTCTGAAGTCGTATGCTTTTAAATGGATCCACCGGCCAGTGGACGCCTTTAGTAGTTTCAAACTGTTCAGAGGCAATCATAAAATTACACTTGTACACGTCCTCTATCTTAGACCATTTTACCATAATATAAGGTATTGGTTCAATCACAGTTTGATGTTCTTGACTCCATGCCTTTTTCCAGTATAACTGTGCGACTAAGATAGGCAATACGGGTTTATCTTTTTTATAATTTTTAATTAGTTCGTCGTTAGACTCATAACATTCCATTATTCTGTGGGACACACATTTACCAGTTGTTTCACGTTCGTGGTCACAAATATTACATTTCCACATTATTTTTTGGAGCGTAGATTTCCCAGTTTTTTCATGTTCAGGATTTTTTAGACCATCGCCCGTTATGTATACATGTTTCACACACATTCTCACCAAATCGACTAAAGGTTTACGGTAGTGTTCTAAGCTGATTAGATCACTCTCTATCGCCTCCTTACTATGTGATTGTTCTACGCGTTCCGCAATATTCCATAGGTCGATATGCAATTTCCACAACCAACGGAACACTACGGATTTCCCTTCGTATGCCATCGCTATCATATTGTATACCCACTCGGCAATGCCTTTCACACTACTTCCGGGGTCGTCGTACAACTTGTACTGCAATATCAAATAGTCTGCGCACTGGATTTCCTGTATCTTGCGATAGAATTTCAGCTGAGCGAGTATTTTATCATTTACCGAATCTTCCGTGTTGCTCGTGGTCAATATTCTTTTTTCGTTGTTGTCGAAACGGATGGGAGGGTTCTCCGGCGTCTTGAACGTATTGTAAGAATTCAGCAGTTCGATAAAATCGTTTGAATAATTTCCTACGTTGATGTATTGATACGATAACGCGTCCTAAGAACGTGGAAATTTGCAATATTAAAAAATATTAAGATAAACGTGTAGTGTAGGTATAAATAAAGGGTGTCCCGAAAATAATGGCGGGGTTTCAAACGGCTGTAGGTTGTGAAGTATTGGACCTACGGCGCTCTGGTAGGACTTGAATGAAAGAGGAAGTTGTCAAGTTTTGAAATTTACGCTTTGCGAACTCGATCACTTCTCTTGTGAGGACGCTACCATTCTTAACCCTACCATTTTTTTGGGGACGCTCTGTATAATAGATTATTGTATGCAACATGAACTAAATCGTTGGTACCATTGGCAAGCGTATGTCTGGGGAGAGCCACCCCCCTTGACATTATTTGTTCAATATTTTTTAAAAATGAAACGTCATGGCTTTATTCTTTATTCCGGACAGTTAATTTATGTAGAAAAGAAAACATTGACGTGGTCCCTGTTCATGAAAATTATAATATCAGCTTTGCTAAAAAAATATTTTATTTCTAATCTGTTATCATATTAAAAATTATTTATCAGCTGTTTCGTTCACAAAACAACCGCTGTCACACGCACACATTTTTCTCGGCATCGTTCAGCAGATTTTCTTATTCACCCCGAGCAAAAGACAATATGAGGCGCTCAGAAGCCAAACTGATTAGGTAACTCCATAAAATTAAATTTTTTAGGACAGGCAGTTAAAGTTATTTGAAACAATGTATGTAAGTACAATTGCCAATTTTCTTAGCGAACTCTTGTGGTGAAAAATTCAACTATGGAGTTATTTATCTTGGCCACTGAAAATTATACACTTTTTTAATCCAACCATGCTATTATTCGTAGTTTGAAAAAAGTAGAGTCAATCGGTTTGGCATCTGACCGCCTCACATATCCGTGTAAAGAAATATGTTCAAATAAAAGATGAACAAATTATTTAATAGGTTCGAATAAAAAAATTGAATCGTTCAAATTGTACAGACAATTGTATTCGAATACCTACATTGAATAATTTTCTTATTTTTTAGTCGTTATTCGAATTTTTTATCTAGATAACGATTTAGCCTAACACCGTTGGCATGTTTTAGCGAAATTGTATTAGAACATAAAGAAAACAAATCTTAACAATAATTACAAATGGAATATGTTTTATATTTTTTATTCACCTTTGTTTTTTTAGGAAGACCCAAATTCTCGGCTGCATCTCTTACTTTGACGTCAGCAATCGGTCTAGCTGTAAGCATATCAGACCATAGAAACGCTGACGTCATAGTTGTTGAATAGAAAACCAGCTCGAATATTAAAATAATTATAAGACACGAGTTTGCCGCCATTATGAACAATCAAGATAGTACTTTAATTATTCTTGTAATGTGCTTATGTTGTGTAATAATAATTAAAATGATAATTTATAAACTGTACAACTTAGAAAATGTGTAAAATAATTCAACATCGGCTATCATCGGATACGTTCATTAAAATGAATTAATATTCTTTCTCATTGAACAGCATATGTTTTTCGTTGTAGTTCAATGGAATATTTTAAAATTCATGCATACAATATCAAAATGACAGTATGTTGTCGAACCCAACACCCGAACGTGAGTAAACAGTACATTTTCTTAAAACGAAAGACATTTTTGCATTGACGGATATTATACAGGGTAATAATAATTGTATAACAGCTTTTTTTTGTATAAAATAATTTTGTTTTTAACTAAAATTGTTGAAAACAAATCGTATTACGTTAAACTATCAGAAATGAATTTTTAAGTTACCAAATATTGAAGGCCAGCTGTTATAAAAATTATGCTGCAAACTACATTTTCTAATAAAACGAATGAATGAGATTATCAAAATATATTTTAAACTATTAATTATTCGCATTACTTTATTATTAAGAAGAATATAATGCATACTATTATGTAAGTCGCTATTTCTTCTGAATATTAAAAGTGTATAAAGATTTAATCATTTTATAAAAAAAATACTTAATGTACAAGTTTGGTTGCGCTGTATAATGTATAAACTACAAAAAGTGGTTTTGTCGAAGACGCCTTTTGAAATTTAGGTTTTGACATGATATCGTTGACGGTTTGAAAGCAATACAACTTTACAATATGCCTAAATACAAATTATTCTAAAACTATTGGTACCTTTTAGGCTTTCCGTTATAAAATATATATCAGTATAATTTATTTCGTGCCAGTGGTTTTTTTAAATCTAAATTTATGGGTTTTAAGCTCTAAATTCTTAATCGTTAAACACGATCATAAAATTACCTAATATCGGCGCATAGTAAAAAAACCTTGTGTGGTCTAAGGATAATCATACTAAAAAAATAACATTTATTGTGAGAACAATACTTTCTTATCTATACGGATAGAAATTAATACCTAATATTAAATAAAAAACCTTTTAAACTAATTTATACAACATTTTATGATGATTTGGGTTGTTTGCTATATTTTACAGTTACAGTCAGATATTTTGGCATCTAATGTGTCGATTGTCGAAACATGTTTTACCTAGTCTAAAGTAAATAGTATATGAAACGAGCTATCTTTGGAACGAAACAGAAATGTACATTGAAGAGTCGTTTCAAATAATGCGTGCTAAATGTATAGAACAATTTTTCAACGAATTTGAAAAAAAATATTACGGGGTGTCCTAAAGTAGTGTTCCGCGTCGAGGTTAAAAGAAGGGGTTTTTTTTTATATAATTTAACAAAACCAAAGAGGCCAATTTAGCTAAAATTATATTGCTATTTAGTACACAAAAGTAAATCAATTTTTTAGTGGAACGGTGACTATGTCTCTGAAGATGGACATTGCAGAGAACGGCTTGAGTTGGGTAAAATAATAAGACAAGCAACAATAAGTGGGTGGAGTGATTTTGGAAACTTGCCAAAATTTTAAATAAAAAATAATCTATTCAAAATGTTGACTCATCGATAATTCACTATTTGATTAATGGTTCTTAAATAGGGTAATGAGAGGTGAAAAGTGTAGAGCTGAGGGCAGGTGTTGGACACAATTATGATTTTATATGCTTAGGTACTGATAACTGATTTGTAAGTCTAGCTGTCTGTCAGATCAGGAACGATCTACCTACTACACAAAGCGATTGTCCGGTGTTGCTAGCTTAACTATTAGAGTACATTTGGTTCAAGTTTAAAAGTAATCTTGTTGACGGTTACTTAGGAACTCAAGAGTAAAAAAAACATGAATGAATTTTCTAGAGGCCTACCTTTATCATATGTTAAAATAAAGAGAATGAAGTAACGAAGTTCTTTTTTCTTTTATTATTGTAAGTAATAATGTATCATTATGCCTTAAGATTGACATATTTTTTAAACTGTAGAATTTTAAAGTACAATGTTAAACTTGAGTACTTTTTCTACATAGTAATGTAATATTTTTAAATGTTATTATTATTACTGTGGCGTATGATCAAACCTCGAGAATAAAAATATTAAAATTGTCAAAAACACAGTTTTTCCCATCAGAGTTTATCCATTAAAAGCAACCATTTTGGTATAATATTTTATACTTTTTCATGTATGATTACAACAATCAAAAACTTTTAATAATATATATATATTTCAATTTTTTATTGGCCCATAAAATCATACACGAGTTGTGTTTGTATAATAGTATTTTAGTTTAGTGGATTATACTGTTTAGAAATTATATTATAATTTAATGAATAAAACTCTTTATTATTCGGCTGTAAAAACTAAATAATGTGTAGACATAAAAACGTTATTTGGCTGTACTTGAAACGTTTCGTTATTACACTGTGGCACGTTTAATGGCTAACTGAATTTATGGTTATTTTTTTTCCAAACATGAATCGAAACGGCGGCCGGTTTGTCGTTGTCCGACGGCCGAATATACATTTTATTCATTATTCATTCGAGATAATTTAATTTCACTATTGACTTTATAATTAAACAAATAACTTGCAGCATCCGGTAAAGTATGAAAATTGGTCCCCGGCCGTTTGAATGACAATGTAACAGATTTATATTTTGTCCGCGGTACGATTCCCTATATAGTCGATAGCTATAACGATATGACACAATTAGAGGGAAAAATACTACTAAAAAATATAGACAGAGTCGAAGGTTTTTGTATTGCTAAAATAATCATTTTTTTTTTAAGTCAAGTCTACGATTAAAACGACAAAAACATCTATCAAGAGACTACTATCATTGCGGGACGTCTTGAGAGAATACTATTGTAACGTTACACCAACAAAAATAAGTACATTACATTTTATTATTATAATGAGATACACGTTAACAGCAGGATATAATATTCGTAGCCATAATACATTTTAAACTAACGATAAAACACGAAAAAACCATTAACAATACCATGTTCAAGTGCTTCTATACACAACGCACACACATTTTGTATTTTTATGACTTGATTAAATGTTGTGTAATGTCTTATGACTATTTACGGACAACCCGCTTAGGTGCGAAAATTGTATTACTAATTTTTCCCATCTTAAAAGGATTATTGTATATTATTATTGTGTCCAGCTATTGTAAGCGGTTACCGAGCCAATAATCGGCCTTCGAAAAGAAGGCAAAACTTGGTGCAAACAGATGCAGATGGTTTGAGCATGTTGGAAAGAGGTAGAAAAAGGCGTTCAGAGATACAGATAGACCGAGAAGAAATGGATGAATGTTTTTAAGAATTCTGGAAATGTGTGGAGTGAATGAAACAAACAACGATGGTTGTTTAGATGGAGAAATTGGCATTATTCGGATTGATTGGATTGACCAAAATAAATGACGACCACCTGTCATTGGTGTAACATATTTTTTGGAGCACGTGCGTTCGAAGAAACTAGTTAATTTTAGCGTTAGAATATCTCTAAAAAATATATTATAGATTATTTTGTGTCATCCGTTAATCATCCACGAGCGGAATGTATGGAATCCGTTAGTTCATAGTACTAACAAGACCACATGCCTGCCAGTGGATGAACGTTTCTTGACATGTGTTTGTGGTACAAATATCGCATATAGGATCGTTGATAATAGCTCTTCTTACAGTTAACGATCATGCTGGTCAATTAGAGAGCAATGAGAGGCAAAACTAGAAGAGACACACCAAGAACGGTACGGTGAATGGTCATACCAAAGTCGTAGTAGGGTAATAATAGATTTCTTTGAATGATTTAGGTTCGAATTTTGGTGCAATTACAATATCTGTTAGTTGCAAGTATAAGACTGAGGGAATTATAATAATATGAGAATCATCAAATAGCGCTATGTTAGGCTATATTGAAATTATAGCCTCGTTGAATTAGTCCGTTCATTAAGTGTTTATTTTGCCATTCATTTTTATTTTGTAATTATTATTAATTTATTATAATCTAATAACTAGATGAACAACTACTGAAAGAGTATTAAAACTTGTATTATTACTTTGTAACCAAACCTAGCCGAAGAAAAACTCCGGCGTTACCATATAATATTGATGTATTGTTTTTCTCTAAAATATATTTTTTTTTTTTAAATAAAAACCGTATACCCGAAACGCGTTTAATAGAGTAGCGCCGAAGCGTTAACTGCATTAATAATGATAATATGCAAATTATAATAATAATAATAATAGTAACGATAATGATGGCAATAAATACACGGGCGCGACTAATATAAGAAAACGTTTTGTGTGTGTGTGTCGGTATTAAAACGTGTTCAAATTCAACCCTCATAAACACCGACTTTATGGGATTCTTGTATAAATTGCGCTGTCATTGGCCCGGAAAGCTATAAATTCGGTTTTAATCTGGTGCATTGCAAAATACGGCAAAAATAGCGCGATGAGAGCAATAAGAAAAAGGAACCGTGAAACCCGAATAAATTGCCGCCATTACCCGTGGAGATTATTATAGGCAAACACCGTTGTGATGGGCGCCGAGTACAATAATAAGTAGATATTTTTTTTTTTTTTATACAGCCACGTCGAGACAATGGGAAATAAAATCTATATAATAAAACATTAAATCGTGGGACTTCACTTTAGACTTGATACGAGCCCCTACCCCTTCACCCCTCCTTTCCATACCCCATCGATCTGACCGTCAAATACTGATTGAATCTAATCTCTCAAGGGCTGATTTCTGATTACAAATCCCTTATCAAACGTGACCGTTTTAAGGACATCAAAAAACATTTTCATGTTTAAAAATTGTGTAAACTGTCCCCCACTCTGGTGGGGCAATTATAGCCTTAGGTATATGTGTCCATCGCACAACAACTTTCACGCTGACGATAAAATTAGGTTATGATTTTCACCGTTTCCCGCGGTCCTTTGCACCGGTTAAATAATATTATTTTTTTTATTTCCACTACTCGTTTGGCTGAGCTGCGATGGGCGTGAGAGATTCCAAACCGAACCGAATTAGTGAACTCTGATGTTATGTAGGTGTGTGTGTTTGTGTATCTATTAAAAATGTGCACCGAAAATCGAAGATGCCGGGGTGCGATAAGAAGAGGCCGTGCCGACAGGTCGGAAATGGATTGCCCAGAAGGCGGCGACCGTCGGTATCGTTTCCGTTTAAGTTTGTAGAAAATTCATGGGTTTTTTCTATGCATGACCAGAGTCCACGTTAATTGGTACACCGCTACCGCAGCCGGAATCGCCGGAGGACCTAACGACGAGTCTTGAAAGAATATGATATACATATTATCTAGCTAGTTGCTGAGCGAAAAAAAAGGCGTTTAACCGTGCCACCTACTTTATACTAAGATCGGCTCGATGTCTTTATGGGAAAATTATTACTATAATGTGTGACGCAATAAGTGGGGAAAATTCACTCCAAAAGTCTTCTGTCCAGCACGATAAGCATCATAATGTAAACTTGATAAACTCGAAAAGCGGCGGCGATGATCTTTAAAGATTGCACGTGAAAAATGATGTAGAGTTACAAAAAATTTTAAAAAAATGTTTGCCAAAAGCTAATGTACATGTGTGAGCTGGATAAATTTCGGATGATAAATTGTACATCCGTTATTCGGAAAGATCAATTTCATTAAGTGGATATGACATGATATTATAACAACAATGATGGTAATAATATATTATGATTATTATTCGCCTGGTAGGCTATAGTCGATCATTCGTCAAGTCAGACATACCTAAACGCTTTTGTTGAATATATATATATATACAGCACTGGACTCGTTATGTACCTATGGCGTGTGCATATTTTATCATCAACAGTGTTTTGCGACTCCTACTCGCCATGATATTATGAATATGCCCAATTACACTGAATGTAATATGATTACAATTCAGGACCAAGCACCGAGTGTCACTCACTGTGTGCTGGTATATTACTAATTATAAATTATTATAGTCGTGCATAACTGCAAGACGTGTCTGTTTTATGTAACCTTATTCTGCTCACAACGGGCGCGTTTATATATTATAATAAATTGCAGCTCTCCCCGTGGACGACCAAAAATAATGTAAACAGTTTGGATTTAACTATGATAATTACCATCGTTGTCGTTGAAAAAACAATAAAGCAATTGTAAAATGTCTGAAATAAAAAAGGTCTAGGAGTGTTTAAGCTCAAATGACAAACAAACGGGTCGTCCAACCCGTTCGATACCATTATTAAACATTATTTATTACCATCCGAACGATAACCAGACGATTATTTAAATTTAACTTTGACACAACAAGACAATATAAAAAATATATGTCCAGTGTTTCCAAAGTAAAAAAAAATTATCACTTTTCTTTATTAATTTTTATAATAATATCTAAAGTTTTTTCGCCGTTGGAAATGTTTTTAATAATATTTATACTCGTTACGCGATCACCTTTTAAAAATCTGTTGGGAAATTCAATATGCCCGCAAAGGAAATTTATAATTAATTTTTTACTAAAATGATTGATGACTCGAGTGGAGCGCGTACAATGACATAACATAATAATTACTAATCACAAGTTGGCGATGAGCGAACGGTTTTTCTTTTGAGTTTTAAAGCTCTAATTTCACATGAAAATAATTACTTTCCATAAAATAAAATATTAATTTCAAGCATGGTTGAAAAAAAAAAATCAATAACAACTACTAAAGCAACGACGCCTTAGAACTTATCTTTAAACGTTACAAATCCCATAATCTATCTTGTGTCATCTCCAAGACGATCAATCCGAAAACAATTACATTGTCTAATTTATTCGTTTTTCGTACAATATTGCGGATTATATTCTTAGATGAAGTGATCATTTAGAAATCTGTGTTTTTAAACAAAATACAAAATGAAGACTACCGTGTACCCGAAGGTATTCGGAAAACGCGAGCATGTATGTAATTTTGTTCAGTCAAGCCAAATGATTTGCTGATTTTGGCCAAAGTCATGCCAACTAAAGCAAGACATTGCATAATTTCCCATTTTTATGTTGTTATTTTATTATGACGTTTGAAACGAAAACTGTTAAAATTGCGAAAACGAAACATCAAAATCTATCGTTAGATTTGTACCCATTTATATGTGTACAATAATAAATTGCTGTTAGAACATAAAAACTATCGTGGCCTCGAAAAACGAATTTTACAAGTCAAGCAAAATAACGAAAACATTGGAGTTTGGTTTGGTCTCTTTGAGCTGGAAGTGAAATAACGATTTATTTTTGTAGCCGGTCATTATTTTCACACTTTATTGTCACTTTTTTCGCGCGATATAATAATCATTTTTTAGTATTACATAAAAAGTTACTTTCGAAATTAAAAAATATATATATATATTAAAAGTTTTTAAGCTTTCCCGGAAAAATAGAAACACAAAATAATAATTAAGTGTAATTTATAATAATTATTATTATTATCATCGTCGAGGAAAAATCACAAAACACAATAAATACCTAATAGTGAGATCCCGAGATTCGACGTACGCTATGGAAAAGTAAAAAAAAACAAATTATCACCTCTTTTCCGGAGTATCTCAATTAACGGGTTTTTATTCAACTAAAATTGTTCTCAAGTGTAAAAAAAAAAACATGATTGTTTTCCCTTTTTTGTTTTTTAATTAACGCCTCGACCGCAAAAAAAAAAAAAGGAAGAAAGAAATAGAGGCACTGCTAATTACTTTGGAACGGATCGGTTTACGGGCGGCGGCGCATATAGCGTCTTGGCCAGAGTGGATATTTTTCATGATATTACGGTCGGTTTGTTCATCCTACGGGAAGAACGAGATTGGATCCCGTGTAATTAGAAAACCGTCTATTGTGTGTCTGGGCGCGACCAAGTCGTCGTCGCACAAACGGCATCCCACCGCATTCCCCTGGGACGCCCATATTGAAATATTTCGGGATAGCAGCAGGTATGCGCACGGGGGAAGGGGGGAGGGGCGGGTGAGCTGTGTCGCTTAAAAGGGTTTAATCGCCGAAGAGCTCTCCGATGTCAGTTGAATAACTTAATTTTAATAGGTATTTCATTGTCTGAAATCTACCGGGTCGAGTCTTTTGAGAGTCCAAATATCTATCCGTCTATCCCCCGGCCACGGCCGATCATCACCTGCCTTGACAAAGCGGGTGCACAACTCACAAGCGTGTTGTATAATAAGCCTCAGAATATTGATTATCTGGCGGTTCGGGTGCGGGATGGAAGACAAAAAGACGGCGTGCTCTAGGTTATTGAATGGTTATTAATTTTAAAAATAATTTACGCCCAAAGGCCGATAGCGAGTACAGGGCATAAATAATCGTACAAAAATGAATTAACAGTATAGCTAAAAGAACATTTTTTTGTAAAAATCAACTAATTTTTAAATGTGGCTAAAGAAATCATAAAGAAATCCAAGTTATAACCATTTGTTGCCTTATTTAGCATTAGCCATATTTAGCCATTAGCATTCGGTTTACCGGATAATATTAATAACTATAGTTCTGTCCATCAAGAGGATACAAAAAATGGGTGGTTAGAGCGCAAGGAAATGGGAGGAACGTTAAAACAAACAATATTTCGGTACAGTCAAGTACTATTAATTAGACCATACATCCAACAGAGATCTGCAACATATCGACGATGAGCTAAGCTAGATCTGTCCCAATTTTGTTCTCAGTCGGCAAAGCTCACAAAAAGAAACTCAAATTGTAGTCTTCAATATAACATTATGAACTATTTTAATTAATCCAACGGTTAGTAGTATCATTATTATACATTATGGAAATACGTATAATATGCTCGTTTGTATTATGATATAAAATATTAACATAATACTTCACAATTATTGTTATCGTTAATGTTATAGAGTTAGTAAATAAATAGCTGTTGTATACTTTAAATTTGCATACGGTTGCTAGTCCTGAACAAATAAAAAGCTCAAGTCCAAAGAGTTCACTACGTTCGAGTAGCTTATTATAAATTTACAATATGAACAAAGCAAATATTGTTTTACTTTTAATTGTTGACGTGTAGCGTTAATCCGAACAAATCTTCCAAGTTCTACAACGATAAAAACAAAAAAAACCATCATTCTTTGCTTTAAATTGTGTAAAAACTTAAAGGAGACCCTAATAAAAAAATGCACTTACTTAACTAAACTTAATTAAAAATGTAATGTAATATATATTTACCGGTTAAGTTTCAATAGTTGTTATAAAAATAATTAACTTGGAAGAGACGAGGAGTGGGTCACTTAAAAATAATCACCCTGTACATGGGATTGCGTTGTTATTTTTGCATTCATATAAAACACTAATCTAGCCAGGCTGAGGCAAAGAAGAGACTCGAGAAAAAAGCCCTAACGTCACATTCCGAGAGTATGTTTAAGGCACCGGACGTGAATAATGGTCTTGTGGAAGAAGAATGAAAAAAAAACTGTGTCTGACGGCAAAAAGGAAAGGAACAAAAAAAACGGTATTCAGATGTTGTCGTTTCAAACTTTGAAAAAAGTCTATCGTTATTAAAATTTAAAAAATAACTTTTTAAATAATTCCCGATGCAACTCTGGAAAATAATACATACACAGCTGGCTTTATTGTGACAAATGTAGGTCAAAATAATAAAAATAAAAAAAACTGTTGACTGTACCCTTAGCGTCTTTAGCATAAAAGTATTTTTATATTTTTGGTAACGGATTTAAAACCAAAACCGTTTCCTTACAAAACCGAATAGTTTTAAGTAATTTGTCTACTGCACTGTTCAGGGGATGCACTAATAGACAACTTATTAACACAACACCTGACCACCTGACTGTTAAGTTTCAAAGTTAAAATATCAAAACCAGTGTCTCCGTTTATTTTTCAATTGTGTAGTTCATGGTTTAAATTTTTACCAACAAAAACATAGGTCTAGCGGCTAAAAAGATATTATTGTAAAAAACTATAAAATATATTTTGTGCCTTCTGTTATAATAATCGCTTTCATAAAAATCCTTGTAAAAGCATTTTTAATAAATATAAGGTGGATACGATTAGGGTTAGTCGTCAGTCTATTCTAATATTATAGTTTTGCTGATTTACCCTTGTCTAGTAATCAAAAGTGTGATACAAATATTTTTCACTTACCTGTTGACTTCGGTTGACTTTATTTTACCCACTTTTTTTTCGGGGGGAAGTTTTCCTAAAAAAAAAACCTTTTAGGGTAATTGGTATAAACTATAACCAAAGAATATTCCATGTACATTTTTGGAACTGATTCGACTGTTTTTAAAATTTTAGCACCCACAGATTTAAATTTAAAAAAAAAGTGTGAATTTGACGGACGGTTTTTTTCGATTTCAACGGGAAAGAGGAGAGCTTTTTAAATATTATGTTGCTTAATAACGTACCTACCGTTCAGGTATGATTTCTGATCTATGGTCATGCTAATTGTTCATCGGATCAGACACACAAATACGAAAACACATCGTTGTAAAAAACAATACAAGTGCGTTTCCACAAGGAAGCCAAACAAATAAGTTTTTTTTGTAGACCTGTTGAAGTCTTTGGTCGCAGATAACTTTTCGGGATGACAAAAGGTAATATTATAATGAACAAACGGTTTTGAAAGTTTTCTTTGTCACCAGAGCTATCCGGAAAGATTTCGGCGTATTTCACGGTGTATTATGATAATTCCCAAATAAACGGGATCCGTTAATACGACCGAATTGTCTTTACACCGTCGAATGCACCAATTTTTCGAAAATGTCTGGGAAAATAAATTAGGCAAAACTCGGTTGCGCCACTACTGTAAGAGTGCGCCAAGTTTTCGCCGCTCAACTTTTTAATTCGTTTTCGAAGACCGTCGGTTTAAATGGCTTTCCGCCCTCCAGATTATATCATACGGGGATTATAGGCAATAATAACAATAATAATAATAATAAAGAAGTGAAGAGGGAAAAAATACCGCACACTAAAGAAACGTGTAAGAACCCAAAAACACGAATGTACTCGCCGAGAAACTACCGTAATATCGTTATTTTCTGTTCAAGCGGTATTGAAAAATATAAACTTGATTATATTTCGGGAAAACATCGGTTTTTGGAATTTTATAACGCCGTTTTTTGTTTTGTACCAAAGCTGTACCTAACCGAAACTCCAACTAACTATATAACATAGGTATACGCGGTTTACAAGTAAAATATTGATCGAATTTCTTATATGCCTGACTTGCATTGTGAATGTCCTCTTAAGCGTTTCTCAGGACTAAAACTTTGTACTTCGGAGCTTTACAAAGGACACTTGTAGTGTCTGACAATTTGGTTATTATTGTGAAGTACCGCAGACACCGTTTGTTACAGATGAATCCGTTACCACTAGTCCCCAGCTCCTCCCATATTATAGTGTATGACTTGATAACTTTGATGCGTTTTAGTCTTGCGAGGGATCAGTTTTCCAAAAGTGGTTGTTTTCTCGTGTAACTCAATAATGCGATAAAAATAACCATTGCCGAATGGCATTTAACGATTCATATTTTTAACATTGACAACATTTGCGTTTCTTTGACTTGAGCTGTTACTCTCGAGTCGTTTCTATCCGTTTGTCCATAAACAATAATTCACGATATCAAACTTGCATTTTGCCCGGGAAACTAATTTGGGTAAGTAGTTCGGTAATGTTCGATCCTGGATGAATTATAATTATTTCAAGTACCTTTTGGAGAATTCCGCCCGAGGTGAGCATTAATCTCTAATTATCTTTAATAATAAACTCACGGCGATACTATTGTTGCACGTCGCCGTTTTGAGTGCTCGTGTTTATTGAAAGATATTAATGTGTTACTTGCTAGCAGATGGTCTAGCAGACAAAGATTAAATGTTCCTATGAAATGGTATTATGGTGAATCTTTTCAAGTATGATGTTAATTTGGGTGAGGGGGGGGGGAGGTTGCAATACCGATTAATTCTGTACCGTGGTCGTGAAGCGGAGGTAAGACTTAATTTTTATGCTGGTATAACAGCTAGACTGGTCGAGAGACAATCCCTCTGAACGACGCTCTAGTTCAACGCCAATCAATTTCCCAGTGAATTCGTACTGTGCGCCTTTTCAGTTTACAGGACCCCAATCCTTGTGTTAATTCACTTAGATCATTGGACATTTATACCCGTATTCCATTATCGTTATTATGTGGTTGCACCTTATCTCTGCGGATCTGTGTACTATGTTACAGTCACCGGACCTTGTGCCGTGTGGACACCCTTCTTTGATAGCAGACCCTTTTCGAACTTCCCTTTTGCCATGGCACCACGCCATAAGCATCCGATCGTACTGGCTCTAATGTTTTCTTAAATGCTTCCATACGACGTCGTCGGGAGACCATGAATCACGCGAGGACAACGCGGTCGGCCACAATGACATGACATAACCGGATGAGTCAATTCACCAGTGGCCAATGCACTTTTCCCAGACCAGGAAGTCATTTAGAAGCCTCGAACGACTCCTCTCTGGCTTCGCCGTTTTCTCTTGCATAGTGTTAAGTCACCAGACACGGTTCTTCCACAGAGGGTTTCTCACGTTCACCCTATTATTGTATAAAATAAACATAATGCATACCCCGTAGTAAACATAATGTACATGTGCTCGAAAACGAGGGATATAA
Source organism: Adelges cooleyi (assembly GCF_023614345.1). NCBI lineage: Eukaryota > Metazoa > Arthropoda > Insecta > Hemiptera > Adelgidae > Adelges > Adelges cooleyi. The sequence continues at coordinate 16,643,594 of NW_026095893.1, forward strand.
GTTTATCCATCCATTAATAATGGCCTTTAAGAAAAATAATGTTCGTTCGTTCTTCGCTGTTGAACTGTGGGTGGTTGCAGAAGAAAAATATTATGTATAATCAACAGTAAGCTGATTTCGGCTTATCCGGTTGTGTAATTATTACCCCATCTAAAAAACGATGAGAAAACTAGTCATTAATTTGTCATTGTCTTAATCTATTACGATTGTGGAATATTTCATATTTTATTAAATGGAATAGTTCTTTAGTTTAAACATTTTTAATTTAAACATGTTTTACTACAAAATGTTAAGTATTCAATTTGTAAGAAAATCGTTTCCCGAATGTATTGACTATTAAATAATAAATAATTAGTCTATTGACAGAAATCGTTTGCTTGTGGACAGTGCAAATTAGAACTGGAAAAACAAAATGATTTTAAAGCACTATTTTTAGTGATACCTTCGGTATAACTAATTTAATAAATTTTAACTTATAATGTTATTTTGGAATGTTTTTAAAAAGGAAATGTAGTAATTTCGTATCGCATGTAATTTATCATTGCATATTATTATTAAAATAAGCTTCAATGCTAGGTAGAAATAATATATACTTAAAAATGGTAAGTGAGTGACTTATGTACAAATATTATATTACTAACCTAATACAATAAATTTCACTATTACTTCAAAGTGTAGAATATAATAAACGAGATAATATAGTATTGTTATAATATGTACATGGTTAAACGGGGAGATAGTTTCTATTATTTTGCAAAACCGATAATTGTCTTGCCTTCGGTCAATTGGCGAGATTTGTTTGTATCTAAAAACGAATAGGAGCGTATATCAGCTGACCTGTGACCACAGCATAGTTGATTGTTTAGTGTTTATAATATTATGATGCTGAAACAGCGTTTGCTATTCAGGTCCACAACCCGGTGGTGCAGCTTATGGCCCCAGTCGCCAAAGTACTATACCGCAAAGACTACTATAATATGGTATTATGGTTAGTTTAGAAAAATAAAATCTATTATTCTCCAATACTAGCGGCAACTGTCGAAACGGGATCAGCGCTAAAGTGTTATATTACAACGCACTATTTTTGAATACCGAATGAAACAATTGCGTTTTAAGAGAGGTAATCCTATTTTTTTGGGGGTAAATTTCCACGACAAGCCGGACGGTTTGTGCGAGTGCCATTTTTGGTCGCAGGGAAGACCTTTTGTTTTCTCGTCAAAGGACACCCTATTGCGTGTCGGACTTAAATTAAACATGATTTCGTTTGTGTCGCACCAGCCGCGGTCTCGTTATAGTGCTTTCCCGGTTTCCCCGTTTGGGTTGTAATGAAATCATCTACTTTTTTTTTTTATCTTTCCGCTCCCTTTTTATTATTATTATTTTTTTTACTCGCTGGTGTATTGTATGCATGTATTTTGTACTCTCGGATAGATCAAAAGGAACCGTCTGGTGAATACGATTTGTTTATAATGCCGCCGTTGCCATTCGAAGCGGTCGTGCGACTGAAAATGCCGGCGAGGGACACGTCGTGAAAGGATCCCGTTTACTAACGTTAGATATTATGTATATCTGTCTTTATTGTAGTTGGTTTTTTTTCCGGTAGGTAGGAAGGTAGTTACCGCGTACAGCGTATAATATGGCCAATGTTCCTTTTGTACACGGGATATTTTATACTTACTTTGTTGTGTACAACGTGGTGCTGTCTGCGATTCGTCTCCGAAATCAGTGAATTACACGCGCGGTAATCCAGATATTGTAAAGAAAGCGCAGGTAAAAAAAAAAAAATTTAAAAAAATGATTTTAGCGTTAAACCTTTGGGATCTATTTTAGAGCGTTTTACCAGAAACGCACCCGTATAATCTCTAAGCTCGGCTGTTACGGCCGTACCGGTGATTTATGCGCGAATATAATAATAATGATAACGATAATAACAATAATAATAACGCCGAATAAAAAGAAGAGAATTCCGGATTAGTTTAATCGATCGGAAAATATTATTATACGTGCTCCACCGGTCGTTATTCGCCGCTTAAACGGTAACACACAAGACGGGGGCCGTTCGTTTAGCCAGACCGCTTTAACAGTGTTAAACCGTAGACGTTTGCACGGTATAGGTACACGGTGTGGCCTATTTTAAACATTATCACAGTAGCACGAGCCCGGGAATGACTGATGACGGCACACGATCCGTTTAATCAAACCAAACCGTCGAGCAGAGATCCTGTACTGTTGTTAAATCACGGTCGGACAATTATGCGTAACGCATAACATATTACATCGGTTAGGTATTCATCAGTCTAGTTTTGAAGACAATAATAAGTTCAAAAGTATCCGGCTAACTAATAGATTTGAATGTTGTAAACATATGTTCCAAAATTGTTGAATACACACGAGGAGTATAAGACACTGATTCTCATAAAAATCGAGAAAAACGCCTTTATTATGCCCAACTTTAAGAACACTGCAGGCTGTAGCTTGTAGAGAAACAGCTGAAATTCATTGTCCTATAGGAAGGGTGAATTTTTCCCTTATTTTTGGGGGGGGGGGTGACATACTGATCTCATTGTGCTGACTTTATTTCATAGCTTTTTCGAGAAAGCGTACCAGTAGAATGTCAAACACTAAAATGTAATTAAGAAAATCCAATTAGGAGTAGCGACTAAAGCAAATAATATATGACATGAACGGATAAGTATAATACGTTTGATGTGGATTAACTAAAAATATCGTCTTCGCCAACGTTTGCGACGTAATACGCTTATTAACATATTACTTTATTTGCTTTGAAAAACTTTCTGGTTTCCAAAACTTTGAGCCGTCTGCCAGCGTGAACCGATATCGGTGTGGAATGAATTTTTCTGAAAATTTCCAAGTTTGCCCCGGTTGGAAAACTTAATTTCCAAAAAAAAAAACGGTTACCCGCGAGTTCCAAAGCGTACGCTGTTTAAATGATTTTCAACAAATATAAGTACCAGCCTAGTTATTAAACGGCGGATTACACCATACATATTGCGCAAAACGCTTCGGGCCGGAACACGTGTACCGAAAATGCTTTCAATTGTCGGCTCCTTATTGTATTTTATTAGCAAGTTTCCAAGCAAGTGGCTGACGAAACGCCGCTTTAATAACGCGGTATTATAATAGTATCTAAAGCAGAAAAGGGACCAGACATCTAAAACGCGTCGTGTAATAATATAATGTACATACAATAATCGGAGGCGGTGGTGGTGGCGTTTCGGTTGTGCTAGGGAAGAGCTTGTTGTGTGAATGTGTTTGCAGCACCGTTCAGACAAGAGGGACTTACGAATGGAACCCGGGACCGCGCCCGTGTGTTTATACAATAATAATAGTAATATGTTGCGCGGCTGTAATAAAAAAAGAGCAAACAACGGTACGGGGTAGTGGGAAAAAAATAAGGATTCTCTTCCTTTTTTGCTTGCAACGTCTTCACTCGATGGGGACGACTAGAGAGACTGTGTGTGAGTGGTGAGTGCAACCGAGGCAAATCCATAACCGTCACGCGCTTTCCTTCGAACGTACTATAAGGAGCTTTATATTTCATTGTTACGTCCCAAACGCGCAAAATATTTGATATATTATTATTATTATTATATTTATGTACCTACACTCGTGTCGGTATACATAAATATTGGGTTGTAGCTGAAACGCGGTAAAGGAAACGGCGTGTACAGCTCGAGACACTTGTGATAAGTACCCGAGCAAAAAGCATGTGGAGCAGTGCTTCGGTTTAAAGGGGCTGAACGATAAACTTGGGGTTTGCCAAGCACATGAGTATGGCAAAAAGTAAAAGAAAACTCGGATCGATCCCGAGCGCCACACTTGAACGACATTGTAAATTAATAGATATTAAACCGTGTACAATAAAAAAAAAAAGAGAAAAATCTATTTTTTTATACACTTTTTAGCAAAAATAATATTATATATTAAAAACCAAAATATGTACTTCATTTATATTTTGTATTGTTATCCCTGTTATTCATATAGTCCGTTGCTACAGATACACCCTCAGTTAAGTATCAGAAGTCAAAAGGAAAACAATATCACTCATCTCCAAAGAAAATAGATTACTCGAGTGTACACTTTGGTGTAATGATCAATCGGTTAAGTCAGCATTGGCTTATTTGGCTTTTAACTGTGCTTAAATTCAATGTTATTAATTCCAATTCTGTTTAATATGGTGTAAACAAATTATGATTTTTTTGTTCTCACACTTCTTTCATGGGTAGCAGCTTTGAACCTAAGCCAAAGTATGTATATATATGTACAACCGCGGGATTGAAGAAAGCCCGGGTTGCTGTTATCACATTCAACAAAAACACTTCGATGCGCTCATTAGTATTGGAAAACAAAATATTATTTAGCAGTAAATATTGGCAGATACTTCACAGGGCGGTAAAAACAAAAACAAATTTATTTTTTCGATTTTGTACCCAAGGGTCTTTCGCAAATCGTTTAAGTCATCTTATACAGAGTCAAGCTCACGTTTTTTGCGAACCAGCTTTGTTCTAAACGCCGTTGTTGCTGGTCGAAATATTGCGGATGTCTTTTGGAAAATAATATAGTTTTACATTGAAACTCAATGACAAAAACCAAAAGCCGGTAGTCGAATATTACACGAGTGAAAGGTGCGAGGAAAACCGTGAACGAAAACGACTTTCGACTGTGATATGAAGCGGAAAAATCGGTTTGTTTTATCGCGTTTTCCTGATAAACAACACCACCACCACCAACGCCGGTAAGTATTTATAAATATATATATATATATATATATATATATATATATATATATATAATATATAATATATAACTTCCTTCGTGTAAAAGGTCTCTTCGTCCTTTCCACCGGGGAAAAGGCGACGGGATTGTTCTCCGGTTTTTTCCCCCTCATTGCTCCTACCGCCGCGTCCCATCGATAAAGATCTTCATTTCTTTTTCTTTCTCCCCCGCCGTTTTATTTATGTGCTACCGGAAAACTTTATTATTTCCCCGGAACCAGGCCCGTGTCGAACATAGCCATACCGCATATTGGTACAACAGCCTTAAAATGTTATTCCATTTCCATACATAGGTAGGTAGGTACATTGTTCGGCGCATACTTCATCGGTTAACATCTCGCTCTATGCCATACCATATAGGTAACATATGATAATGTAGGTAGGTACCTGAGTATAGTTATCGTGTTGGCAGTGCGGTCGTCGCCAAAAAAACGTCTCAGGACGGGTTTACGCTTTTTTGAGAATACCGTCCTCAACCCCCCCCCTCCCTCCCTCCCTCCCTATTGTACTACCTGACCAAATAACGCGTTCACCCGCCCACAGTATAATATGTTTTATGTCATACCTATACTTACCCTCGGCTCGAATTGTTGTCCTGTTAAACGAGTGACAAGATAATATTTTTCACTGTAGGTTTCACCCTAAAATAATTACATGTATAGTTTTTTTTACCCGCTCGTAACCGCCAGACCGTAAAATTATCGCAAATCGTCCAAACTAATTTTCACCAATCGCATAGTCAACAATAACAGGTTTTTTTGGTGGGATTTGAACAGGATTTTAGGGTTCCAGAACCAGGGCTGAAAGGACAGAGTATTTTAAATCTATCCGGATAAGTTCCACAAATAGTAGTTTATCTTAGGTTTAAATTAGTATTAGGAAAAATACATCTTGTATTTTATCTAGACGGATTAAACATGTATATATCTTATCATTTACCTAGTTGAATAATTTATTATGTCAAGTGCTAACAAAATACAGTTAAATAATTTTTGTTTAATTAGTATAAGTAAATTAAGAAATCAAAGTAATAAAATGCTCTATGAGTGTGTTTAGTTGACTATTTTATGTGATTATCACTTCCGACTAACGCCAAAAAAAAAACATAAATATATTATATAAGTGCTTAACAAGCACTGCTTGTCTACTTTGACCACCACCTGTAAAAGACCATAACAATAGTGGTTAATGTATTATTATACTAACCACCACCCCACAAAGGATAATATAAGTGATTTTATCCGGCAGACAATCCAGAATCAAAAGCTATTTCCGTCCTGGTCAAAACATTGTCCCGATTTAGCTTTTGTTATTGTACTCGAGTGTATATTCAAAAGTATAATATGGAATATTATGGGTACTTGCGTTCAGCTAAGTACACATTACACAGTTGTTTGGTTTGAATAATAATATCACCGAAGAGTGTTTTATGTAACCTAACCTAACCATCGACACGCCAACATGATTACAACCGGCGACTATTATAAAAATAATATTTAGTGCCTATTTTGTATACATTCGGTAAGTGCTCTGTTTGGACCTAAGCCGGCAGTCTGTCCGACCACTACCGTTGGCATAGTATTTTATTCAAACGAAGACTTCCTTCCGAGATATTCCAAAAAGGACCACGGTTATTAGAGCGAGGTCTCCCCTAAGACACACACCTATTATTAGTATTATTATTAAGAAACGAACGACGGTCGAATTCTAACGCATTACACTTATGTTGTGTGTATGTTGTTGCGTTGCACCCACGGCAATAAAATGTGTATTTTTCAAACGCGTTTCCGACCTGTAATTAGGTATAAGTCGTATCCACGAGTGGCGTTATAATTATAACACTACAATGTATAATATTTCATTAAAAAATAGAAGTCCACACACACACACACACACACACTTAAGCCGTCACACATAAACGCCCGGACCGTTTAGAAGACACGAAGCACAAGTTGAATGTATTATTCTTAGACTTTTTTCCAAAACGTTTCACCGACAAAATATAATAACCTAACCGACAAATTTCTCGAAGCGTTCCAGAGAGTAGAACGATAGCTTTAATGAACAAGTTACACACGCAAAAATGCACACAGAGAGTCAAAATAATTGTATGTACTTTTATCAATAATAATTAGTTAACCTGTACTTTTAGTTCTAGGAAAATTCGAAGGCCGAATGAAACTAAATGCTGTTCTGGCTTCTTACGGAACCGATTGATGTTGTTGTAATAAAAAAAAATTGGTATTTTATTAGCTCCGTTCAAACACAGTGTACTCTATATAACATTATTAGAGCGTTACCGCTAATAAGTGCCATCACTTTTGTCAAGCGCTTTAAAAATAGCACGCGACACGGTCTGAGTACCTACATAATATAATGCAATAGTAAACACCATCAAAAATATATCATATTATTACACACATATACAATCGTATAATATTATATTTTGTCGTATATTATTATTAACGGCGCTCTAGTAAAAGCAGATCGAACGTGTAACCTAACACCATAATGGACCACTCTTGCGTGTCGACTGTGTATACATAATAATAAGTATTTTTCCAAAAATTTTCTTCGTCTTAAAACAAGTCATTTTTGTATTTTTCGACCAAAAGTTTTGGTTTCGGCGGACAGTATTCCAATTTTGATCGATCGGTATTCAGGAACGTTCAGTGCATGTAAACTTATAAATCATTGTGGCGTTGTGCTTTCACTGTACAATGTAATTGACAACAAGCGATTGAGCTGCCAAGAAAATTACTTGAGACACAGCGGAAAATAACAATGTTATATGACGTGAAAGTCAATAGCAAACGCTAGTGTTGGACTAATATTTTTGATGGACTCTAAATTTGATTTATCAGAAAAGATCTAGGCGAAAATAGATAAATGTGTTCTAAAAATCGGTAAACATACAATGACAATGTTAAAATACCTAATCAAATAGTATTAAAGCAAAGTATTTTACCTGTACAGAAAAAGATACAGAATCCAAAAAATGTGTAAATTGAACATTTTTATTGGGATTTTATTTTTTGTAATAATTTAGCGTAGGACTGATATTGTTTCAACGTACTCAAGTAGATACCCAAGACGGAATTGATAATTTGAATAATTTATATTATTGCCCAATCAAGATCAGCGACAATAAGATAAACAGTTGTAGATACTTTTCGCCGAAGTTCTTTACAATAATTTTCGTGGTATGATTGTTTTTTTAATATCATCAGTGTAACTCTTGTATCGTTTACATTTGTTTTTATCATATATTGATTTATAACATTTTTATTACAGTGTAAAAACAAAAAATATAAGTAGATACTACACGAATATTTACACCATGGCGATTGGATTAGCAATTTATTTTAATTTATGAGATCTGTTCCGACTACGTTTACAAAGGCATTATGGTAGACGTTCAGAGATATTTTAAAGAATATACATTTTTTTTAACTTCGTCCGTTAATTTTGGAATTTTGGAAGAGAGACGAACGTGGATAGACCGTGTGGGGGTTAAAATAGGGTTCTATTGTGCACGAGAAATACAATTGGGAATGTCCCCCTCCCCCCGATTTTTGAGTAGTACGAGTCAATGACAAAAGTAATAACGCGATGACCGCTCTGCAATTTTTTTAACGTATGCAAATAAAAAACGGGTCCGGTTGTTTATGGAGGTCCAGCGCACGGTTATTATGAAGTCACAAAGCCAGCTGCAGCTACGTGGAACGACAATAATATTAATAATAATATGATGATGATGATAACGACGGAATCCGCCGGGTCGGCTTGACCCGAAACGGATCTAGATTAAATTACACGGTTATTACTGGCATATATTATTAAACAACAACGGATAGTGGTATTCCTTAAATACTACCAATTGACGAGCGCGGTCCTTAATCCTGGTCCGCACACGCGGTTTATAATAACAATATTAATAGTATTAGGTACGATAATAATAATATCTAGTATAATATCGTGTGATACACATTATAATATAATCCTACCTATCCGGTGCGACAGAGTTGTATGGCGTCTGCTGGCAGAAGCTAAAGCCACGGACCAAGACGATTCCAAGACAAGACAACAATGTTTATTATATTATTAAGGTCCGGCCTTTGCGGGGGAGACGGTTCTGCGAAAACGGCAGCCGTCCATTTATATTATTATTATTATTGTTATGCCTACCTATAACACTGTTTACCGTCTTGGGCTATATACGGTGTTTTGACAACGGGCGTTCGGGGATAAATAACCCCGGGGCCGTATAAAGTGCGGTCCGTCGCTAAATCATCGCCAGAACGTCTTAAACACATCTCACCGGGTGTCTTCGTGGGGTACCATACACAGTGTGTGTGCGTTGACTCTGCGAGACCGCGAATTCAGACGACCACTTCGACGACAATAATATAATATTGCGCTCACGGCCACCATTATAATATATTATTATATAGATACTATTACTGTATACAATTACATCTAACACACACAATAGTGACTCTCGGCGGGGTGATCATCTTCCACTTCCACGCTGTGTTATTGTTACCTATTTTTCTCACCTGGCCGCCGCCGCCGCCGCCGCCGCCGCCGCCGCCGCCACCTAAACCGAAACAAGCGAATCATAACCTAACCGTAGCCAATCGTCAAGGTCTAACCGTGGTGTACCCACCGGCCATTCTTACCGGACCGGATAGGCATAACGAAAACAGCAATAACAATAATAGGTAACAATAAAAAATAAATAATGATAATAATATTCCGATACGACGGTTGACTGCCAAGTGCCGCGTGGGAACCCTAAGTTTTGCATATAAGTAAAAGATTCGGCCAACGACCTTAATATGTGCGCCTAACGTTTGCATCCCAATAAGTCACGGGGAGGAGGGGGAGATTGTAGAAATCGTTATGATTGACATTAACCGCCTCGTGTACCTATCTATATTGCCGTCACCTTGGAACGAAGAATATGTTCTGATCGAGAACGGTCTTTATTGATAATGATTTTTTTTTTTCAAAGAACATACCTAACAATTTTTTGTTCTTAATAAGCTTTACTGGAAAATCGATTAAAGAATAAAATGAATAATAATTTTAAAAAAGTAGTTAACCGAATAATATCGTTGGAATTAAAAATAAAACTATTTTCAGAGGATAAGTATTATACTGTTATATATACATTATAATGTAACTCAATGTAAATGTTTTGTGCGTTGCGAGTAAATTCAATTATATCGGTTTTCCTTGTTTTTTTATTCTTTATTTATACATCACAACGGAAACTACAATGGAAACTCGAGTATAAGCTCAATGCGTTTTATTATTAAAATCGTAAGCCTCTTATGTTCAGCGCTGAACATAGTATAAATAATTAAGAGGTGCACAATAGGTTTATCTTCTCTTTGAAAATTTATTTTTAAATGTTATTAGGTACTTTGTAATACTGATAGGTAAATATATATAGTATTCTTCTGACCGCTATTTACCTATACTAACAAGCTTGATTTTATAGATTCTGTTTCTGCTGTTTTTTTTTTACAGTTTTCTTAAGATGAAATAAAAAAAAAACGGGTTTAAGATAAATGGATGTTTTACTGGTCAAGAAAATAAGGTCATTCCAGTCGTTAGGTATTGGATATATTTAAGGGTACGACAGGGAAATGATAAATCGACGATTTAAGCGCAATTTTTTTTTTTTTTTTTTTTACAAGAAATTCTAATAATAAAACCCAAGTCTTCTCCGGCGACGGTAGAGTGAATCAAGCTGTACGATATTCTTGTTATGAAAAATATGTTATTCATGAGTGTCGGTCGAACGGTTGGGTGTATAATAAAGCCGAGCGCGTGGGTGTACTTACATTATTTTACAAATTTCATTTAAAAATGAATACAAAATAATAATAAAATCGATATTGTGTTGTTGTTTTTTTCGCGCTTAAACAACACATAATGTTTAAGTACCAATGTTCCTCGTCGCTCGACTTAATGAATAAGTAAAAAGTTATTTTCGGTGTTCTTTAAAATATGTAAAATGCTTAATGTATTTTGCGTTGTTGACATCGCAAATACAACGAGATGATAAATGATTTAGAATTTGCCATTTCCGGAAAATGTGTTTTCAAAATGTAATACACAAATACAAAGCATGTCCTTGTCAATAAAACATATAATTATTATCACCGGGAACGCAGTATTGGACGATTGAAGTTAGGAAAAACAAAATTGAACAAATGTATTCAATTATCCGGCTAAAATGAGTTCACTATCAACACTAATTATTGCTATAACCTGTATACGTTAATCGATACCGAGTTTATGTGCTTTTCGTACTCGGTTAATGTATATAATTAAGTAAATGCGGATCGGTGGTACAAGTTCGGCAAGGAAGGCGATAAGGAGCACGTTATCAAGATGGTAGTATAAATTGGACTCGAAGAGGCAATATAGCGACCGTTTTTCAAATGATTCAATTTTGGATGCAACGAGGTCATCGGATAAACTCGGGCATTCTGGAAACTTGCCCGTCAAGTACTTACCCCCCCCCCCTAGCTATAGGCTAATTTAATTCAAAGGTTAAACGTTGCCAGAAGATATCGTCGGTTAGATTCGCCTGGTGTATTTATATATGTATATATATACCTACACAATATAATATTATATTATATTATATTGCGCGTTTAGGTATTGTATTTTGGCTGTGGCAGGTTTATGTTATTGTGCGCGCGTTCCACCTGAATTAAATTTAAAAAACAAATAATTAACCGACGATATTGTTTTAAAAAATAACACAACCGCCGAAATTTATTGTGGCTAAACCGCTACATCTGGCGGTGACACTAGTATTGGCCAACATTGTAACGTCCGCATTATGATAATTTTTCACCTTACTTTATTTAAGTACCTTTTTCTGGTGAAATATGAACGACATGAGATATGCTATGACGTTAGCACAAACTAGGTATAGAAACGCCGAGGAAGCTCCATGAAATGTGATAGCATGTACAAGTATAGTTTAGCAAATTTGATTTACTTGGCATTACTCTCAATTGTTTCCCTTCCACGCAAAGCTATAATATTATTATAGTTTGAAACTCTTCTGATGATATTAACTTAACCGTTAAAATATATCCACACTGTTTTCAACACCAAACCACCTAATTTGTACTATCTATTTAATATAATAAATTGTATTTTCAAAATATTGTAAATTTAATAACACTATTTTAATGTACGTGAATTGTTTTTCAAATGGAAAACAAAATAAGCCGGCACAGAAAGTAGTGTTGGGAGCGTTGTGGGATTTTTAGGCTTTATTATTACTTAAAGGGGTCTTATAGGGATTTAACATAGTAAATGTATTTGCTAACACAGCCCCCATCACAATGGAAATAAACTACTGGGAAAAGGGGAGGGAATAAGAAAGAATTAGGGATCATCAGATTAAGAGAGACGTAACAGCGATAATGATAGTAATTGATAAGGGTTGACAATTAGTGGTTAAGAGTTACGACAGTGGTAAGAATGGTGATTGAACTTAGTATAATAACTAGGAGTTGTGCTGGAAATTACACTCATGGAAAAAGAACAAGTTATCATAGTAAATCCAATACGTTGTCAGTTCGAAGCCAATATATAAACCTTTTCATTATTTTGCCTGCCAAAGATCCATTTGTATTTCCGATATTCCTGTATGGGTTGTGCGTTCCGCTGAACCGTTTAAGCTATGAATCGAATATAGTAGCTTTGAGTAGTTTTAAAAGTTGGAACTCAAAGTTCGGGCGAAATTAAACGGCTTTTAGAGAAAGGGATTGCCGTCGAAGGGCATCAATAATGCAATGGAACCCCTAATGGCATTCGAAGGCTGGCCATAAATTCAAATGCACTGTCCGAATTCCTGTGCTGCTCCTAATGAATAGGTCGGATCAATATATTATGATCATGGAGTCTGCAGCAGTGTTGTCTTATTTATTATTAACAGATCCCGGTGGCGACCAGTGACCCGCGTTCGATTTATACCACTAAGGCTATGCGACAAACATACTTAAGCTTATGAAATCAGTTATAGGCAATAGGGGTGAGATGCTAATGAAGGTTATGAGAACGAATAATCACTAAGCACTGTCGATTGGTGTGGACTCTCGGTTTCTTAACGATGATTGTTATACCTAAATACACAGATAACCGTGCATATATATCTGGATTGCTAACTAATGATAAGCCATATTATTCTGTGGACGATCAACTATATCGATACGGCGATTGGATTGGGATAGGAGGCGACACCTATAAGACGTTGTCAAATTATTATTATTATTGTATCTATCCCGAGGAATACATCCGCCCGTTGCCTTGCCGTCCACGCATGATGTTATCGACAAATGTAAATTATACAAATAATAATAATAATAATAACGGCACCGGCCGGTAATGTATTCATCTTGGAATAACTGGAAATATTTAATTTTCGACCGTCCAAACGAGAAGCGCGCCCATCTCTCTATGTTTGAATACCGGACGTTAATCATTTTATAATCGAAACACAAGCCGTTTTAATAGCCGACGGTATAAATTACACACATTTTCTTATTAATATTATTACAATATAATATACGGCGGCACTGAGGTGTACACGCCGAAGGGGCAAATAATACATATAACATTAATATTATAATGATTACAAATCCAATTTCTGTGTGCACACGTACCGCGGCCTGGTCGGGTCGGGGTGAAAACACAAACACATCTAATGTGTCATTGCAGACGAAATATAACCTCTATAAATTGGTTTTTTGTATTTTTTTTTCCACGCGTTTGTAATAATTATTATTATAAAAAAAAAAAACAAAATGTACTCGTGAATAAATTAACGCGGCTGTAATAATTTTTAGGATAAAAAAAAATATATAATAAAATTACGACGCTCTTGACGGCGGTAGTCTTTGATAAAATAGACGTATGATATTATCACCTCTGTCGATTCTATAAAAAGAAATCATAATATACCATTTTGTATTTTTGACCCGTTACGAGTCGTATACCAATCGCTTTGGGCAAGACGGTAATACGTGTATACACAGCTAAATACGTACAGCTGTTAAATTTAGCCACACATGTATCTCACTTCTTGATCATCTTCTATGCTCATCACACACGAATAACAAACCTAGTGAAAGACTCGCAGGGAAACAACGTCATAATATTGTTTACCAATGTGAAAGTCAAGCGTCATATCCTAGACCGTCTCTATCTAAGGCATGTAGATCATCGTTGAAAAAAGTTCAATACTTTTATATAATAGTGCTATACTATTTTTAGTATACCTAATCATAATTATACAATATCATATGTAAGTTATAATAAAAAATAATATACGTAAATACAAAAATAATACTTGACCAATATAAGAAAGTTAAAACTTTTAATAAATATAATATATAAACAAATTCAAAAAAATATATATTTTTCAAATTTTTATTATACAATCAAAAACTATTTTTTTTTATTACTTTATAAACAAAAATTATTAACTTAATTATTGCGAAATCGTTAAAAACGACGACAAAATTTGTTAGTGTTGCTATGAAAAAAAAACTGAAAAACCAAATGGTCATTCTGATATTTAGACAAAAAATAATTATCAATAAGGATTCTACATTTTTAGATACATATTTATGTATTTTTTTGTTTCATTTGTAACTATGTAAATAACAAATTGTTATTGTGAATTTTTTTTATATTTTGTTAATATAAAATACACACTAGAATTTTAAGTTTAAAACGTTTATTTTTTGTAAAAGTATACATAATTGCCTATACGTTACTCCTTTAAAACTAGTATTTCTTGTGGTCTCTTCTTGATGCCTTTTAGTTCAACCAACACGTTGTGCAGGTTAGGTATATGTTAGTAAACTTTTTAATTTTTTTTTTTTTTATGAAGCTAATTTCACGTTACTAAATTTTGAAGCCAAATCGTGTACATATTTTTTTGCAAAACAAGTCGACATAACAGTAACAAAATATTCTAATTGCTCTTTTTGCGCTCAAGTACAAAAATCATCAAAATCGACGGTATTTCTTATTTTTTGTTCACTGCCTGATCTTTTTCAGGAGGAGTAGACGTTGAAGATTATTGTTATTATTTTTTTTTTTTTCACTTTTTATTGTTGTAAACGACGTTGCGCCGTGTATAATACGACCAATCAGACCGTTTACCGAACCGACCGCACGAACGTTTGTGGTCAAATATCATGTCGTGTACGCGGGTTGTTCACGTGTAAAACCGTTTTTTAGATCCGGTGTAATCATCTTTTACTCGGCGTAGTAACATGGAAATATTATTTTGTACACAATTAAAATATATATTGTTATTTGGACGCCATGGAAATAGGCGGAAAGGTGGCGGCTCGCTGCTGTTGCTCTTGCCATTCGGGTACATACACATACCTAGGTATGTATGTATGTACATAGGTCTTAGCATAGACAGGTACGGCACACGAGGCTTAGTAGGTACACGGCGTTCACGTCGATTCGGTTAGGTTAAGCCGACCAAAGCGATGCAGCTTGCCGGAGTAACTTCCGTCCAACCATGTCGGGCCCAGAAGACTGTATCGGTTTTCCACACATTTCTCGTGCTGGCTATGTGCTATGATAAATCGGTAACCGTAATAATAATATGTATAATATCTCTACTATTACGGGCGAGTATATAACAACGTTTTACACGCCTCGTGATTCTTTTATAATAATCACACACCGTCGGTCTAGTGTGACACCACCTCGGTGTGGCGCTCAACGGGCCGTGCCGAAGTCAAAGCATAGAAGCTGTAAGAAAATAATACCTATTATAGGTACATAGTATTATCGTCTTCCCTTATAAATAAAATATTACAAAATTGTATCCAACTATTTCAATAAATGTGTGTGTATTATAAATAATAGATTCCTCATGATAGCCAACTTCTGCCGTTCTAACAGAGAACAGCTATTATAGTGATTTATTATAATTTTTAATAACATATAATATATTAAACATACTAACATATTAACATAGACATATATATATATATATATATATATTTTTTATGTACAAGTCATGTGATAATATAACAGTACCCAAGAACCATTATACCTGGGGATGTTGTCTGAGAGTTGGTCGTATAGGGAATCCGAATTATCCTAGTGTTTAGAGAGCATCTAGACAGCAGCTCAAAAGAATTTAGACGCGAATTTTTTCTTTATATAATGTCAAGAATAGAATTTGAATGAGGAAACTCGACTAAAAGAAAAGGAAAAACCGTTTTTCCTACGCATTATTGCGGGGTTTTGCTTGTCGGTTATATATATACATATATATATATATATATATATATATTTAAACGCATTCGGGTTATCCCTGAACCACTTCTCCCGGGTTTTAATGAAATACCATTGTTCCCCTTAGCGTTGGCAGGAGAACGGCGGCCAAATTGTTGGCGGTATCGTCGTCGTTAGACAAACATAGGATATGCATCCATCGCTTATATGTGTGTGTGTGTGTGTGTGCGAACTGCGAGTGCTCGCGCCAATAGGAAAACAATGATAAAGACAAAGACCTGAGGAAAACCGAGTGAGAAAAAAAGAATATGGCCCCTTTAACGACCTAAGGAAATGGCAAATAATAAAATGGAATTGTATTGTTTTTGGCAGTCTGAGACTAAAATAAAAAAAAGGGGAAGATAAACCTCTTCCCCCTCTTCTACGGCCCTTCGTGTACAATATAACACAGTATAGTGTTATAACGAGTTTTCTCCATAAACCTCTACACTGCGAGGAAAAGACTTATTTTGTTAGTTTTTTTTTTTGCATTCAACGAGTTCATTATTAAAATATTTTCTCACAAGCGTGCATTGGCTTCCGCCGTTTGCCCCCCTCGTCCCCCCTGGTCGGCTTCATTTCTTCGAGTACTTTTCCGAGCCCTCGGGAAAACCGTGTCCCGTTTTCTCCCGACACACGTTATCCCGGAAATACTTCCGGTCACGTTTTTTGCTTATGTGTCTTTTATGCGCCCTAATCACTATACTATTGCAATAGTCGTGTAGTTTCAATGTAGACTGTACTATACTAGGAACATGACTCATATTACTGTGTTGGGCGTAACGACTTTATACTACTGCAAAGGACTGCAAAGTTTCTCAACGCAAAATAGACAGCACAAAATTCAGTTTGTCATCCTACAAAGTACAATTGACAAAGTTAAAACTTGATTGAAGTTAATTTTGTATTGGTGTATTAATTATTGGACTATAGCAATATTGTATTTACCTAAACTACACGACTTGAAGAAGGTCTTGCTAGAGTTGCCTTCGAGGTTGAAAGGAAATCTGTAAAGAGGTTAGGAATGAGTGTAATGAGTGGTGTACCTAATGAGGTAGTTTGGGAGTTGCAACTATAGTAAGAAAGATGTAGAGAATAGATTGAAATGGCTTATGTGTGTTGTTAAATTATAATTCAGATAGGCGAGTCGAAAAAGATATGGGTGGATATAATAAGTACAAAATTGGAGATTAATGGAATTAAAAATGATTTTAGGGAGATAAGATTTTGTAGTAGACAACGTTTGTATGTATTGAGGTGAAAACCAAGCAGTCCCAATAGTCCAGGAAATCCTACTAAGATTATCTTAGTCATAAATCGCTAAGGATTGTTATACAGGAATACAAAGATTCTTAACGATACCTATAAAGGCTCAATGACCGTTTAGCAAATTTTCTGACCTAGGAATCCTATTTTTATTATCTCGTTTGGGCATCTCATTATGAAAATTCAACCAGACTCCTAATATTGTATGGCTGAATCCTAGTTCATCCCATAGGACTTCATACAGTGAAGTTCTATTTGAGCCACTATTTGTCCAAAGCATTAAACTTGTTCGTAAATTGGTGCCTACTAAACTTGATGTTATTGACTATATGCAATATTGGACTAAAAAAGGACTATTAAAAACGGTTTAAAAGAAGTTTAAGGAGTGTGTTAAAATTTTCATGGTTTGAAATATTGACTTGACGATTTTCGGATGTCTTTGTCCACTGTGGACGGCGACTATCTCTTTGAAAATTGACTCTGCAATGGATCCGAAAGGTCGGCACACAAACGAGGACATTCGAAAATTATCATGTTAAGAGGTTCAAACAAAGGCTCGAGTTATTTTTTAAAAAATAACTCCAATTTACTCTTCTGGACAGTGGACATACGAGGTGCCAATTGTCGTAATAGAGCCCGTTTTCAGTTGGCTGGATAAAAAACACTGCGATTAAGGACTTTGCACTCTTACTGGTAGCACACACTTGTAAAGCCAATTATATTTTATAAGCCAACGATGACTATGAAAATTACATGACGTATGTGTATCGGATGTGTAACTATATAAAACTATTGTACGGTAGCTTAGTGCAGTTTTAATGACGTCACGACGTTTATATTTAATTCACACTGCTGAGCCCCGGGTCGTGTACAGTGTACCGAGTTGTGTTGTGTTCCTGGACTACAGTAACAACAATTATTATTATTATTTCCAAGTGACACAACGTATTCACCGGAGCAGTTAAAAAGCGCTCGACTAGCAAATAATAACTTTGGGAAAACGTCTGTTTCGCCATTTTTGCCCAGGTAGCCCTCGCAAAACGACCTAGACCGTTGCTGTGTACTCGAGCAATTGAATTTAATTATTTCTTTTTCTATACCAAAAGTCCGATAGAACATAACGTATAGTGTGCTATTTATTGTGTATCATGTTGGTGGATTCGTCACCACCGGACAACCAGGTCCATAAAACGACACACCCGTTTCATAGACCAAGTAATTAAATTATGTACATATTACTGAGAGTTTTACGGTCTCGGTCGTACGAGTGACGTGTGCGCGATAAAAATGTAATTTATCGCGCACTCGTTTGGTGTGCCGAAATTCAAACCGAGAAATAAACTAGACATTTTTCAATCTAAATACTCGTTCCATATTACCTTGAGTTCAGTGTACACAAACGTCGCAGGTCAAAAACGTTAGGTACAAATCGACTTGGGCTGCCCGTCGATTCTACTATATTATATTGCAAACAAGCGTGTTGTGGTCGAAACGTTCCCAGGCCCGTTTTCGAAACCGGTTGAACACCCTACGTGTGAAACAATACCGTCGAGTCGATGGTTTTTTGGAAGATGGTCGAAATTTGTGCACAGCCAGCAAAGAGAGCCCTATTGTGGTCGACGGTCGTGCGGCTCCTCTAAACAAGGCAACTCGGTACTATAATAATACTGTCGCGATAATTATTACCATAACTTCAACAAATGATTACAAAAATAGGAAATCCAAATTCGAATAATGCATACAGTTTAATTATTGGAGTAGTATTTAGTTTAAAAAATATAACTGAAAGTGATAAAATCACTTTTAAACAAACGCTTTGATGCGAATCTGTGGATAGTATGTTCAAACCACTTATAGTGGTTTAGAAGATATCGTGGGAACAGCCGTAATGTACTTAAAATTTAATACTTAGTTTTGTGCAGGATGGATACGATAAGGGTTGATCGTCTGTCTATAAAAATGTACTGTCATAGTTACCCATATAATATCGTATTCAACAATATTATAAAAATATTTTCATTACCCGTTGACTGTTGATTCACTCACACATAGCAACCTAGAAACGGACTACGGCCAAAGTGTAAATTTACCCTATTTTGGGGGTTATTCCTTAATAATAAAAAAATTGACTACAGATGTTTGAGAAAATTGTATAAGTTATAGCTGTTCCACTTTAGATCTACCTTCGGTCTTATTTTCAGATCTAAATCTTTAAAACTTTGCTTGAAAAAGTGAAATAATGAAAACAATTCTATCCCTTCTAGAGGATAGGGTTTATGATATTTTTTTGTTTGTTAATGTTTATCGATAGTACATGGTTGAAGAACAATTCATATAAATTTGGATCTTTTTCGACTATTTTTAAAAAATGTATAGAGCATCGTAATTTTATGTTGAATAATTTGTACATTTTTTGGGTGTTTTTCTCGATTTTGATGGGGAAGGGGTGACTTTAAGTTTTCCATTTCGTGCATGTAATCTCTTTGGATTAAATACTATTCAGACATTCGGACACTCTGGAGATACACCCCGTAGTTCTTGCCAACACCGCCCCGAACAAGTTGGCTGGAAAATTATAACGAAACAGCAGCTGTGTATAATACGATGTAGCTCGATTGTCATCGATGTGCGAAATTATTCATTTCGGTAGGTAGTCGGTTTAAAAAAAAAACCGTTTAACGTCACATCGAAACGATTCGAAGGGTTTGTAGAGCGTTTAGCGAAACACTCGAGTCGCGAACGGGATTGAATAAGTAATGTTATTAAGTGCTGACTTTTGATACGCGTTTATCTTTGCCGGCGACACGGTTTAAGCGCACTTCAGTGCACTTGCCAAACCACTTGTCAGCTTGTCGTGGGTTGTTCAACGTCGTCACCGGCTTTTGTCTTGCGTTTTGTCGTGTCAAGTCGTTATAAAAAAAAAATAATAATAATACCATTATAATAAACACAAAATATAATAACGTTGAATATTAACGAGAATAAAATGGCAATTTTTTGTGGTTGACAAAATAAATAATTGTCATTAAACGGAATCAATAGGTTTCCAATATTGACAGCTGCTGTGCACGTCCCGAGTAGTCACAATATTGTAAAACACTGTGAAACAAAATCACCGCTTTTGATTTATGTGATGTTTTTTATTTTTTAATACATAATAGCCTGTAAAGCGAGCCCGTGTATGTTTTTCGAAAAACCAACGAGTTAATCTCTTTAGTAATTTTTTTTTAAATCAACAAGGTATACATATTATATACGGACCGTGCGTAGTGTATACTTACGCCGTGCTCGGTAAAATAACATATTATATATATACAATAAAGAAACGGCTACCGATAGTAATAATTGTTAATTTCCATGTAGGTGTGTCTCGGGACGCATCTCCTTGTATACCTATACTTACGGGTTTTCCATCGCTCGTTTTCAATCATACCAAAAAAGGGTCCCTATCTAATTATTTACACTTTGATTGTTCGCTGGCCGGTATGTGCCGAGTATTATGAACGGTTCGTGTGTTCATGTGGCCGTATGCTAATGAATCGAAGACCTCGAGCCGTTGCCCAAATGTGTTTATATTATATTATGTACATTGTGTATACGGTAAATGAAACAGAGTAATACCTTCTTGCCCTCCGACAAGATTTACCCATCCACACCGTCAGTCGTCCAGTAATCATAATATTGGACAAGCTGCACGCTTAATGCTTTTACAGATCATCATAATACACGTTGCCTGTAATAACGTTTGCACTTAAGGGAATTAAATCAAAACGATTTTCTGTCGAACCCGCTATTGCATGACAATAAAACACCGAACCGACCAATATGGCGGCGACCGTTTTCTTTTCTTTTTCTCTCTTTGGAGTAGATTTCTATTCGTTCCGGTCGATTCGGTGCGGATCGAGTATTGATTTTTCCCCGCCATTGTTGAACACACTGTACTAAGTGTATCGTTATTATTATTTTTTTTTAAATTTACAACCCAAAGTGTTTTTGAATTTGAATTAAAGAGTTCCCTCCACCCCCTTTATATGTTAACGCGTTCAAACGTTTAATACCTAAAATCTAACTCAACCCTTCAGTACTAATTTGGGACCGTTAGAACCGTTTAACGGGTAAAATACAATACACGTCATGACGTTTTTTGAGATTCGCCCCATTGGGAACCGCAAAAGTCTTGATTTTCATGTTGGATTTTACAAGTCGATCAGTTGACCACCTCCTTGCAATCTCTCGCCAAAAGACCTAAGCTTATGATCAGGCAGAGTATCTAGTTGTTAGGCGACGATACCACTGGTTAGGTTGACAGTGTAGTTTTGTCGTCTTCAAGGCCCTAGGCCACGGCAGTTTTTAGTTCCTTAAACTCACCGTGCGTTTAATTCAACTACTTGGCCACGTCGACATAATTGGTTTCGCCTTATAGCTGAACGTCGGTCGAATATAGTAGCAACTTCCTATGCTCACTCGACTAATATGAAATACACGATGTTATTATAATATTATCTATTACTCGTATTTCGTTAGCTACTTCAAGCGAAAAATAAAAATAATGATATTACATGGTAATTTATTGATGGACCACAACCACCTCCCCGCTGTTATGATAACATTGTGAACGCGACCGACAAGCTGCGTTTTCTCGCATAGCCGGTTTAATAATTGAAACGTTTCAAGCCGTGTCTCGGCTTGTCCCAAACGGTGTAATAATTTATGTAAATTAATAACCGAATAAATATAATAGGCGATAAAAACACGAATTTATGGCTGGGACTCTGGCTTTTACGGCCGCTACTTGCGCGCAGTAATCTCAATCCAAGTCCTAGCTAGCGTTAAGACGGCAATAATGATCGTAGACAAAGAGGTTTAGTCCTAATGTGTGTGTGTGTAGGCACAAGTGATTGGATTCAATGCGGACGCGCTATCGTTAATGACTGTAGTGTTTAAAATAATAATAATTAAACTCGGTGGCGTCGCGGGGTCAACCGGGTCCTGTTGTCGGGTTGTATGTACATTATATTACCTATTATAATAACTTCTTTTTGCGATTGCCACTTGGCGCGATGATTAACGGCCGTCGGGATAAACACAATATTATGCTGACCGGTTCGACTGAGCGGCCGCCGCGGTAGCCCGGTACAAAGAAATGATAATTATAATTACAATAAAAAAAATAAAAAAATTGTTTTGTAAAAAACACTATCAATTCGGTCGGATCCCGTTCCGTCCACACCCGTACCGACACTAATTTCGGAATGTAATTTAAAACTTATACACACACACACACATACAACCCACGGTTGATATTTTGATAATGTATGTTTGGACGGATATATACTTTAATAATAATTAAACGGTCTTTTTTTTGCTTCGACGAGTCATGCCGCGCCGTGCTTCAAGTCTATGCGAGGCGATTAAGGAAGAACACATGTGTGTGGTTGGTCGGCTACCAGAAAACGATGGTACACTCTCATACAAACGACAATAATTATGTTTTACACACACTTAACGAATCTAACCACACCTGCTGCTGCTGTTGCATCTTCTAACAGCTGAAGGTTCTTGTACACGCTCATAAAGCACTTTTGGAACGCGTGCGATTGTTCATTGCACCGAAATCAAACCGATGATTAATCATATTATATTATCGTTATTGGAAGCTGGCTAAATAAGAACCCATATAATAATACCCATATAATATACCTATGTATAGAAGAAACGCTAGTAAGTATTTGTCGGCTTGAAATCAGTATCGAAATAAGAAAACATAGTTAAAAAAAAAAAATTACCACGGACAGTACTGGCGATGGTTAATTTTTCGGTTCTTAGTAATTTATTAAATTTTCATAGGTTAGCTATTGTATTTTGTTAATTTTAAACATCAAAAAAATTAAATAATTGTACTCCGTAAATCTGAAAAATTTCAATTAAAGCGTTTTACATGAGTATCTTCCATGAAATACCAACATTTTTTCCTCATCGACGGTTTCATAATCATAATTGAGCTATATTTATTTTTAAATGGAAATTATATTTTAAATTATAGCTGGAAATATTCGCTTTGATGCAAAGCATGAAACAATTTTAAATTATAAAATTAACATCAAAGACTAAAGCCGAATTTTCCCGCTCTTGACGAATTTTACAGTAGTACTGTATATACCATATAATGACGAGTATGCTTTTAATTTTTATAAAACTTATATTTACTTTTTAGACAGAATTTAAAAAAATACATTTTAATATTTATCTCACATCGACGAATTAAATGAAATTAAAATGGGTGAATTTTTTATTTTTAATCAATTTTTGAATGGAAAAGCACATATTTTTTTGACATCAAAGTAAATACATTTTCGTGTATTTACCATAATGTATAATACTATATAGGTATTATAAACTAATATTTACTTATCTTAAATGCAGTACAAGTGTCATAATGTAGTTTCAACTTTTATTGACAATTAATTAAATTGTAGAGGGCAGAGACAACCGGAACATCCTTGAAAATGTAATTTCCCAATTCAATAGAATTCTCTCGGTTAAATCTATCTCGACGAAAGTTTCTTAGAAATTATTTCCTACTTTAGAAATTACTTAACACGGGTAGTCATTAGTTAAATTCAATTCGTTTAAATTGATATTTGATTTGAGCTCCGCCTAAACTATATATATATATATATATATATATTATGTATAAATGAATAAAATAACAACAATGTAATTGATTGGCGAATGGCTGTAACATATTTTTTTGAAAATTGTTTTGAGTTTGATTTTTTAACAATATTATAAGTCATGTACAAATTTAGCCGAATAATGATTGTAGTAAAATATTATGCTGTATAAAACAAACAAGAGGTAGTCAGCGAAATAGTTCTGCATTAATAAAACGAAAATTATTAGGCGCCATAAAGTTAAATGTTTTTTTTTATATTCAGATTTGCAAAGGGTTTGCGGTTTTCGGTTTTATGTCGCACAACGCCATAAAATTATAATTGCACTATAATAAAACGTTGATTGCGCCATTGAACTGTTGAACTATACATATTATAAAAATTTGACATTTTAACGCAAGAAGTATTAATTAAGGTTTAATTAAAATAAACCAACCGATGTGGCATTTATGGGCCGTAACGTTTTATAGCTCCATGATGATTCGCGAATAGGCCACTAAATATACACCAAGCTACAGATATGGCCACGCAAGTCTTATGAAAATATAATAACGTTGTAGCCAAGACACACAAAATTCGCTGAAGGTCGTCGTCGTTAATGTCCATACAAGTTCGACTTACACAATGGCAGTGTTGTAAAGTATTAACCGCCATTCTCATAATTTATGATATTTTTTATTTAATAACCTCTCTTAGTTACATTCATAATCGAACTATACATAGAAAATATTCTATGTATTGAAAACATATTAATAACATACTTTTTGCTAAGATATTATCCAGCAGATATCTATAAGTTTATAAAAAAAAAAATCTTTAATTTGTAATATTATAATTACAATAATCGTAATGTTTATAATTATTTTCATACCACTTTTTTTAAAATAAAAAATACGTACAAATAATTAGTTATAAACAATTGTATCTTATCAGAAACTAAAGAAACTTTTTTCCTCGATTATGTGTTTAAAAGTTACTACATTTATTAGATTACTTGTTTATTCGAAATGTATTATATTATATGTGTTGTTTGTTTATTCGAGAGAGATCATACATACTTTGTTTTTGAAAAAACTGCAAAGTACACTTATTTAAAATATTCCAAAACTACTCTAATAATATAATGTGTGTTTGAATAATTATTATTTTGTTTATTTTGAATATATCCTATATATTATTATACTCACAAGGGTCTTTATCATCACTTCCAAGATCGAGGTAATTGAAAAATAATTGGTCTATTAATATACAGGGTGATCCATTTAACGTAAGCCATTTATTTTCACTGACAACAATTACAATTTTTAGTTTTTCTTTTTTTGGAGACATTTTAGTTGATGTTATTTTACAGTACCTAACAACATAGAAATGTTAAATTTTTTTGGTAAACTCTAGATTTGTATAGACTTTTGAAACTTAAATTGTAACGCATAAATTTGAATAAAATTTTAAATTAGGAGTAGGTAACAGGTTTTGCATTCCAACTCCCGTCCTAAATTTTGAACTTAAGAAACTTTATTCGTAACTAATTAACGGGCAGTCAGATTTTTCTTCAAATTATTCTTAATTAAATATTTACATTACAATTTAAGTATCCAAAATTGACAGTGTTCTGAAAAAAAAAACTTAAATATGAAATCAGTTTATAGTATTGTAAAATATCAAGAGCAAATATTTGTTTTGAAAAGGAAACCCACAAAACGTTGCAAGTGGTTTAAAAGGGTATCGAGTGCTTTACGTTGAAGGGATCACATTGTGTGACCACCGCTATCGTTGTTGAACGGTCGAAGACATAATGAAAATTTCTCAAAAATTGAGTTTCTCGAAACGTACTACACGACGTTTGGTAAATATTGATAAGCGAAATCTATCGTGGCGAATTATTAAAGATTTCCCTTACGGACAATAACGACCGCGTACGTCAAACGATACCCGGAAGTGTAATTTGCTGTGTGGGTGTGTGTGAGTAGAATAATATCGAAGGTCACGCAGAAGGGGCGGGGGAGGTTCATTTCGGATCGATGAAATTCAATTTGGTCATATTTTGCTTTCCGGCAACGGCCATCGCAGCGAACGACCGCGTTTAGCTTTTACCGACTTCCCATTGACAAGTTCACCGCAGGAAACGACCGGACCCCTTTGGCGGCAAAACTGGACAAACTCAGTCCGTCGTTGTTTGTACGACATTTTTTCACAACACAGCAAAGGTCGTGGTGGTGTGTAGTGTTTCCTCCGCGTATCGATCCCACGCTTGCACATCTTACTCCCTCGGCGTCCACTAAGTCTTGTACTTGAACGTACGGGCAGGCACAATAGAAAGCCAATGCACTTGCGTTCCGTCCATTAGACAATGTGTATATATTTTTGACTACTTTGGAGGACAAAAAAATAAAACAAGACATTCCGCTAAAAGTAAACGGTTGTCCTCGTTTATTGCGTAATCGCATTACACAGGACCAAATCATTTTATGTAATGCCCCGGGGGAATAAAAATAATACAAAGCATTGTATTGGAGACAAGCAGTACGTTTCTGGGGCACGGTGAAAACGTTTTTCCACCCGAGTATCACCGAAGGACTTTCAGCCGTAGACAACGACCCCGAAGCGACTCGACGGCAACGTTTTTACTTAATAGTAATATGTACGCTGCCTTACAAGTAACTGGTTGACGTCACAAGATAAAGCCCAGCAAATTTTGTTTCATCCCATCGCAATAATACATTTTCAAATAAATCCAGGCGAACCATTCGAAACGGAAAACGCAGAACCTTTGAAATAAATTCGTTTTATACATAGGTACTTTTCAATGCACCAATTAAAAATGTCTACAGTTAACGGAGTTATTGAACTATTAACGAGATTCCACTTTATCTAAAAGACAACCTTGGTTACCAACCAGCCATGAGAAAAAGCTAACTAGTTGTGTTGTCATATTTGTTAGATCTTTGAGGTTTAGAGTCAATGCAAATTGAGTTGCAATTATTATTATACGTGCGATTTATTTTCAAATGCTGGGTTTGCATAAATTAAGAGTCACAATAAAGTCAATTTTAATATATTGATTTTATACAAATCTCTGCAAGACCACGTGGTCATGATCCTCAGAAACGTTAGAGCCACTGGGCTCAATATTATGTATAGCATTCCAATAAAATAAAGATATTTTAGTTATGACAACTCAACTTGGAATTACTAATGAATATGTTAAATGAACCATTATTCATTATATGCAACTACATAATCTGGATGTCAAGGATGCAACAAAATACTTTTTCTGAGCGTTTTATGAATCTAAACTATTTATTCGCCATTCGTGAGCAAATTCGACGAGTCCGATGCACAAGACAGAGAAGAAGTTTGACCAAATGGAAAATACAAATGCTAGCATTCGGATACCGCGTTTATTTGACAGCCGAATCAGATTTCTAATTATTGTCGGTCCGAGGTCTCGTCTACTGTACATACAGACACTGCAAACATTGGTTCGCCATCGATTTTCCGGCATCCGAATCTGCCGGAGACTTGGCAATAAACGCAAAACGCAAACACACACAAATAGTAATAATAATAATAATACGTGAGCAAAGGGACTATACAGGGGAAATTCCAGTACAGCCGTTTGGGTAAACACGACACGTCCAGAATTACAATGTTTCCGCATTGATGCGACACGCACACGTGGGGTGAGCCAGTGTTCTGTTAAATGTCGTAGTCAGCTCAAAATACACGTGAGGCGGGATTTTCAGTCAGAAAAACAAAGTTAACAAGTTAGCGAAAATGTATACTTTATACTTTAATAATTGCGATCGGCGTATTCTTATGTACATTCATTTTAAGAATATTTTACTAGATATATGTTTTTAAGGTCCTAACCGAAATCACTGACGGAATCGAGTTGACAAAATCATAATAGTGCTGTCGAAGACCTGATAATATTCAACCCGATCATTTTTAAAAGTCAAAAACATCTCAACGTAATGGTAGAATAGGTGCAAACACGGATATAAATACTTTATTAATAATTATTATTATTATATAAAACGGATATGTCATTGGGTTGGGTACAAGAAATTGCATACCGACATTTTCGCGTTATACTTTCACTTTCAGTTAGAGAAAGAGACAAAAGACGAGTGATAAGAGATAATAATACATCCATGATTCAATGTTTTTCCGCAGAGCGAAGAAAATAACTACGTTTGGTTTTTACTCATCTATCTTATCATGTAAACTTTAAAAATAGTTTGAACAAATTATAAAAAAAAAATCCCCAACGAGAATGCTCTGCCATAGAATGTTTAGCTGCTATTCCCTTACTAAGTATCGTTCACCTTTCTTATCATTATCTTATATTATATTACCAGCTTGTCTTCCATTATCGATTAACTTCCTTATCGGCATTACCTCTTTGTCAGCTGATTTCTTTTTAAGCGCTCTCTTTTTTTCTTTTCCAGTTTTCGGTAAAGACAGCAACATTTATAATAACATGTTAATACAAATTATCACGTCAAGTTGTCGTTTCTTTAAAAAATGTTCTTGTATTACTAAACGCCCAGGTTACTGTTGGAAAATTTAAATTCGAGGTAACATTTTTATTTAAACTATTGGGTTAATTGAGTTGGTTCTGCTAGAAAATCTAAAATAGCTTTGTTAGAGAAATCAGTTGAATCAACTTGTGGTAGCCATTGCGAAAAGGTTAATTGTTCAAATGAAAGCGGTTAACTTTAACGGGAGCCGTTTATTTGATTAACGGTGCCGTGTTTCAACCTGAGACGTAATAAAATTATAATATTTTTTTTTATGCCCTGAAGCCTATACTCAGTTGTCATTAATTAAGCACATACACCTTAGGCAATGTCGAATATTTCATTTTCGAATTATCTTAAATAGTAACCATCTTGAGTATCCTTCTTGTCAATCACCATTCTTATTATGATTACTAGTCCAACATGTTTTAAGTATAGATTTATTGAAATATGGTCAAAGGTAGACTAATTATTATAACTATGGGTTATGATTACCACAGATAAATAAATGCTTGAATACCAAAAAAGTTAAATTTCCGAAGTAGCTGCCCTTTTTTTGGTTTGTTCAAAATTAACATATTTTAACGACTAACGACTACATGTTATATCAGTTTGATTTCGATTTGTGTGTACGAAATACATTTCAAGTAGTCTGTAGGTGAAATGTGGATGAGACGAGGCGGTCGGTAGCTTGATAATATTATAATTTTCAGCGAGGCGATTAAAATTTGTAACTACCGACATCCGGCCGTCTCTGGGGGGCGTCTTCAACCAAAGATTTCTTTAATTATACACTCGGCCTACACTGCACTGCTGCACGGTCCGACGGGCGGTACCTATATAAAAAAAAATGGAGTAATAATAAAAATTATTATTCAAAGAATTTAGCAGTCGGACTTTAGCACACAAGCAGCGGAATGCCGCGCGAATAGCAATTAAAATAAAAAACCGACCGTCCCGTTTCCTCACCGAACGGTTTTTTATAAATAACTCGAATTTAGACACTCTCCGTTGCACGGTACATTTATCCAGTATTTATCGTTGACTTTTTCTCCGCAGTTATTTGCCCGCGTTCATATTATTGCTATTATTTATGCGAACCGGTCCTGTGGGTCGCATAGCAATGTTTTAATTTTATTACCACCATAGAAAAAAATGTAAACACATAAATCCTTAGACTATACTTTTGCCGCATACGGAATGGGCAATTTTCGACGGTTTGCGCCGGATTTGATTAAAAAGCTAAATTAAAAGACTTTCGAATGATCTTGAAAAAATTTAATTCGCTTTAAAGTTGTACATTTTCAAACCGATTTATAAACATGCGCATCTTGTTAACAATCTTACATTATCTTAAATTTACATTATTTGTCTTTTCCAAGTCTCTTGTTGAACTTCTCAACGTGTTTTTATTGAGAAAATAAAATACAGTAAAATGTAATTATTTTGAACCTAGGCAATCTGTACAAAATATAATAAATATTCTCGCTTTACATAAAGATGGCGTATTAGATACTATGACCATGTTAGGATGCATTGTATGAGACACTAGTTTAATGAAGTATAGTTTATAATATATTTTACCACATTTTAAGACAAATGTCCAGTGTCCTCTACAATAGTGATTGTTCTATTGGGTTTATTTTTGGTTTTACACGGTTTTTTTTTTTTGATAGCTGAAACCACCGCGGTAACCCAACCACCGAAATCATGGCATGTTTTCATTGTATGTTTTAATAACATGCTGAAAAATAATTAATTAATTTGTCATCGGCGGGTCGTCCAAAAACAATAAAAAAACCGATTTCAATATTTTAAAAAAAAGTATCGACCACGCCCGTGTTTTAATTATTAAAATTATTGTTTTTGCCGACCTTTTCGGTAAAATAAATATCCGTGCCCGCTTGAACGGATCAGCCGAACGTGATTTTTGCTCATCCACAGTGCGGATTAAAAGTAATAAAACAAACAAAACGAAAAAATCAAAGTTAAAAAAAAAGAAAACGCTGATATTAAAAATATTTGCTTTCTTGTTAACTGCAATATTGTGAAGTGATTCCGCCAAAAGTGTGACGGGCATTGTTTTCAACGGATAACGATCGTTCAGCGGTTGTTGTACAAAGAGTCAAAATACTTAAGCACGAATAAAATCAATAAAATAACATATATAGTTAGCTAATAATAATCGTTATCACGTTATTTATGCATAGTACGGGTTATTTTTGGGGAGAAGTTAATATGGTTATTGTATGTGGGGTAGCGTGTACTCTATATACTCACATTAAACTTAAGTGTTACTTGTTTTTTTTTTATAAACTCAACATATACATTTAGGGGAGAAAATAACATAGCGCAAAGCTCGTTTATGTGCACCCCTAACGTTGTATTACTAGCATTATTATACTATACCGTAATAATTATAATAATGTTATGCATTATTTTTTTTTTGTAATATACGTTTGTATATACGTTATCGCTCTATATAGATACAGTTATAGTCACGAATGTAAAATTAATATTCCTTCAAAGCTTATTCGGTAAACAGGAAAATACATCATTTTTTATCACCAGTACACAAAATATATTCATCATTATTCCCACTCAATGGTTTTACTTAAGCACAAGGATAAATCACCCATGTAGTTTCTTCAGTTTATGCAGATACTCACGTTTAACAGCCAAACGAAACTTGACCTGAGACACAATTCACTTGTTATCTGTTCAATGGTACACATGATGGATTCATGCCCCGTGGGTATACTTGAACATGTGAATAAAGCACCTTTGTAGTTTCTCAATTGTGTTCAATACGTCCAGATAGGAAAGTATTCCAAACTATTGACCTATATTTCGAATTTCACCTTAACAGAGCACACGACAAGACACCGTGTAATGTTGATCGAGACTCATCGCAAGTCCTTGATAGCACTATAAGAATACTTTATAATGGAAATGTTTGACAAATAAATGTAAAATAAATTTGCAATACAAATGTCGCAAGTGGGCAGAGGAAATAGCTGGTCAAAGTTTAGTTGTACGGTCCATTTTAATAACTTCCTGTATATCTATATATATATTTCTTTTAATCTGGACTCACAATATCTTCCAAACCGCTGAACCGATTCTATCAGTTCCTCATTCATGACCATTCAGTTGGTGTAATTGTAAACAATAACAGAGTAAAAAAAAATGGTGAGGCGATTAGGAAGTTCACATTTTAAATACATTAACTAACTAAACATATTATGGTATTAACCGGAATACTTCACCGGATGTTGCAATAAGCCAATATGTACTGTCTCTTCCACACGACTTGAGAACGTTATTTAATAGATACCAACGACCAACATGGACGTCACAGAATTCGTTTAAAAGCTTTTATTGAAGATTACAATTATTGTTGTTGATTATTTGCAATGTGTCCACATGTGCCCCGTTCGTTTACAATTGCTACACTCGACCCTAAACCGTCTAATGCGGTCTGTCTGTTAATTTAATGCTATTTTCGTTTTTTTTGTGTATTTGTTTCGATGGTAATCGTCTCGAGTCATTATTCGTGATTTCTCAGGGTTCTCATAATGTTCCATAGTACCTACTTAATTAAACACGTCTTTGGCCGCTGCGATAATTTATGAACCGTAATGGAAAATCATGGCACTGCCGGTAGCTAATTGTTGTGTAGCGCTTTGCCCAGAGTTTCACTAGACGGTGTCGAAATGCTGCCTGAAGTTCGGTGGAAATTCTTAACCCAGTTTCCCGACACCTCCTTATATGTATCGAACCAATTAATTTTTTTTCGAGACACGAGTTCCCATTAATGACGTTACGTGCCGCGAATGCCATATACAAAGTAATGAGTTCGGCGTATTTCGATTTATATGTAAATGCTTTGCGATTCCGTATTACCTACACTGCATTTATAAGCACACATACCTATCATACTAGCATACACTTCCGGTAATTATCATTGTCATGATAAACCAACATCGGATCTAATTGAGAACTTGTTGTAGAATTTTTCGGTACAACAGTTAGTCGATGACCCAATATTCAAAGTTGTATTTACACAAAAAAAAAATGTGATTTTTCAGTCCACCATAATTGACGCAGTACATAATTCAGTTGAGTGCTTCGATCAAGTTTTATATACTGCAAGGAAGTCGTCGTAAAATACTTTTTTTTTTTATTATACTGCTGTGTATTACTTCTATTGTTATAGGGTTTTTTTTTCCAGTAAAAAGTCTGCTAAATCCATTATAACATTGAACGAACACAACCGCAAGGTAAAACCGGGATAATAACAAAATGATTAATTAATTATGTATTAACGCGTTGTTGTGGCTTTGTGTTGCAGCCTGTTATTGTATTCTACTTTTTGCCGGTAACTTAGTCTCGAAACTTTTTGCTTACTCAAATAAATGACGAACATAATATTCTGCGGTGCTGTAACTTTATAATAAGCTTTGTGTTCAATCCCAATAGCGTTAGAGGTATACAATGAACTATCTAAGAAATTCGTACCCCACCAAACTAAAATGTTCATAAATTTACTAGCAAACATTCAATTACCATGACACAAATTGCAAGTGGAATTTTGATGATATTCGGAGTAAAATTAGTATTTCAATATTTGTATTGCATTGAAACGAATCCGAAGGCTTGGACGAAACCTATTGATGTAGACTACTACAAAACGACAAAAAAACTGCAATCAATTTTCATTTAACGCTTTTAGTTCTTTAGTACCTAGTAAGTTTTCGAGCTGCACTATTGAAGTCATCCGACAGAATCTGGGTTAATTAGAACTTCTGTATTTTACACGGTAGCTATATTAATCTGAGTATACTATTATAAGCCCTTAAATAAAATATATCTAAAACAAAAAATTACTGCAATTAATACACAAGTTTTTGCTGTGTTGGATTTCAGTCCCATTTTAACTGCTGTGGTTTTGTATTATTCCCTCTTGACTTTTAGGGTCAGAAAACGCACGTGTTGTCACCACCAGAGTAAATGTAAATGTGGTTTTGTACGTTTTTATAATATTTTGAGAAAAACGAGGTAGCTAGGCAAGCCCGAAAGACTTGGAAATTCGCATTTGATAATATTATGATCGAGCGTGATAAGAATATCTGTACAGGGTTTGGCCAGTATTTGTACCCAGGCGTCTCTATCAGCACATGCATAATAATTTATGTATATTATATAGATATATATATATATATAAATATATACATATTATGTGTGTTATATAATACCTTAGTTCTGTATGCAGATCAGAAAGTCGAGAAATCTCTCTATAAACACGTCGGTGGCGCGTCTGGCAAGACATTTCAGCACACACAAAAAAAGAAAAAAGCACTGAAAATATAAAGAATGCAAATGGCCCTTTTGGACGGTCAAACGGACAGAGTGGAAAACGAGCGCAAAAGTACAAGCACGTCCTTTCTGGTCGAGACGGAAGTCGCTGGCAAATTTATTCATATGGTACTTTGGTTGTTGTGTAAAAAAAAAAGTTATATCCCAGGATTTCTACAATTCACAGGTAGAGTGTGCAAGTATAATATTTTTTTCAACTGTCGCAAACGCCACAGTCGCCACCGTACGTGACACGTCTGTGCCCAAGGCAAATAAAACATACCAAATACAAACTTTTCTTTTATCCCTTTTTACATATTATTATTGTTATTATTATTATTATTACCATTGTTGTTACTATCGTCTCGGATGGTGGAAATCCAGTATGATGACGAAAAAACTAAATTTTCATGCCAACTACAAAGTGCCATCTTAAACTTTGGATCTGGGTCTGATGCTGGTTCTTGTGTTATGATGTACGATTAGTGATTGATAGGCAAGTGTTTTTAAAAACTAATCTCTGATAACCTACAACAATACAAAATATTATTCAAATCACAATTCTTTGCTAAGTTATCTGTGTTAAAATTAAATTTGTACTATGTTTTCCAAAAAAAAAAAAATGGGAAACTTTTAAAAACATTCAACTGCAATTTTAGGCAACACGTAAGTTTAAATACTTAATTACTACTTGGTTTAATACTTCAAAATATATGTTGAATTAAATCTATTTATACGTTTGTTGGATTTTTTTTTTTGGGGTGGGGACATTTTTTAATAATTAAAAACCAAATTATGTTAAATTTTTAGAAATTAAAACTGTATTTAGTTTTTATTTTATAGAAATGGAGAATTGCAAATCATACAAAGACAGCGTTTAATGAAAACAAGCACTTTGATATTATGCAAAAAGTAGGTTTTACATATTGGAAAAAATATAACTAGTAATTTGTATTTCCAACATTTTTTTTCACGAGAATTATTTTCTTATAAACTCTTCTGCAATATTGATTTTGTTCGTACTCTCGAGATGGCTTTACTTACAGCTGGATAAGATGGTTTATTATCAAAGAAACGCCGAGCGATTGAAAAACTTCGGATGAAATAAGAAGGGTGTGAATAGTTTTGATTAAGAACGCGGTGAAGAGACAAATTGAGTGTAAGCTGTGTGGGATAATATGTGTCGGTCTCGGAAAAACGCTATTGCAGATCAAAGTGCAAGTTAACTTGATTCTCTTGAGAAAACCACAAGACTTTTGGTGGCAATTTTTCCCCTTTTTTTTTTGACACTAATGCCACTGTTATTTTACTATGCTTCAAAAATTCCAATAAAAGAAATGACTCAACTCGTTAAGTCTTAAAGGCGTACGAATGTGCTATATTAATTCATATATAGATAATATTATACTATTTAGTGCACGCGTTGCTTATTAGGTATATAACTATTGTTCGCTGTTTTCGACACAAAGTTCTCTCGTCCAATAAACCGTGACTTACTTTGCAGAATATTCTGCACTATTAGTCTCTAATTCGCATAGCTTAAATCGTGAATTATAAGTCCCAACGGTAATAACAGCATATTCGTTCACAGCTACTAATAATAGTATCAGCTAATGCTTTTACCCTACTAATATGACTGTGTTTATCGAACAAGGCGACTTCCAGTAGTCGGTATAGTTGGTTTAGCTCCAAATGAGATGATACAATATAATATTATTACCTACAGAGTTATGATCAACTATAACACAGCACTGAGAGTTCCATACAAAACGTTTACTTAGACCTACATGGTTTCACGTTTTCCTAGAAATACTGGTTTGTAAAAAAAAAATGTTTGAAGTTTCAAATTAAAAAAAAATTGCATGACCAAGTCATTAAAACTATTATGAGATAATACAAGTTGTTGGTCAACAGGCAATTACTCGACAGCGTATTAACTATACTAACTAATAAGAAGTAAATAAAATAATACTATATTATAGATTTAGTAGGTATAGTGATATTTATATTTACCAAAATATAATCAATACTTAAAATTGTTTACCACCAGAAATATGCATGATAGTATTTCTCACGAGTGAATCCATTTGGTATATTATAAATACTTACACGTACCTTAATTTTTTCTTAAGACGAATTTCAATAGGTTTAAAGTTACTAACAGATAAATCATCATGTTATTTAATTAATATTTACGAATCTCTTATCAAAGCTTAACGGTGAAATAAAAAGGGCTAAAATAAATGAGGGTGAGAAAAACTTAAGACAAAGAAAAGGGGTTGGTATATTAAAGGGGACACACCTAACACAAGAGCCCAGGGTTGAGGATTGAAAGTAAAAAATAGGAAGGGAAGAAAACTGGGGAGAGACGTCATGGCGTGGACTATTAAATTAATATTATTAATATTAATAACTGGTACACTGGTCAGACGAGGGGAGAACAATGATTTTATACTTAAGACTTTTAAAACAGAAGCAGCTCTTTGGTATTTACATGTTGCGGATGGATTAGATTTGTATAATGTATTTTCCGTAAATAACATCTGGTTGCGTTTTTTTACCGAAGACAATATTAACAATTCACCCAAATAGTCATTTGAAGTTTAGTGTTCTATATAAGAAAACAAAAAAAAACCGCCAAGCAGTAAAAAAAATAGTTTATTTTTTTTATTTTAACAGCTGATAGAAATCATAATATTATATACAAACAAAATAATTGGATTATCTAACATAAAAAAGAATGTGATAAAAAAATGAAGAAACTCGATACCTAACTGTTTAAATTTTTACAATTAAAATACTTTTTAAAACTTTTTTGCGGTAAAAAAAAAACGAAAACAAATCTGCCGGTTATCAGAGTTCATTTAACATGCAAACGATTTTTTTAACGAAAGAACCTTTTTTTTAATGTTCACTAAAGAAAAGTGTAACCATTGCAGTATTTTCTTAAGTAGTTCTACATTGGACCAACAGTAACAGTATAAAATACAAAAAAAAAATGTTAATTTTGACGTACTCCGGGCAATTTGGTTTCAGAAAACTAATAACTAACCGACTTATATAATGTGTACTTATACAATGGTTGGCAAAAATAAAGAATTAATTACATTTCAAGTACCACGTTTGTTTTAGGCCTCGACAAAGTTTCAATTTAACTACAATTTTCTATTTTAAATTTCACTATTTTTTCCCCCTTTTAAAAAATTTACTTCCAAGTATATTATAATAATAATATAGTTTAGTTACACGGTGTTGCACTATTCGGATATTATATCGGTGGAATCGGTGGCACCCGTGGGATTTACGGTTACTGTCACTACCAATTTCCGTTGCCCAATGCGGTGTGTATGCGATAATGAATGGGCTGTGATACAGACTGTATAATATATATGGTAGTCATCACGGATGAACGACTTTGCTAATAGGCCAGCGAGGATATTGTGGTCAAACGCTGCAGTAAGTTCCAATGGTCGATGTACAACAAAGTCTTCACGAGTGCAGTTTAATGACAAAACACATATTATGTAACTATTTATCATTTTTATTCAAACCCAAGAACAAATAGATTTTTGTAAAAAAATAAAATAAGTTCACATTCAGACAAATGAAAACGAACCATTATTATTAGTGCCAATAAAGACTCCATAGGATTAATTGTGTTTTCTTGTCGGACATATTTAAAGTTTTTATGTTAAATAAACACGGTCTAAGTCGATGGAACTTTTCAATACTTTACTCAACACTTTTATGAGCTATTTACAATTCACGAACAACTAAATGGCTACTACACATTATGTCGTTAGTATTTTTTTTTATAGACTACTTCATATAATATGTGTAAATTGTATAATCAAGAACCGAAACAAAATGAGTGACTTTCTGTAAATAAATCCATTTTTATCGGCTATGACTTAAAATAGAATTATTCCAAAAAAAGTGATCAAACAATATTTTTAATTTCTCAAAAATAAACGCAATAAAAAAGTAAGTTATTTAAAAGTACCGACATAAAAAAAAATTACAATGTTATTTGTATTTATTCTACTACATTATTTATGTATCATTAATAATCAAACTAAACGTTTAATGTCTGGTTGTAATTAATATTGGTAACGTTGTTTTGAGTTTAATTAAGTTTTAAACTCTTTCAACTTAGTTTCAATAACTTGCAACTGTTAATTTTTTGGTAAAAGTCTTAAAACAAAATATGGTATTTACAAGCTTTTGAATCCTTTTAGTTCAAAAACCTTTATAACATATTTGTTTGATAGAAATTCGGGTGAGGCAATATGTACACACTGTATTGGAAGTATTACGAGCAAACATTTTACGACTAAGTTCTCCTTCAAGACTTTTATCTTAGGAAACATTGTATTATATATATATATATATATATATATATATGTGAATTATAAAACGCGTAATCGAGTCTTATGTTGCGTTCATTGTTTTGTTTTCGATGACAACAAAACAAAGACAATAGAGGGCCTGTTCATCTACTTAGGCCGAAATAATTTTCAACGCTCGGCATATTATTATTGTACTAAAACTGTTATCTTTTGTATCGGCCAAGTGAAATATATAAGGACGACTTAAAAGAGTCTTTGGGAGTAAAACGTTGATCGATTTGTGTTTTCGGTTGTACAACAATAGATTAAGGATTAAGATGCGAGGCGAGGCGATGTTGATGTACGCAATATTTGGTGTTTCTCAGCGTTGTATTATTACTATGTCGGCTCTTGACGTTAAATAAGCGCTTCACTGTCGTGTTTAAAACAATGTAATATTGCCGGTTTTAATCTTTGCACAGCTCCGCCAGTATGATAAGTACGATACGGCTCATAAACCGTGCTATTCACGTTTTTCGGTTGCGGCCCGCTTCTTAATAAGGACATTTTTTTTTTTGCTTCTTGTTAAATTCGCCTTTATACAACAACAACAAAAAAAATAAAACAATAAAACACGAAAAGTCTTTTATTATAATACGGCGTTGGTATCGCCCCAATACCGACCTATACTGGAGTATATAGGTCACATGGTTTTTTCTTTAACCTTCTATTTCATTTTTGTGTATTATTCACTAGAAAATATAAATGCCCACTGTAGATTTTACTCAAGATAGTATTATGGTTGCCCCGAAGTTAATCCAAAAAAAAAAAAATACCTGATCAGAACACTACCCAAGATGGATAGTAGATAAATTAATATATATTATGTGAAAACACGGGGGAACGTGTGGAAAAGTCATAATAGAAAATATGAAGACGGCGTAAAATATGATTGCCGTTCTATAAAAAAAATTATTTGTACAAATTGGTTAGACTTGTATTGAAATATATTAACGGGGTATAATTACTAGTATTGCGGTTGTCACGTC
This sequence comes from Adelges cooleyi, assembly GCF_023614345.1. Taxonomy (NCBI): domain Eukaryota; kingdom Metazoa; phylum Arthropoda; class Insecta; order Hemiptera; family Adelgidae; genus Adelges; species Adelges cooleyi. Next base: position 16,682,940 of record NW_026095893.1, read on the forward strand.
CCCGGTATTATAATATATTGTAATAACGAAATTAGGTCATTAATATGGTGATTTGTAGTCAATTGTTAGCTGTTCCCCGTTATGGCACTGTTGGGACTGAGCTGGCAGTGAATAGATTCAGGCATATAATAGCCAAGTACCTTCTGTTGGCCGTTTTGTGCCAATAGCGTACGGTTATTTAGCGGTTACCGTAAATCAAGTTGTTTATGTGGTACCTTGAGTCTATTATATTATATTTAGACAATAACGCACAGGATTAAATTGATCAAGCCACATACGCTTCAACAGCATGCTCAATCGCCAAATCACATATTTTGATCTTATTTATTCAGTAAACAAAATATAAAATACACTTAGTTCAACATACTAGTTTAAATCTGGCGAACAAACTCGAACTGTAAGTATATTCTATTAGTTTTTACTTGTCATGTAAAAAAGTATTGCACAGCCAGCTGTTTACATAAAAATTGTAGCGTTGTTTAGAATAGTGAATGATTAAATTCGCCAAATGATTGACTGGTCTTTAGAAATTGGTACTCTTACTATTTACTCTTAAAATCGAAATACACCTAATCCTTGACCGAGACTATAGGTTTAAGTAAAGATACAATTTTTCACCACCTCAGTATAGTAATAATAATAATATCCAAGCATGTGCAAATTATTTTTCACATCACGATTCGTGGACGAAAACGTTCGGAGCAGAACGAACATTGTAATCTATATATATATATATATAATATATATATATATATATATATATATATATATATATATATACATATACTTTAAAGTTTATAATTAGAAAACTTTTTTAATACTACCGAATCATATTCCCGGAGAGCTTTGGTACTTTGAGCGTACAACCAAAATAATAATTATATTTCTTAAATGTGTGCGAATTGTAGAGAAAACAAGAAGAAAATAATAACACTTAAGCCTGTGTTTAGTCAAAACAAAGAAACCGTTTGGGGTGATAATTTTGATTTTTTTTTATGATTGAATTATACCGAGCTTCATCCAAATGTCAGGTTTGAGGTGTGCCTTAAATAAGAATTCAAATTTCGAATTCTAAATCCGACCATATTCAAGGGCTTAAGATTTGTTAGTAAAATTTTTAGAACTGTTGGAGTAGTAGGTTATACTCTAGTTGGAGTTCTTTAATTTTCTTTGTTATTAAAAGAAAATTGGTCAAACTGCTTTATTTTTTTCTGATATGCATTACAAGAGTTAAGAGAAATGTAAATAACGACTAACAGATGAAATCAATAAAATACATATGTATAATTGAACTAAAAAATAATATTTTATTTAAATAGCTTTTTTGGTTAATTGTTTCCAAATACTTTTATTTGAATGAACATTTTTTTGTTTTTTTTTTTGTGTGGACCTACGATATCTCGTAAACCGCTGAACCGATTTCTTCGTGTAGTAACTTTATAGATCAAAAATCATACCTAAAAGATTCTTTATTAAGTCAAAAATTTAAAAAAGTCACCCCTTCCCCATCAAAATTGAGAAAAACACCTAAAAAATTTAAAAATAGGGTAAATTTACACTTTGGCCGTAGTCAGTTTCTAGGTTGCTATGTGTGAGTGAATCAACAGTCAACAGGTAATGAAAATATTTTCATTATATTGTTAAATACGATATTATATGGGTAACTATGACAGTACATTTTTATAGACAGACGATCAACCCTTATCGTATCCACCCTGCACAAGACTAAATATTAAATTTTAAGTACATTTTTGCTGGTCCCACAATATATTCTAAGCCGCTAAAACTGGTTTGGAGATACTATCCACAGATTCGCATCGAATCGTTTATTTAAAAGTGATTTTATCACTTTCAGTTATAATAAAATCTGTAGACCTGTGACCTCTCCGTCCCCACCATGCCCCGACACTATTGTACTGGCTTTTTTCATAACCATTTTTACAAAAATAAAAAATAATTTCAAAAATGCCAAACTCCACTTATAACAACCTTTATTTGTTAGAAGATCAAAATGACCAATAACGTGGCAGTAATCTCTTAATGCATTCACTAATGTCCAATTCTCATGGTGCCAGTAGTTTTCTTTTATTACATATTTTGCTACTTGGATCTTAGTTAATATCAGATTGAATAATATCAATGGGCAATACCTTTGTGCTGATGATTAACCATTGTAAGTTCCACCAATGGCACCGCTTCTATGTTAATTTTTGAAATCACCCCTTGGGTCTTTTTGATTATATACAAAAGTTATTAATTTTGTTTGTTTTTTAATTTATTTTATAAATGTTTATTTATTTTATATTTTTATGAGTATGGTACAAGTTTATAAAGTATAATATATTATTTATTTATAGTTGTTGCCTATGAATAAATACTAGGAATAATCATAGCTTGAGGAGGATTCTTCAACGAGGTAGATGCCATCTATTTTGCTTTTTTTTTTCTAGGTAGAATTTCTTTGTTCCATCCGTGCTTTTTAATTTTTAACAAAGGTTTTTGCCAGAGCTATATTTTATGTTCCAATCTTTATGTCCAATTTCATTTTTTTAAATTTTTTATTACACTTTTGCTTGCATTTAGGGCGAGTTTCTAATTGCTTAATCATGGAGGTATTTTGTTTTTGTCCACGGTGAGAATTCCGGTGCCGTCAGCAAATATTGCTTATTGACAGTGTAGAAGTGTTGCAATATCATATCAGTATAAACTGAAAAGGGAGTGTCCTAAAACAGATTCTTTGAGTACTTCAGCTTAAAACTATTTTGATAATTATTTATATTATATTTTGTAACTATACTAGATATTCAACATAATCTAGATCTTTTCTTTTCCACTATTGACCAATAACAACTGTGTTATGATGTTTATTATTATTATTTTTTTTTTTACATATTTTTTATATTCATACCAAGACGAGTAATAAAAGACATACTAAGAAGTTATTATTTTGGAATTCGTGTACCGGCAAACAAAATAATGTTGTTGCACTTTGAAGTTTATGAGACAACAGAGAACATAGATTGTACTTTATTGGCGAAATTCTAAGAAGTAAGTGGGTTTTTTTTTTACCTTGCAAATAACGTCCACCCGAGACGATATTGGCTGAATGGGAAATTACCCGGTTCTTATTCTTTGTGCAAGCTTTCGACACTTCTAGCCCCGCACGTTTTTAAGTAATATTAACACTCTTGAAAAACTTTAATACTGTCTGCTCGATTCACGCACGGTAGCGGCGGCGGTTGTATTAAAAAATATTATATAACTATGCGTTTTTTTTTAGAGTACACGATTATTTTTAATTTACTTTGACAGCGAGAAGCCCGAAAAGGAACGTTAACGCCATACAAGAGCGGCTCGTACATTTATATATTTTATGTTCTCGTTTTTTTTTTTATATTTTCCAGAGAAATTATCTATTAAAACTTTTGCTCTTTCCGGACGGTTATAATCATATCCATTATGCATGCATGTATAATAATAATAATAATAATACAGGAGTAGGTGGTAATAAGGAATGCGCTATAAATTTACCTCGGCCGTGTCCCCAGACATATTCCGTGTTCGCAACTTTCCGTTGGTAGTTTATTAATTAAGAACAGTCTGGCGAAATATCACCGTGCAAAATAGATATTGCACAAGTGTTGTTGTTTTTATATCTCGGGCTCTATCGTTACAAAACTTTTTCAAATTATCGCCCTTAGCGGAGACTGGAAGATTCGGAATTAAATAATACAAGAGAAAAAACAAAGTAGCAAAGATAAATAAACTCTAGAGGATTTATACAATTCACATGATCTTCTCGAAACAAGGTCGGTACACGTCGAGAAAAATGTGATTTGTCCTTACATGTTATGTTTTGTATTAAAATAATATAAGATAATTTTTTATTATATTTTTTTATAATACCACTTACGGATTATTATAAGAAAAAAAAAGGCCGGATAAAAGCAAAAATCGATTCAATATTTTTAAATATATATATATAGGTACAACCCAAACGAGGCGAACGATTTATTTTATTATAAAAGAAAAAAAGCCCAAGCAAATGTTCATTTTAAAAGGCGAAACAGCTGTGGCTGTGTTATACCGAGAACTGTTTATGTATTTTTTTTTTAAGAGCAATGAATAATCGTTACTGTTTGAACTTATTTTTTTATATATTTTCAGCACAAAAAGAGCATATACTTTAATATTAAGGGATGTGCAACAGAAGGGTAAAAAAAACAATGTGTTTCAAAACATGCGGTTTAATTGATCTTTTTTGTCAATAAATCCTAATTACATTTTATGTATTATTTTGTACATTTGATCATTTATTTATAAAGAGATTTAGAAGAAGAAAATAGTAAACATATTACATCACCCATAATAATACATTGCATGTTTATTTTTTCCTGTAAAAATGTTTAAATGTAAACTAATTTATTATATTATCATGTTGATGCAAAAGTTATAAGACCCATTGTCTAGCCAACTATTTCAATAGTAGATGGTCTAGTTTTTTTTTGTACTTCTATTCATATATTTCTCAGGAAGTTTGTAGGTCAAATACAAGTTGTCAAATGTTAAACTCAATGCACACAACACAATGTGGCCATATTAACACACACACACATACACAATTTTACACATATTAATTTTTACATGGCACACGCCTAAAAAAATAAAGGTCATTGCGGGTCCTTATTGTGGGAACTTCGGCGGCTATATAAATTATATATTATATTATTTATAATAAGTAAATCGAACAGAAACTTGCTCCATAAAGCCGCCGGTCGAACAAAGGCTCTTCATTGTGTTCCGGGTCACGCTTTTGGTAAAGGCCATGATCGTGCTCCGTTGTTATCTAAAAAACCCCCATAAATTCCATTGTTAGCTCCAGACAGATTTCAAAGTGAGAGACCGGAGTAAAATAAAAGAAAAACATCCAAAGAGTACACACATTCACAAGTGACCACTGTATTATATATGTATAAATGTTTATATATATATATATATATATATATATATATATATAAATACATAAAAAGGCCAAAGGTACCCATGGCGAAGACAGTACGGAGGGGAGAGAGGTTACAAACCAAGCATCATAATGGGATTAATTAGGTTTTTGGTAAATATTTACTTATGACTTGCATGGAAAATAACCCTTTTCAGTTGTTTTTTATGTGTCCATAAATTCCACATTAACCGCAAATATTGTTCACGCGTTATCAGCATCATCATAACTTTTCACAGACCAAAGTGAGTCTACTCATATTGCTTATGGTCACGTTTGCCTCGCGCATGTTAAAAATGCATGTACTCGAAACGTGCTCAAAATGATGTGTGTATAAAAATAAATCAACCTTTATTTAATCCTCCAAGCCTTACCCTCCCCTCCCATTTTTTTTACAGTGTAATTTAATGAATTTGTATTTTTCAGCAGTGGTATACGGGGCAAAACACCATCGTTACAAAAGTATAAAATGCCATAGTTTTTATAGTTTGGTGTATTTATCAGTAAAAAAAAAAAAATAAACATATAGGCAAGTTTAAATTGTATAAATATCAGTTATTCCACAAGGATAGTTGTCCAAATAGTTTAATTACAGTTTGTTGTTAATCTGTGAGCTTTTGTTAGGTCTTGTAGTTCTAAACTTTATTTATTAACAAAAACGCATTCATGACAAATAAAAAATGTAGCATCATATAAGTCTACTAAGACTTACAATCAGAGGATACACTATCAAGTGGTCGACATTTTTTCGGTACACATAATTTTTTAACGAAACAAAATAAGAAGGTTAAAACATGCAAAATTAAGACAAGTAAGAGGAAATAAAGAACAAATCAGCTAATAAATATTAAATAGTAAGATAAAATTGTAAAGGACGATTTCCTTAAATGAGATTACTTTTTTGCAAAGGAGGATAGGTTGATTACAGGATTGCTTTAAAGCTAAGCTCAAGGATAGATTTTTAGGAATACTCATTTGATAAGGTAAAAGCATACGTGATTCTCGGATGTGTATTTTGGGGAGGCATCGACTAAACTTTTTATAGAGAAAGTTTTAGAGAAAAGACACTTTTCTTTTTAAATTCTATATCCACTAGAATTTAATGCTTATAGCTCATATGCTTCTACTGGTGTAACCAAAAGGAAGTACCCGTACAAGGGGAGAAGAAAGAGGGTTTTCTCGTTTTAACAATACCACGCTTGTGTGTAGTGCTGTTTTATAGTGTTTAGAAAAACTATTGGCCATAGTGTCCTAAAAGTAGTCTGCGTCTAGTTTGATTATTTCTTTATACATTTTAGCCGGTTTAAAGTAAATAAATAAATTGTTTGTTCACCCGTTGAGGAGCTGTTTGATGTTTTCGGTTTTTCGAAGAAAAGCAATATAGTATCCGACGCAGTGAGGTCTGTAAGGTGATTGGATAACTGTCGTCCGTTGTAATATAAACCTTGTGGGTATAACGCGAACTGACATAATTTTATTATTGTCTTCCAATCTTCGGAGAACCCGTCACACTATTACACGCTTCGTCGTAGAACGGTTAGATAAATCATCTGGCTTCTTGTAAACGTATAATAACAATAATAATATTATTATTCTAGCAGTCTACGTGAAATATTATAACCGTAATTCTTGTACCACGCAGGGGAACCGGGCGGACTTACTTCATGTACATAAGAATATTAATAACAATTCAGCGACTTGTAAATTTCACTCTTCGCCGAACTAAAACATTTTCGGTCTCGCGGCGTTAACATTAAAATATTTATTTTGACAAGGAACGACGGCCGGGCTGAGGTGTTTTTGCGCTGTCAAATAATCATCCCCTATATCGGTCGCCGGGGTGGAGGTGAATCCAATAAATTTTTGGGGGAAAAAAAAAAAAAAAAAATAGTCATTGAAAAGAAAAATGCACGGAAAAAAACTATAAAGACATATCGATATTATTTCCTTCCAAGCTATTACCGCATGAATTCGGGGTGTTAATAGAACCTTTCTTGTGTCAAAGTAAAGGGCGAATAGATTAAGTCGCCGTCAAAACAATAAAAAATAAAATAAAATTAGTCGAATTCGTCAACGCCATAAACACAATCGGCACGAAATTTACATGAGTTATGTTCGTTTCGTTATGCACGTTTTTTGCCCTTCAAGTCAGTACTTCTTTCAGAACAAAAAAAAAAAACTTAACTGCTCTTCAAAAAAAAAACCGTTATGATTGTGTACGTTTTATAAATTGAGATAATTTTATACACTATATATCAATCTGTGAAGTATTTATAATGACGAACCGTTATCAAAAGTAAGTATTTTATTACCCAGTTTCATTTACTTTCAAATTACACTAATTAGTAAAATAGTCCAAAAATAATAGGTATACGATTTTTATTCAAAGAAACTAAGGCAGTTTTATATAATAAAAAAAAAATCATATGATATCCTTTTTTAATTTTCGATCAAGTATAAAATCTTATTGAGTATAATCCCTTATTTATGTATTTGTGATTTAATTGAAATGGAAAATGTTCAAATGTATATTCGAGTTAAGTAAACTTTTGTGTCAACAATTTCACTTAATAACATGTTAATCAAGGTAAATTTGATTAAACTCGAGATAAATCATTTGGTTAGGTTCAGCTCTTTTTTTTTTTTTAGATAAAAATTAAAAATATAATAATATACATGAAAATATTATTAACTGAGCGGATATGTAGTCATACAGCAAATAGATAATCGAATTTTTAAAATTAAAAATAGCGACATCGAAGGATACAAAAAAAACAATTGAATAAATCCACAGGACATTTTTCAAAGATAAAATAAAATAAACGTTGCTATTATTATTATTATTAACTCTAATGAACAAGTATAGATATAATTCACTTTACTTAAAAATAAATTGTCACGCCGTCAATTCCATATAATTCATACTAAAGTCATTTTGGCTTCCAACTCCATTTGGATGCAATAGTGTTTCCCGGATAATTCACTATGTTATCAATAATTCTTTACACAGTCTATTTACAAAAGTTGGGATGTAAAAAAAAAAAAAACATTCGCCTTTAAAATATATTTCTACAGGGTTAACTTCCATCGAAAAGTCGAAGGAAATTATATTCGTAGGTACACGGCTTAAACGACATTTATAGTTATTTCAAGTTGGAGTAATCAATTGTTTTTCAATTATTAATAAATCCTTTTGTGATGTTCTTCGGGTTTTTTTTTCTCTCTTTTATTAATCACTTTTAGAGGAATTAAACGCGGAAATGTATAAGTATTCCAAACGGAAAAGTCTTTGAAAACCCCGTGTTAGACGGTTTTGACGGGAAGAGGGCAAAAAAGCCGGGCACACTAACTGTGACAGTGAAACGCCCGACTGGTGTGTCGAAAGTGTCAAATTTAATTAAATTCCTCAATTGGTAATCGGAGCGGACGGCCGGGTAAATTGCTCAGGGCTCGGATGGACCCTTAGCGACGTTTTGGGGTGGAATCCTCGTGGAAATTAACAATCAAAAGGAAAAAATAAATAAAAACAGTGTAATGACAGGAAACCGTCTTCGTGTCAATTTCATCACACCTTCCAGGCAGCCGGTTTTTGTATCCTTTTTTTATTGTAAGAAAATTCCTAACAGTTTCTAAATTCCACAATTCCTAAATTACGTAACAACAATGTACTCTACTCTACTCTCTTGGCATCTAGGATAGGAAAAGGTCAAGCAGATGAACCGCTAACGAATCGCCTACTTCGGTGCCAACAAATGCCAATAAACTCGACTGTTCACATTATGTAAACATTTCAACGGTACCGTACTATAGCTAAATTCTATAAACTAAAAGTCTTATGGAATTTATATACAGGTTATTTTTTTAATAGTTAACTAACAAATAACCGATGCAACGCATTCCAAGGTTCAAATAGTTCAATGTCATAAGTAAACGCAATCCCAAAAGTTTGTAGATGTTAAATATTTTACCTTGCATTTTTTTTTTTTACAAATTTTACTAAAAATCTACTTATAAATCACAAATATTTACCCTGTTACTATTACTCTATCAAGCTGTTTCCTGCGTGTTACTTCCTCGGTTACTTTTATTTTATTTTTATCCATGTATTATATCTATCTATGTATAGTTCATCTTTTCATCATTTATACAACGTTGTTGACTTACTACAGTTTTAATCAATTTTATTTTCACTATTTCGCCACACAAAACCATTGTTTGGACCATTTCCAATATCAATTTTTCCTTCGTACCAGGTTCTCCTCAATTATTTTATTCTCTTTTTTTTTTATACCCAACATTCTAAAATTTGTCTACTCTATTTAACACTTTTTTCCTTAGTATATTCTTCCATACCTTTATCGTTATTAAACTTGAACTGCTTTATTTCAAGTTAAACGTAACATGGCGATGGTTCTAACATTTGTTCTATACAACCTATTGCGGTTATATTGGGAACTGTTGTGGCCATAACTGAATTTGCAAAAAACCAGATAATGATAACTAGTCCCCAGATCCAAGTCATATCAGAAAATTTAAGACTTGGCATTATGAGATTGAACAATCAAAGTGTAAATATATTTTTCCTGATAACAAAATAAGAAAATAAAAAATATTCTCTGAAAAGTCAATTTCTTGCCGATATTATTATAATTTTTACAATACAAAATGGTAAAAAAACGTGTAATAACTATAAACTGGATGATTTTTTTAACTAACTAAAAGTAGTTGTAAAAAACTTATTTTGTCCAGACTTGAGAAAATTTAGCCGCTCAATAAATATTTTCAAACAAGACCGAACAAAGAAGTTTTCTTCCCTTTTGACCGATGCACATTACTTTTTAACATGCTAGTAGGTAACTCATAAAAAAAACCGTATTTTCACACTCTGCGCCTAATCATCTAAAAGTAGTTTTCAAAACCATTATGTCTATTATTGTTTTAAATCCGCGTACGTTATTTATTATTTTGAGTGTTTCGCCGGAAACGTTGGTGACGACTTTGCTCGCCTCGTGAGTTTGTCTAGAAGATTCGTTCGCTGCAATAGGTATACAATATATATGCAACGTTATAACAAACATATATCGTATATTCGTATTCCAAGACAAAAACGGAATAATATTCCCAAAAGGGGCGGCAGATAAGAGACCCCGGGAAGAGGATTAATGTGGTCGGCGGTGCCGAGTGACGGGGGTAAAATGTTTTGTAGGTTACAAGTTTGGAAACACAATGTAGGGTGGTAGAACCGTACACACCACCGGCCTGCGGTGGAAGTTACCGTTTTCCGTCTCGGTAGCGGGGTGTGGCGCAGTGACGTACCGCTGATTAATCTCTTATTATTACATTGTCTAAACGGAACCCAATTAATTAAATGGCCTCGGTCGACACACCTCAAGTTTTTATGACCCCCCCCCCCGTGCTGCGCTTTGTCCCGATGCCGTCCGGACGAACGATTAATTTCAAAACAATATTAAAAGTCCAACGGCTATAATACAAGAAGAAACCTAACCGGCGGTGCACCGCAAAAGTCGTTCTCCCAGATGATGTTTACCACCGAGTCGGCCTTTGCAGTCGTTGTCATCGTTCTGCTCCTTAGTAATTACTCGGGTTCCTGCGCACACTATTTGTAGGTTTTAATTTGATTACATTTTTCTTTTCGGTCCCACTTTATTGTCCGTAATGGACACAAAAGCGGGCCGCCGCCGCCGCATTCAACCGCAAAAAAATATATATCTTTATTATCTCCCGAACGAAGACCACCGCGTACACATTAGAACATTAAGCAATTAAAGAAAATTAAGCAAAGAAAAACGGCTGCGTGGCCGAATGTTTCGCGAAAACTATTATTAAAACAGTATTTTATCGTTAGTTACTTTTTAATTAGGTACCATTAAATGGTTTCTTTATTGACTTGAGCATTTTTAAGGTTCGATTCCATTTATTTCACCGAAACGATTTTATTAGTTTTGTGTCAATATAACTCAAATAAAAGTTTTGAAAAATAAAAAACCAAAAAGTTCCTGTTGAGAAACAAAAAGGTCTTCGGGATAGAACTTGCTGTTAGCGACATTTTAAGATACACGGTGTTTAGAACCTTTTGATGTAAATCGAATAGTGTTTAAACAAAAGATAGATCCTTTTGACAACAAACTTAAAAATATATAATATTATTGTGTCGTGGGTAAAAAAATGTCAACGATGCACGTTTTGTTTCTCTATTTTATTGACTGTCAAAATGGGTTATCTACATCTCAGGGTTATCCAACTTATCATATTATCGGGGAACATAGAAATTATTACTTTTCTGTATGTTCCTAATATTTATATGCCAATTTTAGTATTTTTTAAACGTGTGCATTATTGCCTAACAAACCAATTTATAAAATAAAACCATTTTTGAAAAAAATGACTTTAGAACCCGCCTTAGCTTCACAGCCCACGCAATGGCGACAGTATTTAAGATGAAAGGTTTCCAATTTCATACCTGAGAGTTTTAATGTCAAACGTTTTTCTCTAAAGTTAATACCGCGCATGGACAAGTCATAAAAATGAGTCTCACACCACCACAGTCCTGTTGGGGGAATTATAACGCTTAAGGGTGGAAATCTCGTTATAAAGTCTTGGAATTACTTTCCCAAAAAAAAAAATAATAAAACTGACTTTGTCCTGCACACCTACGACGTGTCGTCGTGGGCTTTTGTGCGGTTATTAAAAGCCGTTTACGCGCTATATTCGTGACAACGGTTTGTACCTACAGCGATTTTTTTTCATTTTATTTTGACGACCAGAATTTCATCATAAATAACAAGAGCGGCAAAGGGACGAACACACAAAAAAAAAAATATATATATACAGGAAAAGGGTGCAAAAAATAAAAACTCCCGGCCGTCGTCCGAGACATCTTATCTGCATCTCATTTTTCATTCACGCCGCAAAAAGCCGGGCTAAAACCCCACGGAACCCTGTCCGTGAGGGCTTATCAAGAGACCGTGTCACGTGAATCCTAAATTACATTCCGGACGACGACGATGACGACGACAACAGCGAGGAGGCGACGTGCTTATCGTGGAAACGCACAGCACAAACGAACGGGTCTTGTCATATAATGGATGAAATTTCAGCCGGTACACATGTATCATCGTCAACAGCGAACCCACCTCGAAAAAGCCCCGTCCACCGGGGGAGGTGCCAGCAGTGTGCGGATTAGCCGGCAGCAGCTTTAATTTTTGAAAATTTTTCTACTACCAGTCATCATGTAATATGCAACCGCAAGTCCCGGTATTCGTCTGGGCTCCGGGTCAGTCAGAAATGTATGCGTGGCGCAATTTGTGGCACAATGGGTACGAGATACTGATAAGTGTGGTCGGGACGGTGATAAGGGAAATTGATAATTCTTGGACTCGGATATACAATAATAAACTACATAGCTAAAGTGTATAATATGCCACCAATAGAGATAATTTAAGTTACTATTTTCCGCCATCTTTTTAGAAATTAGAACCTCATCACATGTTATCACTGATTATACGAGTAAAAATTGTAAGTTTATTTGATAGCACAGAATCACAGATATAAATATATATATACAGATTATTTTATACACACATAAGTTCCACAACAATGGCCGATGTCGACTTCCATTATTATCATTTATCACTAGTTAGCAATCTAGTTATTATATATAACTGTGTTGTTGGATCGGATAAGAGAATCAGCTGATAAGATATGATTGACCAGAGACAAACAATCAATTGATCATAATAATTGATTCTTAAGACATGTTTATCGTTCAATGTATTTCTATCATGGTGAATACTGATTTTTTTAGGTCGGGCGTGGCATCTTTTAAAACACGTCAAGTTAGCTTTAATATTTTTATTAAATAACTATTTTCAGATATATTTGTATACTCAAGTAAACAAATAAACATATTGACAAATGGTTTTAATATTTTTAGAATAGTTTTAGCCCATTTATTAAATATTTAGAAAATTGTATTAAAACAATTTTCTTTTAACATAATTGAAATATTATAATGTATTTGAAAATACTTCAATTGTTTTTTAATAATATTTTTTTTACGTCTTTGGGTGCAAACTATACAAACGATACTCAACTCCGACCACGGTGGTGGATCTGATGTATACCTAAGTATACCTACTTATTGTTATAGAATGTTATACATTATTATATAGATATAATAATATTTATTTTTGTCATCAAAAAATTATAGTTTAAAAAAAATTAACCACAATAATACACTAATATGAAGCTTCTCAAAAGCCAAAGGCTGTGCGAGAGGAGAGATAACTTGTCATTTAAGATTAAATTATCTAACTATTAAATAATACGAAAGTTCTACATTCAATTATTCTATATTCGATATCGCTTTTTAAATATAATATCGTATCAACGTATTTCGATATTATGGAAAAGTTATGACAATCGATATTATGTTGAGGTAAAAACCATGTGGAGTATAAAAAGTTTCGATGGAAATATTTGTTCTAGTTCGGACTTTCGGAACAGCGCATGGTATTCTGAGAAATTAATAATTGTAAATTCCGTTTTACTGAATCTGTAGGATAATAATATGGACGGGAAGTCTTTGTGGACTATAATATGAGAAGTTAAACACGCCAAGTTAGTTCGGAGCGATCGTACAGCGAACTGGCATTCAAATATTATAATAATATAAACTTGTAAACTTCCGCAAAAATGCATAGAGAAATTTTAATAAACTTTAACGTCTCCTTAGTTTCCATTTGTACAGAAATGGCAAACGATCCGCAGCCAAAAACCGTTTGCGTTATTTTCTACCATAACCGTTTTGTTTTATCATTTTTTATACAACGAGTTTTTTACGTTACGACACTCGTTTTCGTTGCTTACCTTTTTATTTTATTTTTTTTTATTTCAATTTCTCAGTTTCAGTTTTAGAAAATTACCATCGTAACAGTTATCTTAATCGCACCACGCCGAGCTCGTCCCCGACGATCACCTATACTGTCGAAAGTTTAGCGAGACTGTCTGGAATGAGTTCGTTACACATAAAAACAACTGGCTCGCTATGAATTACAAGTATAACACTCTATCGTTGCTTGAGTAAATTCGTAATAACCAAGTGTCGGAAATTAATACAAAAAAAAAGAAAAAACTAATAAACCGCCCTGCAGTTAAGTAAACGTGCAATAGGATGAGTCATGTTGTGGTCTTGTTTTGGCTATGTTATTTTTACACATCAAAAGCGTATAGTCAGTTTATGGAAATTAAACCCGAGTAGAATCGTGGATGCTATCTCTCATGACTCGGGTAATTGAAAGTGCATCTAGAATTAGCGATAAATGCGTTTCAAGTCAATTGACACCACTCGGTTATGCAAAACGACAATAGCCAATACTCAAAGTGACAATAGTGCGGTTTAGCACTATTATGTAGGGACATACCCGCCTCTTGATGTAGACAAGCACAAGCGGTAATGGAATAACCGTGTCATGTTACCCATCACACATACATAGAATGTAATGTTAATAATATTATATCCATGCCCCAACGGCGTTGTCGAACCTAGTGTAAAGCAATTACAGTAAATTAAGTCTTAATTTCCTAGAACATGTTGGTGCCTAACTTAGCTTGGGCAATAATATATTAACACATATAAGTAACATTATCGATTGTACACACCACCGGGTTTGACGGTTGCATTCAAACGTGTCAATGCGTTATGAATATTCAATTTCTACTTAAGCTTAGTGATAATTATATCCACTGTCGACGACCCATAAACACAATTTAGGTGTGATCACTCCAATCCATTGTGTCTCTCTGCAATCTAATTAAATTGGATTCTTTGCACCTTCTTCTCTACTGTTCAAAACCAAGAACTCTATTTCATTCTTCTGTTTTACTGTTTCGTTTATCTCTTTTTTTTTATAGAAAAAAGATCATCATATTTTTGTTATTAGCATTAGTAGATAAATTAAATACCTAATCTTAAAATCTATAAATCTCGGTAGATTAATTTGGACATTACGTACAAATTGTAATTTATTTAAAATTAGGTATAACAATTAGGTATACACATAAGTATATATGTATATATATTTTTTTAAATAAATTAATTTGCTCATGTTGGTAAATTATTTGAGATGAGTTGAGTCTTAAGTATTGTTTTGCAATAAATTTCAAGAAAATTCTGTTTAATAATATGGTTTCTTTAATTAACTCAATCGTTTTAAAATACTGTGAACTGTTTTTCCACTAATGCATATCCTAATGAATATAAATCATTAATTATGGACTAAGTATAGAAATATTAAAAAAAAATTAATTTAAATATTAATTGTTATTTGTTTAATGACTCCTAAGTCTAAATCCATAAAATATAATGTAAAAGATATTAACGTACAATGTGTACAAAGAATAAAATACCGTACTGTTAACGAATACATGAATGTACCTATTTTGCCTATTCACAGCGCCTTGTGATATTTTGTTTACCTCTGTCGACTGTAGTCAATAATATTGCATTATTCAATTCAAATCAAACTAAACCATTCGATTTATAAAATAAATATTTATCAGATTGCTATTTAAAAATTAATTATTGTAATTTACTGCAAAAGAAATAATATTTAACTAAAATATTATCTGCTTTAGACCTTTTTTTTTCAAACATAATAATATTTTATAACCAATTTGTTTTAATTTGAATTTATATAAAACTGTATAATACATTTTTTATTTATGTTAAAACTTTAATTGGAATTTAAATTATTAAAACAACAAAATAGACATAATGGTGTAGCATACGTCAAGAAGGGCCCACTCTATGTACCTATATACTCTATGTTTACTTATATTTTTTAGATTTTTGTCTTGGAAATGCTAATTTTTATATTAAAATGCATTTTAATTGATATATGTCACTAATTGTCTAATATATTTTGTCAAAAACTGACATTGGCCGTCATTGATTTAAATCTTGTCTCAAATCTTGAGCACTAGGATTATGTTATATTTGGATAAACAATTATATATCTATAGAAGAGTTGGAATAATAGATAGTGAACTAAATACATTATTTAGATCCTAAAACAACTCTACACATATCACATTTTTTTAAGGGATTACGTTTAGGCAATATTTCCAAAAAAAAAAAAAAATTTTCGTTAAACCGTGATGCATAATATTTATTAGTATAACAATGAGGATTCTTTAATAATGTTTTTTTTTTTGGATAACGACAATCGCCATTATATACGTTTTTCTAAAAAAAAAACTACATCATACTTTTCTATTACAACTTTACCAAAAATTAGAATGAGAGAAATTTTTTTGCTTCTGCTGAAGTACAGAACTTATATTGGATAATTTTGACGAGTTTTATTCAAAAACGGTAAGTCGTCATTTGATTTAGGAAAACTAACTGTTTGTTCGTTTTTACTTAGTTTAAACCAAAAACTAATCACGAAATTAAAGATAAATATTCGCAAAAGCATAGTCAAGCATAAGGTAGCATAAGTCTTGATCTTAGTATTATTGTCAACATCTTGCTTACAATAATACTATACCGTCTACATGTTCAGAACGCTAATGTTTGTACTGGAAAAATAAAACTGCACGTGTGGTGTCTTCTGTGCGGATCATATAAAAACGGCGGTATGACCGCATTAGCATTGTAGAAATTTGTCAAACAAGTAAGTTTCGTCGGCGTGTTGCATCCGCGAAACGATACTCCAAGGGATAATAACGGGAAAGCTTGTTAAATCTCGGAGAACGAAAGTTGTACATCTTCAAAGATGTGTTTACACGTTCAACGGTTCTCCGGGCCGGTCGTCTTTCTTACTTTCTTTGTACCTATACCCTGCTCAAGTGGGGCGGGGGGGGGGCAGTGGTATTAAAGATGGCCGACAAACCGTGGGCGTAGGGTGAGGGTGATAAGGGAAACTACCCCGTAAAAATTAATTACATTTAATAAAACGACGGGCGTGACGGTAGCGCGAAAGACGTCATATAAAACTTGGGCTATGAACACCGGTTAATGTAAGTGGATTCGCGTGTCTCGAGACATTATCATAAAAGAGGAATACAACTGTAGGCGTGTTTCATAATAATAATAATCATTACCTACACCGCACCGTCTCTCCCGACTGCGGGCTTGGGCTTATTATCGCATTGAGTATTCATGATTTTGCCCTTTGGCTACAAAAAAAAAAAAAACCATACATTACACCCGTGATACGTTGCAAACGACAAGCGACGATGAAAACATTAAAATCGATGTAGACAGTCTCGATAAGTACTACAACAGTAATGGAAAACGAGAGCTGTTAAGATAACTTTGTCCAGCGATAAAACTGTTGTTGTCAGGTTCTTTATGTTTATGTAAAAATTATGTTTGTATGATAATAATTAGTAGAGAGTAGTTATTGAAAAGTATAATTTCAATAATATCTAATATTAGACAATAGAAATGATCGAAACTATGTTTTAATTATTATTGCTTGTTATTTAAACTGATTTAATGTATTATTAGTTACAATGTAACTTAAAATACACATCTGTTAATACGAACTTTGCAACAGTTAAGTTAAAACGTACTGGTGTATTGTGGAATCGGTAAAACTGTAAAAGTTAATAATAATTATTTGTGAAATATTAAAAAAAAAAAAAAAAAAGGAATTATCGGTAATTAGGTTCTCTTTAGTGTTATTATTTTGTTTTTGTTACAGGGAATTGGGTTATTTTATTAATGGACCTGACTACTCAGGAAGAAGGTAAATTGTTCCCGGTGGAAAACGCGAAACAAATAAATAACGAGGTGTTAATATTAAATGGATTTTAATTGTAAAACGTAACCCGACCGGCATTGAAGCCAGAAACACAATAAAGAGAACATATAGCTCGTTTTTATTTTACAATGAACTAAACACATGAAGTAAACTTCATTGACCCCTTTTATAGTTACACATTAAACGTCTAGCAGGCGTATCGTTATTTTATATAAATATTTTGTTAACTTATTGTTTATAGTATTCAATATGTTAAATAACCATGTATGTATGTATATTATATATAATGACAGCTATAAAGTGTATAAATTATTACGTTTAATGATAAAAAAAGCCATCCCTCCAATTTTTTTGTCCAAACATTTTATCTGCCCGGATATTAAACAAATACTATAACTTCAATTTTTTTTTTTTAACGAAGTAATGATAAAAATAGTTAATATTCTATGCATTACACATGATTTTTGTGTTATTACATGTTACATAGCATCATATTATTTGATAAATTTGTACAACTACCAAGTCTCGTTTTAAGCGTGTTAGTATCAATAATGTTTAAGTGACGGTGTTCGTGTCTTATGTATATTTTTTCACCCGATTCATTTGGAACTTCAGATTCTATGGAAATTACTAACCGGCATTTAGGGAATGTCGCAATATAAACCATAACTTAAGGGGGCGTACGAAACTGTATTTTCAACGTAAATTCTTTTAAATGAGAATTGCCTTTCGTTTCCCTGCCGGTCCTCCTCCGCTGAAAAAACCGACATATTTTATTTCAACGTTTATTTAATGTTAAAAGGAAAAACGCATTGGCCAAATAAACCATACTATTGCATTAATATTAGAAGTTATATAGCACCGTCTTCCGTTCTCTTATGTGCGCTGCTCTTCCTCCGCCCATAAGTCTTAGCCGGTTGCCGTTTGGCGGCACAACTGATTTTAACATTGATTTGCGGACGAAACCCGGGGATAATTTTAACTTTTACCACCGACGCAGCAGCAGCAACGGATGTCGTGTTCTTTGCTCAGGGGATGGTCGAATTAATAAGATTTCTAAAAAGTTTTCTGCGGGCAATTGACGTCGGAAGTATTCCTGAAAGAGCTCGACGGCAACGACAAGGCGACGGTCGGTATGTGCGATATGTGCATAACGTTTTTAGTGGCAAATATTTATCCAACGGAAATCCGGTAAATATATTCAACGGGCTCTCCGCAAGTACTCTGGATACTAATCGAAATTCGATTAATTTGCAAAAGAAACACCCCGCCCTAAGTGCGACCACATATTAGTCCAACAGCGGTTGTCTTACTTCGATTACCCAGTCAAAAATGTACTTGAATTTAAAAAGAAAACTAAAACGACACAGCAGAAAGTAATTTCCGTCGGGGGCACGTACTCCGTCATTGGGTTCTTGTCTTGGTTACCGGGCTAACTGTACAGTGTTTTGCTTAGTGACGCTTTCGACTACAGGCACAACAGCTGCCAGGAGGAGCTCTTTACTTTGGATTACATTTTCATTAAATCGTACGGCGCCAATAACCCCAAGTGTTACACAAAATTATAATATCACCACGTGTACCCGTTGTGTCGAGATTTTTACAAAAAAAAATACAAATACAAATTATTTACATATTTTCGTTTTTTTTTAATCGACCGTTCGTGAATACATTATTTTAACTTATCGATATAAATAAGGTTATATAAGTTCTATGACACTCAAAAGCTTACCAAAACTTCAAAAATAAAAATCATTATACGATTATCAACCGTTCTCGTGAGCTCATATTTTAAGTTAAGCATAGTTTAACAATATTTAATCTATAGCTGTACTGTACTTAAATAATATACAAAGCCAAACTGGTGAAAATAGTTTTAATATATTATACAAATCAAGGTTTTAAGTAGAGACTGTTACCGTTACTGAACACAATTAATCATTAAGGGTATACACTTATATCAGGTCTACTCTGAGTCCTTTGTATAATGGTGTACACAATTAGATAAAAAATAGTATTTATTATTTAAACAGTTCAGTGTTCAGCTGTTAATCATCGATAAAAAAATGTTGTTTACAATTTAAAATGTGATGTTGTTTGAGTAAAAATATATTTATATATATAGGGAAAAAACAATGTTCGACTGAATAATTATTATATTCAAATCTTTCAGTATTTCTAGTTATAACCTAAGCGAGTTTACATTCTAATACACGACTAACACGTGACCGTATAAACACTATTTAATTTGTAATGAACAATCCATATTACTGTGGTTTAGTCATTACACCAGGGCGTTACGAATTCCAATTACAAACGATATATGTATTAGAAAAAAAACTTTACCTATTTCGTCTAATGGTTCTGTCTATCCTTTCACAGTCCGAATTACTTTTAAACCTAAATTTATGTATTGACCAGTTTCAGATACCTACCTTTTTTCCCGCCTACTTAGCTTTGATGTGTGTAATTTAGTGGGTGTATTAAGTTTTTATGTGTTTCGTGTGCTTGTAAGTTGGATCATTTAAGGTCTATTTTTGTTAAACATTTCTTGTACAACAATCATAGTAGGTACACACCGTTTCGGTCTGTAGAGTTTAAAATATAGAAGCCAAGTTTGTTTTTCAAGGTTTATTATATTTTAATAGGTATATTTTTTTAGTATTATATTTGTCAACAGCTAGAATAGATAGACCTAAAAACTTTTTTTATTATTATAATAGCTTAAAATTAATTTCGGTCGACAATAATGCGCACTATGAAAGTTGTCAACTAATTTATAATTTGAAATAAAAAATCCTACATTCAAATTAAATACATAATTTGTCTGGCATTGTAAAATCCACTCTGCTATGTCTGTATCGTTTATTAAAAAGTTCTGTACACCATCCAATACTTTTCTATTCGAATCTAGCGTCTGACGTGGAAATGTTGTTTTATTGTTGTCGATAAAAATTGCACGCTGTTCTTATATCATCAATGTTTTATTATATATGCAGCCATGCAGGGTTTGCTCGTACACGGCGAAAACATATTAAAATCGTATAACCCGCGCATCTGGTACGGAACGATCCAATATCGAATGGATAACTCACGTTATTCTCAACGATAAAATTCGATACATACTGTATGTACATACCTGGTATACATTGTATGATTGTTGGTTGCAGCCTGAATTGAACAAAGCAGATGGGGCACCGATCGAATAGTGTATAGTAACAGTCGGATATATAGTCTTCGAGATGTCGTGTATAACGTTTTTGCATTTTATTCTACAGGATTTTTGCATAAAAACGATGAGCTGCAACGACTTAGGTACGATAATTATTTTTATAAAAAAAAAAAATCACATACAAAACGTTACAACAAACCACATACAAAAAATTAAAAGTATGCTTGTCATAAAAATAGTAATAATGTAAATAAAAATATTAAAACGCAATCAGTGTCTGAATACTTTCTATATTTATTTGAATACTTTTTTCTCGAGAAATGTCTTTTCTATACAATACAGACTCTTTGATCAAACGAACACTGTGACGTACATTGAAACCAAGTTGAATGTATTGAATTTGAGCTAGTTTTGTTGTTGATCAAATAATATTACAAGTACGATTCCGTAGAAAATTGTAGTGCATAACAACACGGTCATTTCTCAGTAATAATTTAAATAAAACGCGCATATTGTCAACAGAAATGTTTCCGTATTTGTTTATCAAGCTGGTACATAATATAATATACAGCGAACAGCAATAGTTTAGCTTTTTCGTATAATACACACATTTATAAGTATACATTTACTTTTTGTGTTGTTTTTCAACAAACGTTGCACTGGCTTGTGAGCACATAACTTTATTTATTTCTGTTTAAACTCATACGACATGTGAACGTGTACGGGATGCACGAATGGCGTTACATTTGCATGGTTGGAATGTTTTTGTGGAGTAAATTATGATAATCTAAAACCCCGGTCCGTTTCCAATTAGCGAAATCCAACTTAATTAAATACTACTGATACCGAATGTAAACGTCATATTTTATTGAAATTTCACTTGTCAACAATCATAATATCCGTGTTATTAATATGATATAATGTTACAATAGGAACTGCTACATCCTCTATTCAATCGTATCAACTCTACTTTTTCTATAACTAATGTTTTATTGATTTACAATTTATTGCTGTACTAGGTCTTGCGGTGTTTTCTCTTTACTTGACTTAAAGACAGCACCCGGGTATTTTTACCTTCATAGTGTAAAGAGTTCATAGTCCCATCAGTAGAGATGGGACTTCATCCAAAATCCTGATTCACAAACAAAAAGAATAAAGCAACTATTTTTTTTTTTATTTGAAGAAACAAACAAAATGCATTCAACGACAAAACTGAACGAAATAATTGATAAAATTGAATAACTTCAAGTTATTAGAATTTTTTTACAGATTTTCTCAATCAGCCTTTCATAATTTTTTACATAGATATTTTTAAATTCTATACTCGTGCATATTATTTTAAAACGATTATTGATAAGATTTCATTATGTCTAACGGTTTTTGTAAAAATTCTATTTATTTTTGTATGTACTCCTTTATACCGTCATAATGAACAGTAATTCTCAGCACTTAACTCTCAAATTTATAATTTAGTATTTTTGCATTAGCCACCTCATTCCTACGTCATGTTACTGATCCACTATTTGTGACATTAATACACTTGGATTGCTCTACTTCATCAAATACTCGACCTTGGAGTTCATTCATATCCCATATTCTGTATGGAATTTGTAAGTAAATTTTTACTATTTTGCATCCATCTCGAACTTTGATCGGCCTAATGGATTTTCTTTTCTAGAAACGCACACCTAACCTAACCTTTATA
This sequence comes from Adelges cooleyi, assembly GCF_023614345.1. Lineage (NCBI taxonomy): Eukaryota > Metazoa > Arthropoda > Insecta > Hemiptera > Adelgidae > Adelges > Adelges cooleyi. Next base: position 16,705,607 of record NW_026095893.1, read on the forward strand.
TATAATGATCACTGTATTTTGATATCTATGAAACGGACTTAAACCCCGTTTTCAAAGCTTGAAGACATATTGGAAATATTTTCGCTGGAGTCCTCTGTGGTAAGTTCTACTTTGCACACTATACTCGACAATCATCCACCACCTTGCCCACGACAAAGGCCTTTATGAGGAATATCGAATTCAGAATGCTGTTTCATTTATAGTACTGTGCACCGTGTAAAGTCAGCGGTTGCAAACCGAATAATGACTCAACCGTTCCGGCCGGGCGCGTTCCCGGTTTAATTTCGCTCCCCTCCGGCAGTCTTCTGTAATGTGTAACGTTGCGAAATTAATGCACACTTGAGTCCCCAATCGGCTTGTTGTATATTAATAGTTACTCGGAAATACCTTCTTATGGAACAGTCGAGGAACGGGTTTTCGCCAAACACTAGGCCGTGTTGCGGTTTCATATCCGAGTTGTGCATGAAATAATAACGTCAAATATGAAATCGCTGGGGTATGCTCAGTGCATGGTGGTATCTTTTGCAGAGCCCTAAGAAAAGCGGGCAGACAATTACACCGCACCTTCTCTCTCTCACATCATGGTTCCATACAATAAACGCATACAGGCAAACGACACGGTAAATGCTCACCGCCGCCACCACTTGGGCCGCTGATGACAATTTTAATATTACTTGTCGATGTCACTTAGCAATAGGCATGCCTTATGTATTAAATTTGTTTCACTAGAAGCGAGAGAGGGGGAATATATTCAGGTCGTTTGGGCATATCATATCAAAAGAGATTAGGCAAAGACCAACAAATGATATTGGGCTAAGGAGTTTGAGGATAATAATATTTTGTTCCTATTATCGCCTATTTCCGCCAGTTGAATAGATTGGCTAAAAATTGTGAAACAAATAACTGTGTCATTATGAAAAAATAACAATCCGATTGTATGAACAACCTTAAAAGCTACACACAGTCGTGCTTGTCAGTTTTTAAACAGTTATTCACCGGTATAGCCACTCCATATACTTAGAGTATGGTATTTACCTACAAAAAAGTGGAAGTGTTCCTTTTGGATTGGTATGAGTTTCAGGATAGATAGAGGTAGGCTGGGTGTTTCCTGTTGTTTTCATCCCTTACCCAACATCATAATTTCATAAAACTAAGGTACGTTTATTCGTTTTTGAAAATTTTACCGAGTCCGTACCGTAGTTCTAGACGAATTAAACGAAAGTAATAGCGACAATAACAATAATAATAATAACAATAAGAACAGTAGCTAGTGGAGAACGACTCGTGCGTTGAAACGAGGAAAATATGCAAAAACACAAGCATTTAATTATACATCCTACCGTCCAGAGTGGCAAATTTTCCACGCTACTCTCCTGGGAAATAATATCCAAAAACCTCTGTAAACGCGCGTGTGTCAGGCTGATACGGGAAAACTTTTGATCTTAATTTGCCGCCCTTCTTGATGTACCCACGCGGGTAGCCAGTGGAAGCGTTATCGCCCTCCCCTCACTCTCTCTGTGTCTATTCCCTGACGTGTAGGTGTCAAAAAGCGCTGGCAACCGTCTGATTAGTATGTAGATATACCTTATGGAAGCGAGGCTGTCGGCTGGCTTTCTGCGGGTTCTCTTTCATATATATATATATATATATATATATATATATATATATATATGATATACCGGCAGTAAATTCGTTTTTCTCTCACCTTTATGAGTGTGTGTATTATTTGCGCGAGTAACACAGATCCGAGCACACCTTAAGTGTTGTTGTCGAAACAAAAGTTTGTTCCAACACCAGCGTTGCGGGCGATGATGGTAAAGGAGTATCACTTTTAGCTGTTCGCTTTTGCCTTTGGCCTATCTCCACAGTATTTCCACAGTACACGCGCAACGATATTGTAGAGTTATTAAAATCATTTGCCTCGGCTGTCCCACACGTGTCAGTCAAGGCAATTGAACGACTGAAAATATACATTTCATTTGTTACCTCGATTTGTATTTAGAAAATTCGGATAAGTCACAGAAATAAAAAGTAGACAATATATTAAATCATCAATGTACTATCAAAAACGGGAGTTCTGAAACGAGAGAACGACATAATGTATCTATAATAATTACTCTGATGTTATACAAAATCTAGTTGAATTTTAAGTTTTTATTTTTTTTTTTTGTAGCTTTATAAAACGATTTTATATTTGAATAAAATAATATATTGTACCTACCGATTTGCATGGCCAGTATTAAACTATAAACAAAAATTATAAATCAATATCTCCATACTGATTCAGTGGGTCTTGTTAGCAGAGATAGAATGAACTAAAACAATTAAAAATTAAATTTAAATGCAAATATTTTAGCTTGAGACAAATGACTACGATATTGATTACATTGAAAAAAAAAAACAATTAGTGGCAACTGTCTCATGACTAGGAAAAAAATCAAACACATGATTTTTCTTGTTCGGTTAATTTATCTTTTGTGTTTCCTAATAAGTCTTGTAAGCTGTTGTTTTTTATGGGATTAACTGTACATAATATTTTTTATTACTGCTAACCTTTTTTTCGGTTTATTTTCTTTTTGTAATGTAATCATCGTCTTAATATTTTTGCCCATTTGTATTTCTTGATAAGTTTGAAAATGGAATCTTATTCATACCAGTTTAATGTTGCTATTTCACATATTGTATTCATTCCTTTTTTAAAGTGTTGTTTATCCATAGGAATGAATATCAATATAAAAACCACGCTATTAAAGGCTGCCATTTAATGTTGCCAGGAATGATTTGATTTATACGGAATATACCTAAAGGTGTGAGTTTCTTTTCTCAGAATAAATAGCTTGATTTACATAGGAATCGGTTGCCGAGTGTTTTGAGCTGTTGACGGGCTGATTTTTTAATAGTTTTTCTAGTAAGTAACGCCAAGAGATTTTCAGGAACGACACAAAAAAGACAGAAGCAATACTTGGTAGACCGTAAATGGGAAAACAACTATACAATATATTAGTATGTCAGTTCTGGGTAAAGCTGCAATGTTAATAATTATTGCTGTTGTCATTTTCTTAGAGTCCGCTTATCATAATATGGATATGTACCGACCCTATATAAACTACAAATGGGCGCTTTGAGATAACGCTGCAATTTAGAATTGTTCCGGGTATAGTGTGTGTGGGGGTGTAAAATGACCATTTGCAAATTAAATTAAATTTCGGTGCACTCCATCGATTAACTCTACTAGATGCATTACAAGAGAACAACGCGCAAAATACAAATCATGCTTTTGGGTTTAGTAATAAGTATTAATCCAATTATAGTTTCACTAATTAACATAATTATATTTAAACGGTAAAGTGTAATATCCGTTCCATCGAGGCGACTATATGGTTGTGAAGTCACACAAGTTTCAAGACTTATGTGACTTCCTATCTAAAGTCGTTAAAAATAAACGCTACCGATAAACATCCCACTACGAAATCAGCTGACATAAAACAAGTCTAAGATTGATTATTTTTCTTAAATATAGCCACAACTTTCCAAATGAACAAGTAGCCTCTATGATATTTTCAAGTTAAAACTTAGCACAAGTCCTTGCTTGTTTTTCTTAATAACGAATAATATTTTTGGGGTCATATGGGACATAAGGTACTCTGAAATGGAGCAACCCAAAAAGTTGACGTGACGAATTGATGTAAAAGTATTAGACTGAAGTGAAAAGATACAAAATGTTGATAGAGTAAATGTAGTAAAACTCTAATGAAGCCAGCACCAGCAATGATATATTAATAAGGAGGTAAATTTTGGGCATTGAAAAAGTGAGATAGAAGTAACTGAAATGAGGTATTTGAGGTGGGTGGGCGGAGGCAGACAGGAAGTCGTGTAATGGTTTGAGAATGTCTTAAGGATGTAGGAAATTGGAACAGTAAAACGAGTAAGCAAAATAATTAGGGTTATAGAATTTAAAAGTAAATAATAATAATAAGATGTTTGGAGTAGAACAAGAAATGGCGAACGATATGAAAATGTGGAAAGAGAGCAATTGGCTGTCAGCTTATAGCTATATTCATAGATCTCTTCTATTTAGTTTATTTATTATTAACCTGTAACGTAAAGGAAAGTAAAAGTAAAAGTCTTGAGCCACTATTTCAAGTCTGAACCGCTACTCGGAACGGTGGCTGTATAATATATTTTTATGCTAGACCGCGTGGTGTTATAAATGTATAAAAAAGAAGAAAAAAAATGGCGGATGGCGTTTTCTTGTAATACTTTATCTGACGCGAGTATTTTTTATAGAAGGAAAAAATAAAAAAACTTCTCGAAAACCCGCTCTAAGTGTTTGAGAATATTAAACGTGCTTTTCTTATACACATTGTAAGTTTGCCGCAAGTTTAACCATCAACTTGCACCGCGGCACAACGGCTCGTATCAATTTGCATATTAGCACATCGAAAAACTATCCCACGTACATTGGCCCTCCGCCGTCACCACCGTGCGTTTCCTTTGACGACAACTTTTTACCATGCCACCGTCAAAGTTGAGCAACGAGTTTCCTCCTTTATCCCATACAGATTCCGGTCGATGGACTTAACGTTGGATAATATTACATCTTAATGGTAGCACACCATTGGCAAAAGAGCCTCTGTATCCGTCGGGCTGACAAAAGTATATTTATTGTTCAAACACAGCACGGAAAACGACATTGATAAACAATAGTAGGTGCTAATCTTAGTTTTTGAACAATAAAAAACTATTAAATACATTGCATTATGGACCATTATAATAATACACTACAGGCATTAGAAAACTATGTATTTTATTTTGGCATCGTCGAATCGAGTAAAAATTAACCTATTAACGTCCAGTGGTCCCTTTTGGGACTCAAAAATTAGAAAAATATAGCTACGGGCGTTATTAGGTTAAATAAAAAAATAAAAAATATGTCAAAAGTATTCAAAATAAACATTTGGCCATTTTTTAAATGCACGATTGGTCCAATACTAATATTTGTTAACGCATAATATTTAATTAGTGGTTGTTATAATGTAAAAAACGCTATTGTACGCAAGTTAAATAATTGTGTAAGAGAGAATTTTAAAATTTCTGTGATGACCAATTTTATCAGTATGAAAAATGTGTAAGGAATGTTGTGAACTACTCGAGTATATCTGACCGATAAAATGAATTTATTTAATAAAACTCCAGGTTTTTTTGTTGAAGGATTTTTTGTAGAGAAAAATCTTAACAAATATAATAAAAACATATTTTTCTTTATCAAAATCATAATAGTAATATTAGCTCTACGTGAAACGGATCGTACACAATTATTGTTTAATAGAATAAATTATTTTTAACAATATGTACAAACTATGCTAATTATAAATAATAATACCTTAGATTAAATAAAACCAGATAGTGCACTCTAAAAGAATTAAAAAATGTAAACAAACTTTAATAATTTCAGGTCAGTGTGACTAAAAAATGAAAAAAAAAAAATAATCCTTCTGTGCTACAGTTTGGCCAAAAAAATCTGATCAAGCATCTGTAATGTTATCACAGTCAACCTTTGTTAAGCGACTACTTGTTATCAGTAATTTTTTTCAATTTATGTTATTATTAAAAATAGCTTGTACAATATTTTCGGCACTATTATAATATGGCCGTACTGCATTCAGTTTGAACCAATCAAAAATCGTTGTTTGATAATAATCTATTGTGTTACTATGGAGCTGTGCACTATCTGGTTTTATTTAATCTGCGATATTACCCCGTTTGGTGTTATTTATATTGCAAAATACTATAAACCCGCCATTCATGATGTACCGGTCGAGGGTCTGTGGCAAAACTACTACGAAATTTCTATAAGCTTTTAACTGAAATTATTTATGGCCGTCCATTATTCCACAGGTCCGTCTCACATTCCTTCCCCCGGGTAATGCCGTTATAATTCGAGCAACCCACGGGGATAGCTTGCTTCATTACCATGAACATTATCGCCCTACCCTCGAAATACACTAACTTTGAACTGGACCTAAAACTTCGGTCCCTTCAGTGGGATTAATTTCGTTGAAAACTTTTTAAAAAAAAAATCAAATCGTCCACCGTTTGCGTTTTGTGTTTATTCTATTTTTGTTTTTTAATGTGTATATTACCCCCGAGCCCTCTTAAATTTAATTTAAGTTCTCTCACGGTCGGACGGCTTTCACGATGTGCCGTAATACAAGCCAAACCAATACAGTAAGCCCGTCCCGACAGAAGTTTCGTAATACGATTAAACACTCAAAGGTTGTTTGTGCAAACATATTTTTTATACATAAATGTAATTAGTGTGGTTTATTTGTCTACCTCTTAATTTTAATAATAAACACGGGCCTGGCTCTAGAAATCTATATCCGTATCATTATGCTACGGTACCTGCTAAGATGGCTAAGACACAGAAAGGTGGTCGAAATTAGAAACTATATTATACAGGAGATGGTCGGTTTTGGCCTTAGCCGGCGGTTTTGGCGGCAAAGGGATATAATTAGCGAGACTATATGCATGGAACAGCGGCGAGCCTAAAGGTTAAAACGGGAAAACGTGACCCGAACATCAAAGAGCCGTGTTTATGTTTTAAAATAATTAGATTTTTTAGATTTTTTATGAGCAAATTTCTAATGAAAACTCGAGTGCAAACAACCCCCATATACTGCCGGGTTGGCCGTGGGGTGCTACTTCATCCGTTGTAACGCGGTTATGATTTCACGGTTGCCCGAGTCTCCATCACACGGTGGCCCGCATGTCAGGGGCAAGTTACACAAAGCAGACTACGCCGGCAGAGGAGAGGAAGACCAAGCTTCTTGGGGTGGAAGGGCAGCGGTTATAATGAAAAGTTCAGAGTTACACGAAACAAAGGTTTAACGTGCACATATGTCCCCTAAGCGCCCTTCGCTTGGGGGGAGGGTGTGTGTCCGGCGACGGTCGACGTCGAGGCGTTGGTCGTTTCCAAAGATAATAATAATAATCTGCCGCAGATACAATATCGTCGTACAATATTAACATCTGGCCGGCCAACCCTTCAGGAAAACGACTTCACACAGGAAGCAATAATAATAATTACCTACCGCTACACCGTCGTCACCTGCACAACTTTGCCGGAGTTTAACCGGCTGGGGTCAAACTTACTGGAGTAAGTTTCGCACCGGAGGAAATCGATTATATATTATTAATGATTTCCGCGTCGGCCTATGAGAACGTTGACAGTTTTCGAATTGTTAATTTCAATAACAATAATATTATTACTATAACGGAACGCCTTATGCCGAACCGTACATATAGGCGTTGGAAACGCACATTTTACACACAGCTCACCTTCGGATTGAATTAAAAGAAGTATGACTCGGTGCGAAGTGTAATAAGTTTCGGATTTCAAAGCACACGTCGTTTGTGTGAACCACTCTTGTATGTATTATAAACTCTTTATAAACTTTAAACGTATAACCGAAACGATTTCAAACGAGCGCGACAGTTCACGTGACAGTTTGAGTGTTTGATATGATTTACATACGTATAGCGATTTTAATATACTATTTTCATCAACGTTTACTTACGAGGATGAAATACTTCCTTGTCAAGTATTATTCGGAGAGCGTACGACAAAGCTTAGCATAATATAATGTACGTTTATAATCAAAATCGCACAGCCGTTGAAATAAATATTCAAACGAGTTCGTTGCGGTCGTTATAGTTAGACGACAAACACAAATGAACCGAGATTGACTAGATCTATCGAGGTTAATACAAATATGATTAATTTAATCAGTTTCGAAAAATATGTAAGCATTGTGGGCCAAGGGAATGTTATTAATTTAGTTGATAGTTAATTTGAAACAATATTGAACGTCTGTGACAGCTTTATAATAAGTCATATTCAACTGTAATCAATCAATTGACAATGATGATTTTATAATTAAAACTGTTAGTTTTAATGAAATAGACTTATCCCAAATTATTGAATCTTTTAAATTTGCCAATGGAAATAATATAACATTCTCTAAATGAACACGTGTTAAGTTTCTGTAAAAACAACGTCACAACCCTTAATGATTTGCAGCCACAAGGGTTGTAAGACAAAGTCGCTAGAATGAATAATGAAGAAACGCACATGTCCTGTGATTGCGTGCCTAATTAAACGGATTATGACAAATCGACAAAACTTGGCGTTGGTATCCGAGTAGTTTTTCTTTTAAATGTATTCGTTACTGTTGTCCATTATATATTTTTAGTACGTTAGTAAGAACGTCGAAAAACGTACAGCAGCAAAGCCAATTCGGAAAAAAAAAAATAAGAGAATTAAACTAACGGATTTGCAGTAAAACTTAAGTGCCGATCAATTTTCACAAAAGGCACGAGGTCCAATCACATTAAGATTACGACGGCAGTGCAATGTGAAAGACAAAATTCTTGTTTACGCCCGTCGAGCATCGTTTAAATTCAATTGGCCTCTTATCTCGCTGGAAAAAGTGTCACTTTCTGTTCTCTTAAAGTGACGAGTGTTCAAGGGGCTATGTTCGTTATTCCTGGTGTCGTTAGGTATTTCCGTTTCCTCGTTCTCTGCTGTATTACGAAACCCTGTCACGTTGTTGTTAAAAGAAAAAAAGAAAATAATATATATCCCCTTTTCTTTCTTTTCTTAAAAATAACATTTTTTTTCCCTTTGGCACCCACGTAGGTGATTGTTTTCGGCTTCCTTGCAAATAACAGCTATTATTACCGCACTCTCTGAGATGTATTTTTATAAAAATACCAATCGAATTACATTGTACGTTCTTCTTCTTCTTCTTCAAATAATAAAGTCCTCGTAAAAAAATACAACCGTAGTCTCGACTACTGAACAACGTTTAGTAACACTCGAATAAGGAAAAAAGTCTGTACGTTAATTTTCCACGAGATTTAAAATAATAAAACATAGGACTGTAGTTTTGTGTTGACAATTACAAACAACAATCTTGTTAAAGTTGTACAACTTAAATTGATCTTTAACTATTGTACCACGATCCGAAAAAGTGGTTGGTGATAGTATTTTTAATTTAGAATTGTAATTATAAAAATTGAAATCATAGAAAGTTCACTAACAATGATTCTTATATAATGATCATCATATATTCTGATGGCACGTCATATGATCTTAATCTGGTCTTGATAAGTTCCAGAAATCACGACAGCGTATTGAGATAGGTCAAGGAAAAGTGTTCATCCGGATTAAATAGATATGAAACGTAGCTACCAAGAACATTATAATGCAAATACGTCACTTACAGGATACATTTAGGGACTGATTCGAGGAATTAAGGTTTACAATAATACCGTAAGAGAAAAGCACTCGTATTGCGATAATTAAGCTAACATCTTAACGCAATATTCGTATCTTCGGGTTTAATTAAAAATTACCCCACTCTGAACCGAAAAGCAGAGTTGGAATTGACAAAATATATTGTTTTTCACACACAAGAACAAAAAATGTATTGGCTATTGTTTATTTTAGATATTTTGAAAATTTCAACATATACCATTTGTTATATCAACTATACTATATTTACAGTCTGTAACAAAAAAATACAATCAGCAAATCGGATACTATACATTATTACTTAACGGAAAACATGATAGCACAAAGTGTCCAATAACCCCACTTTAATAGCATACAGCGTGATCGTGATCTCTAGGGTTTAATAAAAAAATTCAATTTTTTTTCATATGCAATGTGATCCTAACTTTTCTTGTTTTTCCTCACTCCCAACTTGGTTTTTTTGACAGCAACTTTCAAACTCAAATTGTAACGCATACATTTCATTAACTTTTCAAATGGAGAATAATGTAAATACTGAAAATTTTCACTAGTCGATAACCAGTTTTGAATAACTATTTCTTAAGTTTTAAGTTTAAGGCATGAGGAAGGTTGAGTGTATTATTATTAAAAACTAAGTTGGGAGGGCGGTAAAAACAAAAAAAAATGTGGAAAATTGAGAACACATTGTGTAAAAACATTATGAAAAAAAAATGTTTTATTTCGTATTAAACCTTATGACATATTGAGTGGTTCATGATAAAATGATCACTCTGTATGTACCTACATATTATTGTGTCACAATCAATACAACTTTGAAATTGGACGAACAACGTTACCGAACACCTCTCTTGTGTTATAAAACCAGTGTTGTTCTTTTATGGAGAACACAAATTATCTCATCCAAATGGTGTAGGGAAAATGGATAAGTTATGAACCTCCGGGGAGTGTCGAAAATTTCATCGTTCGCCAAACCGTGTAGGTACGCAACGTGATCGTGGTGTGTGTGTTTTTTGTTTTTTTTTTTACTCTCATACTCTTGTACTTACAAATCATCCGACATCTCCCGTTTCGACCGACTCTTGGGAAATACATTCTCGTTGCATACGTTTAATCAGGTTTCTTGTTGAACGATTTTCATCGTTTCTCCACCGACCCAGTCTCCCAGTCTCTCCCACCGTCGCAGGGGTGATGCGTTGAAACTTTGCACTTCCAAACAGACATACATTATGTGTGTGTAGTATGTTCCAGAATAAGTGTCAAACAGTAGACAGCTTTCTATTTTCGCAATTTCCAAGTACAAAAAAAAAATTCACATTTTCGAAGTTCAACGCTGTTGCGGGTTGTCTGGCACACTCTGTACACATGCAAGGTGTGCCGCAACTCCGGCTAAGATAACGACGACTGCCCGAAGACGAATTTAAAAACGAAAAACACTGACTGATGGCGCACAATACGTAGGCGGTAAGACGTTTACTTCGCAACTCCTTTCGGCTAGGTTTGCGATGAACAAAACACTTGTTATCTAATGTTTCCAGTCGTCTGCTCAGCCGTGTCAGAAATCGACATATTTTCCGACCACTGTCTTGTTGTTATTGACCGTTCACCGTACAAATTTGGCCGAGCTGATTGGAACTTACGTTTCGGTCCATGGCACAGGATCTTGTCTGCAACAATCCCCAATATTAATGTAGAAAAAACTTCTATCAATTTAGTATAAGCCGTTAAGGCTAGTAAACGTAGTAGCTAAAAAATCATATATACTAACGGTTTGGTATTTAACATTGTTCAAAGTCCAACGATAAAAAAAATAACAAATTACCTGCAACAAAAGCTACAAGACAACAACAATTATTACAAAAATCAAAATGAATAAATACTCTGTTATTATTTAGCTGTTATGGCTGATTAAGATAGATTGTTTCGAATAAAAATTAATGTCCCAGCGAAGAACTATACTGTGTTATACAAAATAAAAGAGGAGATCCTTAGGAACTCACTCCGAATAACTATGATAAGAATTAATGTATCTATATATTGTACATGTACGATAAATAATGCAGAAAAAGAACAACGTTAATGCGAAATGTTTCGATTAATGGAGCATGGTAAAATACTATACACTCGAGAACTTCCTGTTATAATCATACAGGAAAGATGGAGAGACGGCCAACGTGAAATATACATCTATTACTTCCTTTACGATGTATTATATTCGAATTTTATAATATAATATATAAAGGACTAAATCTTAAATAAAAAGTACTTTAACTGGCGAATATGATTGGGGCGGATGTTTAAACTAAAAACGAGTATGGGAAAGTTATTTTCATTCGTTTGTAACAACAGCTATGACAATAAACGTTTTTCTATCAAATTTCTTTGTGCGGAATCAAAAATGTATGCAGTAAAAATATTACTCTACTTTAACTGCAAATGGATGCGCCGTGGATGTGCGTTCGTTTTATTTTATAGTGAGGTTTCATAAACTACTTATCTGATCCCGAGAGATTATTATTTCATTGTATCCAAACAACCGTCACTGTATCAACAACAAGATTTCTGAGAACCGTTTCTTTTGTGTAAATATAACAGTCATAGATAGTATATTAGGTTTAATTTTTCCAAGAGCTGAGGGCACAACGATTTTTGATGAGTATTAATTTTGTTTTTATAGTTTATCATTTGCTTCGGAGGAAATTACATTTTAGACACTACACGGCCGAGCACGCCCATTCATATATCGAACTCACGAGGCCTCTGACATTTATTAGAAACCCTGCGTTTGTTTCAAGATGAACCACAAAAACGGTCATATTAAGCTTTAGGGTTGCGCGAAAGTTCCAAAACATTTTTAAACCCTACTCGGTATTTTATACCTCTGGGTCGCAATTAATTTATAAGTTAAGGACACCATCTGGACAGCTTGTGTGGTATAACGCGTGCACTGTCACAGGAAACTCTTTAAACATGTAAGTGTATAATGCAGAAAAAATATCAATTTTTTTTAGTTTTATGCGTCACTTTGTTCAATGTTATTTATTGTTATACCGTCTTAGTAGAGTACACCAAAATATATTATACATATTAAATAATTAATTAATAAATAGTATATCCTTAATACCTACTAACATTGCATTTTATAAAAGAGCCATAAAATTCGTTTTCCTTTAGCTAACGAGCTCAAATATTTGTATACATGTCAATTTGTTATAAATTTCTAATTTGAATAAGCAGAAAATGAAACAATATTTTATTGTAATCCGCTCGATTTGTTGGTGTCTATGTAGCAAATTGATCGTTTAATAACTCAACACAAATCTATGAAAAGAATATATTACAAACGTATACCAATGTAATTTGTATAGTACTATTTTACATACATAACTGCATATTAATGCGATATTATAATCTAGAGTTTAATATGGATTCTGTTATTGAAATTTGCATAATCATTATTCAAATATTGTTATCGCCTGATATTATAGCATGGATACACAATTTTGTCTTTGATCAGAGTACAATGTCCTTACGGTTCAAATGCTTAGTTGTGGATAATAAATACAGCATGATTAATACCAAACATAACGTTAAACCCGTCTCACTATGGGTATTATGTAAAACCCATGAATAACACTTCACGTTAATATTGTGTAAATAGCCTAATTTATAGCTTTACAAAGAGTAAGTTAGATTTTTAAAAACATGTTTTACAATAATAGTATTCAATTTATACAAACTGAAATTACTAAAATTACTATTAATGCACAGGGTTTTGATTTTTTGTTTTGGAATTTCAATTATAATTTGTGTATAAAAAGATTGCGTTTTGCTACGGTGACTTGTTTTACATGTTTTCATGATTCTTGATAAGTAAACACAAGTTGAAAAATAAAATTCAGCTTGATTCTCATACTTATGTTTACACAGTTTTAGACGCCTGCTTTCGAACGAGTTAACACACTAGTCTTCTAGTCCTATATGTACTACTATTGCCTATAGCAAGAGCCGTTTAATTGGTTGACAAACGAACTTTGGCACACAAAATTGGTAATTTAATTTTTTTAATGTATGTCTTTTGTGTTTTTATTTCTCTTCCAAATCAGTTATTTTTATATCATATTCTGACACTTAATGGTAACGTGTGTATTCATTATGATGTTAACAGACTTTAACTAATTTCTATTCTGCTGCATTGGGTCTTCTTGAACTACAGCTAAGAACGTGTGATATTGATAGTTTAATATAATATGTCATGTACTGAATTAAAGAGAAAACGACATGCATTTGAACTAAGTTTCACCCTTCGATAACCGGAGCTGCAAGCCGTTTCTTATCACGTCTGGCTTCAGCCGAAGAATATTATGCATGATTTTGATGTTTTTTTATATGTACTCGTTAATATGTATTTATATAATAATAATTTGTTTAAATAACAAAAAATCAACAAATTTTAAATAACCTTCGGTCATTCATTGGTACGAATGCAGTGACGAAAGCCCCCCAGCGGCGAATAGTTGTGGTTCAAAACCGAAGGGCAAACATTTTTTTTTTTGCATATTTTATTTTTATTTTTCTCAACTGTTTTTGAGAAATGTTAACAGATACATGCGTTTGACGTTACGAACCCATGAAAACTATAATAGTTGTTTTCTTGACGTTGGATAAGAATTACAACAGGACAGGCGAATACAGAATAATTTACTTAACAACAGAAGATGAAAGACTAGTTACAAAATGGATAGGAATAGTTCTTCAAAAAAACAATGGTACAGAGATATGTGCAATACAGCGTTAGAATAATTTTAGTCAAATTAGACACTAAGCCAGTAGATACTGCGACGTTGACAAACGTTGAAAAGGGGATAATATATTTAAGGAGTATTATGTTTTGAAAATACATTAAAATGTTTCTTATTTAATCTGATTTTAATCTAACTTACACTTTAGATTTTGGGTGCTTGCGTTTTATGTATAAAATTTTAAAGTTCTTTCACTGTCTAACTAACTTATCCGCTTAGATTTTCTTAGAATATATTACATTTTTCCAAAGTGAATGATAAGCTATACCTATAATATCTAAAAATAGATTAACAGATTTTCAATAATGATTGTTTTTTCAATTATTATTACTTGTGAAAAACGCAACACCTTCTTATACTTATTCGCATGGAAAGTAATATTATTGTCTTTATTATAATAATAATATTAATTATCATGCATATAACATATAGACAAGCTATGATTTACTGTATTGATTTATTTGTATAATACAAAACACTTTCATAGGAACTTTATAGAGATATCCATAGTAGACTCTATAGGAAAAAATATATTTTATATTTGGTCGATTTTAGTGAGAATAATAGAGCATGATTTTTAAGTTATCGATAAACTAAGTATATAACTAGTAAATGTATTGCAGAATAATATTATTACAATTAATGTTAATAATATAATAATGTATTGCTACTACTTTTAAATATTTTTTACTATACTAAAAAAAAAAGGAATTTGAACGTTGATTAGCTTTTTTTATAAATCCCGTACAGAAATAATAAAATACATAAAAACGTAGACAATTAGATCAGTAAAAACTTGACATTTTAAACCAAAACCAGTATAAACAAACACAATCTAAAACTAATACAGCATTAACTAGCACAGTCTAAACCAAACACAGTGCAAACCAAGCTTAGTCTAATCCAGTGCAGAAGAAGTTGGGTCAAAGTTTGGAATCAGCGTATAACCTGACAAAAAAAATGTGTTGGCTGGGCCTAGATACAATATTATATGAAAAATAAACTTCTAAATAGTCCTAATAAGGGTCTACCTGATAGAAAGCTTAAGACCTTAGCTGTAGGGGTGGGCGGAACTTGCAAGCAAATGGTCACAATACATCCATCCCTTACAGTATTTATAATAACCAGCGGTAATTTGTTTTTAAATTTTGTAGGCACATCAATATGCTCGTTTGTCCGAAGCTTATACAATGACACCTACAATACAAATTCGTCGAGATATACTTGTTTAGTTGGTTTCATACAAAGTACGTGTTAGTATATATTTGTGTTATATTCTATAGCTTCAAGATTGCAGCACAGTGAACCGAAAAAACGGTAAATAGTGTTCGCATATTCAATTTAATATCGCGGCAAGAAAAAATTGTTTACAAAATAAAATATGAAACCGACATTTCTTTTAAGACAATAACATGCGTTTTCATTCGTATAGAGTATACGTTTTATATGTTAACAAAAAAAAATACATATCTGTAATGGTAGAAATACCGTTATTGATAAAGAAAAAACATTGTAACTAACGACAATATTGTGGTTAAAAAACTTACTTTTGTTATTATATAGGATGAATACGATTAGGATTGCCTATCTCTTTCTTTTAATAACTTATTGCCATAAATACACATATAATGAAAATATCTTTCGGATACCTGTTGACTGTTGATTCGCTCACACATAGCAGCTGAGTAATTGTCTGCGTTCAAAAACTTTTTTTTGAAGGGGGGGGGAGATTGTCCTTAGTTTTTAAAAAAATAGACTACATGGAAAATTGTATGTGTATTATAGCCCCATTTTGGATCTACTTTGGTCTAACTATCAGAATTTAAAACTGAAAAAGCTATGTAAAGAAAAAGTTTCCATTATATTACTATTTTGGTTTGTCAACATTTATCGGTAGTACAATGTTTAAAACATATTCAATACAAATTTCGAACGAACTCGACTATTTTTCAAAAAAGTATTAGTGCTTTGTAATTTAGAGTTAAGAAATATGTGCATTTTGTTTGGTCGTTTTTCTACATTCCAAGAGAGCAAATCTTTAATTAATTGTTTGACTTCTTACAAAATATTTCAAATTTTGCATTTTCAACTTAAAGATTCCGGCGCCGTTTAAGAGTATCTAGCAATTTTTTTTTATTATTTGTATATAACGAGTACGTGCTCATTTATTTTTTGTAGGGACGGGGAGTTTTTTTTCTAACAATTTTCACTCAAGCCGTTACATTTTAAAACGTTATGGAGTGTGGGACACTTGTACACACAAAAAACGATACTTGATTTTTGAAATCGAGAAAAACAACCGATAAGCTTACATATTTTTCAACTTCTAGTAATTCTTATAAACCTGTGTTCCTCCTTCTCAATACGATCCGTTATCCCTACGCCCCTTTCCCCGCTGTACTGGCTTTTCTAGCCTTTCTTGCTTTTGTTCTAAAACTTTTACAGCGCGAATTTTACTGTCAAGAGTGTACATAATATAGTATAGCCATAAAACAAATATCAAACCAAAAGACAATGTGTACAATATGCATACATTATTATGGGACACATAATCGTCCTTTGTGTTTTATAGGCGATTTTATTGAAAATGAAACATAATTTTTTTTGGATTAATATTCAAACAACAGTTTGAAGAAAAGAAACATCTGTATGAAAAAAATCTTAAATAGCATGACTGATTCGAGAATATTGTCAACTTATGATTTTGTTTTAGCCTTTGATTTTTTGTAACAATACGCCGAGCAATGTTAATAGGTGCACACGCTATAGCGAAAAAACTAAATTTGTTGGCCCTGATTTTGTACATGAATACTACCAATTTTTAAAATAACATACATTAATTGTTTAATTTAAAAAAAAAACAACATGTATAGTCTTTGGCGCCATAGCTTTTTAAAAACGGCAAGGTAAAAAGTGTCCAGGAATACATTTTTTTAATTTAAAACTCTACTGGTTAGTATTAGTATACTGTACAAATAATTTACAAATATTTACAATTTACCCTTAAATTACAAAATAATTACTAACTGTTTACCAACTCAGCCAATGCGGGTGTAATAGGTTAAACAAATATGAAATCTAAAATAATATATATTTCTGTAAAAATAGCATATAACATAATATTACTACATTAAACACAGTAACTATTGTAATAATCTTTCGTCAGGACATAAATAATCACCGACGATAAATTCAACTTCTTTCTTGTTAAACGTTCTGCAATCTGAAAGTACAAAATTCTATACATTTTTCAACAAACGAATCCGGTCAATTTGTCAGAAAAAAGGATGTGCATAATAATGAGTTACACTTACGAAATATTTTTAATTAAAATCATTCAAATTTTAATTAAATTTTAAGTTTAAACTATTACTGAGGATAATTTTTTTTAAAAAAACCGATCATGTATCCCACAAGTTTTTTATTTATTTTGTTCACCAACAATTGGTGGTCCGAGAATCATGATTTTTGGTTTAAAAAATAATTACAATTTACAGCTATACAAATGGCAAACTCCATTACTAAAATGTTTTTTCAGTAGTTTTGATTATTTTACTCAACACATTTATTAATTATAATTTTATTGTTTATTACCTTTTGTTGACATTTTGTACGATATTGCCGTTTTCGGTTTCCCAAGATATGGAAATTCGGTAGGAATAACATTAGAACTATAACAGTATCTTATACTATTAATTAAGTCTCCTAAGTCATCAAATGTTATACCTTTTGGCTTATCACACGAAATGAATAGCACATGAATAATCACATCCTATTGTTTTAAGAATAAAAAATAAATATTAGAATGTATTCAAAAAGAGAAACAACAAATCGCCGCCCCGGTAGAACAATGACCTAACTACAAAATTTGGTAAAACGGGCTAAATGTTTCAATGTCTTTAAATATATCGAACGCATAAGGTAGCAAAACGATGAAACTGTAGTTGTAATAATTTCCCAAGCATTCCCATTCCATTAAATGTACACCCCATAACTTTTTAGTGAAAATAATTTGGTTTTTTCGTTCTCCAGTAAAATTTCAATTTTTGCAGTTGAGTCATTGTTCTACCGGGGCGGTGACATGGTCTATTATTTAAAAAATAATTAGTGTAAGACGTTAAAAAAATCATCAAATAAATAATTTGCCATGAAAATCGTATCATTTTACTGGTGGAAAGTATGTATATATATTTTGTTGGTTTAAGAAAAAAACTATATTGTTCACGATCCGAGAAGATAAAAAAAAAATGAAAAATAACTACAAGTAAAAAAATCACTCAAAAAACTTCTGCAACAATAAGATAAATTCTCTAAACAATAATTTACACTTTTAACTAATCAGCAAGAATAGTACATGATTGTTTTTAACCTAATTTATATAGAATAATTGTATCTTGGAATATTTAGTGTCCCAGCACATAAAACTTAACTAGCCTTTATTTTGTAATACAATTTTTTATTTACCGGTGCTGTTTCTGAATTTTCAGATATGAATGGATTCACGATATTTATAACTTCGTCTTCTGTGTATGTAAAGTCTGAAAACACAAAATAGTTCACATTTTTTAAAGAAAAAATTACGAAAATTTTAATTCGAAGGAATTAAAAATAATTATGTATAATATTATAATAACAATAGTGTGATAGTAAATATACAGTTTAATCAAAACATATAATTAAAAAAAATAATAATAAATAAATCGTGAATCTCATTTTCTACTATTTTATTATACACCATCAAATAAGTCTTTTCAAAATTTATTTTCTGGTTGTTGTGTTAAGAATTTCGTTAAAACATTATAAAATAATTTAAAGCTATACAAATGACAAACTTGATTAATAAAACGTCTTTTTTAAATATTTTTTGAACAATTTACTCGATAAATGTATTGATAAGTCATCAACAGAGAAAATTTCTGTGTTTGTGTTGCGTCGCTCTTCTACTTTTGCAATGATATCTCTTAATCCTGTTAAGTTTACGGCCCATTCTTCATCATCGACTTTGCCCTCATGATTTGAATATTCCTCGATGACTTCACCTATAACTTGCTATTGTTTTCGGATTATGAATTAGACGTTAAAAAAAATATATAAACCGGGTGTAATGTAAAGGTCTACCGAGCTTCAAATGAGACATTCAGGATGCTCTAAGAGTCAATAAATGGTATTAAATTTTTTTTAATTGTAAAATTGTTTAAAATAGAATTCGTATCTCTTGTAAAAATTGTCTAACGAAAAAAAATTACTTCAGATTTGAAATCAGGAGAAAAAATCTTGTTGAATTGATTGGTAACATCATTTTTTGGTATCTGCCCACACATACGTCCACAGGGTGGCCACCGAGTGGCCGGCATGTGACTAAAACCAACATATGGCATGCGACACATCATTTAATATAAAATAATTCTAAGGACACCACTGGATTGAGAATAAAATTCTAACCCAAAATTATGTGTCACATGCCATATGTTTGTTTTGGTAACATGCCGGCCACTCAGTGACCATTCGGTGGACGCGAGTATGGCCAGATACCAAAAAATCATGTTACATAACAATTCAACAAGATTTTTTCTCCTGATTTCAAATCTGAAATTGTTTTTTTCGTAAGACAATTTTTAATGAGATACGAGTTCCATTTTAAATAATTTAAAAATGAAAAAAAAAATGACCACCATTTATTGGACCCATAGAGCATTCTGAATGTCTCAATTGAAGCTCGGTAGAACTTTACATTACACCCTGTATATATATATTTATATAATTTACACATACAAGTCTAAACACCAAACTACCAGACATTTGTATACTTTTTTTTTCAGCCTAATAACATTAATTTTATAGTAATTAAGACATTTGTTGTTATTATTATTATCTATTATTTATAAGTGTAAGTATAGTTAACATAAACTCTTTGATGTAAAATGATGGGTAAGGTTAAGAAATTACATTTTATTTTTAAATATAATTCATTTTGCACATAGTTAATCAAGAATCGCAGAAATTGCTATAAATTGTAATTCTTTAATATGTGCTCGTTATACTTACAAGTTCATCAGGTTCGCAAGTTTGGAGAATACCCTGACATTGCAAAAAGTATGATGACACGCAGAAAAACAGTATGACATTTTTGGAATACATTTTAAATTTTCAAACAATATTCTTGGATTCAAAATGTTTAATTATTAGTTCGAAAAGTAAAAACTGTTTTAAAACTATTCGATTGTACTATACTTATGTCGATTTTATAATATAATGGGGGTGTAGTATTTTTTTTAACTATCGCAAGGCTTTCTATGGGAAGGTCTACTTCAGGAAAGAAACGGTTTCAACTTTGTAACTATTGAGCTGTGCAATTTCGCTGTAAACAAGAGTTGTTTTCGAACGTTCTTATTTGTGTTGTTTGCCATTTTTCATACGCACACACGCGACTGTTATTTTTTAGAAATAATAACAGATTCTTCAGTGTTGATGTTGTTTACCAAAGTCGGACGACTTTGCATGGCGTTTGGGCTATTTGCCCAGATGGCCTTTTTGGTGAATTTCTATTTCACTTAAGATCAATAATATCATAACCTATTTGGGTAGATTTTTAACTATTATACCTGTTAACAGAATCATGATAATATAGGAGAAGCGCGGTTTTCGACCGGGTCGCTCCACCACGACATTGTAATCTTGTTCTTAGTCTTAATAATTGTGTATGAACCCTTCCAATAAGGATCGCAGGTTGATGCTATCTACACGGATTTTAATAAATCATTTGATTCTGTTAACCACTGCGTTGTCATCAAAGTCCTTGAAATTTCCACGGTTTCGGCGAGCCTTTTTTTATTTTGTTTTAGAATTTCTAATTATAATTTATGCATAAAAAGATTGTGTTTTGCTACGGTGACTTGTTTTGAATTTCCATGATGCTTGATAAGTAAACACAAGTTGAAAAATATAATTCAGCTTAATTCTCATATTTATGTTCATACAGTTTTAGACGCCTAATTTCGAACGAGTTAGCAGACTGGTCTTCTAGACCTACATGTACTATTATTGCCTGTAGCAAGAGCCACCTTAGAACTTTTAATTTTTATAAAGAAACGAGGACAAGTGGCTAATCATTTTAAAGAGTATTATATTTTAAAAATACATTAAAATATTTCTTATTTAATCTGTAATCACTAACATTTACATTTTAGATTTTAGACGCTTGCGTTTTATGTAAACAATTTTAAAGTTGTATAACTGTCCAACTAACTTAACCGCTTAGATTTTCTTAGAATCTATTACATTTTTCCTCCGAAATAAATGACAAGCTTTACCTATAATATCTAAAAATAGATATAAGTTTTTTAAAACTTTAATTAACAGATTTCCAATAATTACTATTTTCTCAGTTATTATTACTTGTAAAAAACGCAATACTTTTGTATACGTATTCACATGGAAATTAATATTATTGTCATACACTCTCCTGATTAGATTTGACAATTAAAGTTATTTAAACAAAATCGGTGGAAGTCATTGTGTGAGATATATAATTTTGTAATGTTAAAAATATACTTTTGAATTTAGACATTTTAATGGTTGATTAAAATGTACTACGTGGTTAGCTGTCAAAAAAGATAGTTGTAACAAGCCCATACCATTTACCATCAAATTGTAACAAGTTAATTAAATGAATTTTCACATTACATGAAGACAAGTCATGAGAATATTATTAGTGTGTATTTTGGAAACGTCAAATGAGGGATTTAGAGAAAAAGACGACTAAGTCCTAACTATTTAAAAAACTGGCGTTTTTTTGTAACTAAAATCGTTTTCACGCGCAGCGTTTTTAAACAAATTTTAAATATATTTCAAATATGCCTAATGTCGCTCTAGTAGTAGCTAAAAGAAAAACAGAAGTATAGCAGGTGGTCGGCAATCAACAGGTTCGGGAAAAAAATTGTTTTTACTGCCAGAATTGGTTTGTTTGTCTTCTCCATTGCAGTTGTGCGTGCACGTTTGTTTCGTCGGTATGTCTATAAACTGTTTGTGCTTGCCATCGAGTGAACGGTGAAGGGTCACAGGTTGAAACGACAAACGCTGTAACTATAATATTAACATAATTATTTACTCAGTCTGTGCACGGTGTATAGTGTATATGACCGTTTCCCGTTGCCCGCGAGCCGAGCCATTAAAACAAGCACGGATGACTTGTTTCGTCGACTGAAATTCCAAAAAGAGGTGTGGGTGCCCGCCAGAGGGTTTTCAGGGTCTCGCTTTTACCAGTAGGTCAGGTCACAAGAACGATTTCCCTTCTAATTGGCGACGAGAGCCTTTGAAGTCTTTGGGAAAAGATACAGCCCGCCTGCAGTTGGGGGGGCGCCGACAAAACGCTAATTACACGGTCGCCTGCATCTATTTTCATTGCATTATTATTATTGTTATTACATGTCGGGCAGACATTTTGTTTGTCGTTTTTATTCATTTTTTATTTAAAGCAATATAATTTTTTTTTTTTTTTGCTCTCTGGCCGTAATCGTTTGAAGACGCCAAAGGCGCGCGTATAACGTGTGCCTAGGAAAATGAAGAAGAAATAAAAAAGAATGTCTATGTGCGTTTTTCCAAAAGACCGAAACGATGCAACGACTTTAACAGAATTTACAATGACCTCGTCGGTGCTTGATGTTAACCGTTTTCGTATAAGCCGTTTTATTTTTTTTTTTACTTCACTCCACTGCTGACGGATGCATAAAATAAACGGATACAGCTGTTGCGACGAACAACCACCCGGCCGAACCGTTCAAAGCTAATAATTTTACATTATATATAATAATACTGCTCTCGGAGTACGCGGATAATGATTTCGCTTGGTAAATCAAATTTTAATTAAGTGCGTAGCCAAGCGCAAGCAGTAAGTATATTAAACTATTTGATAATACGGCCGTTGTACAATACTAAACTGAACGTTATTATTCGTACACAATTTTGCTCGCATTCCAACGGAAAATTTCGACTAAATCATTTAATTACACGGGCGTTTACTGTTGTTTGTCGAATTCCTCGCAGTATCTCGGGTATATGATTAGCCCCCCTTGAAAATCTACACTGTGGTCCAGACAGCACTCGAGTAGTTGTAACGAGGCACGTGGCTCTCGTGTTATACATACGATAATACTGTTTTATCATCCGAGCCTTCGTGGACTGCTCTTAAGGTTATACGTCATAGTTTATTAAAGTTCAACCAGAGGTTTGTGCACTGACGGCGAAGTGTTGATTTTATAGTATGAGCAAAATGTAATATATTTTAAGATATTATAAAATGTCCATACGCGTGAAACCTTTTTGGCCGCCACGCTAAATAACATTGAAAGAACATTTTGGAGAAGAAAACTCTAAAATATTGAAACTGTATAGGATTTGTTTTCTCCCATTTTGGACCTGACCTTTTGTCAGATTTTTTGTAAGACTTTAATTTTTACTTCTTGTTGCTGCAATATTGTGTTTTACAATGTTATTAATAGATATAATAATGCCTACACTGCGGTAAAAATTAACATAACCGAAACCATAATTATTTCAATAAAAATCTTAAGCATGATAACACTTTAAAAAATTTGAAATAGATTGAAATGAATCTCGATATAAGAAATAACCATAGATTATGTTTATATTTGTTCAGTTAGGCAAAAATGACGTTGGCTTAGTTTTAAAAGGAAAAATCATACCCGTTCAACTTTGAGTGTATTGAGTGACTGTGTCAAAATAAAATGAAAAACGTCCTACCCCCTGAATCGTTTTTATGTGTGAAAAAAAAGGTTAAACATTTTAGCCTTCCAAGACAAATGCATACATATGAATTTACCATACACAATGATGGTAGTAATTCTTGAGTAGTCGGATTGGGCGGTAGTAGATTTCCTTACAGCGAACGGCATCTCGTTTACCGGCCGAATTAATATGCTGGATGCGGTCCAACAAAGTAGAGGGTTGCTGATATCAGAAATCGATATCAGTCCCGTTCATACAATAATAATATACCCACACAAACAAATAATCCATGACAAGTAGTATTGTAAGCAGAAGCCTTGGACGGAAAACCTCTATTACATTAGTGAAAAGTAAAATCCCTTAAAAATGTTAATATTTTTTACTCATTTATTGTAATCGACTGAGTTTCAAAAAAAAAATGAAAATATTTTTAAATGGTCTATTCGAAAATTGTTTATTTAACGTTCAACGAACCAACTTGAAGTTTTATTTGTAAACAATTACACCTGTGGCCAATTATTTTATATTAGCTACAATAGAATCATAGAATAATTAAAATTAAAGTAACAAAAATTGTAACAAAAAAGAGCAAGATTATGAATAGGATTGAATTCGAAAAGAAAACAATAAAAGGAAAATAGGATCAAAGAAACAAAAAAAAAATGAATAATCGAATAACAAACATTTTGTAAATGAATACTGCCAAATACCACTTAATCGTCATCCATTTGATTTGCAACACGACATAGTTATATTTTTAAAAATGTAAATTTATTTTTATTCAAGCTAGAAATGACCGTTTTTGTACTTTCAACAATTATTTCGACCGTATTTACTTTTTAAAGGCAAAGTTGATTTGAGAAAAATGCCAAAACGTTGAAAGTATCGGTTTCTTACTAAGTATTTATAGTTGTACCTAAAGGTCCATAAGATTAGGATTTAGGACAAATAAATCTCGGGGGAAAAGACCTCTTGTCGGCCGGCTATAAAGTCGTAAACATCAAAGTACAATAGCTTAGTCATCTTTTTAGGCCAAAATGATTTACCTGCTTTCAAATTGTTCGAAAATCAATCGAGGTTCAGAAAATGACAATAACTCAATTTTGAAAACTGCCGACAATAGGTCAACACTCGAGGAGAGAGGCAATAGGTTCTTTTTGAACGACAAGTAAAGTATACAGGGTGATCATTTTATCGCGGACCACCCAATATCTCGTTGTGTTTAATAAGAAATTTAACTATTTTTGAAAAAAATCCGTTATCAATTTATCCCAATGACAGTATTGTACTAATAAGTTGTAAATTGATTTTATTTGTAGTTCTCCAACGACTTGGTCGACGGCATGCGATGGAGATGTAAACGGTTTTTCGCATCGTTCGTCATGGTCGGCCGTTTGAAATACTGGTGTGTTGCACGCGACCGGATTTCATCTGATTCGGCTAGGCCGGATTTCTGATTGCCTACATTTGTCAACTTTCGTATAATACCACTGTTATTCAAATACGGCCAGCAGACGTTTGATTTGGATCGCTCGTCCCAGAAATAATAATACCGCGGCCGCCCCTTCGATTTCGAAAAGGGGGCAGCAGCTGACAAGACGTGCTCAACGCAAGTGCCCGGGGGAGGGGAGGGAACGCCGTGGAAAAGCGAAACTGTCGATATTGGCCCAATTGATTAATGCCAAGTCGTCCAAGATCTAGCAGCAGCAACTCTGGTGGATACAAATCCGAACACGTAAAAGGTTTGGCGAGCTCTCTTAACGGGGGAAACGGCGAATAATTTCGGTTATAAATTTCCACAGCCGACCACGCCTCTTGCCTCTCCCGCTGTTTTTTTTCCCCACTAAAAACTCTTAAGGCCGACCCGCATATCCCTATAACTCGATTTCGTGTTTGTACGTTTTTTAAAGTTCCGCAAGCCGAACAGCGTATGCCGGGTAACATTCTAAGTAACCCGAAGGAAACATTAACCGTGACGATAGAATACTTTATGAGCGTAGTTCTCGATACCGCATTGGAGATTATAATTTATATATAGTCTATTTTATAGAAACTTTATAAAATGATTGCAATAATGGTTCAAAAATGATTTATTCGATAATGTGCCCCGCGAATAACGAACTTATACACACACACACACACAATCATTTTAGCTTCCATGCGCAGAAGCGATGCTATTTATAGCCAATGACTAAGTTTAGTTGGTGAAAATTTACACAATGAATTCAATACTATTTCGAACAATTTCCCATAATCAGTATTCACTAAAAAATCAATCATATTTGACAAGCGTGACATTTGTTTCTGATGCACCTTGTAAAAGTGAAAAAAAATTATACAAATAAAAAACATTTTTTTGCAACAGAAAAAAAAAATAGTGTTCTTGTATTCGCATTAAAAGTCCGTTTTCTATAACCATAAAATGTACTCGATCACATTACTTTTGTCATGAAAATTACTAGCTAATTCCCGTTCTTTGGTCTGCTCGAAACCCTCGAGTCCTGAAGGATTTTCATATTTTTTATTACAGTAAAAAGAAAGAAATACACCACAAGAACGTTCGTTACTCCTAACAAGATTTCCTTCGGATATCAAAGTGTATTTTAATATTATTGCGAACCGAGCGTGGTAGTAAATAGATTCGACAAAGGCTTGTAACGAGATTTGAACAAGTTCGGACGTCTACGAGCAAACTCAATTTACTCTTTAACCGTAGCCAACGATAATCTGCAATAAAAGTTGAAAGAATTTTTTTAGTTAAAAGAAAATTACGCTTCGGTTCTTTTCGCATGTCCGAGAAACCTAAACGCTACTAACCGTCGCACTCGCCCTGTAAAAATAATCTTACTTGGCCCAAGCACGAACTGCATACTGTTACGCCAACATATTTTATTTTAGTTAAATGTTAAATATAAGCTAAATGATTTTTTTTTTGTTATCTGGAGTATCTTAAGAAGGAATTACTATTTAACGGTAAATCACCATTAAACTAATAATACTTTTTTTGTTACATGCAAAATTTTACTACTAAAAATACTTTTTTTCTTTAATTGACTGTTTTTTCAACAAAATCAAATACGGATATCCGTAGTTTTGAAAAACAAACACATGTTTTGTAAAATGATATAAACTGTAACACCAACATCTCAGGAAATAGTATGGTTTACCGTTTCAAATTATTCGGCGACCTACAAACAATGCGTTTTTGAAAACACATTTTTGTACAATACCTGTAAATATTCTAGTTTTTGTATACATAAACGCGCAGACTTAATAATATATTCTTCCAAGTAAATTTCAGAAAAATGGTTCAAACATAAATAAATAAACAAACGAGAAAAAAAACCATGAAAATAACTTATTTTTGCTAGAAGAACAATAATAAAGTTGAAAATGTGTGATATCAACAGGCATTTTAAATTTGCTTACATTGTAACAGTCGTTGTAAAATAGTCAAATACATAAATGTACTGGTTAAATACTAATAAGCATATTTTCTGAGTGGTACCTAATAAATCGTTTAGTAAAGTAATTATATAAAACTAATTAATTTCCATTTTTATGTTGTAATATGTCTTATTACGCCATAATCCATGCATTATACATGCCAATCCACCTAATGTAAGAAGATATTTTTAAATGTATTTGAGTCTTTTTTAAAAGGTATTGAAAAAAAAAATAGTGAAGTTAGTCTGATAACATTTAACCATGAAGTATACAACCTTTCATATAAATCAATTCTTATAAATAATGATAATTAACTGGAACTGATGTTTAGATTATAAAAGGTGACTATTTTGGGTGACCATTTTTTTGAAGCTTTGAGTGCAAAGAGGTTCACTCTCAAATTCTTTGAAAGAAAATTAGAATGAAAAGTTTAACAATTTGTGATTTCTACAATTTATTACTCAGCGTATCAAAAATATTTTTATTTGAACTCAATTTGTAATTCAATATTTGTAAAAGTGAAAACATTTTAATAAGACCCTGATAACATTTTCAAAAAAATGCTATTTTGTACTGTAATAAATCACATTTTTTATGTTTTATCAGTTTTGATATGTTTCAGCGTAATTTAAATTGCAATTCTGTAAAAATTAGATGTACGAATGATTGTTAAACCGATAACTAAGAAGAACATAGTCTAAACCTGGCTTTGGAATAATGTATATGTACATAAATCATATTAAAACAAAAATTAACCAGCTATGTAAATAAAATGGGTACACTGTAAGCACCTATCGAGTTTCTAATATTTTAGTCGAACTGAGTTTCTATTATTTCAGTCAAACTATACACCAATCTACAAGTCACAAGTAGACCCGTATCAAACAGTTAGTTTAAATGACTGTATAAGTTACTATTGTGTTCTGAGAAATTTGCAGCGGTCCAACAATTTAAGTAAGTAATAACTATCAAACTCCAAAGTTATAATTATGTTATAACTTAAGTAGACATGAGCCGATATCGATTTTTTTCTTCTTTACCGATTGAACTATTGCAAACCATTTTACAACAAATGATATAACTGCTATAATGATATAATGATCTCAGATGACAATACAATGTTCGGTCATAGTATACAGGTCGCCAATACCGGGGAGTCGTTCCTTTAACATTACATGTTTTTTTGAAAAATAGTGCCATACCTATTTAAATAATATTTCAACATCTGAGTAATCTATTCACAATCACAAGTTACCTTAAAAGTAATAAAAAAAAAAATTAGTGGTCTAGAAAACAAAATTATTGAAAACAGCCTTGTAAACTTTTCTCATCTCTGGTGGTGTCTAAAACTAATATAAATTAATTGTATGTTTATTATTATTTACAGATAAAAATGAAACGACTTTGTTTTTTTATATTATTTATCAATGTAAATGCTTTGACAGATGAATTGAGTAAGTATTTTATTTTAACAATAACATACTGTAAAAAAAAAAAAATTTAACTTTTTTTTACAGTGAAGCAAGTTGTCATCACAAGTCAGTAACATTTTGATTTTCAAAAAATTGCTTTAAAATTTTACTGTTCTTATAGACATATTTTTAAAATTATGTATTACAGACGCACTCATCAAGCATGCTTCTAATATGAAAACTTGTGTTGTAAACGATAACTTTATTGCAAGTATGATACATTTTTAATTAATTTACCAATATTTGATTATTTTGTTATGTTTTCTTAATAATTGTCAAGTTATTTGAAAATTAAAAATTATAGTTCCAGTGTATAGATTACTGCGTAAATGCAAAGTTATGAAAGTCAAATAATTTATTTAACTAAAAATTAAAAGTTTAAAAGTTTGTATAATTTACATAGTGTATACTTGGAAATAGGTAGTGATTATTTAACTAAATAAAAAGAGTAGCGTTAAGGCACTGCTTAAAGCATAATTTAATTTTATATATAATATAATTGTATATATAATTATATATACATAATTTTTAATCTTGTATAATAGTTAAAAGCTTATTTGTTTATTCTAGATGGATTGGAGCATGTAATTAAAAAAATCGTTTTTAAAGACAAATATCTATTAGGTATCTTCAATATATATATATATATATATATAATAATAATAAAGAAAACAAGATAATGCTTGCTAGTAGAAAAGAATATTTTTAAATTATTTAAATTGGAATAACACAAATGCATATCAATGCAAATTTATCAGCAATATAAATAATACATTTTTTATCAACAATTTAAAAGGAATCTTTGTTTTATATGTTATTCTTATTGCCACATTTTTTACCTCAAACTCTGTCTTCCATTTTTAATAGAATAGAAAATCAAATCCAGTGACATTAATTTATAAAACGTTAATTTTAGAAAAGATGATTCATATGATCGCCGTGCCGGGTAATAATTTTTATTAGATATTATGAAAATATTTTTGTATAATTGTTTAATATTCTTGAAGCACTCAATGTATTTGTTTTAATTATTTCAGAATATGAATACCAGGACAAACAACGTAACCATACATTCATAATTCACATTTACAATAATTTAAGCATATTCATTATTACTGTTATGTATACTAAATATTAGTTTCAATCATAAAAAATTTATATTCAAATATGTTTTTTATTTTAGAATCTATAGAACTCCAGAACTCAATGGAAAAAGAAATAAAAGATGAACTAAGTAAATTCGCTCTTTATGAAAAACGCCAAAAATCTATTCAAGTAGTCATAATGATACAATATAATATTATTATGTTGTTTGCTTAAGCTTTTGATGGTTATTTGAAATATAATTTAAAACGTTAGCTTAGACATGGCTATTAGAAACAATTTAATATTTGTTTAGCATTGAGCATATTAATTGGTCTAATTACTATCAGTTTTAGTATGCTTGTGTTGGTAACTTACCTATTATGATTTTATATTTGATTTATATATTGTTATAGATATTGTTGCTTTTGAATTTCCACACGAAGGTAAATCGAAAGTCGTAAATAGCTTTAAGGATTGTTTTAGAGTTCAAATTTGCTTTATTCTTCTAAAATATTTTAGGTCATAGTAGGTTTCATACAATAATTTCAATAAGATAAACTTTTAGTCTGTGAGAAAGGGAGATACAACCAGTTAGTCAATTTAACCGCTTATCGTGGTTACTATTAATTTCTGATGGTGCAACATTTTTGTTAAATTACAGTTCTTCAAAAATATAATACAATCGTGTATCAAATAATATTTTATATTTATTTTTTTAACAGCATAATCGTTTAATAATTTTTGCAGATTCTCCGGCCTTAAATTTGGAACAACTTGGAGAACAGAGAAGACATCTTACTGGAAGAGCTTTAAGAAATATAATTAGACAGGCAATAGGTTAATATTTATATAGTGTTGTAATGAGCTCCGAAAATATTTAAAACGAAATTCTATAATCGCAAGTTATCCAAATAGAAAACTTATAAGAATAGATACGAATAAGGTTGATTGTCTGTCTATAATAATTGATTGTCATATTAGTTAGTCAATATTAGAAATATGTTTGAACTAAATAATTTGTGAATTAGAAATATAATGACATTATTTTAAAATACCAGTTAATTCACTCACACATATCTACCTGAAAATTTACTACGGCCAAAAGTAAGTTCCCTTTTTTGGTGTTTTTCTTAATAAAAAAAAATTTTCACTACACATTTTCTTCAGAAAATTTTATGTTTTAGCCCCATTCTAAATCTTCCTACTATCTAATTTTCGGTTATTCAACCCCAAAACTTCTCCTAAGAAAAAGGAATAAAGTTAAAATTTCTGCATCTTATAGAGGAAATTGTTTATATTATTTTGGTAAGGGGTAGAGAAATGTTTTCATTTTTGACCCAATAATTTACATGTTGAAATTATGAATTAACTAAAAATAATTGTGCCACGATCACTGCCTTGTAAATATTATAAAGAATATAAGAAGCATAAGTATATCGAATATAAGTATTTTTAGCTACTTATATTCGAAATACAACTCACAATGTAAATTCTTTTTGTTTACTATCATCATGTTAAAGAGAATCATTGAATATTAACTGATTGTTACACCCAACGCTTTTATTGTAGTGTTGAACTGTTGTGTTGTTGTTATGTAATTCGAATTAAGTAAGAATACTTTCTTCGAGCTTCAATACTAATGGCAGGCTATTAAAAAAAATAGTATTATCACAGTTCTTTGAAATGCAATGTAACTAAATATCACGATCAACTAGTTCATATTTTGCTTTATTTATTGCTTGTTATTTATATGGTTATTTATTATTTTTTGCAGATAT
The DNA here is from genome assembly GCF_023614345.1 of Adelges cooleyi. Lineage (NCBI taxonomy): Eukaryota > Metazoa > Arthropoda > Insecta > Hemiptera > Adelgidae > Adelges > Adelges cooleyi. Next base: position 16,737,252 of record NW_026095893.1, read on the forward strand.
TAAACATTTGACCAAACTTATAGACTATGGAAGAATTGGAACAACTACATATGATTTAAGAAATAAAATTATCCGTGCATCAGGTAAGTGTTAATAAAGTGTTGTCGCGGTTTTAAATCATTCTATATTAAATATATATATATAAATACTAATTTTAAAATAATTTTGGTCGTATAAACCCTAGCATAACCCTTATATAATCCTAGGCTAGGCTAAGCCCTACTTGTTACTGCTGTACGTACAATACGAACACCATACATATTGTGTTATTATTTTATGAATTGTTTGCAAGGCAATTATTTTTGCCTTGCACCATAAACAAAAGTAGTAACTAGTAAGGTAAATTTAGCAAATTATACAAAAAAATTTTTTTTATTTTTTTAGATAGATATATGCGTGATGTCCCATTAATGTCGATGTGTCAATTGATAGCATTGTTATGGTGTACACAATGTCCAACAACATTTGTAAGAGTTGAGGAAGATTATGATAATAAAACTTGTACCATGACAAATAAAAATATATTATACACAACAAAAGTTTACCGAAAAATGAAGAATATAAATGGTAAATACATATGGTGGCTAGTAAACCCCTATAATATAAATCAAGAGTTACAAGCACTGAAAGAAGAAATATTATTATAATTTAGACCAGGAATCATTGGTAAAACTATTTTCTACAACTCTAATACTATTTAATAATATTTGTATTGTTCGCTAATATTCAAGCTGTAATCGTTTGATGTATTTCTTAATTAACACTATTATAAACACTTTTGTTGCTTATGTGATGATTTAAACAGTGATTTTATATTTTACAATACAGGTTCGATATGAAGCATTTTTAATAATACAATTTTACTTATTCTTTGCATCAACGAAACGTTTGCTTTTATGAAATATAGTAATAATCACGATTATTGTTGTTGCAAAGTAACAAAGTTTTTTTAACTTACATTTTAAAGAAACTAACTTAACTTAAATCGTTGAACAACTTTATTCCTAACACGGCATAACCTTGATGCTACAATAATTATAGCAAACGCAATAATGTCTAATCATTAATAACTTCTGTATTCAACTTGCATATCTTTATTAATTAAAGTTATTTCACCACCTAAGACATAAAGCTACGTGCAAGCCGGGCAAATTATAAATTTATAGAGCTCTGGAAGAAAATAAAAAAGATACAAATTTGAATATTGATATTCTAAATTATCGTTAACAAAAAGTTCTCTAAAAAAAAAAAACCTAAATAATTTAATTCTTAGAACTGGGGAAAGAGCAGAGTGCTTGGTCATTTTTATCTGAGTGCATCACTCTATTGCACTCCAACTAAATTTTAAACATTAATAACTTTTAAAATGATAAAATGTAAAACAAACTCTTTCTACATCTTTACAAAGGTAAAGGGTGTTAAATTTTAAACTCAAAAATCTTCTTTGAAAACTAACATAACTCAGATCCGAACTAAGCTCAGATCAGAATTAAGCTCAGATCGAAATTAAAATATCTACATATTATGCGTTTTACTCAATCCGTAATGGATTGATAGTAAAAAAAAATGTTATAAAACCACAATAAAAATTGTATTGAAATAATTTAATTTTAAAAAACTGTGCAACTGCTGTTTACAAATTTATATTATCTATTAGTTTATAATTTTTAAATAAAAATGTTTTGTTTGTTGTTGTAGTTTTAGATGATCATTTATTCATCGAACTTATAAGATATATTTATTTATTTAATTTATTAACGTCTAGCGGCAATTTACATACATGGTTATACAATATTGGAAACTTACATAAACTAATTGATAACAGCGCAAAATAAGTTAAATTAAGATACAATAAGAACACTGGTACATATATACAATTTTAACAAAGAGACAGAAACAATAAAATATAGAGTTATATACATAATAGAAAGTAAATATTTAGATTTTTAGATACTAGTTAAAACGGACTAATGGCGTTGTTGGCTGTACGAAGCATACGGTGCAACGGATGGCTGTGGCCATAAGTGGTGGAGTGATTAGGGGTATGGAAAAGTGTATAATGCCTTGAGGGATAGGTAGGGATTCGGAAATGAATAGAGGAAAGGAGGTCAGGGGCATCTATAGATCCGTCAAGTAAATCTTGAAAGAAACGAAAATCGGCATCGATTCGACGAGGGTGTGAACTAAGTATGGTTGAGTAGTCATGTTGGGGATGGTCAATTTTGAGTAGGAGAGCAACTTATAAAAGAAACCTATTCTGGACACTTTCTAGCCTTAATTGATCTTTCGCTAAGTAAGGATGCCAAACTATCTATACTACTTTATTGGCATTGAAATTCAGAAAAATCCAGCAGTCTTAGCTAATGAACGACTGACAACTTTACTAGCAAATAAAAAGTTATTTTAATCAATTTTTAATTTAAACTTTAGTTATTCATTTAAATAAAAAAAAAAAAAATTCTAATACAAATATTGGTTAAGTAAAGCGTAAATAAATATTGTTTTAAAAAATGTAATAAAAAAAATTATAATGTGTTTATGTGTAATTTTTGTTTAAGTTTTCATAATAATTTATATTAACTATATGTAGTGATCAGAATAATTCATAGTAACTAGATTAGAAAACAATTTTTCTAAGCTAAGTACTTGACAAATGTATTTCAGCTGTAAGTCTAGCTATCTGTCTGATCAGAAACGACCTACCTAATACAGAAGCGAGTGTACGGTGCTGCTTACTTGACGATCACAGTACATTTTTTTTAAGTTTAAAAGAAATATCTAAAAGTTAGACGGTTACAAATTAAGTGCCATCATATGTCTAGATATTGGTCGCATTCGAAACCTTATCTGCTCAGAAATCATCGTCTAAGCCATTATCCGGTAATAATGAACGTTTAAAATTAGTTTAATCACCAAAGGTTCACGTGGCATGAAGCATTAAGTTAGTAAACTTAAGGTCTGGTGGTGTGTCAGAGCTTTAAAAGTGTTAAAGTATGACATTCAAATAATAACAAAACTATTTTAATTTTATTTTTTATGTGAACTATATGTTGTTTTATTCTGCTGCTTATTATATCCCTGATACTACGACCATCCTTTGTTATTATAGTACCTAGATATTTGTATTCATTCACTTGCTCGAGTTGGTCGCCATTTAGTATTATTTGAGTTTGGGTTCCTTCGTTAAGGCTTCCATGGTTGATGCACATTGTACAACACAGGTCTCCATTATAACTCTATGTGTTCTTTCTTTTTTTGCATTTTTGATTTCTTCCACTTTTGGGTTCTTTAGTTGAATGTATCTCTTTTATTTTGCAGTTGCTTTAACTTAAGTTCGCAGTGAATCGAGACCCGGTTATGGCCACTGACCACTATTAATATCTGTTCCAGGAGAGCTTTTACTGTCTTTGAATTGATTTTTGTATTTCCCTCTTACAAGTATATAATCTATGTGTGCTCTTCTTATGTCACCGGGAGCTTGCCATGTCTTCATTTATGATGTTGTAATTGTGTGTTTGTTATTACTAGACTATTTCGTAGGCAAAATTCTTTTAAGATTTGACCTTTTGACTATTTTTAATTCCAAGTCCATACTTGCCAACGATATTCTTTTCTCGCCCTTCCCCCACGGTGGCATTAAAGTCTCCAAGGATTTAAAGATTTTCTACTCCTTTGGCAGTCTGTATTCATTTATTTAGTTCTTTATAAATTCTTTCTACTTCATCGTCTTCCTACGATGGGAATGCGAACTTCAATTATCACAGTATCTATTGGTTTAGTGTCCAATTTGACTAGAATTATTCCATCGATGAATTGCACATATCCCTTTACCTTGTGTCCCATTGTTTTTCTGAAAAACTATCCCTATCCCTTTTGTAACTAGCCTTTCATATTCTGTATTCCCCTGTCCTGTTGTAATTCTAATACAACATAAATAAAACAACTATTATAGTTTTGATGGGTTCGTACGTCAAATTCTTGTACCCGTTAACATTTCTCAAAAACAATTGAGAAAAATAAAAATAAAATATGCAAAAAAAAAATGTTTGCCCTTCGGTTTTGAACCACAACTATTCGCCGCTGAGGGGCTTTCGTCACTGCATTCGCACCAATGAATGACCGAAGGTTATTTAAAATTTGTTGATTTTTTGTTATTTAAACAAATTATTATTATATAAATACATATTAACGAGTACATATAAAAAAACATCAAAATCATTACGCCTCTCAGTTTTGTACTGAATGTACTTTTTTTGACAAAAATAGCATAATATTCTTCGGTTGAAACCAGACGTGATAAGGAACAAGACGAACGGCTTGCAGCTCCGGTTATCAAATGGTTGGAACTTAGTTCAAATGCACGTCGTTTTCTCTTGTATGCAGTACATCACTTATCATATTATACTATCAATATCACACGTTCCTAGCTATAGTCCAAGAGAACCCAATGCAGCAGAATAGAAATTAGTTGAAGTCTGTTGACATCATAATGAATACATACGTTACCATTTAAGTGTCTGAATATGATATAAAAATATCCGATTTGGAAGAGAAATAAAAACACAAAAGACATACATTCAAAAAATTAAATTACCAATTTTGTGTGCTAAAGTTCGTTTGTCAACCAACTAAACGGCTCTTGCTATAGGCAATAGTAGTACATATAGGTCTCAAAGACTAGTGTGTTAACTCGTTCGAAAGCAGGCGTCTAAAACTGTGTAAACATAAGTATGAGAATCAAACCGAATTATATTTTTCAACTTGTGTTTACTTATCAAGCATTATGGAAATTCAAAACAAGTCACCGTAGCAAAACACAATCTTTTTATACATAAATTATAATTGAAATTTTAAAACAAAACAAATCAATACCCTGATTTAGAATTAAGATCACACGTTCCTAGCTATAGTTCAAGAAGACAGAATAGGACTTAGTTGAAGTCTGCTTACATCATAATGAATACAGCAAGGTTTTCTTGGTTTTGTCAAACTCATATTCGTTAAAAGGTCATCGGTGGCTGGGGGGAGGGGATTTTTTTATTTTGGTTTACGTTTTTTGGGATCTTATAACAGGTCATAATGGGTCATAAACTGAATTTTCAGTTGTTAAACCCATAATGGTCTACAAAATCCACACTAATATAGTGTTTAATTTACTCTTTGGGGTTTTTTCATTTTAAACAAAAATGTCTTCTGACTAATTTTCAACTCTTAAATCCTAAAACCAATGTTCTATAAAAATTTCGACTATGCCCTATTGTTTTCGCGAATATATAGAAAATCTAAGTCGATGGTTTTTCCCAGTTTTGAGAATGATGGAGTTGACTTTTTCTACTTTTAACACCCCAAAGTACAATCTGCATACGGTTTCGGATCTATTGAGGTGATGCACGAATAATTTGGTGGACAGGAAAGAAAGTTATCGTGACTTCACAACATAACATATTATAACTGCACAACAAGTTTTATTTTCGTGAACAAGTTGGTTTTAAAAGTATTAAAAATACTGTATTTTATTAAAACGTATCGTTGATATTTGTACTAGACCGATATTTTAACTAAAATTCAATATGCAAGTTAACTATATTAATACGAATGATAAGATACAAGGGGACAAGCGTCCGCTTTTAAAAGTGATTTTATCTTTTAATCCTTGAAGATCTGTGACCATCAGGCACCCCTAACCCAATATGCTCCTACACTAATGCACTGCATTAGATAAATGTTTAAATATCATATTTTATATTGAAATCCAAAATACAAAACAATAAAGCTAAAATATCACAGCTCCAGTTATATTTACTGTAGCTCTTCATATCAAGTGTCTGACAATCAATTAGACAATTATTAGTATTCTTTTGGTATGGGAAATATGTACAAATTATGAAAATCAAGTTATTTTAAAATAGCTATAATATTATAACATATTAATATTGTTTCTACTCTGAATAGATATAGCTACACAAAGAGAGCTTATTAAAGTTAAATCAAAAAGTAAAGTATTCGAATATTTTACAACAACTGTTGTAAGATAAACAAATGACAAATATCTGTTGTTATCAACTTTAATATTGCACTTTAGCAAAAACAAGTTGTTTTCGTATTTTGTTTTGTAGTTTGTATATTCAAATGTTTAAAGTGTTTTTCTAAAACTACTGTAGCAATGTAAACAAATGGTAAACACCCATGGAAGTTAGTTGTTACAATCTTTCAAATTTAACATTTTAAACTAGGTCACATTTTACAAAAAAAATTGTAGAATTATGTTTTTGATTGAAAAACAAGTTTTCATTATAATAATTATGCTAAAATAACAATAATATTATTATCACATATCTAATACTAATATAACTTACGTTACTCGTTGATTTTTGTACAACACAGATTTTAATTTACTAAACTACCAATTAAAATTTAAAACTAAAACTTAACCAGATGTAAAGGATAAGAGACACGGGCTCTGCGTGCAGGGTAGATACAACAGGGGGCTATGGGATCCATACCACCTCTTTATATTTGAAGTTAAATTTTTTTCAACCCCTCTTTTTTCGATCCTGCCTGGCTTGCACGTAGCTATGTATCTTAGGTGGGGAAAATACATTAATTTATAAACATATTTTATCCAAAAAAGCAAGTAAAATACATGAATTATAAATGGTTAGACTTTATTTTTTTTTCGCCCACCCCTAAAAATTAATCTATATAGTAAATAAATAAGTTTATCAAAATTTGGGGTCATTCGGTAAAGTTTAACAGATCGCTAAACGCGATTTAATATAAATTTTAGGCATTTTTCATTAATTTGCACAATTTGTTGTCTAAAACTAAAACTATTCAATATTCTCGAAATCTGACTGTTTTGCTCGAATCCTAAGAAGTTACTTTATCGTTTGATAAAATAATCTATAAGATTTTATCTCAATTATGTACGTAATTTAGTAGTTTTAATTATAAAATATACGTTTTTTTATTATTTCCAAAGTCACACTAAAAAAATTATTGAATATTTTATTTTTTTATTACAATTTTAGGATATTATACTCCAAATATTCAATTAATAGTACTTTTTAAATTAAAACTGTTTTGCATACTTATCATTTTACTACACTATTGAAATAGAAAAATACTAAAAAAAAAAATAATTTTATTGTATAGGTAGTTTGGGTCAGAAGCTCAACGAAAAATAATGTTATATAAAATAAAAGTGTAAATTAATTTCATAAATACATTGTTGCTACTGACCCCATAAATGTTTTATGAGCATAATGACGAAACAATTTTAAGAATTGATTCAACAATTGGGTCGTAAATTATTGTTTTACAAATATTTACTTACATCACTTTTAGTGATGTAAGTCTAAATTTTAAAAATATATATATATGTGACGCAAATATATACATATATATTTGCGTCACGTTTAGTCATGTCTTTCATTACAAAAGAGAAGCTACTCCAATAATTGAAAAACTGAATGAATACTTGTATTTGTTTTTTTTAATAGGAAAAAAGTATTTGTCTACATTTTTTTTTATAAGTTTAATATAATATAAGACCTTAAGATCTTTAGTCTAATGTCTTAATGTAGCCTGTAGGCGAATGGCAATACTTGGTAACATCATAAAATTTCAATATTTAGAACTTCAGAGCTGTCATAATTTACAATAACAAATTGTATAGTTTTATATTACATTATATACGTTTAAGTGTGCTATAACGCGCATACAAGCAAAATTCACAAAAAAAATCCCAGGTGTTTATTGATTTGTATTTTGTTTTTTTTTTTGTAAATGCTTAAACATTTTTTTTTGTATAATTGTACCCTTTGTTACATACATTACAGCGAATACAAATTTTGATAAAAAGGAATAATAAAAGTATAATTAAGGGTTTTTTCAAATAATTTTCATTTGTTTGCATTGCACTGGTTATTGTAAAAAGTACTGTATTTGATGTACAATACAGAAAATTCAACTAAATTTTAAAATGTTAAATTAGTACAAATAATTTTTTATAAAAGTATACATATAGGCATCGTTTAGCAGAGAATTTTTTTTTTATCTTATAATACAACTTTTGAGCAGTGTTGGGAAAAGATACCTATAAAGTTATCTAGATAAGATTACGGATAATTGAGTAATATATCATCTAGATAAGATATTAAATTATTCATTTAACATTTATTTCGCTAAAAGATAAAGATAAACACAATTTTATCTAGATGAAAAATAGATAAATTAAATTTTAACCTTCATAAAATGTTATACGAAAATGTATGAGTGAAACAAAGTATTTACACAGATTACAGAATAATTTAATAACCAATAAGACGTAGGTACTAAGAAATGGACAGTTACGTCAAAGAGCAAATTTTCCTTATATTAGATTTCGAGATTTATGGCTACTCTGTTCATTTGTCATTTATTATTTTCATGTACTCTGTTTATGTCATCTTTTATGTAGGCAACAGTAATAGTATAAATAGGTATAAAAAGTAAATACGAGTTTATCAAACTCAATAATCGATGACGGGACATTTCATTATCGGTTGAAACTATTTATAAACATATTGTTCTTTTTTGAGGCTTAACTATCGTTTTGGCCACATACGGTCTACGGACTACGGAGAGCCTACATTATGTTTAAAATGTTTATTACAAGGTTTTGTTATTTTATTTTGATTAAAAATACAAATAACTTTTTGGAAACGGCTCATTGTTTATTGGACTTGTATTACTATTTACTATTTTACTTTTATAGTCTTTACTCTTTACCCTATATGTAGTTATTGATACAGGACTCGCCTGACATGTATATATATTTGTAAAATATAATTTATAACCATTCTGCTCAAATAAACACCTGCACTTTCGACCATTTTTTTTGTTGGGATTTTGGTCAATGTTAATCTTGAAATAATTATCGTAAAAATTCTTATAAACACGTTTTATATAGCACTAGTAATTATTTCGAGAGTACTGGGAAAAAATTATCAACATTAAATAAAAACTGAGCACTGTAGTCGAGAACTACGAATATAAATAATAAATTATACGATAATACATATATAACTCTTATCTACTTCTACCTATTAAAAATAGGTAAAATACGTTTTGTATAATCGACTAAAATACATTGGATTACAATGGAATATTGGACTTGTCTAACAAGCCAACCCCAATGTATTAATAATATATTCTTATATCACTAATCACTGTTCATTAGGACCTAGGTATATTAATATTTTTAGGCTAGGACTACATTATGCGTTTCGTCGGATCCCGAAACCTGTTTTTGTAAAACCCACGAATAAATAACTTAAAAAATAGTTACAATTTCTATCTAGATTAATTACCTCAGATAACCGATTTGTTTATCTAAATAAGATAATAAGATGATTTACTTTTTTTTATCTAGATAAGATGTTAATTACAATTTTTTATCTAGATAATTTATCTAGATAATTCCCAACACTGCTTTTGAGTTATGACTAATACAAAAACACCGATCACATACGATATATGTACATTATTGAGCAAGTGGTATTCAGACTATGTAGACACAGTTTTATCCAAGTATGATGCAGAAGATAATGCTATTACTTATATGTAAAACAACAAAAAGATACATGTGTTTTTAAAATGCCAACATTTTTAAGAAAAATCCATTTACATATTTATGGAATCAAAAATATGTGTGGCTATTTGAAAAACGAGGGCGTTACTTGTTTTACATGAAGCCAACATTTTCAAAGTATTACAATACAATAAATACAAATTCAAGAATAATGATAAATAATAATTATAAAATATGTTTAATATAATAGACCAATATCTAATGAAAATGTTCAAAATAAAAATATGCCCTTTAATTTGTATGTATAACAGTAATATTTAGGTCGAACTTGCAAGAAAATAGTTTAAACATTAATAAAAACAAAATACATTTCGAAAAAAAACTGTATGTAAAAAAACATAAAAATATGTCATACCAACAGGTATTAGTTATCTGTTTACATTGCAGTAGTTGTTGTGAAGAACAAGTTGTTTTCGACAAAACACAATAACACAACTGTACATATTTTATTTTGTACAAAATAACAGCTGGCGTAATGGTAAAACTTAGAAGTATGTGATACCTACTGCAGGTATTTGTTATTTGTTTACATTGCAATGGTCGTTGTTAAAATACCACTGGTTTTTGATAAAAACTGTACATTTATTTTTTTAGTAAAATAAAGATGTTCTTATAATGTTAGAAGTTCAATATTAATACAGAAAACAATAGCATAAATAAACAAATGTTTGTAGGAAATATTTGTTTAGACTACTATGTAATGCCGTAAAAAAATTCGATACCGTCATTATATCCTGAGTTCTACTTGAAAGCACTTTTAACACTCTCAACAGCTATAATATATATTTTATACATTGAAATGAATTCAAAAGTTATTTTTGTTTTATGTTTAACAGTTTGCTTTGCAATACAAAAAACGTCTGGAATGGAAGAAGACAAATCTGATGAAAAGGGAAAGAAAATTGTTAAAAAAAAGGGAAGTTCGTCTGGATTAAACCAAAACATAGTAAATATAATATAAATTATAAATATAATTTCAAAGATATATAAATTTAATTATATTCTTATTAATAATAGTATATAATATGCAAAACGGTGTACATGTTTTATTGGCCATTAAATTATAAATGTATTGATTAATTATTATGAGTGTAATTTTCTATTTGTAATATTACATAGGTAATAGTATAGGTAACAAGATACTAACCGGACTATTATTTATTATTATATTTATTTTTATTAAAATAAAAATCAAATAATTTAGATAAAAATCAAATAGTAATTAATTTTTATTTAATTTATTAATTATATTTTACTTGCCTACATGAGAGTTTAATGCAATAACTTGTTTGCCATGACAAATACATACATTTCCTTAGAAATTAGAACAATCGATTTCTTTATAATTTTTTTGAACATTCAGTTGTGTACGGTAAATTAACGAATTTAGGAACTATCCTTACTTTATCTATTAGTAAAGTGTAAATTTTTATTACTTTCAACGGTGGCATAATTACTGGTATATTATCTGGTGGTCGTTTCCATTTTAGAATTTAAAAAATTATCAATTTAAAAATAAAATTATTTTTAAAGAAAAAAATAAAAATTATTTTTATTAAATTTCAATTTAAACTGAACGAAACTTAAAACATTTCATTTAAATAAAAATATTATTTATACACTAATAAAAATGATTTTATAATTTTAGGGAGTGTGGAAAATGATTGTAAATTCGCTAGGTCTATTGGGTGACAATCCGACTGAAGAAGAAATAAAATCGCAAGATATTACCTCAGAAAATTTGTTCACTATTACAACGTTGGAAGCACGTATGTAGTAAATTTTTTTTTTTTTTACAATGTTTTTTATTTAATTGTATTAATACGGTTTTAACTTTTCGGATAACATCTTAACAAGTTACATTTTAATAGTCTTTTTGGAAAGACTAGTCATTTAAATTTGTGTAACACATTTTAAAATATAAAACAATTTAAGCGCAATTGTATGCAACAAAGTATTACAAATTTATTTGGTAATCATTACCATATTTTTATGTTTATTTAGCACCAGGGAAAGTTACATGGGACGATTTTGATAAACTAGTAGATAATGTTGGATTAAATCTGGTTAAAACTAGTTATTACAATTGGGCCATGAGCAGTTCCAAAGGTCGATGAAGATTAGGAAAATACACATATTACTAATATCACATATTATAAAATATATATTTCAAAAAATATACACTTCTATATTACAAGCATAATCCGTGTATGTTTATCAAATCTGTTGCAAATCCTCATCAGCTCTTCCTTTTCTTTACAAGTTACCTACACTAAATGCATACTCAAACAAACTAATGTAGTGGTGTGTTTATCTGTGCGTGTCAATTAATCGCATATTCCGTCCGTAATAACTTTTAAGCCTTATTTGATTACTAATAAAGTTACTTATTCCAAACGTTTAACGACTAGTCGTGAAGGTAATTTTTTTTGTATATAATTTATGTATAAGGTAATGTGTTAAAACTACACAGCTAACAGCCATATTATACAAAATATAATAAATCTAACGGCGTGAAATTTCCTCAAGTCATTACTTCAAAAAAAAAGTGTACATTAACGGCAATATTAGGGTGAATGTATCAAATTTATCTAACTTAAATACACAGGCCACCCAAATTTGTCTTTGAACCTGTATGATACTAGTAAGGGAGTAAACGCAGATATTTTAAATAATTAATTATTACATGCTATTCTGGAATCATAAAATTATGGTACCGCTTGAGCGTCACTAAACTATTAATTTTGTTGAGAGTTATTTCTATTTGCAAATAGTTTTATGATAATTATTAATTTATGTCTTCGAATTATTTAAAAATTTATATTGTTCTTGGTTTTCGTTTGATAGCCTCAGAAAAGGGATATCTAGTGTGAAACTATAGGAGTTTACACTCGATTTTAACTATACATTTAAAGTTTAAGTCCAAAAATCCGGTTTTCTTTGATAGGGTATATATTAGACTCAATTTTAGTACAAACTATAGATCACCTTTTTTTTTTTCAAGTAACCGCTAACCTTCGGGAGGAAGTAGTGTGTAAGGTAACAGTTTAACGGTTACATGAAAAAAAAATTAAAAGTAAAGTATTCTAATATTTCACAACAACTGTTGCAATAAAAACAAATGACAAATATCTGTTGTTATCAACCTTATTATTGCACTTTAGCAAAAACAAGTTGTTTTCATATATAAGTTGTTTTCATAGATGTTTACCATTTGTTTACATTGCTACAGTAGTTTTAGGAAAAACACTTTAAACATTTGAATATACAAACTACAAAACAAAATACGAAAACAACTTGTTTTTGCTAAAGTGCAATATTAAAGTTGATAACAACAGATATTTGTCATTTGTTTATCTTACAACAGTTGTTGTAAAATATTCGAATACTTTACTTTTTAAAGTAAATTGTAATCCAATATTGTATTATTGTTTATCAAACCCAAGCTGTTTCCCACACAGACTGTTGTAATGTAAACAAACGGTGAATTCAGTTGTTTTTGTATTTAAATGTTTGACCTAATTTATTTCTGGCACGGAAGTATCTCGATGTTTCAATAATTATAGCAAATACCCTGATATGTCTAATTATTAATATTTTACGTATTTTACTTAAAAGGTATTTTTAGATAGAATGTTTTTTTCCAGAAAAGCTAACAATACTTTTTCTAAAACTTAATACAATATTTTCCCACCATTTGTATTGTTTTAAATTGCGCGGTTGTTATGAAAACATGCTGTTAGCAATGTTAACATGTTGTTTTTTACAACGACAGTTGTGATGTAAATATATCACAATATCTCTAAAGATCGTATACTTATAATTTTTAACGACTTAAGAACATAATTCGCATAATTTTGGCTCTAAAAAAAAAAAAAAAAATCATAACGATTACTCTACAATTGGCTACAATGCCTATTAAAGACATTTTAACACTTAAGGACAAAAAAAACCTAAATAAAGTTTACATTATAGAGAAAACAATACATATTCTAATATGTTATGTGTAACATATTAGAAGTGTGTATTTTATTACATAACATACACACTTAATGTTTTAAAATTAAATGTAAATTTACTATTTACAAAGCCTTCTTCGTAAACAAAATACATACATTTATGTTAAAACCCGATCCCTACGAAGTACCATCTTTATTCCCGTAACTTGTTGTACACATTTTAATCAAATTATCATATTGGAACCGAGAATATTGAAGAGTTTAAAATCACTTGTATTTCAAAATCAGTATTTATTATGATTATGCATTTGTTTTGTATTTTTTCAGGTTTTGCATTAATTCATAAAAAAAGTGCTTGATTTTAAACAATAAAAACTTTAATATCTAGTATACGCAGGTCAATACATACAATTACAACTGTACATTTTATTAACAAAAAAAGTAGATACTGACGTCTGCCCGTTACTGCAGAATAAATGTGAAAACCCGAATTTTTACAAAATTCGTGAAAATGCAGTTTAAATCTTATAACTGAATAAATTATGTGACATTTAAATTAAAACATTTGGATAACGAACGAATGTACACAATAAAACAAATTAAAATGTCAACAGAATTTCACATGCAATAATTTGATGTATAAGGAATTTAATCCCTAAGTCTTGATTTGTATGTTAACGTCAATTTTATTTATAATTTAAGCAATTAAAAATCAATTTAATAGAATTTTTCTATTAAAACGTTGTACGATTTTTGTTTTTTAAAGAATAAAAGGACATCACAAACTTTTTCATATAATTAAGTATTGAGGCAGTGTAAACAAATGAAAATTCGAGCTTTTTTTTTGTAAAAAATTTTGTTTTGAATGCATTGTAGAACGTTATTGTTATATTAACTTTGGCGAGTACCTATTTTTTAAAATTTACATACAGTTAATGTGTTGCGTTTTCCTAAATCAAAAACGTTTTATAATTATAACTTATTACAAGGAAGTTTTCTAAAATCATTTATTGTGTAAATTGGAATCCAATATTAACTTTTTTATCAAAACCAAGCTCCTTTTCACAGCGACTGATGTAGTGTACACAAATGGTGAATATTCCTATAGGTCTCACAAACATTGAATATTATAAGAATCTTCGTATTTTACAAATTGTATGGTTCTATTATTTTTTTTTTATCGAAAACGAGGTGTTTAATTTTGCAGTTGTTTTTGTATTTAAATGTTTGACTTATTTTATTTCTGGCACGGTAGTATCTCGATGTTTTAATAATTTTATATATATATATATATACACTTTTATCGATATCCAATAATTTACAACACATTATAATTATTTTTATAATATAATTGGGAGCTGTGATATTTAAGCTTCGTATTTTCACGTTTTTTCTTTTTTTGGTATTTTGAATATTTTACTGTGATACATTGTTCTACTTTGTTTTAGGCAATTTTTTACAAAACTTTGATTTAAAGGTTTAACTGTGTTATGTAATTATTAGTTCAATAACTAGGACTCTATTTTGGTAGTTAATTTATTTTTTGGACTACCACAGCATCCTTGAAAGCGATTTAAAAATGTTTTTTCATCTCTACATGTTTAAGCAGACTGAAAATAACTCGCTTAATTTTGGTTTTAAAGTAAAAGCACCCGATATAAAATTAAAAAAAAAAAATTTTCTACTGAAAATCAACGGTTCAACGCCCTCTTAACATTTTTATTTTAAGTATAGAAATCGGTTACTTTTGACATATCCGAACTTGGAGGAAATAAAAAAAAAGCGTATTTTACATCTTCAGTTTTCAATAATGAATTTATTTGAATCGATAAAGTAATGCACAATGGTTGAATTGAAGTGAGACAACACTTAAAGTTTGTTGACACATTCCATACATTCTAATTTAATTCGTTTGCATGTAGACATTTTTGCAAATATTTAAATGTATCACATATATATGAAATTATGTGTGATATGTAAATTTCAAAGTTGATTATTTCTGGAATTAGGACGCATTGGCACAAACGCTCGAATAAGAGTCTTAGGGTAGATATAGGTATTAGGAAACCTACAAACAACAAAATTTTTTTAAAAAACAAATTTTTGTAGAACACCTGTAAATAGTAAATGTGGATTTTATATACGTTTCAACGAGTTATTGAAGCTTAGAAAAAAATGTTTGTAAAATATAGTTTTTAAAAAAAAATACTACAAGTGTATAATATTAATATAAATTTTCAAGCAAAATAATCAATTTGGTAGTTTTGTATTCAGGATAAAGTTGATAACTTATTTTATTTTCAAAGAAAAATATTTTGTGACAATCTATATGTACAAATCTTAAGACTGTAAAGAGAGAACAATTTTTATTGATAACCAAACAAAAGCATACTATCCGTCTATGTACATGGTGACACAGTAATAAAATAAGACTTAGTAGTAACAAAATAACAGAAGTAATATGTAATAGTTAACTATTAGATTAGAACCAGTTGTGTAGCCATGGGGGGAGAAGGGGTGCTCTCCCCTCCAATATATATTTTAAAGAAATACATTTATATTAAAATAAAATCTTAAGCTGATAATATAATAGGTGTTATGAAATAATGTTATTTCTTATTTTCATAAACGGCTACACTGTAATACTTTTATTATTATCAAATTAATATTGTGAAAACCACCCAATTGAAAATGGATACCGTAATTGTAAAAAATATATTCTTATCTATCTAAATAAACTTCCAGAGCCTAACATTTTTGATTTTTAAATTTTAGTGTCTGAAAAGTTCTAGTACCTAACTAAAGTACACAATATATGCGGAAGGATTAAAATGAGCAAAAAATATATTTGTAAAGAGTGTGACACGTGTAGGTTCATCACGAAATGATAAACATAAAACATATTTTTCAAAAGACTCGAGTCTTTGTTTTTGGAATCGGTTGAAAAATAAACTCTTGGAAAAATCAATATCCAGGGTTATGTTGAAAAGTTTGCAGCACAAAAATAAACGTATGAACTTGTACATATATAAAACTAAAAAAAGTGATTTTATGAAGTTTACCAAAACAGATTTTTTTAACAATTATTAATAAAAAAAAAGCATTAACTTAATCTGTATGTGCCTATATATATTAGTATATATATATATAATATAGATCTTAATTATGAACAATTTTATCATATTGCCCATCTAGTTACGCCACTGATTTGAACAAACAGAAATTTATGTAAATAGACAAAAATTAGAAATGAAGTGATGCTATAATTAGTTTTATATTGAAATATTGTTATATCCTTAAAGATTAAACAATGTAATCCTTATTCAAAATTATACATTAAGGTCTTATGTAAAAGATTAATGTTTTTTTTAGTTACCTTGAGTATCTTACGAGGATATTACTATTTTTATTTAACGGAAAACGCCATAAAAACTATAGCCTCGTTATATTGTTATGCGAAACACATTACCACTAAAAATCATTATTTTTTCTTTAATTTTGACTTTAACAAAGTCAACTGTATCCGTAATTCCGAAACACATCAATTAACACACATCCCATTTCATAAATCCGTATGTCCGCTTGTGATAACATTCAAAACACAATAACAAAATGTATGACAAAAAAAAACAAAATAGACAAAAATACATTGTCCGAAATTCCTAACTGATTTATTGAAATAATAAATTTGACGATGTCTCCAATTGTTGTGTTATTATGTACAAACGATACAATGGGGCACAATCATTTCGGATAACAATGTTATTTATATTTTAATATGTTTTATTGTTTCCGTTCTACAACTAGTGTGTTCATTTTACTGACATTTTCACTATTGCCAGCTAAATTATTGACTTCATTCAGTATATTCAGTATAAATATAAAAAAAAATACATATTCAAAGCACATTACGTTAATTGAAAATGAAAAAAATATCAAATTTTAAATTATAAAACTTGATTAAATAATAATATGTAGGTTCAATGTTAATGGGTGGCAAAGATTAAATTATTATTAAGGAACTGATCGAAACGTCTTGTGTACAATTTTTTTATAGCATTCATTTCAAAAATTGTTACCGCAACAACATTTGATATACTCGACAGTTATAAATTATTATAATTGATATTTGTCGTTTTGTAAAATCATTTATTCGTGAATTTTAATTATGAAAAAGGTTATTTTAACTTTTTAAATTACTTCATTAGTTTCTCACAGCGTTCATTTTGGTTTTTAACTTGTAATTTTAAGTATATTAAAAAAAAAAACATTTGCCATACAAGTTTACAGCATTTCCTAATACCGGCTACTTGTCTACTAAAATGTATGTATATAATTATCGCAGTATTTCCTAAAAGCTTGTAGAAAAGTTTTCGAAACAACAAAGGTTAAAACAATAATTTCCTCGAAAATAAAGTGCACATAGGTACTTAAATATAATACAATACAAATACATATAACAGTATGTTGAGCTAACACTACACGTTTTTAATATCACATGTTATTAAGTATATATTTTTTGTTATCTTCGCCTTACAATCCCAACTGCATGGGGTCGGATAAATTATTATAAAATTGATACTTAAAAAATATATACTTCTATATAACAAGCATGATCCGTGTATCTTAGTCAAATCTGATGCAACTCATTATCATTTTTATTCTATCCTATACAAGTTACCTAATATACTAAATGCACACTCAAGCAAACTAATGTAGTGGTGTGTTTATCTGCGCGCGTTATTCAATCGCACATTCCGTCCGTTTTAACTTTTAAACATTATTTAATTACTAATAAAATTACTTATTCTAAACGTTTAACGACATGCCGTGAAGATCTTTTTTTTTGTACCTATTCGAACTTTAGTTTAACGGTCATTTGTTAGAACTATACAGCGAACAGTTATATTATACAAAATATCATAAATCTAACGGCATGAAATTTTCTCAAGTCATTACTAAACAAAATGTACCAGTATATAAAAAATAATTTGGAATGTATTTTATATAACACAGATATTTTAACTAAAATTTAAAAGTTAAATTATAAGATACAAAGGCCTTGTATTGAGGGCAGATACAAGAGAGGATTATGGTACCGAAAGCTGCTCACTTACTGCAAGTTGAATTATTACATAAATTTTTCATAAAAGTTTGGAGACAAATGGGGACTCAGGGGGGGTTATTTTTATTGAAGCATTTCCCTTAAATCTACTTCAATTGTGTGCATTAAGAATATATTTTTATAGGCTTTAATTTTTTTTAATATAAAATATTAGAATATGTATCGTTTTACATATTACACAAACACATACGTGTAAAAATTATTTAAAAATCAGTATCGTGCAAAATAAGCTATATAGGCAATCTATACAATAACAATAAAATGTATAAATCGTTAAAATTCATCTTATAATGTACAAAATATAAATTATATAATTTGTTTGACTTTGACATGAATTTACACGGTGATTATTTGTCATGGATATCATATTTTATAAAACATATTACTAAGCCTACACACGGTGTTTAATTAATTTTTTATAAATAATTTACATTTAGGCTAATAACTAAATTGTTGAAACCTGTATTTATCTCAATAAAAAAAAAATACATATTTTTAAAGGTTTCATTATTGGTTTTTTTTTACCAAAAAAAAGTTTTTGAAACCACTGTAGCAATGTAAGCAAACGTATAACATATTATTGTTTCAACCCTGAATAAATGAACGATACCCTTAAATGAATAGATATAGCTACATAGAGAGAGCTCATTAAAATTAAGTATTCGAATATTTCACAACGACTGTTGCAATAAAAACAAATAACAAATATCTGTAGGTATCAACTTTATTATTGTATTTAGTAAAAACAAGTAGTTTTCATATTTTGTTTTGTAGTTTATACATTAAAATGTTAAAAGGTGTTTTACTAAAACTAATGTAGCAATGTAAACAAATGGAAAACACCTATAGATGTTAGTTGCTACAATCTTTTAAATTTAACATTTTAAACAAGGTCATATTTTACAAAAAAAATTATAGAATTATGTTTTTGGTCGAAAAACAAGTTTTTATTATAATTATAATTCTAAAATAGCAATAATTATCACATAACTAAATCAAATACAATTTGTGTTACTCTTGGCTTTTGTGCAACACAGATATTAATTGACTAAAATTTAAAATTTAAATTGAACTATACGAGTATATAACGGTTAAGAGACATGGGCCTTGCGTGCAGGGTGTATACAACAGGGGCCATGAGATACAAAGCACCTCCTTCTTTTCCTTTTTGGACATGTATTTGTTGTACTGTGTAAACTTGAACTATGTGGGCTATTACTTACATATTTTATTTGAAGTGATTTATTATTTTGGCCTCTTTTTTCATTTCTATCCCGGCTTGTATATAGCTATTAATGATAAGACTTGAAGTAAGTATTGTAACATGTTATTTTACTCAGCCCTGGCAAACTAAATCCCGGGCAACGCCGGGTCCAGACAGCTTGTATAGAATATATATTAATAATTATTATATGTTATGCATAACACATTACGTTATTTGATAATAACTTTTTTGTTGGGCTTTAAACAGCTTTATTATTGTAATACAATTTACAAGAATTATAAGCGGCTTGAATAGCGTTTTTTTTTAAAATCCGGATGTTCCGTTTCCATCACTAACAGATACTCTAAAACGGAAGGCTAACTGGTTTTATAAGGTAGTCGGTTTCATTGTTTAAAATAAAAACAAAAAAATATTTATCTATATCAAATTTTCTTAATTATATAACATACTTTTCCGAAAACTGTATTATTAACACGAATATGTTATCTAATGACTAAACGACTAACGGTTTCGGCAGGACTAAGGAGTCGTTGTTGTTAGTTAATATTAGGATAATAATAAAAGTATTATTGATTAAACTGGTTAGTTAGTATAATATGTATTTTATTAAATTTGTAGTAAATATAATTCAACTGGGTAGTAATGCTTGTCTCTGCATTTGGACTACTACTAATTGTTGCAGTCGTGCTACTCTACTAACGCATTTTTTGAAAATCAAGTATGTTGGGCTATACGTTGAGAAGAATATGTTCTCGGACTTGTCTGGTTTAAGGAGTCAGTCAAGGCGAACAAAAATCAAAAGAAGAACTTTAGTAAGGAAATTGTCAAGGGCATAACGGACAAAGCGACGGCTCTGAAGAGCCTGATCCAGATGGAGGCTAAAACCAACCTAAAATAAAACAATTATAAAACTATACAAATTGTTTTCGTATAAACTAACAGCTCATAAAATGTTATAACTTTGTATATGATACCAACATGTATTTGTCATTTGTTTACATTGCAATAGTCCTTGATGAAAACAACTTGTTTTCGATAAAAAACTATATACATTTTTTTGGTAAAATAAGGCTGTTCTCATTATGTTAAAACTATAAGATTTCGGTACTAAAGGTATTTGTCATTTGTTTACAATGCCACAGTCATTGCGAAATTTAATTTAATGAAGTATATTATGTATTGTTGGCTATTGTGTAATACTGTAATTATATCTAAAACTTTGACCGGCGGATAACCAGTTTTAGATATTTATTTTCAAAGTTATTAAAGTATAATACTTAGGTCAAAAGAAAAAATGTATATGAGTATTTGTTTTTTCTGTTCAGGTACATAATTTTACAGCACTTCATCTAACGTATACAATAACTGTAAAATAAAAACAGGTATTATACCAAAAACATAATTTTGATATGTTTGTAAAAACCCAATTTATGAAATCATATAACAAATAAGTAATACAGTAAACAATATCATAAATAAACAAATTTTTGTAGGAGTTACTTGTTTAGACAACTATATTGTAATGGCGTAAAAAATACAATACAGTCATTATATACCGCGTTCTACTTGAGAGCACTTACAATACTTTTAACAGTAAAAAATCTTGTTGAATTTGTATGTAACACGATTTTTTGATAACTGGCCACATTTGCGTCCACCAAGTGGCCACTGAGTGGCCGGTATGTGACCGAAACCAACATAATATGGTAAGGGACACATCATTATCAGTTAGAATTTTATTCTCAATTCAGAGTCGTTAGAAATATTTTATATTAAATTATGTGTCGCATGCCATGTGTTAGTTTTAGTCACATGCCGGCCACTCAGTGGCCACTTGGTGGACGCAAATGTGGCCAGATACAAAAAAATCGTGTTAAATTATTAGTTATTCGTTTATAATAATACTTTAAACTATACTAATATATCAATTAATATTATGAGAAACTGTTTTAACTTATGTATTAATAAAAATAGTAATACAATTTTAGGCAGTGTGGAAAATGATTTTAAGTGCGCCAGGATCTACCATGCCAACTAATGTTGAGAATATGAATGAAAAAGAATTAAAATCGCAAACGGTTGGAAGAAGAGAGTTCGCTGTTATTGCAGGGGTAGACCTAAGAACGCTAATTAAGTAGAAAAATGTTGTTTCTCAAACGATGTTTTTCATTTAAAATTGAATTAACCATTAAAGTATAACGGTTTTTATTATTTGGATAACATCTTAACAAGTTACATTTAAACACTCATTTTGCGAAGACTGTTTGTTGTCTTTATATTAATTTATGATAACGCAATTGAAAATATCAAAAATCATAAAAGCGAATGTGTGCAACGAAGGGATGCACATTTATTTTGCCATAATTTATATTATTTTACGTTTATTTAGGATCAGACCCAGTTACATTTGAATATTTTGAAAATCTAGTATATCAAGAACAATTCGAAAAAATTCAATATTTTGTACAAATATTCATCCAGTCAGGTATATCACTTGACAAAATCCCTGAGTGGAAGAAATACATGGGTCTTAGATAAGGGCCTTTAGGAGCGACTTTGGCGAAAGGAAGAGTTAGACGCTACACCTATTTAACATCACATATTATATAATATATATTTTCCTTTATCTACTTTATCTTCGCCTTTTACACCCAACTGTACGGGGTCGGCTAAAATATTATAAAATTTATATTAAAAAAATATATAATTCTATATTACAAGCATAATCCGTGTATTTTTGTGAAATCTGGTGCAATGCATCATCAGTGTTTTTCTTTTCTACACAAGTTACCTATACTAAATGCATACTCAAAATAAACTAATGTGGTGGTGTGTTTATCTGCGCGCATCATTGAATCGCAGAATCCGTCCGTTTTAACTTTAAAACATTATTTAATTACCTATAAAATTATACTTTTTCTAAACGTTTAGCGACAAGTCCTTAAAATCATTTTTGTTTTGTTCATATTTGAATTTGGTTTCACGGCGATTTGTTAAAACTATGCTAACAGTTATATTATACAAAATATTATAAATCTAACGGCGTGAAATTTTCTCGAGTCATTACTAAAAAAAAATGTACCAATATATTAAAAGTTATTTGGAATGTATTTTAACGGAAATATTAGGTTAAATGTGTCAAATTTATCTTACTTAAATAGACAGGTCACCAAATTTGTGTTTTAACCTGTATGATATTAGTAAGGGAGTAAACGTAGATTTTTTAAATAAATAATTATTACGTGCTACATTATCTACCTATCTAAATAAACTTCCAAAGCCAAAAATGGTTGATCTTTAAATCAATATCCCTCATCAAGACAACTCAAGACAGGTCTTTTAACATAAAAGCGGTAGAAATGTATGGATACACGCACATCGAAGCAGCCATTGAAGATGCGTATAAAATCTTGTTTGTAGAAGAAGAAAATTATGCGGAAAAAAGAAGCGGTTTTTCTCTTTTGTCAATTGATGGACTTCTTCTGTGCTCTTCGAGTTGTGCGAGAAGAAAAAGACGATCGTCATGACCTACTTATTATATCCAACAAAGAGGGAGATAGCCTTTTTACCTGTATTGGTAATTTTGGGAGACTAGTCCACAGTCAACAGCCGAAAAACAATCACAAAATTGTATAATATTGTAAATGATGTTTCACAGGATTTATTTTTTTACCTAAACTACACAAGCCGCATGGACGTGAAGCACTCGAACAACATAGAAAAATCTGTGGCGAACATAACCAGTACTTCCTGTTATGCCCGAGTCTGGAATAAAACTAAAATTCAATGCATGGCAAAAAAACACAAAAATTACCACTCGCAATATATGCTGATTTCGAAAGTGTTTTAATGAAATCAAACGATAAAAAAGACGTTAATACAGATATAATACACAAACACAGAGCGATGATCTATGCTTTTATCGCAAAAGCTACAAATAATATACCTTAAAGACCTTCTAGACAAATTTAACATTAGACAGTCTGCAGTCTTGTACAGAGGGTCTAAACAGTCTGAACCGTATGAGGCGGCAAAGCGATTCTTAGAATATGTGACAGAAGAAGAAAACAAGATCGGTCAACTGCTAAAAACAAACATACCCATTCGCACGAGTGAAGAGGATGATACGTTGTACAAAAATAAAAAACAGTGCGAAAAATCGGGGCCGTCATAATGCCACAAGTAACAATCTTCTCGCTGTAACAATCCAAAAACATTTCAGTTTTTTTATATGAATATTTTCATAACAATAATTTCGCTAATTTTCTTTACTATTTACCTTATGACCGTGTTGTTTTTCGTTTCTATACTGCATCCATCGTTTGACAGCACAGTCGGCTGCTAATAATGCCAGTTGACCGATGAAGTTTTGTTGTGGTCCGTAGCGGAATGATGCTTGTTTCATTTGCTAGCATGTCATGTGAAGTTTTGCTGTCTCTGTCACAATTTTCATACATGTAGCATGCTAGTTTGTTCCAATAACTTTGTGCTCAGATTTGTATTTCTGTTGATCATTAATCACGCTCTCCGTGTTTTTTAATTGTAAAATGTTTTATATTGTTAGAGGAGGTCATACTTGTTTGTTATGTAATAGTTTGTTCTTGGTTATTCAATCCTTTTACTTTTTTCTGATGAGCTGAGTGTTTAAGTAATGTCTTTTGCATCAATTACCACCTGATTGGTTACATGCGGCTAATACATGGTATGTGATGCTTGTGTTTTACAGTATAATAGCATTTTTTCCGCACCTCATGCTTTTACTAATAAACAGTGTGGTTAAGAAATGCATATTTTTAAAACCTTTCACTTTTTCTGCTAAACTGACTGTTAATGTAATGTCAGTAGCATACATTATCAGCTAATTGTTTTGTTCGATCCTTATGGTATGTTACCTAATCAAAAGGGGATGTTAGGTTAGGTCAGGATAGGTTAGGACCCTTTCCCCTTTCTCCACCTCTCAGACATTCCTTATACTTGTGAATTTTGATGAGAATGAGAAAGAAGAAGACGTTGGGAAGATTTAAGAACAGTGTGGGGTTTTGTTAGTGAAACTTTGTTTCTTTTTCAATCGTTAGAAAAAAAACGGTTGAAAGTTTTAAAGGCATCGGAGACGTTTACAGAGACATTATCCACAGCCAAAGTTGTCATGGATGTAATCATGACAATAGTGCAGTTGTATATGCCTATTTACACAAAACACGCTTGGATGGATATGAATTATATTGTTATGGAAAACTATTTCAACTAAAACGGAAGAAGCATCCAAAGGCTCAATTTTATAAAGTCGCAATTTTTTCAACGAGAATACTTTTTTTTTCTTTTTATTATATATTTTTTCAGAAAGAAAAAAAAATGGGTTTATTTTTAAAGTAACTGTTAGTCAGTTTTTCTCTCTACTAAACTTATAAAATGTCTTTGTAGAACTATAATGAAAACGACTTTTCAACTGCAACCAACAGCAGCCTGTGG
This sequence comes from Adelges cooleyi, assembly GCF_023614345.1. NCBI lineage: Eukaryota > Metazoa > Arthropoda > Insecta > Hemiptera > Adelgidae > Adelges > Adelges cooleyi. Next base: position 16,762,664 of record NW_026095893.1, read on the forward strand.
ACTACACTATGTGTTTTCTGTCATATTTCACGGTCCAGGTGCTGCGTGTCGGCCTAACTTTTCAGTGACATAATTTCCTCGGCCATTCATACAGCCGTAATAATTCTGAAACTGCTTTTCTTCGTAGGTACGACATTAGTTAACAGACAAAAAGTTTTTGCTCTCCGGTGATTTTTTTTTCTGGTTACTGGCCACTTCTCTTTGTATTACGTTATTAAAAATGATAAATATATTATTATTTAACGCGAACAAGAAGACGTTCTACTTATTTCTGGCAGATCAATTCTGTGTATTTGACAAATCGCTTTAAGCCAAAGGGGAAACGGAATTTAGCTACAAGAATTAATATTAAGCAAGTAGAGTATAATTAAACGTCGTGGTTAAAAGTGCTCTAGTTTAAGAGTGTAAATATTAATGCGAGTTCATCCGATCTTTTACATATTTTATAATTACTTCCTGAATTCTACGAAGTAGTGTTGAGTAATAATAATAAACGATTATGTAGCGTTGTGTACTTAATAAGACGTTATTGAGGCGGAAGTTCAATCAATTGGTTAACAAAATACTTGAAAAAAAGTTTTTCAGCCGAGTCTGCAACCACGAAAGAGCATTTTCATGTCTCGTTGAAGTTCTAAATAAATTTAGAGTAGTGGTGGAATTATAAATAATGATATAGTATATTAACAAGCATTAACAAGCTAGTATCTAAGGTGGCTAGTATATTAAAACATCAAGTTTCTGGCTAATATTGTAGTTTTTAATATCTGGCTTAAAACAATTCATAGAGAATTTGAGCCCTTAAACTATTTTGAATTTATCATTATTAGTTCTAATTTGAACGTTGAACGTACAACATATATCTTATCTATTATCAGATAACAGCGTAACGCTTTTTTGGTAACACTTTTTTCGGTTATGTGCCAGAGCTAATTCCCACCCCCAACCCCAACCCCAACCCCATTCTCACCCCTTATCTCAAATCCCATATCTCTTACCCTTATATCCTACCTCTATCTCCTACCCCTATCTTCCATTCCCAACCCCATCCCATCCCCATTCCCACTTTTCACGACGACGTCTAACATCTTCAAAACAAACAAGACTTAGCGTACGGTTTTTAAGAACTTATCCCGATTCGCGGTGTGTCTACATTCGAACCCTATGTACGGGATTAGAGTAAATGGAAAACGCCGGGAGAGACAATCTGTTCCCGAAACGATTGAGTGGAAAAAAATTAAAACCTTATTGCACCTTGTAAATATTAAACATTACAGGTTTTTTTTCGTTTTTTTTTTGCGCACTTGGGCCACGTCAAAGCGTAATAGCGTTTTCATCCGTTCCGGCGGACGAATTTGTCACACGCCAAACTCATTTGTTTTCGTTAAAAAGAAAAATATACAAGACAGATTTATAGCGGAACTATAAAGCGGCGACGGTGAAATAAAATGTGTAAATATTAAAAATAAAAATAAAAACGCTAACTTATAAGGTGTATTAATATATTATTATTGTGTATAAAAAGGCGTTTGCCGTGTTTTATGAGTTTAGATGTTTTAAGTTATGGCCGTCGATTTCTGCGCAAAGCCCTAATGCGTATTTGACATTAAGAAATGGACCTTCCGCACAACAAAAAAGCCGCCATTGTTTTAAACGTTCCAAATTCCGCTTTTTCATCGTTCCGGATGAATAGGACCTTCGCTTAAAAGGCAAATTTTTCAACCGGCAAAATACTACACCAAACGACGAGCACCAACGACGAACGGAAATTTCAGAAAAGCTATAATCACAAAATAATTGTTTACAGCAACGGAAAAACATATTATTCTACTCCCCCTACCCCCTTGAAATTGATCTCCCGTTTAGAACTTGAACTATTAATTTTCTATGAAGCCATCAACGGTAATAACGCGTTTATATTATACATCTACCGTTTATTTATATCTATTATTACTTATCTCTAATCTCCTATCACGTCTTATCCTCTAATCTGATGACATGACAATGGGGACATGAAATTCCTTGTATCTAGCCCAATAACAAATCCATGTTAAAAATGACTGTTTTAAGACAATAGTAGAATCTGGTTAAAAATCCATTTATATACGAAGATGAGCTAATAAGATAAAACTCATTGCACAGAAAGGTTCAGATAGGTTAATTATGAGCTCAAAAGGGAGTATTTAATACTCCATCAGTCTAAAATTCTTGCTATCCTTAATGACTATGTTCAAATGGATTTAATTTATACTGATTGATACCTTCTCCTAAATAAATAAGTTACATTCGGCGGTATCCACGGTAAATTTTAAGATTGGACAAAATTCTATATTAGTTCTAGTACTCAAGCTGTTAAAGTGTCGTCTTATGTTTCTAATGATTTTTTAGTTAGTTCTGGAGTACCCCGAGAATCGCATCTTGGTCCCCTTTTATTTATATTATTTATAAATGATCTACTGTCTATTTTTGATAGCTCGGTAGACATTCTCCTATTCGCCGATGACGCTAAAATATTTTCTATTATTAAATCTTTAGCTGACACCTTGAGTCTACTGTCAAATTTAGTAAGATTTGTTACTTGGATTCAACTTAATTGCCTACCACTAAACATAAATAAATGCATTGTTATTATTTTTTCTCGTTCAAATAATGTATTTACCTATAATTACAAAATTGATAATTGTACTGTTTACACGTGTTAATTTAGTTAGAGACCTAGGAATTATTATTGATTGCAGTATCTCTTTTTCATTGCACATTAATACTATTTTTAAAAAAGCTTTTGGAATGTTGGGATTCATTAACAAGCACACGAATAAATTTCAAAATATCAATGCATTTAAAACTTTATTTTTTTCTTTAGTTGGATCTCATCTTGAGTTTGGTGCAGTTGTAGTATAGTCAAAAAGTTATTTTTTATACAAACATATAATTGAGAATGTTCAGTTCAAGAACTCTTTCATTAGCTATCCTTACTGCCATAAAATTGATTTCTTTTTTTTTGTCACGCGGTTCCTTTAGACAATGTTTATAATTAGCTATTTTCTTTTCTTTTACGTTTTTAAATGTGTATTATAATCTTATATTACTTGTTATTATTATTATTGTTGTTCATTCACTATTTGCTGTTTACATATTATTGTTATTATTTTTCCACTGTGTTTCATCTTTAATGTTATACTTGAACTGTATTTTTTCCTGAAGAGTCCTTATACCCGTCTATAGTAAAAAATTAAATATAAATTCAAAAATACATTAACAAAATATCTTTACAAAAATTACAAGTTCTTTGGCTATAGGTATAAATTACAACAATAGCAAATTCTTTTTTAATACTTACATTTTTGTACATTTTCATATACAACATTTTTACATGTTATTACAAATTAAAAAACGCGAATAACAATATTTTAAAAAAACAATGTTACAAACATAATAAATTCTCTAAGTTAGGTACTTTACAGCAGTTGTACTTTCGCACCACTCCGTATGCGGCCCGTATACGGAGTGTGTTGAGTGGCTCAAGATTGCCCACCAACAACGGAGTGCACTTGTCAGATATTGAGCTTGTCGAACTGCACTCATAATTGGTAATCAAACCAATTTGACTGCCTAACATTTGTGCAGCCAAATCTGACATATTATATTATCAATACAATTGACCAGTCTGTGATGGAGATCCTTATTCCCAGCGGAAGTTGTTTGACATTTCGCTCTGTATAAGTTTTTTTTTTAAACTTTCTTTTTCGTTTAATTACAACGAAAATTAAATATCTTACCATAGCTGTTATTTGTGCTTTAAAAATTAAATCTAGAACGGATTTTGAATTCACCCGTTCGCAAGCTTTTTAAAACGGGATCCGTTGTGCGGTTTATCTGAACAATTTAATATTCAATAAGTTAAACAATATAATATAATATTGACTATATAAATAATACAGTTGCAACGACAATGAAGGTAATGAATAAACTTTAATTGTAAACTGTTATTTTAGCAAACAATATGGTTTTCAATAATTTGGATAGCAACGCGACAATCAGCTGCTCATGTACTCAATTTTTTATACAAATATTTAAAAACGGTTTGGCCGCTGTGATAGTCTGGTAAAAAAAACTATATTTCCAAAATGGAATTGTCATTGCTGTACTATAAGTAGACACTATATTTTAACGTTAAAATTGGGTGTACATTTTATTTGTTTAATAAAATTAAATATATAAACAATCATAATTTATAATAAATAATATTAAGACTAAGACATACAAGAACCAAAAAAATAGCAATTAAATAATAAAATATAGTTATACCTCAAAAAAAAAAATGTAATTCGATTCTTAGTGATACTTAAACGTCAGTAGATTTTTTTTTTTTTAATTGCCTATACGTGTACTACAAGACAATGAACTACGAGAAAATACGTTTTTACCTGTCTGCAAAGGCGTTTTTATCTCTATTTTTCAGCCACGCCAAAAAGAAGAAAATATACTCTTGACTTTTCTGACAAGCCGAACAACAATTGGTCAACACGAACAAATCAAAGGATTTGAACTGTGGCCTGGGTGAACATCAATCAAACGGTTTCATTGCTATCGTTCAAAACAGTTTCGATCATATATATATATATATATATATAGTCGCTAGAAAAACATTAGGTTAAACCACTGCCTTCAAGACCACCAGATAGGGAAAAGAAAAACGATCCGAATTTAATAGGTGGATGACGAATGGCCTACAAATAAGTTCACTAATGGCTTGGCAGGTCCTATCGTTGAACATTACTATCGGTGCCGTTTATTATGACTCGGTAATATTTCAGGATTTCATCGTGGCGGTGAAAACACTAAAGGCAAACAAAATTACAGAACCGTATAAAATTGTTTTCAAACCGTTTTACAGTTTAATTCAGTTCACTTGGTAACCACTTTTTATGATGTTTATGATTTTCCCGAAAACAAATTAGAAAAATATCCACATAGCGAACGTTTTTTTTTTTTTATAATAATTAAAAGTACTTAACTTTATAAAAAAAAACGCGACTTTTTTACATTGCGCTTGACATTAATAATTACTACAATGCGTTTCATTTTGAACAGCTTTAGGTAATATTATTTAGATATTGTAATATATACAAGGGTTAGTCCCGTTTTCTTCAAGTCTGCCCTGTATTTAATCTCGGTTTTTAATATCGATTGGGAAAATAAAAAAATATATAATATCAACATTTTCTAACGTCAAATATTTTATCGCTTTTAAATGATTTAAAACATAAAAATATGCATGATTCAAAAATAGTATTGATCTATTTTATAATAACTTTTTCATCTGACATAGAAATATTGGGTTGCCACTTTGACGAGTTAACAATATTTCGTTGGGTCCAACTAATGAGCTGTCCTACTGGGGAAAATCAAAAATCAAACTTTAAATTGGACGAACTCAATTTATTTGTTTAATTCAGTCATGTCAAACAAGTTTTAAAATCGCTAATTAATAAATGGCAAAAACCCAATAAAGAGAAAGTGGTGTGAAATATTTGAGAACGCTAAAGCCCATAACATTGACACAACTAACATACAGTAATTGTTCAATATGCTTTAGCGATGCCGATTACAATTTCTGAAGTGAAAACGATTTTTTTAAAGTTATTCGATTCAATTATAGTTCAGCACAAAAGTAAACAAAAACCGCAGTAGAACAAACTAACCAACCATCAGCATCAAAATAAAATTATTTTCATGTACATAAATTAAATTTGTGTTTAAAAACAATTATATTATTTAATATATATCACACATTTGTTTTATTTTTATGGTCGCCATAAGTTTATTATATACCAGTATTAATCATATCGTAAACAGCCAGTATCGAACAAGAGCCCGCGGACTCCTTACAAATGTGTTGAGAACATAAAAACAATAACATTCTAAAGATTTACTACCGAAAAACATTGTCTTTAGCTCAGTATGTCACATGACTTATGGGTTTCAAGCTATTTTAAGGCCGCTAACGGTTATTGTAAAAAGTATTTTGTTTTTTATGAAACGTCCAGTTAGCTTTTATAGATCATAGAAAAGTTTTAGGTGTAAACAGCTATTTACAAAAAAAAAAAATAATAATAATAATAACAAATGAACACTACACTTAGTTGAAACAAAAATGAGTTAGGGAACACATGTTTTCTGTCTTTATACAATTGTTTTATCAAATTCAAAGTTATAATAGTTTACCCTTTTAATAAGTCATATTACTTTTATAAATATAATAATTTATTTTTTGTATGTTAAATATATGTTATTATAATAATATCGCTTACTCAACATAAGACAATCGTTCAAAATCTTCAACCTGTCTCCCAATGTAGAACAGTAAGAATATGGGTTTTATTTTTTGCTTATAAATGTAATTTTGATAATTAAAAACTTAGTAGTAGTTACTCACTAATAACTGAAACAACGAATGTACCAGAGAGAGTATTTGGATTGCCAAATGTAAACCATTTTCTAAAGAATAAAGGCACAAAGGGAATAAGGAAATTATAAAAAAAAGCAACGGATTTTCTTACAAGTATTAATTTACAAATGCACTTTTTAATTAATTGGCTTAAAAAAAATACCGTATCGGTAGAATCTTGGAAGGAAAATTTTAAGCTTGCTCGAAAGATCTTTTTTTATAAAAGAAATCTATTTGTGATTCGATCAAGGGTTTTCGATTGGGTTTTCTGCAAGTGAAATAAAAACTTTCTTGTAATTTTGTTAATGTACACATTTAAATAGTGAATATCTACAGGTCGTGGTAAAATTCATACAATGACCAATTCTGAGGAATAAAAAAACTCTTATATTTACCTAATTAAGTTTGATCAGTTTGATAGTAGGGATGAGCACCCATCAACCGTTTGCTATAACTGTGTTCTACAGTTAAACTAAAATTTGATACTATATCGTAAATTATAATATAAAAACCATGTTTATTTATTACATCGTTACTTAGTAGCCCGTCCATAGTACACAATTAAAAACGTTTTTATGGTTTTATTTTCAACCCATTTGTTTTATTACTTTGTGTGTCACAAGTTTTATACATGCCATGCACAACAACAACGACAACGACAACGACAACTGCTATAGCGGGTGTGCAAAACGTCAACTAGATGAAAGATATAATTTTGGAGAAAAGTAATTTTTCAATGGTCTATCGGCCGGTTTCATCTCTTTTAAATACAACAAAACGCCATTAAGATGATATCGGCCGAGGACTCTTAGTCTCCACAGCGACGCTGTTACTGTTGTTGAATTTTTTTTTTACCCTTGTAGTATTTACAACACTCCCGAGTTATGTAAGTATAATAATATTATTAAATGCCTGATTTAAATTCCACAAATTTGACAGTTAATTCGAAAACGTGTTTTCGACAATGTGAAAAATATTTTACTAAAAAAACTAACAATTTGACAATAATTCAATACTATTTTTCGGGAAAATTAGTTGAAAATATTTAGTATTTTAATAAAAATGCAAAGTTTGAGAAACGTTATTGTTCGAATAGTCTATCTGAATTGTTAGAAAACATTAAAAAAATATATATATTTGCCAATATTTCTGTATGACTGAAATAAGATAAAAATCCGCAAAGGCAATACTAATAATAATAGCATTTGGTCGTCTTCCTCAGGAGTAGGATTCAAATTAATACAATTATTTTTCCTTTTCAAGACGCCTAAAAGACAACTGAGCGGGCTCGTCTATAACGTCATTGTACACCACACGATAACCCGACTTGAGAATAATAAAAAAAATGTAATAAAATAAAATTCACGAATAAAGAAAAAAGTGGAGGTACATTAGAAGATCCGAAACGGTAAAAGCGGTGTAATAGAGTTGAACTTATATATATATATATATATATATAATATGTATCTACTGTAAATAAAAGAGAGGTCTATCTAATATTATTATACTTTACTTGTGCGGCTTTGTGCCTTTTTTTTTTATCAGTTTCAAAAGCCAATTTGCTAAAAACCTTCGATTTGTCGCCGTTTTTAATGGAACCGGATTCTATGAACGGAGAAGGGGTAGAGTACCCGAACAAACAGATGGTATCGGTGAGCCGCGAGACGGATTTAGCTAATGGAACGCGATTCGAACGAAATCCAAAAAAAAAAAATAAGAAAAGAACTTTGGCTCTTTGGCTAATTCGATTTGGAGATAAAGATAATGCGCGACGGGACAGACGTTTGGCGTTACGATTTGTGTAACCGCAAGATATCATTATATGTGGTTGACGTCAAACTGGAAAAAACCCCGAGCAGAGGTCGATGAAACCAGTATGTTTATGTGTGTATTAAGATTTTATGTGCACTACATGGTAGTACTAAGGTAATTCGATTTTATTGAGTTTTTACTAAAATTAAATAGTAGCACAACAATAGTGGTTACTAATAATAACGAATATTGGTTGTTTTATTTTCAGTATTCAGTTTTGTACTAGGTAGTACATTTTTTTTAAAACTCATTTTGCTAATTTTTACATATTTTTTTTTTATTAAATTATATTATTTGTTTTTATAATAATTAAGATAAAAACCAAAACTATGTGTTCAATAGAAGACATCTCAGCAAAATATACTATTTTGTCTCAGCATAAACAATAATCTACTTGTACCATTATTTATAAATAGTTTCGACCCACTCACATATCATGATTTTGGACCTGCGTCCAGGCGCTATTCAAGTAAATCTGTCAACAGGAAAAAAAGTTATCACGCATCATTGTAACACCAATACCTTCCGCGGTGAAATACAAAATAAATAGAACGACCGTGCCAAGACGTTGTGTGTGCGGTTTCAATGGAAACACATTCGACGTACAACGGCAAAACGCAATGATGTAAATCAACGGTACCGTGTTCGAGAGAAAATGGCAAAAAAATGATTTTCACATTCGGTTTTGGTATTGTTATTTCCGTCGAGACGTCGGCCGCGCTGTTGTGGGACACGGTAATCAAATTACTCCAAACCCGTCTGGTCGAGATTTATAAAATACAAAAATATATATATATATATATACATTATTCTATACGTACACAAGAATCAGCACGGCTTCCGATTTGTTTGCACAGAGTCTTATCTCACTCCTCTGCCCCCAAGACTACCACTTGGCTGTTTTTGAATAATTGAAAACCCGACGGAATAAAAAAAAAAAAAAGCCACCTCGAAAGGAAATTCCAAACAAAATATTTTACGACCGGCCAAGTCGAAGGGAAGTAAGCTACACGACAACAATGCCCTTTTGTTTTTTTGACAACAGTTATTGTGTCAAATTGGAGTCGGAGGTCACAGTTTTAAGTAATTATTGGTGAAAAAAAAAATGTCCAATATAAATGCAAATAATTTTGTACACAATAAGTTCATTTATATAATAGCGTCTGTTTTGTTCCTCGGCGGGTGTTTCTCTTTAAACAAAACATCATTAGTAATTTCAGATTTTAAATTTCTTAGCAACGGTAACGTATGCATTTGTGTGTGTGACTTAATATATTGAGAATAATCTACTAAATATATCGACTAGTCCATTGAATTGTAAAACAAAAAACTAATATAGTTTTAAAAATATACAGTTACCTATTTAAAAAAAAAAAAACATGTTTTTCAAGTAACAATTATGAAATTTATAAAAATCATTACAATTATTGCAATCATGTTTTTAAAATATTTAAACGTTTATTTCAAATGTATTTAAAGCAACACTTTTTTTTTTTGCCAATTATTATTATTTGTTATTAAAATAGAAGTTATCAGGTATACCTATAGTGTGTTTACTTAACTGGTATTTTTGTAAAATATTTTAGCAGGAAATTAAATATTGATGAAATGCATTTATATATTATACACATTATTGGGGGGATTCGGCGAGTCTGAGCAAAGGTATGCCGAATGAATGATCTTTGACCCAACGAAGACGCGATGGATCCTTATTGTTTTCAAAGGGTCCGGACAGCACAGACCTTTCCGCCGCACTATATTATGCTCCACCTCTATTTTGCCGATTTTTAATAATTATAATGCACTTTGAATGCCTACATGGCGAGTTTGGCAAGTTTGAAAAATCATTTAACGTCACACGTCGTGCAAGTATCTCGCCAAGTCGACCCTAAAAACGAGTGACGTGTGTCTACAGTCCATATTATAATACTTTGTGCGCGTTCAAATGCAAAACTATACACTATAATATTAATATAATATGCAGAGAGAGGAGAGGTCTTTTAAAAGCGTCTCGTTGTCGCTCATTAAGAAGCGAATGCCGTTCAATCGTATAATACATTATTTGCCGGGCCATAAAATCATTCACGTATTAAGGCAAACTGTCAGCGGCACTAACTATATACAGTCACGATAAAACGTCTGTCCCATTAGGTTTGGGCGTGCCGGACGACCGTTGATAATGAAATGCATTCCCGGATATAAAGCACCTAGACACGGTGACATATTATAGTAATGCTACATTATACAATATATAAATTATATGTATAGGCTCTGTAAGAAGTACACAATATTAATCATATAGTACAATAATGAACTCGGTGCACCTTTGTTTTTGGCTGTACCACTTCTGTAACGGTTATAAAATTGGTCGCGAAATAACGCTAAATATTTAAGACATTTTTCACTAGGATGTCACAAGCTGAAACCGTGCAGTTTAACCGTCTATTTTATCGTTTTTTAATATAAACGTGTTACTGTTTTAAATTAAAATGCACAAACAAATATGTTAAAACGATGATTTTTTAAAAACTTCTTCACACATAAATTGTAGTCCATACCATTGGAAACTTTAGCTAAGCTTGAAAAAAATACAACAATTTAGCATCATACGAATAATAAAAACTGTTTTTACTATATTTTTAGAAGTTAAAAAATTCGCTTTTGGCCATCAATGATTAAACACAATTTTAATCATAAGAAATACCACATAAGAGGTTAATCATTGATTTTTTAAATCTATTATCCTTATTGCGTTGAACAATATACCTCAAAATGTTTTCTAGTTGATCATAATATAACGTTCTCTTTTGGCCTATTAAATTATTTTGTTGGGAAAACTTATGTACTTTGTAAATTACTTATTATGAGTTATCACTGTAAAATAATTAGTTTAGCAAAATAAATATGTGCAAACTACTAAATATGTGCATAAACAATGACCCGAAAAAGTGAAAAGTCTAATTTTAATGTTTAAAAAATAGTCAGTAAATATTTTCGAAATACGGCGTGATCAAAATGTTATTTTAGAATAATTTTTTCAATGAAATAATTCGTAAATATATCGTTAATATATTTTTAAGTAAAATCTTGTCAAAAGTATTTATTAAATAAAAAATATTACTTTAAAGGGTATTTTAGTCAAGGATTGTTGTGTGGAATGTTCTATACATAGGCATGATCAGATTCTTTTAACGCCCCACACTAGTTTAGTTTTAAATAATTGCAATTTTGTAGTTATTCTATTCTCAAATGTGTATCCAGCTTTATCAACTTTTGAAATTTAATTGGTAACTTATTTATTTAATGGGTTTTTTAAATTAAGAATAATATGCTGAAAATTATTATTTAAATATTTTAAACTGCATAAGGCCAACAACGTATATTTTTTAAAACATTTTCACACCATTTTTTTTTCAGTATTTGTTTTATACATTGCGGTCTGACTTGGTCGCTTTAGCTGTGTTGGTTTGAATAAAAAAAAATTTATCTCAATTTTGTTTTCTAATAGCATCATAGCAGTGTAAGTAACAGTAAGAAACGTGTATGTTTGGACGTACAAAGGTAAAATCGGAGGTTTAATAATAATTATTTTTTCTGATATTTCACCGACCGCTCGGAGTGCGTTTCATACAAATCATTATATAATACCTATCATTATTGTTATTATTATTTTTCCCATGCTGCTGTTTGTGCGGCCGCCGCCGGGGTAACGCACCCCCGACATGATATCTACCCCGGGCTAGTGGAATTTCTGTGGAATTTCAGGTTAATAATTCCTCGTGTAACCATACGACCACCCCCTTAGTGTGTCTAGACTACTACCGGACTCTTATCTCGGACAAGGGTCCGGTAAAGCAGTATATCGTGTATAAAAAAATTACAACAAAAAAAAAACTATACAACAAATTACACAGAGACCTGACGTTCGAGAGACACCGGTTATAGGGGTAGGATAATGTATCTTGGCCGACTGGTGTATTTAAGAACGGTAGCTGGTTAAACGGTCGCACCAGTGACTTACCGAACGATCAACATGAAGGACTATCGCAAGACAAGGGTGTTAACGACAGCCGTTACCGTGGCTATCCTGCTGCAGTCGGCCGCAGCGTTCAAAATACCAGGTATGTAATTGTATACAATTTGTATTATTAATATTTTTCTAGTCTTAAAATTCCAATAACACTCGAGCTGAACCTTATGGGCAAACGTTAAGGATGAAAATTATAAACGGGTTTCTGTCTTTAGACAATCGCCTGTCCAGAAAGTCCAGTCGGTGACAGTGAACGCCAACTCACTGCTTGCACCCATATTAGTTATATTAGATTTTTATTTATGAAAAATTATAATAAACATTATTCTAGTTAAATTGTTTTTAAATACTATTTTATGTTTCATTATTTAACAAATAAACATATTTCACAAATTAAGACGTGCTTTAAATTTTAATAAAACCACAAGTGCATAATTTTCATGACAATTTAAATTTTAAACACTAAGTTTTGTTTAAAAGTAGAAACACAAATAATTATTCGCTTGAATTCATTTAAGTTAAAAAAAAATCAGACAAAAATCTTAGAAAACAAATGCATTTTCAGTTTGTTCATTTTCAAATAATATTTTATCACGAAATTAGTATTCATATTATTCTTCGGAGAACAGTTATAGAAATGGGTACAATAAACTATATTTTTAAATTACAATAGACATCTTTATTAGAAGTAATTTTATTATTATTTAAAATGGAACCCGCCTCACAATAATAATAATTCTAAGAAAACATAGTTTCATAATTACATTTTGTATATTTATAGGTAAACATGGTTTGAATACTAGTCTTTAATAAACTCATACAATTACATTTCTTTGTCAGATTTCAAATGATTTATAATACTTGGAATTTTAAAACGCACAACATTTTCAACTTATACATTTAGACTTATTCAAGTCGTTACTAAATTCTGAGAGCACGACAAATTTATATTAAATTTTAAGCTTTAACTTTTAAAAAATGTGTTTGTTGCACGCAAACACAAATTAACTAACAAATTTTAAGCAATCAAAATGAATAGTAATCTATAGAACAGTCATAAAACGATAATATTTTTAAAACACTTTCAAATAAATGCAACCTATACAATCAAATTAAAAACTAGAATAATTTAAATATAATATTATCTAAAATTATCATATATCATTAATATTATACAACTAGTTTCTTTAATAAGTTTCTGGCGTTTTCTTGCGGTTGTCTCTATTCGCATCTTTTTTACGGAATAAAAATATATTTTTAACATTGTATAACAGTTAACATTTATTGGCATTATTACTGAAACATTTGTATATTAATAGTATTTAGGTTTCTTTTAAAAAATATTATGATATACAAATAACTATTATAAAGAATTATATTTTTAAAATAAATTTTTGCTGTGTGAGAATAGTAAAATTTATAAAAACTCTTATGACATAAGGAAAGTTGGGAAGGTAATATGGGATATTGCAGTTATCTTCCTGGAGTTCAATTGGCTTCTTGTATAGCTTTTCAACTTCCCGATGCCATCAGGGAACACACTAAAAAAACTGTTTAAAAACTGTTGATATATTTTAAATCATGTTTTTTTAGGAGGTTAAAATATGTTTCAACAAAATTAACAAATTTTTTACAAATCGTTTCATTATTATTATGTTTTTGATGTTTTACCTAGATAACATAATTTAAATAGATACTAAGATAGTATTTTCTATAGTAAGCAGCCGAGACTTGTATTTATATTCATCATCTTCCATCCTATATTTATGTCCATGTTGAGTTTACCTAACAATCTAGAGAATAGTAACAAGTAGTGATAACATTGCAGATGCTTGATCAGATTTCTTCGACAACACCATAGAACAAAAGTATAATTTTTTAAAAAAAATGTTTTTACCACACCGATCTGAGATTATTAAAGTTTGTTTACATTTTTAAGTAGACTGCACTATCTGGTTTCATTTAATCCGTGACAAAATGCCTTTGAATGCACAACATTTAAGTCTCGGCTGCACAATTGATTTTTCTCTTATTGGACGCGGAGTTTATCTAAATAGTTTGTCTTGCGTTCAGGGTTGTCCGGGAACGGCGGCAGTGCTGGCAGCAGAATACAACCGCAGTCGAAAGGAGGACCTTACAACCAGGTGGCCAACTACAAGGGGCCGGTGTTCATCATCAAAGAGCTGGACAAGGACAAGAGCGAATACGAGGCGTTCGTCACCAACGGCGGCATCCAGGAAGTGAGGTCGGCCATGGGACCACAGGCACAGCAGCAGCAGCAGCAACAACCACCGCAGTCCGGGGCGCCGGGGTCGCCGTCTTCGTTCGTCAAAGACACGGAAGAAGACACGGAATACTTTGCCGTGTTGATCACGCCCGAGACGGTGGCCCAGTTGCAGTTCGCCAAAAGCGCCCAAATCCAAGTGCCCGTCTCCGTGCTTTTGGTGGCCGTCTCGTCCAAGCTGCCGTGGCTGATGGTGTTGCGCCGCAAGAGCTACCCGCAGTTCTTCGAGTACCAGCAGCAGCAGCAGCTGCCGGCCGGAGTGCTGCCCCAGCCGGGCGGCGGCGGACCTTTGCAGCGCCGGAGGTTCTACGACCGACACCGCCGCGGTCTTCTGTTCGGCCAACAGCAGGACGAAGACGAGATGACCCGGCTGGTGCCGTTGATCTTCGAAGGGGAAATGCTGTCCACCATGTGCTACAACTTCATACAGGACTACGTGACCGCCGGCAAGTTGCCCAGAGTGCCCGTATCGGTCGCCGCCAAAACCGACCTAGGCCAGCAGCAGTCCGAGCAAAGAGCGGCCGAATCATACGCGGTGGTGGAGCCCACGTCGTCCGCGGTTCCCGCTCCGTCTTCGGCCGACACGTTGCCCGTGCAGATGGCCGTTCCCAAACGGGTCGCGTAGTCGCCAAATTTAAAAAAAAACATATATTTTAAAATAAACGATTTCAATTTGTAACCGTCCCTCGTGTTACTCTATCGGCAACGCACGAGTACCTATATAATTATCTAAACAAAACCCACTTCCGTTTTCCCCTTGTCCATACACAACTACAGGGCGATCGTTTAATTTAGTGCTTGAACTATAGTGTTCATTTATTAATACAGTAACAAGGCTACTTTATTGATTGCCATTTTTTTTCTCACAGTTATTTCTATAGGATAAATTACTAATTGATTATTCCATCAAAAAATGCTTTGCGTGGGACAAGTATGTGGGGCCAGTATTTAAATAATAGAATTACCAAATTATCATAATGTATGGAGAAGAACTTTATCTGTAGGGTAGCGTCTTAATACTTTTGATACCTATACTGAATATATTTTTAAAAACAAATAAAAAAATGTATCTTCACGAATGAATAATTTTTATTGTGCTTAAGTTATCAAAAAAAAACAAAAACGCTAACCCGTAGATAAAGTTCTTCACTATCCATTAAAATTTAATAATTTTATAATATTGTCAAGTAATATTTAAAAAATAACTACAAAATTGCAATTATTTACCGAGATAATTATGAGTGTCTTTGTTAGATTGATCACTTTGTATAGAAATTATAGTTGGTGATAAGTAAAATAAAAAACGGCAGTCAGAAATTGACTCAAAAAATATGTAAGTGGAATAGTTTACAAAATTATTAAAAATTAAGCCGTGATGACTTAGACCCGGCACTTCAATGCATTGTATACATAATTACTAATATTAGTATGAACAAAAACATGTTTATTTAAAAAAAAAATGTTTAATAGAAGCAAACAATATTTAGTTTACAATGTGTCTAAGTGAAATTATTTCTTTTCAACTAGATTGTAATATTAATATTGACAAGTGAAAAAAGGAAAAAAATTTATCTCTAAAATCAGCATTCATATTTTTCTTCTGCAGTTGGTAATTTTGTTTTACAAATATCAACAATAATTGTTTTAATAAAAGGTTTCAATTTTAAAAATATACGATTTTATGCAGAAAAGAGGCAATTATGGTTATGAAGCTACAAAATTCAACAACGGATAATTTAGTTAATTTCCTGAAATAAATGATTTATTATAATACCTAATATCGCTTGATTAAAGATAAAACTTGTATTAAATTTATTAATCTAAGTTGCTAACACACTAAATAATATTTTAAAAAAAAAAGATTCAACAGTGATTAAAAATATGTTTTACAATAAGACGAAAATCCGTTTAATTAGAATAGTTTCTATTTAAATGTAGGCATACATATTTTATGTTGTTGGACCGTTAACGGAGTGGAAAGTATACACGATGTAGTTCATCAGTATTTATTTATACAACTTTATGTTATCACAGAGTGTATACCTAGCGTAAAGGTTAAAATGTAAGCTTGTAAAGTTTATTAACAAAAGATTTGCTCAGAGAGGCTTATTATTGCTATCGTACATTATTATATCCTCTCTGTAGGTATTTAGATAACAAAGTTCTAATAACGTTAATAATATTAACCGTTAAGTAGTTGAATAGTTTGCGGTTTATAGTAAAAAAAGACACGCATAACATTACAAGTTCTTAACCGTTTCAAATAGAAAACGTGGTTGCACTACTACTGCTAAGTCTAATATTTTAAGATAAGTAAAACAATATTATTCAAAAACAATTTCACCTGGATTTACCTGGTGTTGCTTTCACAGTTTCAGACGCCCGTTTTCGAACAGATAGACACATAGTGGTCTCCTACACCAACAAGCACTAATATTGCCTATAGCAAAAGCCGTTTGAAATAATTTATCTTTTCATTTAAAAAAAATAGTATCTTTTTAGACAAGTCGTAGATGATAGAAATAATTTTTTAATGAGCATTTTGGGGAATTAACAACAAGCAGTTTTAATTATAATATAATAGTTTAATAACTATATATTTTTTAAGAGTATTTCCCTTGTAAATTGAGCGGACGTTGTACCCCAGATTAGTAAGTTATACAAGCAATTTTATAAAAGCAATAAGGGTATAAGCAATTGTTCGCAAAATCATAATTTAAACTGTATTATGTAATCAATGGTTCAGTAGACTCTTTTATGGTAGTTATTTTTTTTTCTGGCAGTATCCTTAGGCTATGCAACGATTTAAATGTTTTTTTTTTCACCCAACCAAATTGTGTTTTGCTCGGAAATCAAACTCAACGTTAGTCAATGACTTGTTTTTACTCAGATCAGGTAAATAATCCGGACGATTCTGTTTTCACAATAATACTTACACAATATTATATTATGCATATTCACTTGTATCCAAACACCAAGCGAGTATAGCTGTGTCGGTAAGTAACATGTGTTGACTATACATCCGTATAACGGGCGCAAAAATTATAATAATATAGCGATTCAGACTTACTCGTAAAATAAACATTTATGTTAATGAACGCAAACAAAAGAATATTGTTTGAACATTCGTTCGTTTTAACGAGAGCTAAATAAATGCAAAAAGTCAACATAAAATTATAATGGTCAAAAGGTTACCATAACGGATGGCAGTTTCAAGCAATGAGAACAATAATTTCTCTCTCAAAGTCTTAACGATATTATTCCGTCTACCGAGAAGATGGTTTCTATTTCAACGTGTGTTATTCATTCTCAATTTCTAATCGCTCGCGGTCCTAGATGTCATAGTGTGTTCTTAGAAAAGTCAATACTTCGGTCTGCCAATTGTTAAGGTCCAGACATGTCTTGTCCTTAGAGCCGATTCTTTCGTTATTTCCATGAACTTTCCCCGGAGCAGTTTTTATATGATATAATATTTTACAGTTATTGCGTATCCAAGAAAAATATATATTAGGTTATAGAGAGACTAGTGGAAAGAAAACTTGAACGCTCCAATACCAAGTACGCACAAAGCGAGATTATCCTCTAATATATAATATGTTTGAAATGATTAACCCCCTTCGGTACCCGTTATCACTTGTTGCTGTTATTTTCACAGTACAAACAACACTGGCCGTACTCCTTAACCACGAACAAGTACTACGGTAAGTAAGTAATGTAAAAGAATGCTTTACGTTTTTACTCGGCGTGTCACATGTTTCTGGAAAACGACGGGGTAAAAATAAATCCGGAATTCTCAGATACCGAAAAAAAAAAATAATAATATACCATCCAATCTGTGGGCGAAAGCAAACACAATAATGATGGTACATAAACTCACACAAATACCGTTAAGTCGTTTGCTCGGCAAAGGCCACCACACGGTTGACGAAAGTCGGTCGGAATGGAATTCACCAGAATTTTGGGACAATTCTCCTAGAAATCTTTGGGAAATTGGGGCCGTCGCTGCACTAGCAAGAAGGCAAGCACGTACAGCTTAACGCTGTTTTTCCAGGTAAAGACGTTGCACAACACTCGTTTATATTTTCACTTAGACAGTGTACACTCAACCGTGTGTGTACCGATGTAAGTATAACGACATATTTTCGTATTCCGTTTAGAGACACCGTATGTTATAGTAAAATATGTTCGTTTGTCGATCAGACAGCGTTTAGACTTATTCACGTTATATAGTGATTGGTCCACCCAGTAGACATCTTAGAAGACATTTAAAAACGATTCTTTTCAATACCTCTTTAGGTGGCTGTTAAAAGTTCAACTCGGTTAAAGCCTTGTGAACTCGAGCTTTTCGAATGGCAACGGTTTGTTGAGACACTCTCGATAATAAATTTTAAACAGTTTTAAAAGTTTCATAATCTAAGCACGGGACGAAAAGTGGAATGTAGAGTAATTTTTATCTGCACAAATTTTAAACTTTAACAACATTCAACTGGTTATCAATAAAGCACTAGACGCCTCGTTTTTATTGGTTTTTTACAACATTTGTCGTTGGTTTTTTTTTCTTTTACAAGTTTTTACTTGCCAACAAGCAGTTACGAAAAGGAACAACAAGTTAAGAAGAGAGCGGGTACATGAAATGTGCGAAAAATAATTTAGTCGGTCCGTTGAAAAAAGATGTACTCGTAGTTTGTATTTTGTTTGCCGAACGCCGAACAGAATATCGTGCAACGCTGTATTATGTACGTTATAGGATGTGAACAGAACGGTTGAGTGTATGTATAACATTTCGGTGATAAACAAAAAAACAGAGAAAAGAAATTCAATTTCGATGAGTTTTCGGATAACTTGAGACGTACCTACATATACAAGCTTATGTATGTCAATCGCGTCTGCAGGAATGAAAAAAAAGAAAACTTTTATTTATCCTGTCACTGGGAAAAATGCAATTTATTCAATCTCGTTTCCGCTGTCATCGTGTGCCCTCGTGTTAATATTGACTTTCGGCTTGGCAAAAAAATATGTCGTACTTACGGGTTGCATTACAACAATAAAAATAAATTAATGTCGACGGGTTGAGCTGCCGTTGAGTGTGGAAAACGACACCGCATTGTTCGAGTTTCGGTTAAATGTGCCGGGCCCATTACTTTCTTTAGAAATAGGACATAAACTCTTTTATAACAAAAAAAAAAAATTATTAGAAATCAATTGCAATAGGAGAGCTACTGACAATTGTGATTTTCCAACGGTGCATTTGTGTTATACTTTAACTGGTTTAACGCATGCCTGAAAACTAATCAGTTCTGCTTTTAATACAGCTTAGCGACTGTCTTAGTGTGTAATATAATTATAGGAAATCGCAACGATCAACGAGATAGACGGTATATTATCATAATTACTACTGAAACCAAACGGTATTTATACATGGTGATCCAACTAACGTAAGACACTCATTTTCTCTGAAAATATGAATGTTTTGAGAATTTTTTTTTCTTAAACTTTTAGGTACATATTTCACTACATTTTACATTAATAATAACAAACAATAGTAGGCCATTATTACACAGGGTTGTTTGATGTTGTTGCAATCATTCGGTTATTACACGGAAAACCATGTTTGTATCGTTAATATACCTGTACCGTGTTAGTACGTGTACGAGGCTACATTATACATGTCGGTACCTTGCTAGGCTGTTAAGAGAATCTTGTTCCTCCTAACGAGATGTTTATACATCAGACACAGTTTGGCGAAAAATTAATTTTTCAATTTTTCTCCCGTTTTTTATGGTTTATTTTTTAAGCATGTCTGATCGTTAATGGTGATTGATGATTTGCCAAGTTAGTTAAATTTTACGCACGCCAGTGTATACTTATGTCGTTCCACATTTTTTTATTGCTCATTTCAAACCGTGCAATTTGTATATAAATTATATCCACAGAAAATTGCACCGTAATAACACAATGCGCACAGTCGGACTAGGTAGCTACCATCGCAAGCACTGTTACAAATTGCTATTTCACCTCCAGGCGTTAGACTACAGCCCACTGTGAAACGGCTAATGTGCTTATACTTAGCGTTTGGCAATTCTTGACAATAATAACAATACTCGTTGTTTAATCGCCATATCGTTAATATCGGCGGAGTTTAATTAAAACGCACACGGCAACGCTCGCAATCCTTCCTTATCGCACCCACGCCTTTCACGCTTTACCTTATTGTGTTTTGTACCCCCAAGCCAGTGCAATATTATTAAGTGGTACACACGAAGCAAAGAAGCACAAATATATGTGATGAGAGTTGCAGAAAAAAAAGTAACAAATGGAAAGACTTGAACACGGAAAAAAAATAATCTAAAAAATTTCGGATAAAATTCATACCCCCATTTAAAAAATTGAAAGATTCAAATTCGATCTAATATAAGTATATACATATTACTGTATATGTACTGTACATAATAATATTAAACCTTAAATATACACACCACTTACATCAACGGTTGGTACAATGAGTTATTTTAAACAAAAAGGTGGAAAGCATATTATTGTTTAAGTTTTTTGAATTGAATATTTGATTATTAATACTATAAAGATCAATTTAAAGGGTTTAAAAAAATATATATAAAAGAATACTGTACAATAATATTATATTGTTTACATATTTACAAAAACTATAAATTGCAGTCAAATTAAATTTCCCAAAAATTGTCAATGACAACTATATAGTTCATGTTTTTTACCCACTTAAAATCGAAACATTCAAATTCCATTTATTTATTTATTATTAGCCGAAATAAATATAGGGAAACTATACTTGTAGGTTTTTATGATGTACGTTATTTTAAGTATGTAAGTCACCAAGTGGTGTAGTTAGTAAAACAATGTGTTTTTCTGATTTGAAACCCACTATGACTTTTAGTTGGCGTTGCAGTTAAAAATTCACTCTTGCTGTATGTTTGTTATTACAGATTTTCCCTTTCATCCATGACCAAAACTACTAATATTAATAAAAATTTTAATCAATTAAAAAATAATTGCATACATCTAGCCGCGAGGCAACCATTCGAGTTATTATTCAGATTACTGTGTGTAATGAGGCATTTTTAATCATCGGATCGCTTGCTGCTGCTTGCTCGTCGTTCCATGCACTATACATAATACCGTACCGTGTGCTTTAAGCTCTCATTAGTTATCGCTTTTGTTTGTTATTCAGAAAAATAAATATATATATATATATATATATATATATATATATATATATTATTTATACGGTATATATTAATACACACACAGGTGACCTGACGTGTCCCTGTGGTTTAGACGTTCGTCCAAAATGCCATTCTCGCGTAATGAGTCGACGAAAAACGACCTTTTATATCCGACTGTGGGTTCAACCCTTTGTAAGTATAGACCTAATCCGTCATTTCATTGTGTAGGCCGCACAAGCGTTTCAAGGTGTGTGATGGTCCTATAGATACATACATATATATATATAGATACTGTAGCACAAACCAAACGATGATTCGCTGAGTGCAAAAACATCTCGACTGGGTATGAAGACATCGGTTAATAATTAGACCTTATTTGTCCGCCTACTTTTTAAATCCGAACTTTAATGTTTACAACTATAATGTACATAGTGTATACAATTTACAAAGCATGAGTTTTTCTGACTAGTCCGGGTTGGATCGTGCAATATAGCTTAGCCTTCTATTATTCGGCCAATTTTGTGATTCCAAAAAAAAACACTCTAAATAATTCTTACAAACGCTGAGTTACAAAAAAAAAAAAACCTGACAATTGATCCTATGATTGCTCTTGCATAGATACGTTATTAAAAATTGTTATGATTAATTATTCATCACATCATACCTGTTTCAATAAAGGGGTAAGAATGTAATATATTTACCATTCCTTTGAAAAACTTTGTTCGATTATATTTTAGTGTAACGTAAATTTTTTACAAAACAGTTTTAGCTTAAGTAATAATTGTTCCATAGACAAAAGTGAATACTAGTTCATAAAACTTTAAATATCCCTATATGTATACTAAGGTACCCTACATAGCCTATTGCGCAGATCGGTATTGGATAGAGCTCTCTCTCTCTCTCTCTCTCTATATATATATATATTAATTTCATTAGGAAGCTGGTTTTTATTCTAAAGCTATGAAAACTGTCACAAAGTACTTCTAGTATGATTTCCACGATACCTATTTCAAATAAGTACACATTTATAAGTAAAAGTAGTTGTATAAAAGATGTATTTATGATGTATAATATAAATGAAATAAGACTCATATTACGTTGAAATATTTATTCCATTCGTGTACTTCATTAAAACCTACTTTTGTTTCGTTGAAACGATATTATTGTTAGCGGTATTTCTTTTTTTTTTTAATTATAGCCATTTATTATCAATAAAACATAGTAGATAACCCATTATGATCTACACAAGATATAGCTGTGATGTTTGCAATTACTAAGAAACGGTATACTAAATTATTCATTTTGTACACCCTGCCTGTTGACAAAGAAAAATACAAAATATTATTTTAAGCGTCGAGGGAAAACTCACAGGTAGAATAACGTTTTACTAGACATACTAGGATAAAAAGAAATTTTCAATTCACTTTAGATAGTACAGCCGATAACTTATAATTTAGTACATAACAGTATAATAATAGCAATACCTATAACTTAATATACAATAGTATTATAAATAAAAAATGAATGCAGATGTGGTTACAAATTTGACGAATGGTCTTCATAGTTTAAAAGCTTATAACTTTCAGGTGATAATTACTTCTGAAAATTACATTTTAGATTTTTTTTTCTTGTGCATCCGAAACGAGTTTTATTTGTACAAAACATCTAATGAATAACAATTATTATTTTTTTTTAATGTTGAGTCTATTGAGTTAACATGAGCGCATATTCTATGTTGTATTTAATTTCGACGCAGAATAATATATTATACAAAAAAAAACCTGCTTACGAATTCTCGCTGTACAGACATAATATTGTATTATAAGACGTTACAACGTACCTATTAATTGTACAGCGAACAAAACCTCGCTTTTATTCATTTGCGCGCTTCTTTTACCAACTGTTGTACGTGCAAGTTTCTTTGAACTATTTCATTGCGAAACGCATTAATTTGTATTCTAATAAGAGAAACAGCGTGCGTTACATATTATTATGCGCACAAGCCGAATACGAGTGTATTAATAATAACCTCTCCGTACAAGACCGGGACAAAGGTATGTATGTATGTATGTACATTTATATTTCTGCAGGAAGACGATGCATATACATAGGTGGCAAGCCCTGGCAGATGTGTTGGCGGTGGAATCGCTTGTCGCATTCCCTTCCTCTGAAGTCAGATTTATAGTTTTTCATAAATTAACACAGTTGACAGTGTGCGAGGTTGGACCTTTGAATTCGTTCAATAGGTAAAGTATCTTCCAAATATTCAAAGTTGTTCACTGTTCGATGTCTACGCGTTAGGCCATCAGCACAGTGAGTTGAGAAGAAAGGAATAATTATGCTATTGGCAATTTGGCTTACTGCTAAAAAACCCAACAAATTAAATGGCTTATTTTCAAATGTCTTCGTGTAAACCGGAAAGTAGAAAAAGATAATTAACGCGTTAAAAATCCATCTCCATCATTTATATTGTATCCTTTTACTAATAACGCGAGTTTCATAAATTATTATTTTTGTTCCATGATCATCTATGATCTAGACCGGCGGCAGAATGGTTTGTTCTACAGCTCTGGTCTTTATTAAAGGATAAAGCTTTTGTTATTCAAACGATAATGATAGTTTGGACGTCTCAAGTGAACACCACGATGTGCATTAGCTAAATACATTGCCTCCGTCGTGGGTATACGCATATTGATAAAATATCTTTAAAAATATACAATGACCTATGATCGACAGCTTATGGAAAAAAGGTATTGCGCCGTGAAAAATACATTGTGACAGCAAAACATCAGCTAAATGTTGTAGCTTGTGTACATAATGTATAAATATAAATATATATATATATGTATACATGACAACATATACGCATAACTTTACAATGCGGAAAATGAAGTAAACCGTTCGAGAGATTGTGTAGTCTTTATTAAACGTATGCAGCTCTCTCACCTATACGTATTTCCCCAGAGTCGGTGTGCAAACAGGCTTTGAATGATTTGTAAGCCCTGGATCGTAAAAAAAAAACTCGAAGAAACATTTCAAGCTTTCGGCAATCCTCCTGGGGACTTTATTCACTCACATATTTTTTATGCGGTTCGACTTGAGTCTGTTTGAATCTGGACAGAAGAATATAAAAGTTTTCGCTCACCTTATTCCCTATGTACAACTATACAGTCCCCCCCTTCCCGTCGTGTCAATCTCCCATCGTTCCGGTGCTTTTATATATTTTTTTTTTTTACTAAAAATTAGCCAAGACGAAGTAAGTAACGCCGGACGTCTGACTAAAGAAAAATAAAACAATTAACTTTTGTTTAAATTTGGTGTACGCGTTCATTTCACCCTTTTTTGTAAGCGGTCGCAATGACTTCACGACTGACAAACAGGTGTACGTCATTTGTTTTGCCCAGAAAAAAAAAATACTTTCTTTTCTTTGTAAAATTATTTCTATTTTTCAGAATTCCAAAGAAAACGTGATCAGCGTCAGTGTGTCACTTAAAAAAAAAAAAGGTCACGTTTATAAAATATTTAAAATTATTTTGTTTTAAACAATTGTTAATGAAAAATATACACATATAGAGATGAGGGGAAAATGGAAGAAGCTGAATTGAAACGTTTCGTTGGATATGTGGAGAGACTAGCTAAGATAGAATTAAGAATGAAGTCTTAGGTATGTATTAAAGCGTAAACAGTATGTATATTATTGATACAAATGTAAACAACGTTAAATGGAAGGACAATCTACAAAACCATGTAAAAAGATATCGAGGACAAATTGTAATAAAAAAACACTGAAACATTATTAGTTTATTAAATTTAGTTCCAATAAATACATTAAGAGTTTTTGAATAATTTCTTCGACATTCAGCGATGAAGTTGATCTCATCTTATCGAATCACTTACTTATTTTTTAATTATTTTATATTGCTCAAATCGATTAAAACATATTTATCAAATATTATACATTTTCTCAAATTTTTAATAAGAATTTCTATTAACGCTTGAGTAAAAATATTGTTTTGTGACTTTTCAAAATCCATTGAATCACTGGCCAAAAAGTATGTAAAATAGTTTTATCGAGATTTTAAAAACTTTTAGAGCGACCTGTCGGAAAATGAATAAACACTTGGTTAAATTAAAAAAAAAACATTTTGAACCCTTTGTCCTCAAAACTAGATTGTTTAATTTATAAAAGTTAGGAATATTCCAATAACCGTAAATATAGGAGACATTATATTATGAATAAAGTATTACACGATTGGAAAAAAAATTGATTATTCGAATAGAATTCTTATAATAATATTGTTTTTAGTTTAGTTTATTACTTTTTCATTAGATTAATATTTGTGATTTATCATTAGAATGTACAACAATTAACTTAATGATTATCTAACTTTATAGATAACTTTTTATTCCAATAATATAGGTCATAGAATCATTCAAGTAGAGGTGACTCGTCTTTGTTTTTTGGCCAATAACAATTACCGGGTGATTCTTTAAACACCCTACACTAGTTTACTCTTAAATTAATTGCAATTTTCTGATGTTTCTTCTTGAAAACATTTTTATTCATGTTATTGGATAATATTTAAATTGTTCATAACTTTTTAGAGCTTAATCGACTTTTAAAACTTAAATTGTAACATAATATATATATATATATATATATATATATATATATAATTAATTTATATATTTAATTGAAATTTTAAATAAGAATAATTTTTGACTGGTCGATAATCACTTTTGAATAATTATTCTCAAAGTTATTATAGTTTAGAACTAAGGATGAGAGGTGAAGTGTTGCTGGGTTTATATTTGTAATTAATTTAAAAAGCTATTAAAATATATACGTTACCATTTAAAATTGAAAAGTTGATAGAGCTTTAGAAAATACTAAAAAAAAAAATATGAAAGTAAAAATATTGTATAATATTGTAATAAAGACAAATTATATTTATAGCAGACACAATTTTTTTTTCAAAAAGAAAAACTATAAAATGTCAATTTTATTATTTGAAAAGACAACCGGTGTAGTGGGTTAAATGAATCATCCGGTATTTGAATAGTTAACAATAAACGCAATACCATATAATATTGTATAACTATACAATTAAATTTAACCGAATATGTTTTTGTATGGAAGTATCTTCTAAGCCTTTAGGGTAAATAATAACGGACTGTCGATTGGTGGTTCATGACAGCCTAAAGTGTACTTTTTTTTTGTTTTGGCATTTTAAGTGAGCCAAAATTCAGACGATCCCCTCGGTGCCAGGGTGAAACCGTTGAAGGGTTGAAAACTTGCAGGCCTTCAGGTGGAGGAATACTTGCAGGTAGATGGTTTTAATATACAGGTATACAAAGCGATGGGAACGGGAAACGTGGAGACAGCTGACTCGTGACGTACTCGGTGGGGCTTGTTACGATTATTATTTTTTATTATTATTTTATAACTTAGAGGCGGTTGTTGCACGCCGGGGTCGTGATCGGGATGTCATACAACGAGCAACTTGTCATACACGAGGCCAATAAAACCCGACTTGTCGATGAACCGTGCAGATTAAAAAACCGACCGCATAACTATGTGCGACTGACACACACACACACACACACGTTCGAGACACTTAAACGTCTTCTCGGGTGGAATACTATAAGAAAAAAAAAATTACATCTTGTGTACACACTATTGCCGTGCGTCGATAGCGATGACCGAACGGATAACTCATACCCGTTTCAAAGATATACCTTGGGGCTCATGTGGTCCATCGACAATACCGTCCACACAAGTAGGTACATATTATTATTGTATTAAAAACAGAATTAACGTTAAATATCGTTCAATTCGGTTTTTGTTTGCACCACAACGTCTTGCCATTGTCTTGAACAATTTTGGTTTTTTTTAATCAACGTGCAACGCCATCTGTCCCTTCGGATTACTTACTCGGTCGATGGCCGTCGAAAATCGATAGGGCGCTCTGACTGCAGATTGTAATATGTACATACATAATATTATATTGGGTAACGTTTATATTACACTGTTATTTTCAGATTTTGTCCATACACAAAGGCAAACAAGAACAATTTTAAATGCATAATTACTTTATTTAATCGAAACAAAAAAAAAAAGACACAATAGTCGAATATGACAAAAAAATCGAATACCACAATCTAGTAAAAAATGTAATTAAAAAATATTAATGAAAAAAATACGAATAAATCAATACGCCAAGTACACTAAAAATGAAACATCAAAAAATGAAAAATAAAATCAATACGTCGAGTACACTAAAAAAATTAATCATTAATAATCAAAAAATACAAATAAAATTATAAAATGAACGTTAGTTCGCATTATGTCATCACTCGTTACACTTAGTTATAGCTAAAAATTATTTTTTCCGAAATCTTACTCCAAAATTATGTAAATATTTTTTATTTAAAAAAACTGTGTTATGTCAAAAGAATACCATCGACGGTTGACTCGAGTTAATGTTTTGAGAAAAAAATATAAAAGGTCGACTTTTTTGTAAAATGCGGTTTCGTTGGATTGTCATGTAAAATCCTTTCAAGTAATTAAGTAAGTAATCGATTTCGATAAAACGCGGACAGATAAATACGGACTTGATTTTGGAGTAAAAACTTCAATTTTAAACTTAATCTCTAAAATACCCTTTAAAAACGGGTTGGAACATTGGAATACAAAAAAAATTAAAAAAAATAGTTATTATTTTTAAAATTGGCCAAAAACCGAATGTTTGACGTTTTAAAAAATTATGAAAACGCCAAAATTAATACTAACAAAATAATTATCGTTTAAAAATAAATGATCAAAAAAAAAGTATATTATGTGTAAGGCGTATTATGATTGACGTTATGAAATACTGTTTTACTGCTGGCCAGTTGTGGGCACCGCGTATGGGCAACCCAACAACTGATCGCATATCTTACCGCCCTCGCGGAGTCCACTGAGAAAAGCCCCATGAACCGTAGCCGGATAATTGCGGATAGTGTGTTCACCTGTAACAAGAAATTAGAAAAAGATTTTGGGTTTAAAAAAAAATCTGACCAGCAAAATTTTCCCAAGAAAATATCATGTAATTATTGAACAAAATATAAATTCATCCAATTGATAGATGTAACTGATAATGTTACTTACACAACCAAAGAAAATATAGAAATATAACTGTTTTTTAAGCGTTTGGTGAAAAATATTATTAATGTACAATTTGTAATATTTGTATGTTGTCAAAATAATATTTCAATTGTAATAATTTAAATAAAATAATGACATTTGTTTTTATTTACTAACCACAAGGGTTGCTTAAGTTTTTTCTAGGTATCCAATCATTGGGTTTATAATATATTATAAATTAAGAAACAATCGAAACACTTAGGTATGTTTTTAAATCGCTATTATAAAATATTATACTTTTCTATTTAATATATTATAATTAGTTAAATATCTTAAAATAATATTATTTGAATTTAACTGTTTGGGTTTCGCCAAAATACGCCCTTGCAGATATTATAATATATATATTATACTAAAATTATATTTTTATAATATTAAGAAATATTGTCACTTATAAAATATTATAATTTAAAAAATAGTTGAATTATTCACAGAACGACATATTAACATATATATTACTAAAATGTTTAAGTAATATTAAGTAAAAACATATTATGTCGGTAATATTTGTCAATATTGTCGAAATGATTTCTGATTTAATATTTTTTTACCGTACGAATAATTTAAGCGGAACATATTTTAGCAGATAATGAAATAGTTATTGTGAAAGCATAACAAATTAAATACATTTTCTCAATAATTCAAATTTTAAAATGATGCATCTTTTTAAACACTTGAATAAATGTTATAAATACAATTTTCCAATAAATTCCAAAAATCATTTAGCCAATATTAAATATTATTGTATGGATAGTTTTTTTTTAAAAGTATACAACGTAATAATTTTTAGAATTCAAGTGCAACAATAAATAACAAAAAGGTTTTATTAACACATTTTCTGAAAAAAAACTGATTCCCTAACCAAATTTGTTTTCAAGATATTTTCCAAACCTCTCGAACCGTTTTATGAATGTTTCACTTTTTGTTTGAGTTTTTTTTTTTGGAAATGACCCGACGGAATTGTTTTGTCGCATAATAATATCTGACTGTGTGAAGAATTAAGACCTGAATAACGCATGAACATTCCAACCCTTCACAGGTAATAATAATATAATGTACACGTTCGAAACGACTCTATTAATTTTAGGGAAACCGTCAAAAGGGGGAAAAGCAGGGGATGAGTCGCGTCTGGTATTTCTTTTTGTGTCTGCGACGACGTGGAAATTAATTTCTCCCTAAAAAAGTACAATATGAACTCTTTCGACGTGGCGATGATCACACTATGACAAGGCGGCCATAAATCGGCTTGACGACTGTGTTACAACAGCAGCACAAGAGTAATCGGTTAGCGCGTCAACTGCCCCTACAGTATAGTGTATAATAATCTTTAAAAAATTACCATAACGAAGTCATGCAAGTTCGGCGTGCCCTAAGCGAACGGGTAACCGAGTTCAACAATACACACAAGAAAATAGTGTGTCCCAGTAAAGACAAATGAAATGTGATTTACATAACGCTATGAGAGCACTGCGCCGTATCTCTCTTTTTTTTTAATATTGTACTTTGTGAGTAGCATCGTATTCGATGGAAACGGTGACCGTAAGTGGACTATTTTTAACACCCGACTATGATATGGGATAACCAGCAACCCGGTGACACCCGGTCTTAGGACAGTATGTGTGTGTGTTCTTACCGGCGAAAAAGAGGCGTTTGGTTCCATTCGGTTTAGTCCCGCCGTCCGACGATCCGTCTGGCGACACAGGAGCTGCTAGCAAATCGTAGTCCGAACCCGAAGCTCCCACGGCCACAAAAGAATAAGATCCTCGAGCCCAAGGATCGGCTCTCCAACGTGTCACCACCGTCTCCTTTGGCTGAAAACAAAAGACAAACAAAAAATTATACTCATGTTGGACGTCCAAAAAAAAAAAAAAAAACCAAACCCCAAAACAACTTAATCGGGCCACATCAGTATCTTAGCAAACAAATATAGATGTTTTCGAAATGCCGTCAAAAATTTGTATTAATATTTTAAAACCATGTTTTGGCAGAACATTAAAATGTTTAAAAATTAATACCAAATAAAATTTAAATTTAAATAAAAGTTAAATATTATTAAATTATACAAGAAATGTTATCGTAAAAATAAAAATTTAAGTAGAAAATAAATAATAGAAAATAGGAAATATTTGTATAATACCTAAATACCATGTCGTTAGTAATATTTTTTAAATATTCAAAAATTATTAAGAAACATTTTAGAACAATATTATTTGTAAATATGTCTTTTAACATTTGAAAAATAGATTTTTTGAAATCCTTATACAATACTTTCCAAATTGTAGTAATAAACTATTTTTTTTTTTTTTAAGTATATAGTAGAAAATATTACAAATATAACATTTATTATTTTAAAAGATTAAAAAAGCATGTATAACATTCAAATTTATAAAATTTTATAGAAATAATATATTTTATGTAGTGTTAATATTTGGTTACCTTCCAAATTATGATCTAATAACAATATTGGAAAAAATTACTGAAATATTTAAAACCTAATATATAACAGCGTGTGGGTCAGAAATTCGTTATGTTTCAAAAATGTTTACAAAGTTTGCTGGAAATATTTAAGGAAAAGTTCACAGCTTTATTATGATAATTTTTAATACGATTTTTATAAATTGTTTATATATAAAACTAATAATTGTAACACGTTATCGCTAGAATATTTTTTCATAATCATTTAAAAGGATCATAAAGACATTCAATTAGCCGTATGGAAAAACAAACGCCTTAATACGACACACATTATGAGATAAAATTGGCATCTGAACATTTAATTTAACCACAAGCCGAAACATGACAAACGGGTTGAACGAGATTTTTTATGGACATTTTACAGCATCAAAAATATTATATTAGAGCCGTGCTATAACATTTAACTATAGTTTAAACTATTAAAAATGTTGAAGATTTCCCGATTCGAGGTTTCTATCAAGTTGTGTACAAGTTTACTGTCGACGTTAGATTTTCCATGAAGATAGTTGAAGAACATTAGAAATACACAGCAGTAATAAAAAAAATAATAGAGATTTTCCCTTTTACAACTTGATTTATGACAAGGTAAAAAATGTTAATATAATAGTATATTATGTTATATAAAATATATGTTTTTTAGGATATATATTTTTAATTTGTACAGCCATCTCAATAAAATATTTCAAGAAAACATAAACACATTATTATAATACAATGATTTGCATAAGCATAGGTACACATAATGTTATCGAGAAACAGTTAATTTAATTTATGTAAACCAAAATAATACAAACGTTCAACGGCCAATACAACAAAGTGCAATCTACACAAATTCCACACAGTACGGCAAGTACGGCTATTATTTATTGTATTACTTTAATTTCACTATTGTCATTCAGTTAATTCTTTAAAATGTATTTGAATTATTTTACCACCGGCCTGCGCATAGCCAAAATATGGTTATAAGCGACATACTACACAATTGTAATCCTTTTAATCTATTCTCCTCTGATTGTGCAAGTGATGGTTAACGTCGTTGTTTTTTTTAACGCATTTTTATCATCCTTTAGTGGTCTAATACTAATTACTATTATGCATTTTGAAAGATCCTAAATTCTCCTCCGCCATAGGATCTGTCTTAAGGTTTTTCGAATATTAACAATAAGATATTTCTACTTACATCTGGCACATTGGCAGTGCCGAATATTCCTCTTAGCACTAGCATGCACCTGGCCGTGATAATGTCGTCGGATACCTCTTCCAGAACGTTGGCAGCATCGCCGGCGACCAAAGCCAACAGAACGGGAGCACGATACAGATTCCAAAACAGGAACAATTCTCCTCGGCTGGACGTGGTGGTGCCAATGTGTCCGAACAGGTTGCCGTTAGGGTCCCAGAAAATCCGATCAAAACACAACACCACTTTGTTCAAGTTGCCAAAGCCAAGACGTTGGATTGCCGCCACCTTCCATTCGGGCAACGCCGGAGAAAACTGCACGGTGTTGGGCAAATTTTGCGTTTTCGGATTAGTCGATTGCTTCAAGACACCCAAAGGTAATGTGCAAAGCACAATGTCACCTGCAAACAGAAAAGGCATTAGCATAGTGTATCACCACTAGTTTGTACGACGACACGTTAAGATAGACCAAAACAGTAAAGTTAAATATTTGATGATCTGTTTGAATAATCTAGTCGGTTGGCAAAAATATAATTAAATAATAAATAACAATCAAAACAAATCGAATAACCTATTGATTGAATAAAAAAAATAATAATATTTTATTAGAATAATTTTTTTATTAAAAAAAATTCAAAATACCGTTTTTTAGGAAACTACTAATAATATTATTCGAATAAATCACAAATAAAACATCTTAAATGTTAGACTAACTAACTCAGAATTAAGTAAAACATGCATTTCTAGTGACAATTTCTACAGCCAAACATTTTTGAAAGACAGAAACAGACCCATGGTTTTAATAAAATAATATACTCTCTATAACTGATACTTCTTTAAAAGGTAATATTTCACTGGAAGAGATTTAACCGTACCTTTGTATGTCTGCCCGCTGGCGTTGGAACGTGGATTGTACGTTGATACTTCGACGCCGTTGAGACCGTAAGTAATTTGCTTCACTGCAGTGTTCAGTTTGATGTCCAATCCTTCAGCAAGGGCGACAGGCACGCAAGAGTATCCGTTTCGCACTAAAAGCAACAAAATCCCAATAAAACTAAATAATAATTTTATTTAATAATAATACATAACAGCTGTCTATATAATTTATCAAGTTTGTGTTTGAAAAATATATCTAAAAATTTCTCTTTGGAATACATGCTCAGCGTTTGAGCGCATACATTTATTACATTTCAGGCATACTAATATACGAGGCGCTTGTCTCGTGCAGATGATCCCTCGAATATATCCCTTACTCCTATTTGTTCTTTCAAACATAACCCATTTTTTGGTCTACCCAAAAAACCTTATAAAATCTATTTAATTTTATCACTGCCGAACATCGTTGCGGCAATAGATTTATTCTGCGGCGAGTAAAAAGAATAAAAAGACAAATTCAATTTGTTTCATTCTGTTAGACATATCGATTAAACGTCTGTCTACATTTTTGTTTTACAATTCCATTAGATTATGCCTATACAACTTATGTATCCTACTCAGATGGTACAGATAAATCGCTGTGAATGAAAATACAATGTCCCATATTCCTTTAATTATACTAATAACACAGTATTTTTGTAGCAATATGTAAGTGTTTCAAACATTTCAAGAAGTTACCTAAAAAAAAAAAATGTTGTGGAAACAGACACTTTTTTTTGTGATTATTTCTACTTAAAAATGTTGTCAGCTTTGCAAAATATTACTCGACAAAATACATTGGTGACTTAAGAAACCGGAAGTTATTAATAATTTTGGTGAGACATTGAACGAAATATTGCTGAATTATAAGCTGTCGTCGGTCGCTTTGGAATCTGCCATTGTCCACAATGACGTTTTATTATGTACAAGCTGAACAGATTAAAAAAAAAACTTTTGACGTGTCAAACACAGAGAGGCTAGGGCGAAGTCTCGAGTTAGAAGTATTTGAAATTTAATTTAAAATAATCCCCGCAGCAAAGGTCGCTGACGTTATATTGATTTTTTTTTTGTATTCCCTTTTTATCTTTGTAGATAAAACGCAAATATTTATAATATATTACAAGGACGTTGTATACATTTTTGACATCAATGTGGCTCATATCACCGGTGTCTGTTAGCCATTACTTATAACTTACTAAAAAAAATACAATCTAAGTATTTTTATTTCCAGCAATAAAAATGTGTTGACGAATATTGATTTAGATTGAACCTTTTTTTAATAAAAACAATTATCATTTTATAAAAGTTACTGTATTGGGCTCGAGTACAAGAGTAAGCTAAAATAAAAATTAGTAAAATACATATTGTTGGATTATTTTTCCGGTGTTTCCCTTCATCGACTTGCCTACACACGGTGTACGGTACCGTAAAATAGTTCCCTCGAGAGACCGCCATAAAGTCTCGGCGTAACTGCCTCTTGGAAACACTACCACGTGTTACCTTTGATTGCAGTCTTACGGGTGTTTTGGAAACTTTGGACTTTTCTTTACAGCTAGAGTTTATTACAACGACAAAGCGGTGTAATACTATTTTGTCTATTCTAGGTACTGAAATACTACATCGCCCTTTGGTTATGTCTTTACAAGTGCGCCTGTGAGGCGGTTTACACTGTTTTGTAAGTGTCAACAACTAGCAGCGCTTCTAGTAAACGCAAACTATTGGCCAGTAACGGCGAGAGACTTGGTGTTTAGTAGGTATAATGCAATTTAAATTCGCTGACGGTGACGGAAATTGGCTGCTGTGTTAAATTTTATATCCAACATCCTTATGCCTACACAGTCACAACAAGACTAATTACTTCCATACATCACTGCTGGTCCTATTCCAGTTGTATACATTGTATCTTTCATCTGGCATCTGGTAATACTGAGAGTTCAATCACAACGAATACCATTAGCATCAAATACTGGATTAAAAAAGAAGAATATAGGAAAAAACTTTATGACCTTTCTGACGAAAATGATTAAAGATAGTTTGTCTGTCTTTTTACTGCTGTAGGCCTACGAAAAGCGAGTAAAAGAATTGCAATTTTTTTCTCCAGAACTTTTTACATTGTAATCGAATCAATCGTCCTGGTCAAGGTGCTTAAATGCAAACGTGTAGAGGAATGTTAGTATTGGCCACTGGGGAATCGGCTAGTACGATGAATCACTTTCAAATTACATTGTGCAAACTACAATGGCCGTGATCGAGGGAATCGTTACGAGTCACATTAAGTTTCCGCATCGACATTGTGTTTTGACAATAGTAAAATTCGTAGTTGGAAACAAATAAATGTCGTTTCGGATTTTTAATAGCCCATTCCGACGGGATGCCAGTTGATTTCCCTAGTCAAATTTCCAAAC
Source organism: Adelges cooleyi (assembly GCF_023614345.1). Classification (NCBI taxonomy): domain Eukaryota; kingdom Metazoa; phylum Arthropoda; class Insecta; order Hemiptera; family Adelgidae; genus Adelges; species Adelges cooleyi. Next base: position 16,798,595 of record NW_026095893.1, read on the forward strand.
ACACACACACACAGGTTTAATGTTTTTCTTCGGTATCCGAAGGGCAGACAGACCGTACGGGATTCGACTCTGACGGAACACTATAATAATAAAGCGCATTAAACGCGTGTATATATGATGGGTGATATTGGATTTCAAAGCAATCTAGTCGATGGTATGTGTTTTACGATGCGAACACGTTGTTTTTCATGCGCGTTTCCAAATAAATGGTTCGTAACCAACGGCATCGTTCGAGCTTGTTATTGCTTTGTTTATTGCAACAGTCCCTAAGCACAAGTGTTTTTTTGGTGCGTACATACTCGAATCATTCTTGAAACGTAGTTGAGGAGAAGACCACCGGTGGAAGAGACAGTGGTCGTGAAATTATCACCAGGCATGTCCGATTGGCTGTTCCTTCGATTCATAGATTAAACCGTGGCCTAACCCATTTGACATTTTGGACGTTCCGTGGATTCAAACGTTAAGGCTTTATGCGAGTTCGGTTTGAGTCAATTGATCTCTCTGTATTAATTACCGATTCGATTTCTGTACTACCAATTACAAAATTGTCATACGCATAAGCAAGTATTGCCATTTCCCTATTCAATTCCACTGCATGGATCACCCGTTGTACGACTAATGCCAAGTTAATTAATACGAGAGTCAATTTATCTCCTTGCTTAGCCTTGTCCTGACTTCGAAATGTGGAGATATTGCAGTCGGTGTTCGATTTAAAATTCCCAAACGTTGATCTTAATTATTGCTATCAACTTTTTGTATGGTAAGTTTGCCTAAAGTCAACGAAAATACATGTTTACAGAGACCGTTCACTTTGGAGCATTATTATCTTGGCTGCCGTTCATACTCTAACCTCGACTACGTTGGCTGAAATCAGTGAGGCTTGGCATTGTAAAAACTTTAAAACTTAAAATTAGTGCTACATTTATTTCTATTCATTTTCTTTATCGAATGTGCGTACATCGGTTGAAAAATATGACTTAGGCAGGTTTCATCGGAGGAACCTAATGGTTTTGTGAAATATACTTTACTGCGGCTATTGCAACGTTACAGACCTAAAACACTATTGTTATGAGCAATAATCCAACCGCCAATATACAAATGATTTGTAAATATATTCCTGCCACGAATACGACAACAGTTATATTATTTTACACTAATTTTAAATGTAAATAATTTAAAAGCCATTCGAGTATAATTTGTGCTTTGCGCGGAAAGTTTGGGAAAACTTATTTAATGGGTAGCCTTTGAAAGTATACACAATTGAATTACCCGAATGGCAATGGGCGGAAAATGTATTTCGAACTCTCCGGGACTTAGTAACGACTAAGATTGCTGTAAAGACGGTTATTACAATATATATATATTATATATATATATATATATTCCTAACGCTATTATTCGGTTTCTCCGCGGAAATTCCAGGGTTTTACGCGGTCCAGACGGTTTTATACCCGGACAAAATGTGTTTTATTATTATTGTCGTGTCTATTAACGTTCATTAACCGGACGGAAACTCTTATTTTAATTTTCGCCACAACAATATCCCCCGTTTTTATTGCCATTGTCCGTACACCGCGAAAACGTTGGACCGCAAATGGGAATTCGAGCTAACGGTACAGGTACGTACGACAACGCAATAAACGCGAATCGCCAACACAACAACAGAAGGCGAACCCTACTAAATTGTATTTTATACGAACCGTGCTAAGTACACGCGCGAGATGTTAGTTGGATAAATTAGTTAAGAAATTACCGCGAATTACAGCTAGAAATCGTCTCCTCTCGCCGAAATGTCTACAAGGCACCGTTGTGTAAAACAATACAGAATATCGCGTCCAATGTCTTTGGCCCATAAATTGAATAATGTTTAATAATGTTTTCGGATGGTAATTTTAAGATGGGAGATAATTGAAAGAAAATAGCTTGAAAATAAATAGGTCTGAGCACTGCGAATACTTGTTATCGGGGTGTGAGTTTAAGGTTAAGTTTTCATTAATACTACAGGTAGGAATAGAGAAATTCACACTAGGGATGGGACTTTTTTAATCCTAATTGTAAATTGTTTCACAAAAGCATCCCTAAAATTGTTACAGCTTCACTTCGGCTTACTTAGAGACTTGGCTCTAAATTCTGTGAGAGATTTCTGTATGTATATATATATATATATATATATATATATATATATATATATATATATATATATATATATACACCGACTACAAACACCAGCTTTCGCCGGCACGACTGGTCGGTTAAACCCAAGTATTATAGTGTTATTATCGCAGAGTCACGTGTGCCCTTTATCAGCTTACCAAAGTCCAAAAGTCATAGACATAGACACGACAGAACTTGGGGGGGGGGGGATTCTACGTTACATAACTTTACACGGAAAAGCCACAGCACCGTCTGAACCACATTTTGTGTTGAAACTCAATAAACAAACGTAATAATACTATTACAATAATTACCATATCTCTATTACGATCCAGCAAACTGCCAACGGCAACGGATTAAATCACATACACACATTCGTTGTGTCTTCCGGTCAATCCCGGACGTGCTCAAGGTGCAACACAATAACATAGTGTGTCGTCAAACCCGACTTACTAAGATTTTAATATGGCGTCGTTATCGCATTACGATCGTGGAGTTTGCGAGGAAATAACCTAACAACCTAACGGGCTGTCGAACGGTAAATACGGTTTTAAAATTTTTTTTTTTGGTGGTCCATGTTAAACCGTGTGGGTGTAGGTAATGTGGGTGCGTGGTACAACGCACCGGTGATATTGTCCGGGTTCGGTTTTTTTTTTCTTTCCTTGTAAATATTATTATTCAAAATACCACCTAAATTTACGCTAATGGGACCGGATTACTACTTAATGTCGGGTAACATGAAAAAAAAAAATCGGTCTAATTTAGATCAGGACCAGATACAGTCAAACTGTAGGGGTTCAGTTATAATTGCTTCGATCAACACTACGTAGATCCCGGCCAGACGAGTATTATTATTAAATCTTTATCAAGATCCGCTGTTGGCTATTTCCTCTGCACCGGTCCGGCTCTCTGCTCTCTATACCGCCGTCGCCACTATAATATAATATATATTATGTATATAATATGTTGTTGTTGGCTGGCCGAGATAATGTTACATATTATACGCTTCTATACTTACAATACGTGTACATATATACTTAACCTGCTCGGCTGACACGACTGTCGGAATAGCTAATGTCCATTTACGAACGAACCGAATCAATCGCCACCGCAGTCGATGGTATTGTAATTATTATTATTATTATATATATATATAGGACGACTGACGGCGACTTGTGAGCGGCACAACTTGAGCTCTTGTCCGTTTTAATTACCTACGTTGCGACGGAGGCGAGCGGAAAATAAAATATTTCAATAAAAAAATTTTAAAAACAAGGTCGCCCTGATTGTAATGCAAAATCCACCATTAAAACACGATATCAGGAGAATAATAGAATAAAACATTGTTATTGAATTACTAAAACAAACCGACTGCAATATCTAAATGAATTGTTGAAGCCCGCCGTTTCAGGACTTGACGACAATATTATTTTAATGAGCGATGGAACGCCTTAAAGTAAAACCAACTAAATTGCCATTTACATAATGCAAAACAAAAAATACTCCTCCTTGCTCTCTTATGGCCGGACCAAAAAGGTGAACCGTGGTATTTATCTTTAAGCATAACGCTGGTAACAGTTGTAATGATAACACTCTAATAAAGGAGACAAGTTAACTTCAACCAAATTAGACGAACCTGTGCACCGAGCCGAGCAAATTGGACACCATTGAAAAAAGCTACTATAATCATTACACGGATTACCGAGGTCATAACGGTTGTGTAACGCGGCCGAGTGAACCACACGACCGAATAATTGGATATCCGACACGACTTTAAGACGGGCTTAAGCAGCGTGGACGAACGGCTATAGATAATTCTTAATCCTGTTCGGCTTTATATGTGATATTCGGGGTGCATACGTTGGGGTCGCTACAACAACAATAACTGCAGTGCAATTATATGAGCTAACCCTAAATGTAACAGCTACATAAATGTTCTCTTGTCGGTTTGCAAAAATCTCAGCAAATTAGTTCATACTAATGATTTATATATTTTCATAAACATTTGTTTAAAAGTCATAATAAACATATTATACCTATATTGGTAAAGTAGTTTTGGTTTAAATCATTCTGTTGCACACAATCGCGTACATATGATTAAATAGTTGCATTTATGAAAAGAGTTAAGTAAATCTATTTGCTTGTGAAAAGGGTCAAATCCGTTCGATTAAAACTATTACTGTCGGTTAAAAAACAATTGTGAACAAATTTAAATAAGTACATATATTGCTTAAGAATTAAAAATATTTTTTTATAATTTTTTTCAAGTAAAATTGTATGTGAAAAACAGTTATTTTTAACAAACTGAATTTTACTACTCCTAGGTCTTCTTGTTAAACTCCTAGGTCTTCCTAGGTCTTTATTAGGTATTCTATTAAAGATTTCTATTATTAGGTTATATACAAATATTTTGTCTATATAAATGATTGTGTAATATTTTATCAATTATATTCTGTGTTCACCATTGAGGACCTATCCGAGTTTGCTTGGTACGCGGTTTCATTGATATATATTATGCAATACACAAAGGAGACGAGAAGTGGATATTTTCTGATTAGGAACGAACGAACGTAAAGTAGATGATAGGGGAGTGTTCGATTCTTGTCCTTCTGATGATCTTGATTGATGATCGATAAGTTCGACAAGAGTTTAGGTGTGTGTCCCACTTTCTTAAAACACTTTTCGTTAGAGTTTTTTTTTTAAGCCTGTTTGTCAATAGAGTCAACGGAGTTTTAGTCATTTTGAGTTCTCTACAAATGCTTGCCCTCTAGTCTTTTTTTCCCACCGTTGACCTGGTCTTCTTGGCAATAGGCAATATTTGTACCATCTGATCGCGTCCAATGGCGTTGGCCTATTACTATTAGGTGATTTTAAAGCCGTAATAAGTAGATACTTTGTAGTTGTAATTACTGCGTCAAGTACATCATACATAAACCACAGTAATTTCATGCCTAGATCATCGAACAGACTTTGCGGCCGAATTTTCTCATTTTGTATACATTATTATCAGTGTACACAAAGGAGTTGTGTCATAAATATTAATCATCAAAGCCGCGTGTTATTGCGTGACCGAACGCACTTAATGGCCACGGCGGATTTGGTACGGTGTGAGACATGACTTCATGAACACAAAGCTCTGTCAGTATTTATCTCTCTCTCTCTCTCTCAAACGCTCCGTTTACACTGCTATTATGTAGGTGGTACACCTCCTACTAATATGGTATAATATGTTTATAACGGCTGTCTGCCCAGAAGGGACGGGTCGAGGCCTACAAATCACGGCACCCTACCCGGATTTGCAGGACTTCTAATTTCAATTAGGAACGTGACACCGTCGTCTTTGGACGTATAATACACCCTTTGAATCCGAATTTCGGGGGAAAACGACAATCTACTTGCCCACGTTATCTGGCGTCCTATCGACGTGACTGGGGGGTGGGAGGGCACTGACCCTCGCCACCAAAGCTTTTAAATGACGCGAAAAGCGATCCGTTCGGACACGCCGGGGCTTAGGTACGTCTCCGGTGCATAATTAATAGGATTTTCCGACCGGGTTGTCGACCGGGATGCTGTAAGAAAACCGGCAAGAGAGCAGGAAGAGGTGCGGTGACATCGGCGTAAGTCATCCGCCGCATCGACTTTGCCAAAGACTTCAAACGGATTATTAATGTACTACTAATTAAACATAACAATTTCACCGCATCAGTGAAGTCGGCATTGGGTTACACGAGTGGAGTAAAGTTATACATATATTTTTTTCGTTTTTGCCAACACCTATCCGAAGTCAAGAGCTCCGTCTCGATAAGTTTCGCGCACGTTTAACCGATGTGAATGCACGTCAGTTATGAATTATTACACTTTTGTCTGGTCAACGTCTCAGATGGGTTAGGTTATGACTATAAGCCAGCATCGTGCACGGTTAACGGAAGAAAATGGCTTTCTCCATACGAAACACCTTTTGAGTTCACATCGACCTAAAAGAAAACGTCGGTTAACCCTCGTTGGAGGCTTAACGCGATAGGATGTCTATAAAGTTGTCAAGTTAAATTCATGTCTGTTATTTCAATAAAGAACAGCGCCCGACCGTTTTTCTTACTTCTCGTTTGTATCTTTGAATCTTGAAATTTTAGATATCTTAGAATCAAATGAAAATGCAACCTCTTATACCCAAAACTGGGGCTAACCAAAATTGACCGCTGACATTTCTAAAGTAAAAATGCCTCGTATAACACTAATAAATATTATACGGTTATATTTTTAAATTGAGTAAAATTTTAATAAAATTTTAATAGAAGAATAAGTATTCCGAGTTAAAAATATTTAATCTTTCTGTCAGTATAGCCACTAAGTGTTGTTTTTTTTATTAAATTATATTAATCTTTTAACTATTATATTAAAAAGATGCAAGCGTACAGCGTTAAAAGAAGAGTATTTTTCGCTATTGAACTAATAAATGGAACAAGAAACAATTTTTTTTTTTTAAATAAAACTTCTCTTGCCCCTAGGTGAAGGGTCAATGAGACCACATGTACTTGTAAAACCGATATGGTAGTAAACGATTTTGAATTATTTTACTTATAATATTTTATATATTATTGTAACCGCAGCATTAAGTCTACAGGCAATAATTGCATAACGTCGAGTTGCAATGAGTTTTAGGATTTACGGCTTCAATACACGCGAACAATATGTCGAGTACTTGTATGTATGTATAGTAATATACACAGACGATATTGAAACTGAAACTGAAATTTATTACAATAATATCATATACATGCTTAACGGGTGAAAAAACCCTATTGTCGATAAGCATTAAGTCATTATTTTTTTTTTAAATATATTATATTATGTTAGACACAAAGTTATATTCTTATTATTACTATATTTGTTGATGTGAGTAGGTATAGAGCGTAAAATGACTTGGCACACAATCCGGACGTTAACGTACCGAGACTTTGCCGTCTTGGTATAACGCGCTGTGTTTGATGGTGGCGAAAAATGTATAAAAAAAGGTCATCATGACTCTGACAGGGCAGCACTATTACACTGCATGTATATTATTGTATTAAAAAGATTGAACATTTCTAAAATAAATAAAAATCTAAAAAAAATTCTACACCAACAAATCCTAAAATATTGTTTTTTTTTTTTAAAAAAATGAGGTTAAGACTTAGGATGACGTTATACCTTCAATTTTCTAGCATAAAACCTAAATCACACAAAATGAATTTTACTCGAGCCATGCTAGTTTTAGAGAATATGTTTCCATAAAGCCAAGTTATAGTTAATTCAAAAATTTGTGTTTCAAGTTAAAATAGTTTTCTTGATAAGTCGTTATTACAACATACCTTTTAGTCGTCGTCCAACTTCTTAACTATCGTTCGTTTAATCTTTGATTTGTACAATTTAAATTACTAGTTTCATCGTGACTAGTGACAGAGTTACAAATGTCAGCGTTTTTAAGTAATCTAACTGGTCAGTTTGTTTTCGTGAGCAATTAATAATTAAACTTGCAGGTAATTTAGATTTAGTAAATAAGAAAGAATGTTGATTCTAGAGACGGAAGGCCGCTTGTAAAATTGTGTCACCTATCACCAAAGGTCCAAATGCGTTTTTGGCCAGTATATTTTTAAACGGTAAGTACATGTTGGCTTATGCTCTAAGTTGAGCAACGGTGAGCGACGGAAACGCGATTAAATAAAAATAAATAAGAAAAGAAACTTGAAATAAAACACTGCAATGCGGGTGGGAATTAACTGCAATCGCAAGTGAGTGTACTACAATATTGTAAGTGCATCATTCGAGTGGCAAAAAATAAAAACTTTGATTAATGTAAACATATTTACATTTGAAAATATTATACAAGATAACGTGTAACATACCGACTGTAAAGATTATAAGACACAATTAAAAAACATTATCCGCCTTGCGTTACGGCAGCCGGTCTTCTTGCCATATGCGATTATTACCATGTAAAATATGATTAACGGCGGATGGGAAAATTATTATAGTTTAAGAACAACAATTTGAAAAGAAAAAAATACCAATTCTGCCGCGGCGCCATCGAGTTGGTATATATATATATATATATTAAGTGCTCATAAAAAACTAGTCGTTTGGCCCACGTGTACTCGGCAGAGTACACCTAGCTGAGTAGGTACGTGTCGTAAGTCGTTCAATTTAAAGTAATAACAAGTAACAAGTTCCAAGACACTATTAAACCATAATTTATCAACCGTTTTACATAATATAGACACGAGATACGTTTAAGTCTTATTACCCGACATTATAGATATTTCGTCGAATTCAGTAAGGTTCTAAGTACAACAATAGATTACATTTTCGAACAAGGCGGTTCGCTTTACCATTGTAATTATCAGACATAGCAATCACCGTTTACTATAATGCCGCGTAGGCGTAATATACAATACAGGCCAAGTATAATTAATATTGTACTACGGTAGTTGATGGTAGTTTATGAAATTCTCATTACAAGTTACTTAACACTTGTTCGACTCGGTGTTGCTCGAAGATTCATCGACTACAACAGCATGACTTCAAAAAGTAAGTAAAAACTCACAATATTTCAAGCATAACGTTATTAGAAACAAATGGTTCCTGGAAGGATTTTTTAAACGGAATGTCTATTGAACAATAACAATCAGCTAACTTGCGTTTTATTTAAATTGCTTTATGACGTTTTAATTTAAAATAATAATTCAACTAGTGGCGTAATTGCCGAAAAAACAACAATTTTTTTTTTTTTAATGCGTTGACGATAAAAAATAAGTAATAATAAAGCACAGGCATTAAATACCGAAATTGTTTTCTTAACTTAGAGGTGGCGTGGACTAAGATTTCGAGACTGTGCGGACGGCTGTCCTCTGGCTTGCTGTAACTATTTTTTTTTTTTTTTTGTTTAAGTTTACCCACCAAAAAAACTACCACATACAGGTTAATGTCGGGTAAAAAAAAAGACAAATGGATACGAACAAAAAAATTACACAAGCACGCGTTGTAGGCGTCAACCGAGTAAATGCATTTCCCTTGTCGACCGTGTCCCGTGAACTCCTGAATCCACTTAATTATCATAAGACCGGTGCCCATAAAACAACTACATTTGTCCATCGCAACGGTCGTCCCGGAGAGTGCGACAGAGAGAGAGAGAGAGAGATGACAAACAGTAAACACACAAACAAACACAGGGACAGTTGTAAAAAATACAGAGAGAAAAAGAGAGCCATAGGATAGGGTGAGTTGAACAGAATGAATAGGAAGATATAACATATTATAATATTTAAACACACATAGGACGTCGAGTTGCAACTTGGTATTGGTTCATCTTGGAAATTATACATTCACATATTAACCAACAAATTATCAAAAAACGATTACATACCATTTTAAAAAGGAGCCGCACTGTAATAATTATTAGATTAAAAATTTAACATACTAGAAGTGTTTAGATGATTAAAAAAAATTATGCGTTCTTAATGGACATTAAGTCATCAACATTGCAGTAATTTTTCAAAAAATGAGTACAGCTGTTAATAAAGTATAAGCGATTGTATACTTTGACTTTATTTCTCCAACAATAATTATTAACACTCAGTCTGGCCGTCCAAACGGGTTAAATGTAAATAGATTTAATCATAAAATGATGGTTTATAGACGGATTCGCTGTCAAAATATAATGTTTGTATATTATACTTATTATATCGTTAGTTTTTTTATTTTCAACTGGACTCTGGAGTACTGCTCGCGTGAAATACACAACACGGCTGATGACGGCAAGAAGAAATTCACAAAAAAAAAATTAAAAAAAAATTGATGTAATAAAAACGGCCGCTTGCGGTTTGCAAACATGTTACAATGGTTTCACCGTCAAACACACGACAGTAATATTTTCCATTAAAAAACGACACCACCACAGCAGGTGCGAAAACTGTTGGGTTAGGTTAGCCGGTTAGTGTTTTTGTAGCACAAGACGGTTTTTTTTATACATATTATATGTATATCGTTGGCATCACACGAAACGTTGTTTTCTCCTTACCACTTCACTACATCCGTCGTCGACGTCTTGGCCAGTGTCGTTCGGTCTTACACGACCACAATGGCTAAAAACCACATTATATAGCTTTGTTCGTTTAGGTTTGACTTGGATATTATTATTATATTGTGTGTTCGACAAGCGCAATATTATTTGTCACGCCGGTCCAGGAATTTCATAATGCGAAAAAATATATATATATATATGCCATACACATACAAGTACATATTTTATCAAAGTCGATATATTTTGTTTTGTTTTAGCTTCGATGCGGAGCTGAGAAGGTATTGTTTTTACAATGATGTGTTTTTTTTTTTTAAATTTACAAACTTTTCAACTTAAAATTACAATGCTCTATAACTAAAATTTTTTTCTTTATTTCACTTTTTCAAGCAAAGTTTTAGAGATTTAGATCTGAAATTTAGACCAATGGTAGATCTAAAATGGAACTATAACATATACAATTTTCTCAAAAATCTGTAGTCAAATTTTTTTTTTATTAAGGAAAAACCCCAAAAATATGGTAAATTTACACTTTGGCCGTAGCCAGTTTCTAGATTGCTATGTGTGTGTGTGAATCAACAGTTAACAGGTAATGAAAATATTTTCATTATATTGTTAATTACGATACATGGGTAAATATGGCAATACATTTTTATAGACAGACGATCAACACTTATTGTATCCACCCTGCATAAGACTAAATATTAAATTTTAAGTACATTATTCCTGTCCCACGATATCTTCTAAACCGCTATAACTAGTTTGAACATTCTATCCACAGATTCGCGTCGAAGCGTTTATTTAAAAGTGATTTTATCACTTTCAATTATAATAAAATCTGTAGACCTGTGACCTATCCGTCCCCACTATGCCCCGACCCCACTGTACTGGCTTTCTTTTTGTTTCCTGCTATAGTTTAACAGTCTACACCTCTATATAATATAATAATACATATTTTTTTATTTGAATTCTTAACCGCCGTAAATCAGTGTATACCTAAACCGTGTAAGGCGCGAGACGATTGTAAGCTAACCTCAATGCAAAAATAATTCAACGACAAACAATGGGACGCAAAAAACAAAAACAGACATATTTTTCGTCCGAATTAACCGGTAAATTATTATTATTATTATTATTCAAACACAGTCTTGGCCGAATCGCGTCGTTTGGATTTTTGCCAATTTCCGCACTCAAGACATAACACACACACACACGCTTAAAGGTGTGGATTTGTAAAAATTATTATCATCCTCACACCGTTATCTCTTTGCACTAGTCACTAAACCATACAATACATACAAGTTTGTCGTAAGATAACGCCAACTCCTCGACCGCGTCACTTGGAATTTGGATTTTATATTTTAAAACACCCACTCGCGTTCAATGGCGGTCTTGGGTTTTTTTTTTACTGTCAAATAAACTAAAAAAAAATGTACCGCTACATTTTCACCAACGGCCGCAGTTGTCGAGACGGTTTAATTGAATCGACACGATAATAAAAAACTATTAATCCAATTTGTTTTATTATATAACTATGTATAGGGAGGAGGAGGAGTGGCCGAGTGGGTAAGGCGGCAGTGTGTTAGCGCTCACTGTCGCCGGTTCGACACTCGGTCACAGGCACTCCGTTTGCTGGGCGAGCAATCGTCCGGTAAAAAGGAACCGCCATCCCCCTCTCCGGCGACGGATTGACGACCCGTCCCGGAAGCGAATTCGTCAAGAAACCATCTTGATGGCAGCGTTGGGCCTTAAAGGCCCGTTAAGCTTGATGGTTTGGTTTGGATATAACTATGTATATATATGTTTGATATAGTTTTCTATAGCAGTATAATACTACCCGCATTCAAAAACCAATTACCCATAAGTCAAGGATAAAAGGCTTATAATATGCGATTCCCGATGTACTTGGTTGATTCTGAACCGGCGCACTTCCGTTTTCCAACCACTTATTATTTTATATTGTTAAAACTCTGAGAGCAGAGAGACAGGGAGAGAGATAAGGGGAGAAAGGGCAAAGTCTGTTTTTAACTTGGACGCAAAACTCAAAAGATATCAGGTTTAAATTTAATATTTAATTGTTAATCTCGTTTATTTAAAAATTTAAAAAGGTTAAAAAATAAGTAGCCACGACTTGAGTAGTATTAACAATGCCCATATTAATCTATTGTGTTTATTTAGGTGATACAAAAAGTTCAAAAACTCTATAACATGATCAGAGTTAAAACGAAATAACATACCTATTTTATATTCTAATATTATAATACTTATTACTCACCGGGCCTATAAAACTAAACGTTGGGCATGTAGTAAAAATGACAAGTATTTTTTATTTATTTTTTTGCTGATAACACTATCTTTCACTCCGAAGCCACCGTAGTTTTATGTCCAAACATTGTCAAGGCAAATTAAAAGAAGTTAAATTTATTATGTAAAAACCGAACGGTGACAGGTGAGATGGTAATAAACCAACTGTTAAGAGGTATAATATATTACCGTCATATTCGGCTAGAATCAACCTGTGGCGCCGGCAAAAACGATAGTATCTACTTCAACACGGAAAAATGTTAAGAAACCGCCAAGGAGCAAACAAACCAAAAATCCAAAAACAAATAAAACTATCATCGATAAGGAAAAAAATAAAAAATTTCTAATCCACGATTTCCTGAAACAAAAATCACTTATTCTTGAAATAACAGCTATCGAGGACAACATTTCTGAATGAGAAAAAAAATAATCAAACACTCTAAACGTTAATAATACTGTTGATGCAATATTGTATGTGTATTCAATTTATTTTACCAAAATTAACGACAGCCCAACAAAATTCGTAAAAAACAAGTTGGCATTATAATATATTTGTACATATTATATACAGTATAATATATTGTATACATATATTTATACCTTTAACATTAATAAATATTTAAATAATAGTGTTTGTCTGGTGTAACAATTTGCCCGGCCGTTAAGTTGTACCTATCCAACACGGAATGGAAATTAGTGAACGGAACAACAGCTTAATAACACATTCGTATGCGGAATACATGTTATTCCGTTGGGATCATTTCTTTTTGTTTTGTTTAACACAAAACTACAAGTCGAATAATATAATGTGTGGAATTTTTTTTTTTTTAATAATAAAAGTCGTGATCGTGTGAACAACTTCTAGGGAGTGTTATAGTCAAGTCAAACATACAAAACGTTTGTAAAAAAATAATAAAAATATAAACACCGAACAAAACGCTATACGGTGTAATATGCATAATATAATAATATTGTTATTACAAGGAAAAACCGAAATCAGTAAATCGTTCAGAATCGCCTACGTTGGCATTTGACACTTTGTCCGGCACGACAATGTATAGCAACGGGTTCGCTCTAAAAAAAAATTACTTATACATAATGTGTTTTAAAAATTCAAGTAGACGACCATAAAACACCGTCGGACACCAGACCGCCCCATTTGCTCTACAAATCAGTTTTACGCATTGCAAGTGTACTAATAATAATAATAATAATCTATTATACTACAATTTTTTTTAATCAGATGTGTTTGAAAGAAAAATGTATTTTTGTCTCTTGCAATTTTTTAACATTTACATAGCACGCAGCAAATATTTACTGAATGTTTTGTTGCGGTTTGGCGGAGAACTTTGGCAATATGATATATATTATATATATTTTTTTTTCAGGCTTAGAATTTATATTTTAATGCATATCAATTATTATACTGTAAATTGTAATTAGGCAATATTATCGAACAATTTGTGTTGATAACGTTCAATTTCAAACGGCTAAAACATACTGTAAAAAATATTCTGACATTATTTAAAAATATACTGTGATGATGAATTATAGCTGTTTGATGGAAATTTGATATTGGATATAATATATTATTGCAGCTGCGTGCGATAAAAATAATTTATATTTGTTGAGTTGAACAGCTTTGCGCGTTTGTTGGTCTTAGATATTTTCTATTTCCCTGTACAAAGCTTTGAATAATGCACAAACCGGTAATATTTGTCTATGAAATTAGTATTATCCAAGAAGTTTCTAATAAAAAGTTTAACACTATGCACAAAAAGTAGACAGTTTGAAAATATATTATTTGAAGGGTAGTATTAAAGGAAAACAATTTTAATACATTCAATAGCAACCTGTATATGTATATGATAAGGTTATGAGAAGGTAATGGAAGTAACGACTAGCCGATGTGAGAAAGGTATAAACTAAAATTCAACTAAATAAATAAACTATTAAAAAAAACCTTAACAAAAAAAAAAAACAATTTAACGTTTAACAATAAATTTCATTAAATCATTATGGTTTTAGGTAAATTTCTAAATTTTTAAAATTCCAAAATTACTGGTCCGTGAAATTCAATTTAATTTGAAACACGACAATACCGTTGGCTGCGTTTTGTTTACTTATCTTTGACAATACTCTAGGCAAGTCCAACGGTCTTGTTAAATTAAATTCAATTCCATTATTAGTATTATAGTTTTTTTGTACAAATGCCGTTTGAAATAAATAATACCGAACCCTCCCCGAGATCGGTATCGCATAATGCCGGTGCAATCCATTAGGCCGACCTTATATATTTTTCCTTGCCCGGAAACAAAAATCCAAAACGACTCTTGATGGGCGTGTCGAAATGACAGATGCACACAAAACACACATACTTCTTGCAGCAAGAACATTGTAACACATACATTGTTATGCATTGTTTGTTTTTTAAACGGTTATGAAACGCTATGCGATAGCCATTTTCTGTACACAGTTTGCTCATAAAAAAAAATACACTCACGAGCTTACGAGGTACCCATTTTGTTGTAAGTTTGTTCTGTATAAAAAAAAAAAAACAGCCTAACTAACAGCCAACGTGTTACGTATCAGTTTACCGACTAACCGAAAATAGCAACCCACCGAGTCTGCAGTGATTAGGTTCAACGACTATTTCTAGCCACAACCGGCCTCTTCCCCTTTACAACGACACAACAATAACCTAACTCATATGTCACCCCGTACACACTGCACACGTTCCGGCAATGTACTACTTACCCACTGACTAGCTGGCGAAAAAATTAAAAAACAACCGTGGCAGTCCCATTAGTTTAGAATAATAGTTGACGGTGTAATAGTAGAAGGGTTGAATTCAGAAGTAAAAACTGAAAATTAACTTTTTATCCATCGAATAACTTTATTGTGTACAGGTAGAATATTGTCTTAGATTTATTACAAATTTGTTCAAATTAGTTTCATAAATATTAAATTAAATATATGAAGTTATTGTGTGCGTTCACTAGTAAACATTACATGACCATTTTAGTGTCTTCGACTATTGAACCATAAATAATAAATATATGTATGTACCTACTATAGGTGTACAATGTCCGTATATAGATTTGACGCTTTTTTTTTTATTTCATGATAATTCTAACACAGTAGAACACAGACATACGGGTAAAATAGCGTAGGCGATTGTTAAATTATCCATATTGTTATATATTTTGATCTACGATTAAAAACTATTAACATTACCTTAATAGTGTACAAACCGGTGTTAACGTTATTCTCCGAGTATCTTGGACACTAATGATCGGGTTACTTTAAAAATGTCAATAAAATCAGAAAACAAAGAACAATTATTAATCGTCGGTCGTTCTGAAAACACCTTTAGCTTCAAATCCGGTTGATGAAATCGGTTTTCAACGACAAGCGATAGACGGATGTCCAAAACGCGTGCAATGGTTGCACGCGTACCGCAGTGAACGGGTTGCTGTGTCAAAAATAAAATGAGTTTCGGACCCAAACATCGTTAATATTATCATTTTTTACACCCAGGATAAAAGCGTCGGGTACAAACTACAAATCGACTCGATGACATGACTATACTTAAGCCTTATGCCGGGCATATAATATTTTAATGGTACTATAATGACTATTATATTACACTGACCCACTTGACGCAGTCATTTACGGCTTATAATGTTAGTATATATTATTATTACTGTATACGCTATAGGCCTTAACCTCGGGTTGTGATGGCTGAAAATCAAAACGTTTAAAACGATTTGTAATTACTCGAATTAAAGCCCATATTATAATATACATATAATAAAATACAAATATAAAACGCGTTATTGACACGAGCCGCCGTAATGCTGACTACCGAGTTACAATACATTAGAATATTAATAATATAAATATTACATTTTTTTATCCAAGACCATTTTGAACAATTGCTCCCCATGGAATATTAAATAATAATAATACCCTATCCCAAAAAATGACATGCCGCCTGTCCGACGAACCCTTCTTTGTGTTATGCGGTCGAAGCCGCACTTAAGTTCTAGTAGAACGTTCGTTTATAATATATTATTACAAGGTATGGGCTCTGTATAGAATGTGTAATAATTATTAATACAGCTGTGGTCGTTCCGAATTTGTTTTTAAAATTAATAATCGCCGTTTATGCCGCCTAAACGGTTCGCTGGAATTCAATGCATTCATAGGATCCTATCTGACGACAGGACAGATGGTTTTTAATATAATCTGTATAAATTGTTATAAAACAATTTTATCCGTTTAAAACTTAAATGAGTTTCAATGCAGCAATTGCGTTGTTTAAGTATTATATTGGAAAATCAATTCCAAAAATGGTGTTGCGGTGTCATGAGCTCAGTTGTCCATTAAAAGTAATATTTGAAGTAATAATAATAATAGTAATTGTCTTTTTACCCTTAATCAAAATTTGTGATCAATTCAATCAACTTAAAACAAAACTATAAATTCCCACTAAAATACTTTCATTGGGAGATCACTTTACTCGGTCTTGTCAAGTAATAATAATAAATTATACTTCTATAAGTTCTAATTATTGCGACAGATAGTATAAATAAATAAAATATTTATTTAAAAAAAAAATTGTAAGTAACAATGTTAATATTGTGATATACACTCATTATTGTAAATAAAACTTGAACACGAATGATGCACAGTGCTTTTCGTCTACAAATAAATATCCAACCGTTAAGTTCGTGTGATAACATATTACGTAATTTTCTGTTTAATCTTGAGTGGAAAAAGGATAAAATTCCAAAAATAAACTAAGATAGCTATTTTGTAGCTGAAAGGTAGACAAATTATAAGCGTATAACAGATAACATTTCATCGAAACATATATTTTATAAATTATAGCAGCAGTTATGTAGGAAATAACAGTTTTCTATAACGTTCCAATAGCTGGATGTTGTGAAATAAATATTATCCCTTTTCTACACAACTGTTGAATTATTAGCTAAAAAAAACGATTGATACGTTGAAATAATCACTTTACATAGATCTAGTTGCATTGACATTGGAAAGTACATACATTTTAATAACACATAAATAAATATACAGGAGAACTAATTGGACGTTTATTGGTCGTCTCTAGACTAACGCAACGACTTTGTGTTATATACTTTGTATTTTTTTTTACATCTATTACAAACCACAATAATTGTATTACTACAGAACATATTATTATTATACAACATGTCGTCTACTCACAATAAACCTTGGCCAAGCAGAGCTGCTTTTATGACTCTCGAGTATATTATGACACTGTTTGAACTTTGACGGTTTAACTGTACATAATAAATATCTGCAAGAACGTCGCGATGACAAGATAATATAACACCGGATGATATTGTTGCGCTTTAATTTTTTAAATGATTTACAGCAAGGCAATAGCATATTTTTTTATGATTTACATAATCATAAAAAAATAAAACATTAGTCGGAATAAACTTGTTCAAACTATTATACAAAATATTGTATATAATCACACAATGCCAGATTTAGTAGTCCAACCAACTTACAATTAATTATACCTCTCTCGACACCACAAACGCTGTGCGGTAAGAGATGTGGGCCAAACTTAAGTGCACATAATTTGGCTTTGTTTCATTTTGCCATAACCGAATGATAATAATTCGAACTCGACGATAAACTATTGTTCTACGAAACAGAATACAAACAGAGTTCACAACTAGTCAAAATACGGATTTCTATAGAAAGAGCCACTTTACAGCCTATAAATGTATTTATCAATTATATTTTATACAATTTCACATAAGAGCCAAATACAAAATATTATACTTCCAATGTAAATAATTTTTTCTAATATTTCTTTTAGAAATTTAAGACAATTTTTAAAACAAATAGACACACGTTTTTGAAAAAAGTGATCACTCGTTCCCTTTTGGGTTCTCATCACTTCAACTTTGAATTGCTATAACTTTGCTAATAATGGACGGATTGAGTCGAAATTCGCATAAAACATAATCTAGTCGTTTCTTTGTTTAACAATATCATTAACACCGAATTCGCCTTTCCCGCCACAAAGGGGTCAGTGTTTTCGATATAATGTGCTTAAGTCGTGGAGCATGATTGAAGCAAATTGATTGATTGAAGACTCTCGGTCTCGGCATACGCACTGTGTGCGTTCTACGACTGACTTGCCGACGACAACTATTACTTACATCTAGTCGGCGGCATTACTCTTTGTCTACCAGCAATTTGTCGAGTTTCCGGGCGACTCTATATACTTAATATAAAAATACACACGACACAGTGGTAATCTGTCGGACGGTTGGCGCCAGCTCAAGACGTAGTACGCATAATATTATTGTGACAGCGGCGATGGCGGCGGCGGCAGAAGACACTGCGATCTCGGGGTAACATCCGGGGCAGCAAAAGGGGAGAGGGGTAAGAGGGGAGGGTACAGCGCATAAATTATCGACGGCGGTAATTATTATTGTAACACGAGACCGCAGAAGAAGCCTTTGAGGACAAAACATCATACCACCGTAACAGCAGCCAGAGCAAGATGACGGATACACCGCAAGCATTCCACAGGCCTTCGGGGGCGTTCACTCCCGGGGGACGCGTAAAACAAGAGCATCGTGGGGTCTTTATATTATACAGCAGCGGCGGCAGCAGCATATAATTACCCAACGACGATTATTGTAATCTCTAAACGGTCGGTTGACGACGTACACACACACACACACACGGTAGCCGCTGCTGTGTAATTATAATAACAATAATATATTATAGTGTCTCATACACCAAGACCCGCGCACTCGTTTTGTAGTACACAACAATACAGTCTCGGGCGGAGGAGATAAACCGCGATTGCGGTGTATAATTTATATGATTTTATTCCCATCCCCCCCCCCCTCGAGTTGTTTTTAATTGCCCCACAAGCTGGATCTTGGAAGTAAAAAAAAAATAAAAACAACAATAATATACCTAACCCCTCCGAACACTGAGCTCAGGCGTTATCACAGAATACTATATAAGCCTGGTGTTATCAACGCAAGTAAAGTAACACATTTTTACTTTCCATGTAATTGGTACACAATATTACTGCCTCTCAAGTGGTGGGGGGGGCATTTTTCAATTTGAATACGCGTGCCATATCGTGTATTGAGTTCAGTGTCTCCGAAAGAATAACGCGTCGAGACGACAACGGGTTATTATTATTGAAAGTAGTCGATAATAATAGACTAGATAGCGAAAGACAGCCGAAAGCAACAGTTCCGGGCTAAAATTACAACGATAAGAGGCGCCGCCAAATGGAAAATCCGGGCGATGGTTATTATTACTTAAGTTCCAGTTGGAAAATCAAAACACGTGGTGGCAGTGCGTTTATTTTTGACGGATTCGTCTCCCCGAACCCGTCGCAAATCGATTCTTAGTCAACCCCATCGCATATACCTAACCCTTCAAGCGTCATCCTATAGGATATATCAGCCATGTATATACACACAGCACAGCAATATCACAGGGACGGATTCGATGACGAACACGTGACGTCGTTGTACGTCACTCAACGTCGAAACTATATTAAGTACTTGGGTAAAGTTATGGGGGAAAAAAATCGGTGTTATTTTTTTTATTCCATTATTAATACCACTCGTGTGTCGCCCGACAAACACGCAGACCGGCGTGGGTGTGTATCCCCTGGAAGACTTTATTCCATGTACACGGTGTATAGCGGTGGTGTTAATCAAATTGATCCGGCGGCTTACGGTTAGTTTTTTTTTTTTACTTCAAACACGCTTGTAATTTACACGGTGACACGTTTAACATGATTTCATTAAAAATCACTCATCGGCTTAGACGGACGTTACACTTGAGGGGTGTCAAACATTATTTAATAAAAAAAAGACATCTACCGTCTCACTCAACTGAGAAGTTATTGCGTGTGACAATGTGTTTGTGTTTTCTCTGTATCAACAAACATCTTTGGAACCACTAGAGACCTACTTATTTGATCAAAGTATCCATAAGAGAAATACAGAAGAAAGTACTTTGGTCAGTCAAACCACTGTCAAATGTGTAATTTTTTCCATATTAAAAACTCCATAGAGAAAACTCTGCAAAAATCCAAATTTACAGAATTGAAATCGGACCAACTAAAGGCTCGGGCACACAGAACGCGGTGTGCCATGGCAGGCAGCGATATTTGACTCTCGTGACAACCGAAAATATTGGAAAAAACGATCTCCGTGTGAATCAAGTTCAATACAGAGGCGATGGTATTCTCCAAATTGTTCTCTTTTCGTATTGAAATCATGCACACCCAACATCGTTTTTCCCTTTTTATTTTGGAGTGCAAGTAGGAGAAGAAGTTGCTCTTCGTCAGAACTTGACATATTTAATAAATACTTTTTCCCACATCGCTAAATTGTTTGAGTCCCTTGTCTTTAAAAGTCTATAAAACCCTCTGTTGACTTGTGTTTCATTGTCTACATCAACTTGCGCTCTTCTTCTAAATTAGTTTAAAATGGGTTCGTTTCGTCATGGTGCTCAAGTTGGTGTTATTTACACTGACAATGCAAAAGCATTTGGCCGAGTTGACCATTCTATCTAACTTTAGAGTAGAAGATAAATGATGAGATATCGAACGTAGTTTTCAAGTCTGAATAACAATGTTTAAATCGTTTCGCAAAAGGATCAATTTTACTGAATTATTCCCGGTGTCATACAGTAGCTAAACAATTTGTAAGGCCAATAACCGGATGTCGGATAATTATTGTTTTTTCTGCTTCTAATCACTAAGAAATCATGCTCGATTACTCGCGACTGGTTTATTTCTGTTACTATTTTAAATGAACGTCTCGGGTTGTATTTTAAATGGTAATTTGGAATCGGTAAGAACGTAATTAACGACACGGGTGTGACCAGCGGCCAAGCCGATGGAAACAATCAGTATGCACGGGCGAACCCGAAACCTGATGGCGTTGCTCGAATTATTATCATAATAAATATTATTCATCTAATGAATTTTACGGACCCAAAACCAGTTATCGACTCATCGTTGACTACTGATTTATCGATTATAGGTTCAAACCAAAATATAAATTCGATTATAATCGAGCGCTCGCCTCCCGTTTAGAACTCTACACAATATTACCAGGCTAAAATATTTTAATAAATACATAAAAAAAAATCACATCTATAATCTCTATGAAAATCGCATTATGCGTACTCGGGCTGAAATTAAGACGTGTAATTATTATTATTATTATTATTATCAGACTAGTTTCCCGCATCGCAAATTATCGGTTCGTTGCCGCAAGACCGTTCATTATCTCTGAGCAAATAAGATGATTAAAGTTTAAACACAATACAATGTTAAGTGTAGTAAAATATACCTACATCAGCGGTTAGAAATTAAGGTTCTTAACAAAACAGTACACCTAATATTAATACAACACCGAATATTTCCGGAAGGAAATTTTCTGGAGGACTCATCTTATAAAGTAGTAAAAATAGCATCAAATATTTTTTTAGGGGTACCTACCCATAATTGATGGACCCAAAAAATGATCACAAGTGGGCCAATAATAGAAAACAAATGCCAATGACATTTAGGCATTCAAGACACTGAAGTGTCCAACACTAATTATTTTATAGTCAACAATTGCTGTTTCTGGCAACCAGTAGACAATCCCTTCGGGTTTCGTTAATGTATCCGACTATTATTAAAACACGAACACATTGCAAAAATAATATTATTAAAAAAAAAAAAGGAAAATAAATCGTATCACAGTTGTCAGAGTCTAAAATCGCTCGATGACAATATATTCGCAATTGTGTAAACAAAGAACACAATTTTAACTAAAGTTTTGTACACTGTGTGCGTTAGTAATAGAAATTCAACGCATAGTGCTACTGTGCTTTGTTGATTAGACGCTTTGATAATGCATTCCCAAACGTTATTTTCAATACTAGTTTTTTGGGTTAGTGTACTTTATTTTACAAGCGTTGTGTCGGAAGATACAAGCGAATTACACAAGCGATCGACACTTGCCAAAAAATTGAACACGTTGGTGCAACATCCGGGATGGCGGTTAATGGACAGTGTTCAAATAAAAATAAATAAAAATCATAGCACAGAAATTGCGGATCCCATGTCCGTCATACTCGAAGCAATATCATCGGGCCAGAAGCCAATCGACGAATTCAACGCCTCGGAAAGATACAAGGAAATCTGGACTGTGCTCAGGTGTAAGTTCGCCGAGGTTCTTTTTAAGTTCAGGTCTCTAGTACAACATTTAGTACGGGTTTGCCGAAAAGAAAAAAATAAGGATTACCTTTCGGTCCACAAGTTTTACGATTGTTTTAAATCGCTGCTGGTCAAACTGCACAGCATATCGGCGAGATTTAAATGCATGACAGACGCATTGGAATTTGTTTACTCACTAGATCCGCTATCGAAACCTAAGACTGGTGTAATGGTCGCCACGCAGAAATTAACCGAGTTTACTT
Source organism: Adelges cooleyi (assembly GCF_023614345.1). Classification (NCBI taxonomy): domain Eukaryota; kingdom Metazoa; phylum Arthropoda; class Insecta; order Hemiptera; family Adelgidae; genus Adelges; species Adelges cooleyi. The sequence goes on from NW_026095893.1 coordinate 16,821,630, forward strand.
CAACTGTAGGGCCAAGGACGTCGGCGAAATTGTCCGAAAACGATATCAATGAGTATGTCATCGATGATGAAATAAAAACCATAAGTAAATATATCATGGATGTATTTAACAAGAACATATGTGGATTTGTCACCCGTAAATGCATCATTCCGTCACACAAAAATTTGACTGTACACATTTTAAATAAAGAGTTTGAGGACAAAAAGAGTAACCATCAGATACCGGAGGAAACGACCATGATGCAATATGTGAAAGATGAAATCGATTGTTGCGGTAATGATATCATTGGCAGTTGTTTCTTCGATTTAGGCTTCGCATACGACGGAACGGGAAATGTTACAATCAGAATTGATAAATAGTTATATTAGGTAATACTGTGTATTTAAGATCTATGTAGTAATTGTTAAAAAAAATTATATTGTTAAAAATTATGTAATAACAACTTGATGTCAATCAAAATGATCTACGTAGTATTTTATTTTATTTTCAAACTTATACTTGTACACGTGGTCTAAAACAATTGAAGTAAGCATAAAAAAGAAATAAAATTATAAAGAATGTCACAATTTTTGGGAAATATTAATAAACATAAGACAGGATAAAAAACAACTGGCATGTATCATTTACAAAATATTAAACATTTCCTTTGTTAATTTAGACTGGAAAATTTGAATTCTTGAATTGGGCGAATAGTTCAATTACTACTATACAATTTTGCTATTTATTAAAAATTAAAATATTAACGTGAAAACCGTTACAGGGTCATTACCCTACTATATGATGTGACAAATATAAAACGTAATGTGATAACTGATCTATTTTTTCATTTTTTCCTCAATACTTGAAAGGTTGCTGAGAAGAATGGTACCCAGTACTAGAGCTATTGATTTGCGAGGACACAACCATGCCTTTGTATCAGAGTAAGGAGTGATAAAATTAGCACTTAGAAGTACCAATAATTGATAGACCCAAAATGATTGATGATTACAAGTGGGCTAATAATATAAATGACATTCAGACATTCAAGGCGTTGAAGTGTCCAAGAGTAGTAATTTTATAGTAAACAATTGATGTTTCCCTATATCCTGTAGACTATCCCTTTTGGCTTTGTTAATGTATCAGGCACGAATATTTAAACACAAATACTTTGCAAACAGAATACTAATAAAAAACGTTGAATAATACAATCGTATCACAATTAGACATTAGTGTATAAAATAACTCAACGCGGTTATTAACGACAAATAGTTTTGCCATGTTTCCAAACAAAGAAAAATGACAATTTTTAATCAGACTTGAACACTGTCCTATGTTAATTGACGCTACGATAATGAATTCGCAATCGTTGATTCCAGTACTTGTAACTGATTGCCGTAGATTGTTTAATTTTATATTTCCAGGTATTTTTATGCCGTTATTGTAACGACACTACTTAATTATGAAAACCGAGATAGAATTTTATATTAGTTTTTTAATCGTAGTCAATTGTGAATTAGATTAGATTGGATTAATTTAGGACTGAATCATATAAAACCACGTCTCTGATAAATAAATCTAATACTCTGCAAAAGGATGCTACTGAAAAATAGTGACTAATCATTTTGTATCACAATAATTGTCTAAATCAGCTCGACGCCAATGTTATTGGCTAATAGATTTGGCACTTGTGTAAACAAAGAGCACAATATTTAAACACTCTTCTCAACGCTGTGTGCCTTAGTTAAAGCTATTCATCGAATGGTGCTACTGTGTTTTGTTACTCAGATGTTACCATAATGCATTCACAAACGTTGTTTTCAGTACTAGTTTGGGTTGCCATAATTTGTTTCACACGCGTTGTGTCGGATGATACAAGCGAATCACACAAATCTAAACTTGCCAATAAATTAAACACGTTGGTGCAACATCCGGGATGGCGGTTAATGGACAGTGTTAAAATAAAAATTAACAAAAATCAAAGCACAGAAATTGCGGATCCCATATCCGAAATACTCGAAGCAATAGCATCGGGGCAGAAACCAATCGACGAATCCAATGCCGTGGAAAGATACAAAGAAATCGCGACTGTTCTCAAGTGTAAGTACGCCGAGGTCCTTTATAAGTTCAGGACTCTCGTACAACATTTAATACGGGTCTGTCGAAACGAAAAAAACAATGTTACCTTTACGATGCAAAGGTATAACGATTGTTTTAATTCGCTGTTGATCAAACTCCACAGTATATCACCGAGATTGAAATGCATGGGAGACGCATTGGAATGGTTTTCCTCACTAGATCCGCTATCAAAACCTAAGACTGGTGTCATCGTGGCCACGGATAAATTAACCGAGTTTACTTTAACTGTAGGCCCAAGAACGTCGGCGAAATTGTCCGAACACGGTATCAATGTGGTGGCCATCGATTTAGAAATAATAGCCATAAGCGAATATTTCTTGGATGTATTTAACAAGAACATAAATGGGTTTGTCGCCCGTCATTGCATCATTCCGTCACACAAAAATTTGACTGCACTGGCTTTAAACAAAGAGTTTGCTGAAAAAAAGAGCAACCAGCAGATCCCGAAGGAAACGACCTTGGTGCAATATGTAAAAGATGAAATCGATTGTTGCGGTAATGATATCATTGGCAGTTGTTTCTTCGATCTAGGCTTCGCATACGACGGGACAGGAAACGTTACAATTAGGAATAATTGAAATATTAATAGTACTTAAATACTGATTTACAGTGGAAGTTAATAAACGGTGATCTACGTAGTATTTTATTTTATTTTCAAACTTATATTTGTACACGTAGACAAAAATAATTTAAGTAAACACGAAAAATAATGAAATTTAAAAAAGAAAAAATGTCACACAAATTTTAGGAAATAATAATAAACATAAGACAGGATAAGAAACAACTGCATGTATCATTTACAAAATATTAATAATTTCCTTTGTCAATGTAAACTTGAAAATTGTAATTCTTGAATTAGGCGAATAATCGAATAACTACTATACAATTTTGCTATTTATTAAAATTTTAAACTTTTAACGTGAAAACAATGACCCTGTAATATGATGTGTCAGAGGTAAAACGTGTTTTGATAACTGATGTCTTTCTTCAATATTATAATTTACTATTGCCTTAATACTTGAGAAGTTGTCGAGAAGAATAGTACCGAATTTTTAAAAAGTACAAGAAACTGGTGCTGTTGATTAGTAAAGACACAACCATGCCTTCGTGTCAGGGGTAAGAAGTGGTAAAAATAGCATCAAATATTATTTTACTCAGGGGTACTTATTGGCTAATGGACCTTAAAAGTGAGTACGAAGCATTGATTACAAGTGGGCAAATAGTAGAAAAAATGTCGTTGCCATTCAATATTTTTAAGTTGCTCTGTGGCTGGAATGTCACTAAAATTGGAGAATGATCCATATAAAACAAAATTTAAGTGCTCAAGAATAGTAACACTACCACTCTAAGTCTCCTTTACAATTCCGTTTTCTGCCATTCTGGAGTAGACAATCACTCCGGCTTATGTTAACGTATCATGGAAATAATTGTAATAGTCAATGCAAAATAAAAATGACAATATGTCATTGGTTATGCTGTTGTAACTCTACTAGTATTTTGTAACTACACTGTAGTTAATAATATGTAGTTAAAATAGCAATAATATTAACTTCCCCATGAAGATAGGCATTACAGTAAGTTATTTTGACCAATATATACCTTGTAAAAATATTGGCTACAAAAAATTTGATTGCGATTACTAACCGGTGTGAATTAACTTTACTTGCCACGAATATTATTGACAAATCCTTTTGCCATGTGTTCAAACAAAGAACAATTCGAATTTTCAACACAATGTTTGAACACTGTACTTTAGTTAAATTTATTCATTTGCATAGTGCTATTGTGCTTTCTTAATTCGACGCTGCGATAATGCATTCGCAAACGTTATTTTCAATACTAGTTTTTTGGGTTAGTGTACTTTATTTTAAACACGTTGTGTCGGAAGATACAAGCGAATCAGACAAACGGGTGGCACTTGCAAAAAAATTAAACACGTTAGTGCAACATCCGGGATGGCGGTTAATGGACAGTGTTAAAATAAAAATTAACAAAAATCAAAGCACAGAAATTGCGGATCCCATATCCGAAATACTCGAAGCAATAGCATCGGGGCAGAAACCAATCAACGAATCCAACACCATGGAAAGATACAAGGAAATCTGGACGGTGCTCAGGTGTAGGTACGCCGAGGTTCTTTTTAAGTTCAAGACTCTCGTACACAATTTAATACGGGTTTGCCGAATCGGGAGGAAAAAGGTTAACTTTTCGGTTCACAAGTTTTACGATTGTTTTAAATCGCTGCTGGTCAAACTGCACAGCATATCGGCGAGATTGAAATGCATGACAGACGCATTGGAATTGGTTTACTCACTAGATCCGCTATCGAAACCTAAGACTGGTGTTATGGTCGCCACGCAGAAATTAACCGAGTTTACTTCAACTGTAGGGCCAAGGACGTCGGCGAAATTGGCCGAATACGATATCAATGAGACCGTCATCGATTTTGAAGCACAAACCATAAGCGAGTATATCGTGGAGGTATTTAACAGTAACATAAATGGGTTCGTCTCCCGTACTTGCAACATTTCGTCACACAAATATTTGACTGCACTGGCTTTAAACAGAGATTTTGAGGACAAAAAAAGCAACCATCAGATACCGGAGGAAACGACCTTGGTGCAATATATAAAAGATGAATTCGATTGTTGCGGTAATGATATCATTGGCAGTTGTTTCTTCGATCTAGGTTTCGCGTACGATGGGACGGGAAACGTTACAATTCGGAATAATTAAAATATTATTATTATCGCCGATTTACAGAGTTAATCAACATAATATTGTATACTTAAGATCTATGTAGATTTTTGTGTTAAAAAACGTCATGTAACAATAACTTAATATCAAACAAAACAATTTACGTAGTATTTTAGTTTTTTTTTTCAAACTCATACTTGTACACGTAGACTAAAATAATTAAAATAAACTCGATAAATAATGAAATTAAAAAAAAAAAAAGTCACACAATTTTTGGTAAATATTAATAAACAGGATACACAACGACTGACGTTTATTATTTAAAAAATATCAAACATTCTTTTTATCAATTTAGACATAAAAATGTCTTTGTTTTATTGAGCTAACTACTATAAGGTGTTACCACTTTATACAAAATTATTTAATTTTACTTTTAATCTGATTGCGTCTTGTTACTCTACACTGCTGTATTAAATCTAAATTATAGCTACTACTACTACATAGTTACAGCAGCGAAATAGTTACTAGGGTCATGAAGAAAGACTTTAAACTGTGTCCATACCTTGTAAATTGACTGGCCACCAAATATTATCTTACCATCGACCGACAGATACCTCTCCTTTCTTCGATGCACATTTTAGTCTCCTTCGAATCGCGAGGTAATAGGTATACAGTGTTTTTGCTTTCCTTGGTCATGTTTCAGTGGATTTTTTCTACTGTATCAGCGTGATTTATATAAGTAATATTTGTACACAGTATATTGAACTTTTTGGACTCGACCGGAGCAATCGCGTCGACGGAAGTGATTAAAAACCCAGAATGCCCACAAAACGTGGCTCCTAGTATGTTATTAAACCGTCTATTGATCAGTATTCGCCTCGTGTCAGTATGAATAATAAAAATAATAATTACTTTTTCAACGAGGTCCAGATAACGCAGGACGGATCAGCACTATCACGATGGATCTCGTCGGTAGCGTAACGTCTCCGGACGTTTTAATTACCCCTGCCCCCTTCGACGACCTGCTACTAAGGTGTATATATATATATATAGGTACTGTACGAATACAGGTAGGTTATAGGTTCTTACATACTCGGTCAACCAGGTGAAGGAGCTGAGGCTGCCGTTGGAATCCGAACGATTAACAATCTCATTACGACCGTTGCGAGCGTTGGACATTATCTCGCGACCACGTCATTGTTCGACTCAGCACAAACGACCGTCTTCTTAAGATTGTTTCACACGCCTGCAACTGGGCAGCTTATGTTCGGTCACGGTAAATAGCCATTGTCTCATAAATTCGGTCTAAATGTCCGGTAATTGTTCGGTCAACAATATACTAACAATAATGATACGCACGTGTACAGTCGATAGTCTATCCTAGTCTACATTTTTAACCACAATGTGTAAGCACACAACTGCCGAATATGTGCAATGTAGCATTAATAAAGCAACCAGTGTTTAATTTCGGATTCGACAAACAAGTCCTAAGTTAGTACCCATAAAGCTCGGGATAATAACATATAAATTAGATAGCTTTGAAGGGTTGCACTCCTTTCAACTACTCTTCTAATTGTTTCACTGAATGGCAATACGGGTAAATACATACAAGCATTGATAGCAAGTTGATTTTTTTTTTTTGGTAATGTTTTTTTAACAAAGCAGGCAAGTTGCTGTTATGCATATAAATGTAACGACACGACTATATTGGCAACACCAAGATGGATTTCATACATGTCTTCCATTCGCAGTCAACCGTGAATTAGGTTAGATCCCCATGTTATAGCCTCATTCTAGATCTATCTTCGGTCTAATTTTCAGACCTAACACTTCACCAGATACATAAATAAGTTTAGAATATTATCCCTTCTAGGAGAAATGCATTATGTTATAGTTGTTTGGTTTGGCTACGTTTAACGGTAGTATCACAATATACTGTCTTAGATGGGCTCAAAAAGATTTTTTTGTGGCTGAACACAAAATCATAAAACATACATATATCTGTTTAAGATAGTGGTAGACAAGACAAAATTTCTCCGCCAATAACTGGTGAGAACAAAAAAAAATGATTGGGGAATTGCGTGCGAAAATAACGAGTTCGACGTGAATTATATTGGCACGTTTGGCTCACTTTGGCACGTGTTTAAACAAAAAATGTAATTAATTAAAAAGGTTAAGCAAGTTGTTTAGCACTGTGTGCTTTAGTTCAAGCATTTCATCGAACAGATCTACGGTGTTTCGTTGAATAGACAATATAGCATTCGAAAATGACGATTTCAATACTAGTTTTTTGGGTTGCTGTACTTGGTTTTCACGCGTCGAGTCGGCGATGACCCAAGCACACAAAATAGAACTTGCAAATAAATTAAACACGTTGGTGCAACATTCGGGATGGCAATTATTGAACAACGTAAAAATCATAAAAAATAAAAATGGTCACAGCATAATCGAGGATCCCATGTCCGTAATACTCGAAGCAATATCAAAGGGCCGGGAGCCAATGGACGAACACAACGTCATGGTAATGCACAAGGAGATCTCGACTGTGCTCAAGTGTAAGTACGCCGAGATTATAATCATGTACAGAAACCTTGTGCAACATTTAATACGCGTTTGCCGAAATGAAAAAATCAACGATGGCGATAAAACCACCGACTGTTCGCTTCAAAAGTATTACGATTGTTTTCGTTTATTGCTGATCAAACTTCACAGCATGTCGGTGAGGTTTAAATGCATGACAGATGCGTTGGAATTACTTTACTCGATAGGTCCGAAATCCAACCCTAAAAATAGCATAACGGTCGCCTCACAAAAAATGAACGAGTATACTTCAACTGTAGGGCCGATGACGTCGTCGAAATTGGCCGAACAAGGCATGACCGAGGAGGCGGTCGATCTTGAAATAAAAGCCATAAGCGGTTTTTTCTTGGATGTACTTAACTTTCACGTGAGTTGGTTTGCACGCCGTTATTGCGAAATTCCGTTACACAGATATTGGACTACACAGGTTTTAAACGATGATTATGAGTACAAAAGGAGCCACCAGCAGATACCGGAAGAAACGACTTTGTTGCAATATGTGATAGACGAAATGGATAGTTACGTTAACGATATCCTTGGAAATTATTTCTACGATTTGGGCTTCGCATATGACGGTACAGGAAACGTTAAAATCGGGAATAGTTAAAATATTATTAGCCATTACCGATTTACACTGTAGATGAATAAGTATATGTAATGAATATGTATTTATGTTTAAAACAATAATATGATTCCAAACAGAATTATCTATGTCGTGTTTTATTTTTTTTCAAACTTATAAATGTACACGTAGACTTATATATTTTAAGTAAATACAAAAAAAAAAAAAAATGACATTTAAAAAAAATATTATTGTTATGCAATTTTGAGAAATATTTTTATAACATAAAATAATTTTGAAATGAAACATGTACCGAGTGAACGGAGATTTTTTACTATGTACTAGCTTTTTATTACAGGGCTGTTAATTGTTCAAGATACATGTTGTTTATTGATGGGCTCACGCATAGAATCCTAGAAATTGACTACTGTTAGAGTGAATTTTACCCATTTATTGGTTTACCTTAGTAAATATAAAGATTGACTAAAGATTTTTGAAAAAAATGTATATGTTATATTCCTATTTTCGATCTATCTTCGGTCTATATTTCAGACCTAGCCCCCTAAAACTTCACCCAAAAAGTGAAGTAAAGAATAAGTTTCCACCCGTTAGTAGTCTATAAAATAGCACTACTCTTATTTTAAGGAAAAAGGATTTTTCATATATATTTGAGACGTCAACGTCAAGCGCTGTATTTTTATATTAGAGAACATGTATATTTTTTTGGTGTTTTCCTTATTTTAAAGGGAAAGGGATAAACATTTTTAATTGATGAACCGATAGAATGCCTTACAGGTACGATTTCTGATCAATAGAGTTGCTAACCAAAGAAATTGGTTCATTGGCTTTCGTAAGTATGCATTGAAGCTAAAAAAAATAAGTAATAAATTCGTATCACTTTTTTTTTCGGACTAAACAAATAACCACAAAACATACATATATCTGGTTAACACAATGGGAGACAATAAAAAAAATTGAAAAAAATTTATGAATATCGGTTTTGTTGGCACGTGTGGCAAGCGGCTAATTGTTTTGTCACGTGTTTAAATAATAAATTTAATTAACAGTTATTAGCAACACACAATCATAAGACATACATACATCTGTTTATGATAGTGGAAGACTAGACAAAATTTCTCAGCCAATAGCTGGATAGAACAAACAAATGCTTGGGAAGTCGCGTGCAAATCACGAGTTTACCGTGAATTTTATTGGCACGTGTTGGAACAATAAATTTGGTTCAAAAGTTAATCAAGTTGTTGAACGCTGTGTGCTTTAAGTCAAGCTCATCATCAAACAGATCTACTACGTCTCGTTAATTAGACGCTAAACGATAATGCATTTCAATATTAGTTTTTTGGGTTGGTGTACTTTGTAATACAAGCGAATCATACAAATTGGAACTTGTAAATAAACTAAACTTGGCATATTTTGGAAAAAATTGTCTGACAGATGAAAGAATGTATTAATTCAAACTCTATAAATTAGGAATTATAAACAGGAGGCTAGTAATAAGTTGACTAAATAAAAACCTTGGAAAACTAAAGCTTTAATTACTTCTGTTGGATTAAGAGAAAAGCTGTATATTAAAAATATTAACCAGCCTTTAAATAATGCGTTGAAAACACATTTTATTAAGTATATAAATGTGTGAAGTAGTGTTATAAATTAAGCTAGAGGTTTTCTATCAAGATAAAAATGTGCTACAATTAATATGTAAAATGTTCTTGTGGAAAAATTATTTTTTACTTTTTAGTCACTTTTTTACTAATTTTTATTTGAAAAGCATGTTTTTTTTTAAAAAAATTTATTTTTTAGTTTACATTAGTATAAAACAAGTTTGACTAAAGATTTTTAAGAAAATTTCATATGTTATAGTCCCATTGTAGATCTAATTTTCAGATATAACACCTTAAAACTTCACATAAAAATCGAAATAAAGATAAAGTGTCATATATCAAAGGGTTTTTGATATATTTTTTTATGTTGTCAATGTTTATCGATAAAACTATATGCTATGAACATTCTATACAAATTTGAAATTGAATTGACAATTTTTAGGAAAGTTATGGAGCGCCGTCATTTTAAGTTGAAATATATGTATACTTATTTAGGTTTTTCTTTCTTTACATTCAAGGGTTAGGGATGAACTGTGATGCTGTGATTTAGCTTGCCTAGAGAATATTATATACTTCTATACGAGCTTGTTTCATATTATATTTACACATTAAATAAAACTATTATGAATTGATCGGATTATGAAAACCGAGATAATACTGTTAATAATTAGTATTAGAACAAGATCTAGATAAAGCAGTACATTTTAGAACTAGCACTAAATTAGGCTTACATCAACTTCTAGTCATGTCACTGAACGAGATTTAGCGGGAATGACCAAAATATAACCTCGACCAGGAGAACTACATCATATCACTATTAATATAAACATAATTTTCTTTTTTCCAGCTAATTTTGTTCTACCAAAGCTAGCACGTTGCTGTTGTGACTATCAACGACACTAATTAATTATGACAACCAAGGTGGAATTTCATGTATGTTTTTCAATCGCAGTCAATTATTAATTAGGTTAGAATGGATTAATTTAGGACTCAATCATATAAAAAACACATCTTTGATAAATAAATCTAATACTCTGGAAAAATTATACTAAAAAAAAAGAAAGTTATTTTCACAATAATTATTTAAAATTGCTCGACGCCATTATTATTGGTAAAATTTGTTGACACGTGTGTAAACAAAGAACACAATTTTTCATCAAATTTCTATACACTGTGAAGTACTGTGTGATTTAGTTAACGTTATTCATCAAATAGTGCTACTGTGTTTTGTTACTTAGGAGTTACCATAATGTATTCACAAACGTTGTTTTCAGTACTAGTTTTGGTTGCCGTAATTTGTTTCACAGGCGTTGTGTCGGATGATACAAGCGAATCAGACAGATCGAAACTTGCCAATAAATTAAACATGTTGTTGAACCATTCGGGATGGCGGTTAATGGACAGTGTTAAAATTAAAATTCACCAAAATCGAAGCACAGAAATTGCGGATCCCATACCCGAAATACTCGAAGCAATAGCATCGGGGCAGAAGCCATTCAACGAAATAAACGTTATGGAGAGATACAAGGAGATCCAGACTGTACTTAGATGTAAGTACGCCGAGGTTCTTTATAAATTCAGGAGTCTAATACAACATTTAATTCGGGTTTGCCGAAAAGAAAAAAATGAGGATTACTTTTCTTATTACGAGTGTTTTAATTCGCTGATGATTAAACTCGAAAACATGTCGCCGAGGTTTAAATGCATGACAGACGCTTTAGAATTTTTTCACTCACTAAATGTGGATCGAGGAACTCGGACAGGTATAATACTCGCCACGCAAAGGTTAACCGACTTCACGTTTGATTTAGGGCCAAGAGTGCAGACGAAATGGTCCGAACACGGTAACGACGAAGAAGTGATCGATTTTGAAATAAAAACCATAAGCAAATATTTCGTGGAAGTATTAAGCAATACCGTAACTGGGTTTGTCACTCATAATTGCGTCATTCCGTTAAACAAATATTGGACCGCACAGACATTAAAAGAGGAGTTTGAGTACAAAAAGAGTAACCAGGTGATTCTGAAAGAAACGTCATTGTTGCAGTATGTAGAAGAAGAAATAGATCTTTACGTTGATGATATCTTTCGCAGTTGTTTCTACAATTTGGGCTTTGATTACGACGAGGCGGTGGTAAACGTTACAATCAGGATTAATTAATATAAAACTAGCACTTAACATCAATTAACAGTGTAGATTATTCATCATAATATTGTGTAAATCCGACTAAGTTAGATACATTTTTTTTCATACCAAATGATCTACGTGGTATTTTAATTTAAAACTATGTGCATGTTCTCGTTGAGTACTATAATTAAAGTACTCACGAATAATATCACACAGGAAACATTACATTTATGAATAATTAGTTTATTATTATCATCGCCGATTTACAGTGTAAAATAATTAAATAATATTGTATACTTGCGAGTTATTTAAATATTTTAGTTTAAAACAATTATCTATTAACAACTTGAAAAAATAATCAAATGGAAAGCACACGAAAAACAATGAAATTTAAAATAAAATGGCTATCATGCAATTTTCGGATAATATAATAAAACAAATTAAAGTACACATAGGCGTTTGTCATTTCCCATATTCTCTTTGTCAATTTAGACTTGAAAATGTAAATTATTGTATTGGGCGAATAGTCAAACTACTATAAGGTGTAACTCTGCTGGTGTATAACTAACGCAACTATATTATAGTAGATCCAATCAAAATATTTCCCACCATTTACAATAACCAAATTTATATTTTTTCTCGTGTAGTGGTTGTACTGGTGTTATTTTGTTGTTATATCGTATCAATTATGACAACCTAAAACAGGTAATCAATTCTGTGGCGTGGAAATCCTAAACTGATGGTTTGTACTCAATTTTAGCATAGTTTAAGAAATTGTCTGTCAAGATAAAAATGTGCTATAATTAATAGGTGAAATGTTCTTGTAGTAAAATTATTTTTTACTTTTTAGTTCACTTTTTTACTATTTTTTTAGAAAAGCATGTTTTTTTTAAAAAGTTTTATTTTTATTTTTTAGTTTACATTAGTAAAAAACAAGTTTGACTAAAGATTTTTAAGAAAATTTCATATGTTATAGTCCCATTCTAGATCTAATTTTCAGATATAACACCCTAAAACTAAATAAAAAAAAGTGTCATATATCAAAAGGGTTTTTGGTATATTTTTTTATGTTATCAATATTTATAGTTAGGACTATATCTTACGAATATTGTATACAATTTGAAATTTAATTGACTGTTTTTAGGAAAGATATGAATCGCCGTAATTTTAAGTTGAAATATATGTATACTAATTAGGGTTTTCTTTCTCTACTTTCAAGGGTTAGGGATGAACTTTTTAAAATGGTCTGATACAGCGCTCTTCATGGCCGATATCCGATCTATAGAGTCGCAACCCGAAGAAATCAGTACAGTGGCTTAGAAGTAGTACAGACAAAATAATACACATAATTAAAGCATTGAAGCTAAAAATAATAAATAATCATAAATAGTGTCTTAATTGGCAAAATATAACTTTTTTTGGCTAAAGAAACAATTATAAAACATTCATACATCTGTTAAACATCTGTTTAACATAGTGGTAGACTCAACTAAATATGAAATTAAATCGATTAGTCTGCGAATTTGTCAGCCAATAGCTGGTAATAAAACAAACAACGCTTAGGTTGCTGTTATTTGGCTTGCCCAGAAAATATTATATACTTCTATATGAGCTTGGTTCATATTATATTTACACATTAAATAAAACTATTCAGACTTGATCGGATTATGAAAACCGAGATAATAATATTAACAATTAGTATTAGAACAAGATCTAGATAAAGCAGTACATTTTAGAACTAGCACTAAATTAGGCTTACATCAACTTCTAGTCATGTCACTGAACCAGATTTAGCGGGAATGACCAAAACATAACCTCGACCAGGAGAACTACATCATATCACTATTAATAGAAACATAATTTTCTTTTTTCCAGCTAATTTTGTTCTACCAAAGCTAGCACGTTGCTATTGTGACTATCAACGACACTAATTAATTATGACAACCAAGGTGGAATTTCATATCAGTTTTCCAATCGTAGTCGATCGTGAATTAGGCTAGATCGGATTAATTTAGGACTATAGCATATAAACACTCGTCTTTGATAAAGAAATCTAAAAATCTACATAAAGAATACTAATAAAAAAAAAAAATATATTATTTTCACCATAATTGTTTAAAATAGCTCGACGCCAATACTATTGGCTAATAGATTTGGCACGTGTGTAAACAAAGAAAAAAATGTTCATCAAACTTCTGTACACTGTAAGGTACTGTGCGCTTTAGTTAAAGTTATTCTTCGAATGGTGCTACTGTGTTTTGTTACTTAGACGCTACTATAATGCATTCGCAAACACTCTTTTCAGTACTAGTATGGGTTGTCGTGATTTGTTTCACACGCGTTGTGTCGGATGATACATGCGAATCACAGAGATCGAATCTTGCCAGCCAACTAAATATGTTATTGCAACATTCGGGATGGAAATTTTTAGGCGATATAAAAATTTTAAACTTTCAAGATCAAGGCAGAGAAATTGCAGATCCCATGTCCGAAATACTTGAAGCAATAGCATCGGGCCAGAAGCCAATCAACGAATTAAACGTTATGGAGAGATACAAAGAGATCCAGACTGTGCTTAGATGTAAGTACGCTGAGGTTCTTTTTAAGTACAAGAGTCTCATACAACATTTGATACGGCTATGCCGATTGAAAAAAAAAAATTCGTTTCAAAGATATAATGATTGTTTTAACTCGCTGCTGATCAAACTCCAAAACATGTCGCCGAGGTTCAAATGCATGACAGACGCTTTAGAGTTTTTTTACTCACTAAATGTGCATCGGAAAACTCAGAATGGTATAGTAGTCGCCACGCAAAGGTTAAACGACTTCACGTTTAATTTAGAGCTAAGTATGTCTTCCAAATATTCCATAAACGGTATCGACGAAGAAGCGATCGATCTTGAAATAGCAATCATAAGCGAATATTTTGTGGAACTATTCAGCAATATCATACATGGGTTTGTCACTCGTAATTGCGTCATTCCGTCAAACAAATATTGGACCGCAAAGATATTAAAAGAGGAGTTTGAGTACAAAAAGAGTAGCCAGGTGATTCCACAGAAAACGACTTTGTTGCAATATGTAGAAGAAGAAATAGATCTTTACGTTGATGATATCTTTTGCAGTTGTTTCTACAATTTGGGCTTTGAATACGACGAGGCGGTAAACGTTACAATCAGGATTAATTAATATAAAACAAGCACTTAACATCAATTAATAGTGTAGATTATTTATTCTTAGTAATATTGTGTATATCCGACTTAGTTAGATACATTCTTTTTCATACCAAATGATCTACGTGATTTTTTAATTTATAACTATATGCATGTTCTCGATGAGTACTATAATTAAAGTACACACGAAAAATAATAAAATTTTAAAAGAATGGCTGTCACGCAATTTTTTTAAGCTATTAATAAAAAAAAGTATTCCACCTAATACAAGTTTTTTAATATACTTTTAATATGATTTTGTGTTGCAACTATACTGGTACACACAGTATACTATTTACACAATATAGTTATTAGGTCTAACAGAACGACTCTAACTTGTTGCGTTGCCTATAACTTGTTATGGCTATCAAATATTGTCTTACTATCAATTGACGAGATATCTCTCCTATGCTCGATCATTTTTGTCTCACCTGACTTACGTGTTAATAGGTGAATATAGCGTTTTCGCTGGCCCAGGTATTATTTTATTGAATTTTTTCTATTGTATCAACGTAAAAGTTTTCCAATCGTAGTCATACATGAATTAGTTTAGATCGGATTAATTTGGGGCTGAACCATATTAAAAACACGTATTTGATAAATAAATCTTATACTCAGCAAAAAAAATACTAATAAATAACCGAAAAGTTTTTCAGTTGAGTCTGCAACCACGAAAGAGCATTATCATGTCTCGTTGAAGTACCGAATAAATTCAGATTAGTTGTGGAGTTATAATTAAAAAAAAAAGTTATATGGAGCTTCCAGTTACAGCATAAGGCCAAGCAGATTAAAAAATTATGTACAATCAAGTTTCTGGCTAAAATTTTAGTGTTTATTATCTGGCCAAAAGTAACTTAACATAGAGAATTAAACTATTTTGAATTTATTATTTAGTTCTAATTTGAACGTTGAACGTACAACATATCTCTTATCTACTATATCTTACCCATTTTCCCTACTCACTATCTCCCGTCCCTATCACTCACCCCTATCTCCCACCCTATCCCTACTCCCTAATCTCTCTCCCCTATCTCTCCCATATATATCCCTCCCTATCACTCACCCCTATCTCTCGCCCTTATCTCCCACCCCTATCTCCTGTTCCCAACCCCAATCCTATCCCACCCCCACTACTTATCTCCTACCCCTATTTCCACCTCCAACCCATCTCCGTGTGGTAACGCTTCTTTGGTAACTTTTTTTTTGACATTTTCATGTCTTAGCTCTGGCACATAACCGAAAAAACCGTTACCAAAAGAGCGTAACGAAAAAAGCGAAAGGGTTGGGGACGGGAGTGGAATAGGGGGTAGGAGATAAGGGTGAGATATAGCCGGTAAATAACCGAAAAAAAGTGTTACCAAAGAAGCGTTACCACACGGAGATGGGTTGGAGGTGGAAATAGGGGTAGGATAAAAGGGGGGGGTGGGATAGGGTTGGGGTTGGGGACAGGAGATAGGGGTGGGAGATAAGGGGTGAGGATGGGAAGGGGTTGGGAACAGGAGATAGGGGTGGGAGATAGGGGTAGGATATAGGGGTGGGATATAGGAGTGGGATAAAGGGGCGGGAGATAAGGGCGAGAGATAGGGGTGAGTGATAAAAAGGGATATAGGGGGAGATACAGGGGTGAGATATTAGGGAGTAGGGATAGAGTGGGAGATAGGGGTGAGTGATAGGGACTGGAGATAGTGGGTAGGGGAGAGGGGTAAGATATAGTGGATAAGAGATATGTTGTACGTTCAACATTCAAATTAGAACTAAATAATAAATTCAAAACAGTTTAATTCTCTATGTTAAGTTACTTTTGGCCAGATAATAAACACTACAATTTTAGCCAGAAAATTGATTGTACATAATTTTTTAATCTCCTTGGCTTATGCTGTATCTGGAAGCTCCATGTAATTTTTTTTTTTAATTATAACTCCACAACTAATCTAAATTTATTCGGTATTTCAACGAGACATGAAAATGCTCTTACGTGGTTGCAGACTCGGCTGAAAAACTTTTTTTTCGGTTATGTACCGGCTAATTCTCACCCCTATCTCCTACCCCCTGTCTCCCACCCCCAACGTCATCGTCATCCCCATTTCTTTTTAGGTAACGCTTTTTTGGCAACGCTTTTTAGGTAACGCTTTTTTGATAACGCTTTTTAGGTAACGCTTTTTTCGGTTATGTGTCAGAGCTAAGACATGAAAATGTCAAAAAAAAAATTATTTTCACAATATTTGTTTAAAATAGCTCGACGCCTATATTATTGGTAAATTAATTTGGCACGTGTGTATGTAAACAAAGAAAACAATTTTTAATAAAATGTTTGAAAACCGTGAAGTACTGTTTTAGTTAACGTTAATCATCGAATAGTACTGTCTTTTGTTACTTCGACGATACCATAATGCATTCGCAAACACTCTTTTCAGTACTAGTTTGGGTTGTCGTGATTTGTTTCACGCGCGTTGTGTCGGATGATACAAGCGATTCGCGCAGATCGGAACTTGCTAATAAATTAAACACGTTACTGCATCATTCGGGATGGCAATTCTTGGACAATATAAAAATAAAAATAAATAAATATAATATAACCGAAATTGTGGATCCAATGTCCGTAATACTCGAAGCAATATCATCGGGCCGGAAGCCAATCGACGAATCCAACGTCATGGAAAGATACAAGGATATCTGGACTGTGCTTAGGTGTAAGTACGCCGAGGTTCTTTTTAAGTGCAGACATTTTATACAACATTTAATACGGGTTTGCCGAAACGAAAAAAAAAGTACACTTCAAATATATTACAAATATTTTTATTCGCTTCTGATGACACTCCAGACCATGTCACCAAAGTTTAAATGCATGTCAGACGCGTTGAGCTTGATTCACTCGCTAGAAAAGCGAGAGAAACCTAAGTTTAATATAATGAACGCCACGCAAAAATTATCAGAGTTTACTTTAACTGTAGGGCCAAAGACGTTGGCAAAATTGTCTGAACGCGTTATCGACGGAAACGCAATCGATCTTGAAATAAAAACCATAAGCGAATATATCTTGGAAATGTTTAACAATGTCATTAATGGGTTTGTTGCCCGTAATTGCATCATTCCATTACAAAAAAATTTGACTGCACGGACTTTAAACGACGAGTTTTATGAAAAAAAGAGCAACCAAATGATACTGGAAGAAACGACATTGCTGCAATATTTAATAAACAAAATCGATTGTTACGTCGATGATATCTCCGACAGTTGTTTCTACAAATTGGGCTTTGCATACGATCACACAGGAAACGTTACATTTATGAATAATTAGTTTATAATTATCATTGCCGATTTACAGTGTAAAAAAATCAAATAATATTGTATATTTGCAAGTTATTTAAATATTTTAGTTTAATACAATTATCTATTAACAACTTGAAAAAAATAATCTACGTGGTAATTTTATGTTCAACTTTGTACAATTTTGTACATGTAGTCAAACATTTTTTAAAAAAACACGATAAATTATGACAATTAATAAACAAATTTCTATCACGCAATCTTGGTAAAATATTAACTATAAAACAGGATCCACAACTGGCCTTCTTCATTTACAATATATTAAACATTCTCTACGTCAATTTATACTTGAAAAGTTGAATTGTTTTAATTGGCCAATAATCAAACACCATAATGTGCTACTTCTGTGTACAGGTTTTTGTGTTGTGATTTCTCTGGTCGACACAGTATACTTACACTATAGCTACTACTACACAGTTACTACAGCAAAATAGTTAGTTATTAGTACATATTAGCTACTACTACAGAGTTACTAAAGTAAAATAGTTTTCCGGACCTACCCGTTTTCTATGCCTTATAAACTGAATGGTTACTCAATATTGTTACATTATCAATTGATGAGATACCTACCTATCCTACGCTCGATGATCATTTTTCTCGATTTAAAAAAGTTATAGAGCGCCGTAGTTTTAAGTTGAAAATTATGTACACTCGTTTAGGGTTTTTTAAAGGAACGATTCTGGTCTATAGAGTAGCTACACAAAGAAAGCTTAGTAGCTTAGAAGTGGTAAAGACATAAAAATACACATATTTTTAATTACGCATCGAAGCTAAGGAATGGAATAATAAATTCGTATCACAATTATTATTTTAATTGGCTAAAAATTAAATTTTTTTCTGGCTGAACCAAAAACTATAAAACATACATACATCTGTTTAACATAGTGGTAGACTAGCCAAAAGTTGATAAATCAAAAAAATGTACAATGTTCCATTAGATTGGGTGGAATCGTATGGCAAACACGTCTTAAATAAACAAATCTATAACTTTGCAAAAAAAATACTATTCAAAAAGAAGGGTGGAAATCGTAACACAATAAGTGTCTATGATAGCGTGATGCCAATATTATTGGCACGTGTGTAAATAAAGAACACAGTTTTAAATCAAACTACTGTACACGATGTGATTTAGTTGAAGATATTCATCGAATAGTGCTACTGTGTTACTTAGAAACTACGATAATGAATTCACAAATAATAATTTCAATACTTGTTTGGGTTGCCGTAATTTGTTTTACACGCGTTGTGTCGGATGATACAAACAAATCACTCAGATCGAGCCTTGCCAATAAATTAAACATGTTGGTGCAACATTCGGGATGGCGATTCTTGGACAATATTAAAATTTTAAAGTTTAAAAATCAGAGCAGAGAAATTTCAGATCCCGTATCCGAAATACTTGAAGCAATATCATTGGGCGAACAGCCAATGGATGAAATTAACGTCGTGGAGAGGTACAAGGAGATCTGGACTGTGCTTAGGTGTAAGTACGCCGAGGTTCTTTTTAAGTACAGGATTCTCATGCAACATTTGATACGGCTTTGCCGATTGGAAAAAAAATGTTTGTTTCAAAGATATAAAGATTGTTTTAATTCGCTGCTGACCAGACTCCAAGACATGTCACCGAGGTTTAAATGCATGACAGACGCTTTGGAATTTTTGTGTTTGCTAAATCCTCATTGGAAACCTCATGTTGGTGTGAAAGTCGCCACGCAAAGGTTAACCGACTTCACGTTTAATTTAGGGCCAAGGATGCAGACGAAATTTTCCGAACACGGTATCGACGAAGAAGCGATCGATTTTGAAATAAAAACCATAAGCGAATATTTCGTGGAAGTATTCAACAATATCGTAAGTGGGTTTGCCTCCCGTCATTGCTACATTCCGTCACACAAATATTTAAATGCAGAGTTTTTAAAAGAGGAATTTGAGTATAAAAAGAGCAACCGGGTGATACCAAAGGAAACTACTTTGTTGAAATATTTAGAAGATGAAATAGATCGTTACGTTGATGGTATCTTTTGCAGTTGTTTCTACAATTTGGGCTTTGAATACGACGAGGCGGTAAACGTTACAATCAGGATAATACAAAAATAATTAGCGCTTAAACTTTGACTTATTAAGATATATTTTTGTCAAAAACAATTATTTATTAATAACTTGATATCATACAAAACGATCTAAGTGGTATTTTAATTTATAACTATATTATGCATGTTCTCGAAGAGTAATATTATTAAAGTACAGGCGAAAAATAATTGAATTTTAAAAGAATGGCTGTCACGCAAGTTTTGTAAAAATATTAATAAAAAATAAATTCACAACTTGCGTTTGCCTTTTCTATTATATTTAACATCCTCTCCGAAAATTTAGTCTTGAAAATGAAAATTGTTTTATTTGGCAAATAGTGAAACATTTTAAGTTGTTATTACTTTGTACAGATTTTTTATTTCACTTTTTAATATTATTTTGTGTTATAACTATGCTGGTATACACAGTTAGTAGGAACACTATAGCTGCTACTAAATAGTTACAGAAGCAAGATACCTACTAGTGTCCTAACTTATTAAACCGGCAAACGATTATTAATTTATTAATAATCTCACACTCTCTCCTACATCTATAAATCATCTGTTTAACATAGTGTAGCCTAGACAAATTTGAAATCTTTGGCCTGTGACCGTCCCCTCAATCACAAGTCTATAAAATACTTTCAAACTAATGTTTCGTTGTGAATCTGTAAAGGTAGACAAAAAAATATCTGTTAAACCTTTGTACGTGATGACAATAATGTACTTAAACAGGTATTTTTGGTATAAGGGTGAATACGTTTAGGGTTGATCGTCTGTTTATTTAAATGTATTACCATAGTTCACCATATTTCGTAATTAACAACACATTACAACCTAGAAACTGACTACGGTCAAAATATAAGTTCCCACTATTTTTTTGGTTTTTCTTAATAAAAAAAAGGTACCACTACATATTATACTAGAGAAAATTGTAAATGTTATAGCCCCATTCTACCTTCGGTCTAGTTTTTAGACGGAAGGCCTTTAATCCTAAGACTTAAATTGTTTATATTAAATTGTTAATTAAATTGTTTAGTTTAAATTGTAAAAAAAGAAAAAGTTTCCACCCCTACTAGGGAAAAGGCATTATGTTATTTGTTTGAGTTGTCAACATTTATCGGTAATACAATAACATAAATTTGGAACTAATTAGACATTTAGTTAATTTAAATTTGTGTCATTCTTTATTTTGGGTGAATGGATAAACTTTACAAATTATTGGTCCAATACTGGCCTTACAGATAAGATTTCTGATCTGTAGAGCGGCTACACGAAGAAATCAGGCATAAAAAACATCATTTAAAATACGCAATGGTGCTAAGTAAAGGAACAATAAATTCAGTAAATAATAATTCACCATATAAATTAAGTCAATAAACATACATACATCTGTTTTAAGATAGTGATAGACAAAACAAAATTTCTCCGCCAATATCTGGTGAGAATAAAAAAAAAATGATTGGGGAATTGCGTGCGGAAACAACGAGTTCGACGTGAATTTTATTGGCACGTGTGGCTCGCTTTGGCACGTGTTTAAACAAGAAATGTAATTAATTAAAAAGGTTAAACAAGTTGTTTAGCACTGTATGCTTTGGTTTAAGCATTTCATCGACCAGATCTACGGTGTTTCGTTGAATAGACGCTGTACAATAATGCATTCGAAAATGACGATTTCAATACTATTTTTTTGGGCTGCTGTACTTTGTTTTACACGCGTTGAGTCGGGGATGAGCTATGCACACAAATCGCGTGTTGCCAATAAATTAAACATGTTGGTGCAACATTCGGGATGGCGATTATTGGAAAATGTTAAAATAATAAAACACAGCAACAATCGCAGAATAGTCGCGGATCCCATGTCCGTAATACTCGAAGCAATATCAAAGGGCCGGGAGCCAATGGACGAACACAACGTCATGGTAATGCACAAGGATATCTCGACTGTGCTCAAGTGTAAGTACGCCGAGGTTATAATTGTGTACAGTAATCTCGTACAACATTTAATAGGCGTGTGCCGAAATGAAAAAATCAACGATGGCGATACCACCACCGACTGTTCGCTTCAAAAGTATTACGCATGTTTTCGTTTAGTGCTGATCAAACTTCACAGCATGTCGGTGAGGTTTAAATGCATGGCGGACGCGTTGGAATTACTTTACTCGCTAGGTCCGAAATCACACCCAAAGAATAGTATACCGGTCGCCACACAAAAATTGTCCGAGTATACTTCAACTGTAGGGCCGATAACATCGTCTAAGTTGTCCAAACAAGGTATGGACGAGGAGGCGGTCGATCTTGAAATAAACACCATAAGCGAATATTTCTCGGATATACTTAAGCTGCACGTGAATTGGTTTGACCGCCGTTATTGCAACGTTCCGATACACAGATATTGGACTACACAGGTTTTAAACGGTGATTATGAGTACAAAAGGAGCCACCTACAGATACCGGAAGAAACGACTTTGTTGCAATATGTGATAGACGAAATGGATAGTTACGTTAACGAAATCTTGGGCAATTGTTTCTACGATTTGGGCTTTGCATACGACAATACAGGAAGCGTTATAATCGAGAATAATTAAAATATTATTAGCCATTACCGATATACAGTGTAAATAGTTAAGTATATACATTATTAATAAACGTAATATATTGTGTAGATATTTTTGTTTAGAAGAATTATGTTTTACCAATATGATTCCAAACAGAATTATCTGCGTTGTATTTTATTTTTTTTTCAAACTTGTACATATACACGTAGACTAAAATAATTTGAGTAAACACGATAAATAATGAAATTTAAAAAAATTTGCTGTTAAAAATTTCGGAAGATATTAATAAAATAATTTTGCAATGAAATATTGTATTTCTGAAATAGAAGCTGTTACCGAATATATATAGAAATCGTTAATTTGTTTTACTGTGTGCTGACCTTTTATTACAGGGCTGTTAGTCGTTAAAATATTTCATAGAAAAACAACTAATAAGAAAATATTTGTATGATACATGTTGATTGGAGATAGGCTCACAAACAGAAATTGACTAAGGTTAGGTTAGGTTAGGTTAGGTCGAATTTTCAGTCCTAGCACCCTTAAACTTCACCTAATAAGTGAAACAAGGAAAAAGTTTCCACCTTTTTTAGGGCTATCTTTACGGAACGTCAAAAATTATCGGTAGCACTATATTGTTTTAGGACTAATCTATACAAATTGGAAACCAAATAGTCAATATTGAAAAACTTTTATGCAGCGCCGTATTTTTATATTAAAGAACATGTAATTTTGTTTGGTGTTTTTCTCAATTTTGAAGGGAATGAGATAAACTTTTGTTGGTCCGATATAGTGCCTTACAGGTACAATATTTGTTCAACAGAGTTGCCGACCGAAGATAGCGGCTCAGTAGCTTAGAAAATATCATGGGTACAGGCTCAAAATATTAAACAACAATGCGTAAATATGCATTGAAGCTAAAAACAATTGTCTTAAGTGGCTAAAAATTTGTTTGCAAACAATTAAAGTAATAGTTATGTTAATCAAGTTTTTAAACACTGGGTGTTTTAGTTCAAACTTGTTAACGAACAGATTTACTGCGTTTTGTTAATAAGCGCTACGACAATGCATTCGCAAAAGATAATTAAAAGATATACTACTCTCTCTATATGTTGTCGTAGATGTAACGTACAGACTTGGGATGTTGTTTGTAGCTCGACGCGAATATTTAAGGTTAATAATTTTGGCACTTGTGTAAACAAAAATTAAATAAATAGCAATTTTTATCGAATTTTAGAACGCTGTGTGCTTTAGTTAAAGTTTTTCATCGAAAAGTACTACTGTGATTTGGTTTTTTAGCAGCTACAATGATGCATTCGCAAACGTTAATTTCAATAATAGTTTTTTGTGTTGTTGTACATCATTTCACACGCGTTCTGTCGAATGATATAACCAGATCACAGAAATTGGATCTTGCCAACAGATTAAACACGTTGGTGCAACATTCGGGATGGCGGTTGATGGACAGTATTAAAATCAAAATAAATCAAAATCAAAGAAGAGAAATTTCGGATCCAATGTCCGTAATACTCGAAGCAATATCATCGGACCGGAAGCCGGTCGACGAATTCAATGTCTTGGAAAGATACAAGGAGATCTGGACTGTTCTCCGGTGTAAGTATGTCGAGGTTTATTATAAGTGTAAAAATCTCATAAGACATCTAATACGGGTTTGCCGAAACGAAAAAAGAAGCTCGCTTCAGAGGTATTACAATTGTTTTCATTCGCTGCTAATCAAACTCCAGACCATGTCACCAAAGTTCAAATGCATGACAGACGCGTTGGACCTGTTTTACTCACTAAAACAACATTCAAAACCCAAGACAAATATAATGGTCGCCACGCAAAAGTTGGCAGAGTTTACTTTAACTGTAGGACCAAGGACGTTGTCGAAATTGTCCGAACACGGTGTCAACGAAAATGCGATCGATTTTGAAATCAAAACCATAAACGAATATATGTTGGAAGTATTTAACATGCACATACATGCGTTTGTCACCCGTAATTGTAGCATTCCGACACACACAAATATGACTGCACACATTTTATACGATTTGGAGTACAAAAAGAGCAACCAAATGGTACCAATGGAAACGACTTTATTGGAATATATAAAATACGAAATCGATTGTTACGTTGATGATATACCTATGAGTTGTTTCTACAATTTGGGCTTTGCATACGATCACACAGGGAACGTTACATTCATGAATAATTAAAATATTATTATCATCGCCAATTTTCAGTGTAGAATAATCGAATAATATTGTATATTTGTGACTTATTTAAATATGTTTGTTTTAAACTATTATTTATTAACAACTTGGTAAACAAATATCTACGTTGTATTTTATGTTCAACTTTGTGCCTTTTGTACACGTACAATTAAATTAACACGGTATATAATTAAAATTAAAAAATGACTGTCAAAAAAAAAATCTAGTTATTTCTCCGCATTCTGGAAAAACATTAAATACTGGATGTGTTGTAGCATTACGGTCCGTATAACCACCATCAGTTTATTTATGAGGTATAATTATATTTGTATTCTGGCCATATATTTATACGTTATCTTAAGATTGACTGCTAGATCGCGCCACACGCATTAATTTTATCTCTAATCTCTCGTATGCACTGTATTATCTCATAAAGGTGTTACCACTTAGTACAAGTTTTTTATTTTACTTTGAATTTTAGTTTAATTTTGTGTTCCACCTTCCTAGATGACATTTTATGGACTTCATATTGTCGTCGATAGAACGTACAGACTTGGCACGTTGTTTGTAGCTCATCGCAAATATTATTGGTTAATAATTTTGGCACTTGAGTAAACAAAAATTAAATAAATAGCAGTTTTAATCGAATTTTTGAAAACTGTGTGAATAAGTTCAAGTTTGTCATCGAAAAGAGTAATATTGTGTTTCGACTTTAAGCCACTACAATGGTGCATACACAAACGTTGATTTCAATAGTATTTTTTTGGGTTGTTGTACATTGTATTACACGCGTTGTGTCGGATGACGATGATGTTAACATCATAAGACAATCATTCCAATCGGAACTTGCCAATAAACTAAACATGTTGGTGCGTCATTCGGGTTGGCAGTTAATGGAAAGCGTTAAAATTATAGTATCTAAAAATAATCACAGAGAATGCGCAAATCCCATATCCGTAATACTCGAAGCAAAATCATCGGGCCGGAATCCAATCGATGAATTCAACGTCATAGAAAGATTTAATGACCTTTGGACTGTGCTCAGTTGTAAGTACGCCGAAGTTGTTTTGAAGTGCAAGATTCTAATAAAACATTTCATACGGGTTTGCCAAAATGAAAAAATAATTAAAACGTCCGACGATTTATTTCAGAGGTATCACATTTGTTTTAAATCGCTGTTGAGCAAACTCCACAGCTTATCGTCGAGGTTTAAATGCATGGCAGACGCGTTGGATTTTATGTACTTGCTAGGTTCGCAAGCGGGACTTAAGCAAGGCGTAATGGTCGCCACGCAAAAATTGACCGAGTTTACTTCAACTGTAGGACCGAGAACGTCGTCGAAATTGTCCGAACACGGTATCAACGAGATGGCGGTCGATATAGAGATAAAAATCATAAACGACTTTATCTTGGGTGTATATAACAGTCACATATATAGGTTTGTCAGCAATCAATGCATCTTACCGTCACAAGAACAATGGACTATACATAGAGTACACTTAGATTTTCAGTACAAAAAGAGCAACCAGCAGATTCCGGAGGAAACGACAATGGTGCAATTTGTAAAGGACGAAATGGATAGTTACGTTAGTGATATCTTGGACAGTTGTTTTTTCAATTTGGGCTTCGCATACGACCTGACGGGAAACGTTACAATTCGGAATAACTAAAATAACATTATTATCGCCGATTTAAAGAGTAAACCAACATAATATTGTAAATTTCTGACTTGTGAGGGTATTTTGGTTTAAAATAATTTTGTATTTACAATTTGATATCAAACTACTATGTGTTATTTAATTTTACAACCTGGTACATGTACACGTAGACTAATAAAATTAAAGTAATATGTAAACAATAAAAAATAACTAATATTTAAAAAAAATGGCTGCCATGCAATTTTTGAAAAATATTATTAAACAAAACAGGATACACAACTGGTAACTATAGCTTCACTCCGTAGTACTATGTTTAAATATTTTTTATACAAATTTTAAGCTACTAAGAATATTCCATAATACACTTCTACATATTATACATGAGAGAATTGTAAATGTTCTAGCCCCATTTTAGATCAACCTTCGGTCCAATTTTCAGACCTAAAAACCCTCACCCTTCATCTTAAACAGAAAAAGTTAGAAAAAGTTTTCACCCCTTCTAGGGGAAAACTGTTATGTTATTTGTTTGAAATATCAATGTTTATCGGTAGTACAATAACATACATTTGGAACTGATTGAACTTTTTTTTTAGTTATGTGGCACCGAAGTTTTAAGTTAATTAAAAGGTATATTTGTTTGGTGTTTTTCTCTATTTTGGGTGAATGGATAACTTTTTCAAATTGTTGGTCCGATAAAGAGCATAACAGGCACGATTTCTGCTCTATAGATTTAGAGCCACACGAAAATATCAGTACAGACACAAAAAACCATCATTGTAAAGGCGCATTGACCGCAAAAAATGGAATAATAAATTGGTATCACATATTAGTGTCATAAGTGGATAAAAAAAATGTTTTCCTGGCGAAACGCACAGTTCTTATAACATACATACATCTTTTTTAAGTTAGTGGAAAACCAGACAAATATTCTCAGCCAATATCTGGTGAGAACAAGAAAATACTTTGGGAATCACAAGTTCGACGTGAATTTTATTGGCACGTGTGGCTCGCAGCAAAAAGTTTTGGCACGTGTTTAAACAAAAAATGTAATTAATTAAAATGTTCTACAAATTGTATAACACTGTATGCTTTTGTTTAAGCATTTCATCTAACACATCTACGGTGTTTTGTTGATTAGACAATACAATAATACTTTCGCGACTGTTGATTTCAATACTAGACTTTTGGGTTTGCTATTGTGGTAGACGAAATGGATTGTTACGTTGTTAATAGTTTTAATAAACATAATAAATTGTGTATTTCCGAATTATGTAGATATTTTTGTTTATAAAAATTATGTATTAGCAATATGATACAGACTAAAAGATTTTAAGTCATGTGGAAAAGAGTTCCCTCTCATTGGTTCTAAAAAAACGAAAAATAGTGACATTTCAAAAAATCTATGCTTTATTCGGTTTTCTTGGCACGTGTGGCAAGCGGTAAACAGTTTTATCACTTGTTTCAACAAACAATTAAATTAAATCAGTTCAAAAGTTAATCAAATTTTTAAACGCTCTGTGCATTAGTTAAAGTTTTTCATCAAAAAGTACTACTGTGATTTGGTATTTTAGCCGCAACAGTGATGCTATCGCAAACGTTGATTTCAATAATATTTTTTTGGGTTGCTGTACAATGTTTCACACACGTTGTGTCGGATGATACAAGCGAATCATACAAATCGGAACTTGCAAATAAATTAAACACGTTGGTGCAACATTCGGGATGGCGGTTAATGGACAGTGTTAAAATAAAAAAAAATAAAAATCGAAGAAGAGAAACTGCGGACCCCATGTCCGTCATACTCGAAGCAATATCATTGGGCGAACAGCCGATCGACGAATCCAACGTCTTGGAAAGATACAAGGAAATCTGGACTGTGCTCAGGTGTAAGTACGCCGAGGTTCTTTTTAAGTGTAGAAATTTCATACAACATTTTATATGGGTTTGCCGAAACGAAAAAAAAATTTCACTTCAAAGATATTACAATTGTTTTCATTCGCTCCTGATGAAACTCCAGACCATGTCACCAAAATTCAAATGCATGACGGATGCATTGGACTTGATTCACTCACTAAAACAGCAATTGAAACTCAAGAAAAATATAATGGAAGCCACGCAAATATTGTCAGAGTTTACTTTAACTGTAGGGCCAAGGACGTTGTCGAAATTGTCAGAACGCGTTATCGACGAAAACGCAATCAATCTTGAAATAAAAACCATAAGCGAATATATCTTGGAAGTATTCCGCCATATTATAAGTAGTTTCGTCACCCATAGTTGCGTCATTCCGTCATACAGATATTTGTCTGCACAGATTTTGTACGATTTAGACTACAAAAAGAGCCACCAGGTAATACCAATGGAAATGACTTTGTTGGAATTTATAAAAAACGAAATCGATTGTTACGTCGATGATATCTCTGGCAGTTGTTTCTACAATTTAGGCTTTGCATACGATCACACAGGAAACGTCACGTTCATGAATAACTAAAGTGTTATTATCATCGCCGATTTATAGTGTAAAATAATCAAATAATATTGTATGTTTTCGAGTTATTTAAATATTTTTGTTTAAAACAATTATCTATTAACAACTGAAAAGAAAAAAATCAACGTGGTAATTTTACGTACAAATTTGTATAATTTTGTACACGTAGACCAAAAAAAATTAATTATACATGATAAATTATGATTTATGAAAACCAATTTCTTTGGGCAATTTTTGTTAAGTATTAATAAAAAAAAACAGGATTCACAACTGGCATTTGTCGTTTACAATATCTTAAACATTCTCTTTGTCAATATAGACTTAATTAATTGTTTTAGTCAAATACTATAAGGTGCTATCGCTTTGTACAGTCTTTTTCATTTTACTTTTAATGTGGTTTTATGTTGTAACTTTACTGGCAAACACAGTATACCTTCACTATAGCTACTACTTCACATATACTACAGCAAAATAGTAAGTTATTACTACATATTAGCTACTATTACAGAATTACCAAAGTAAGATAGTTATTAGAGTGACAAGAAAAGTATTGACTCGTTTTCTATGCCTTATAAACTGAATGGTTTCTCAATATTGTTACATTATCAATTGATGAGATACCTACCTAGCCTACGCTCGATGATAACTTTTCTCGATTTAAAAAAGGTATAGAGCGCCATAGTTTTAAGTTGAAAAATATAAACACTTGTTTAGGGTTTTTTAAAGGAACGATTTCTGACCTATAGAGTAGACTTACAGCGTAGAATAATCAAGTCATATTGTATATTTGTGCCTTTTTAAATATTTTTGTGTAAAATGATTGCTAACTTGGTAAACAATTATCTACTTGGTTAACATTGTACCTGTTTTGTGCACGTAGAATAAAAAATATTTTAATAAGCACGATAAATAATAATAATTTTAAAAAAATTGCTATCCCTCAAATTTTTGTAAAATTGAAATTAAAAAAAAGTTAAGACTATTTACACTTAGCAGTTACATCAATACATGTATATGTCCTGATAATTATATGATTATTTCCGACCTATAATCTCCTTGCGATATATGATGACAATATAGTCTTAATTATATTTTCTGGCCAAACGTTTTTTAGTAGTTTTATAATATCTGGCCTTAATCAATTTAATGGCAACATCCAATCTCTAAGCCATTATATCTATTTTTCTATAATATAGTCTAGAAGTTTGACGGTTAATTATCAAGTGTCCGGTGTTGCTTACTTTATGGGTTGAAAATAGATACAAATGTCTAGAGGTCAGTCGGCTAAATGTCTGTTATGGTTAAACTAATTTCTCATATCCATATGATAATAAATAAATTGGTCTTTACACATATGTATTTTTGATATTGTTTTGATACTTTAGTTTACATATTTATAGCTAAGTATTCTAATATTAATTATAAAATAATCTAAATAATTTGAATTCCATTAAAATAAAAACAAAACTGGATTTTTTTTTAGTTTTAATTAAATTATTTAAATTAAAAATTTTCAAAAATTAAACGATGAATTTTAACAATCTACATAAAATCCTAAATTAAAGTTGGATGCCAAGTTGTAAAAAACCTAATAATTTGAATGTTTTTTAAAATTGAATGGACCAATCACAGGCCACTAAATTGTGTTTCAATGGCACTAAATATATATATTGGTTCATTAAACCTATACTGAATGTTTATGGAAGTCGCAGCCCGCATAAGGTTAGGTTAGGTAACATACAATGTTTTATGTTATCAATGGACAATGATAAATTTCTAAACAACAATTAAAGCAAAACTTTTACTTACTATTAAAAAGTATAAAATACACCAACATTGATAAGACTATTATGAAATCAAAAAGAAATTCTGTCATTATTAGTTTATAATGAATCTCTTAAATGATATGGTCCTTTTCAATACTTTTGACATATAAGATAACGTTTTTTGACGCACAGCCACCCCCCCCCCCCAGACCCCTACGTGGCTGTCCAGTGCCGATTCTTTTCCATAAGTGATATAGTAGTGTATTAGGTGCAAAAGTATGTATTATTTTAAATTTCAACTTCATATTTAGAGTCCCAAAACAGCCGCTTACGAATTTATACTACATGATTATATTTAATTGTAAGCCACAAAACAATTAAGTAGGTAATAAAGTACGGTTGTAGCCATTTTTTTTTTTAAACAATACCTTCTCGGCTCCGCGTCTAAAGAAAAATCGAAAAAATACTTAACAATATTTTTCAGATTTGTGAGATAAATGTAAATTAAACTACTCGCTCTTAATAACGTCATCGATGTAATGCAACATGCTCGGGACACGTTGTGTGTAATAGCAAGAGCTCGACGAGGATATTATTGGCAAACAAATTTTGCCTGTGTGCAAACAAAAAATTAGATTAAGAGCAATTTTCATAAAATTGTTGTACACTGTGTGCTTTAGTTAATATTTTTCATCAAATAGTGCTATTGTGATTTGTTTTTTAGACACTAAGATAATGCATGCGAAAACGTCGAATTCAATTCTAATTTGGGTTGCCGCACTTTGTTTCAAACGCATTGTGTCAAATGATACACACCAATCACTCGAATCGAAACTTGCCAATAAATTAAACATGTTGGTGCGTCATTCGGGATGGCGAACCATGGACAACGTAAAAATCACACTAACTAAAAATAATATCATCCAAATAAAGGATCCGATATCAGAAATACTCGAAGCAATATTGTCGGACGGGGAGCCAATCGACGAATCCAACGTCGTTGATAGATACAAGGAGATCTGGACTGTTCTCAGGTGTAAATACGCCGAGGTTATTATAAACTACAGGATACTCATGCAGCATTTAATACGGGTTTGCCGAATTGAAAAAGTAAAAGTAGGCCAAAAAATGTCAGACGATTCGTTTCAGAAGTATTACGGTTGTTTTCGTTTGGTGCTGATCAAACTCCACAGCACGTCGGCGAGGTTCAAATGCATGGCAGACGCGTTGGACTTTATGAACTCGCTAGATCCGCATTTGAGACCCAAGAATAGTATAATGGTCGCCACACAAAAAATGACCGAGTTTACATCAACTGTGGGGCCGAGAACATCCTCGAAATTGTCCGAACACGGTACCAACGAGATGGCGGTCGAAATGGAGATGAAAACCATTAACGAATATATGTTGGATGTGTTTAAGAAGAACATAAAATGGTTTGCACGCCGTTATTGCCACATTCCGTCACACTCAGAAGACTGGTCTACAAGGATTATAATCGAAGAATTTGAGCACAAAAAGAGCAACCAGGTGATACCGGAGGAAACGACATTGTTGGAGTACGTGGTAGATATGATCGACTGTTATGTAACTGATATCTATGACAGTTGTTTCTGCAATTTGGGCTTTGCATACGACGGCACGGGAAACGTTAAAATCAGAAATAATTAGAATATTAATAGACATTACCGATTTACAGTGTAGATCATTCAACAAAATATTGTGAAAATCCAACTGTATGTACCAACTTGTTAAAAAAAATATAATGTTTTACGATCATTCCAACAGTTATCTACAAAAATTTGTTTTAAAAAAAACTACAATTACCCCATATGTATTAATACCCACAAGTTCTTTCTGACAATGCTGATAATCATAAAAGCTGATAAAGTTGATAATCATAAAAAAAATGTACATAAATTCTCTTGTATTTCGAATATGAGCTTATTTCATTACACAAAACTGGATTACCGTTTTTTGCTCTAATTATAACAGAAGCAGACAGATTATCCATCAATTGTTTATTTGAGAACTTAACAACGATGTTAAGGTTTTAATCAAATATCACTAGATCCGTTCATTGAGCATATTTTTTTTACATTTTCAACACCGGTGATTTAGTAAGCCCACAAATCTCAATCATGTTACACTCCAATGATTGTTCTATGATATTAGAATTTATCCGGTGAGACTCAACTTCAACAACAAAAAGGTTTTAATTGGTTTCTAATTTAGAAATAATTATTCCTCTACTAATATTTAGGCTTTTTCAAAACGAATGGAAAAATTCGACTTACTTCACTATGGAATCTACCTTAGAAGGTAGTTTAGCAATTTTCAAAAACTCAAACACATGCTGATAAATGTTTCAGATTTGCTGTCTTGAGCTGAATATAAGACAAAGGTAAAAATATTAACTACTCCCTCAGTATATTGTCGCCGATGTAAGGTATCAGACTTGGGACGTGGTGTGTAGCTTATAGCGAATATATTTGGTTCAAAGTTTTTGCACTTGTGTAAGCACAAAATTAAATTTATAGCAATTTTAATCGATTTGTTGAACGCTACATGCATTAGTTAAAGTTTTACATCGAAAAGTGTAGTATTGTGATTTGTTTTTTAGCCACTCTAAAGATGCATTCGCAAACGTTAATTTCAATAACAGTTTTTTGGGTTGCTGTACATTGTTTTACACGCGTTATGTCAGATGATGACGATGATAATTATTATAACATGAGCGAATTACATAAATCGGAACTTGCCAATAAATTAAACATGTTGGTGCGTCATTCGGGATGGCAAACGATGAAAAGCGTTCAAGTTGTAGTAAATAAAAATCTACACACAGAAGTCAAGAACCCTATTTCCGTAATACACGAAGCAATATCATCGGGGCGGGAGCCTATCTACCGATGGAACGTTGAGGAAACATACAGTGATATATGGACTCTGCTCAGGTGTAAGTACGCCGAGGTTATTTTAAAGTGCAGGTATCTTATACAAAGTTTAATAGAGGTGTGTCGAAAAGAAAAAAGAAAAGAAGATAAAAAAACTACTGACGCTTCGCTCCAAATGTATTACATTTGTTTTAACTCGTTGTTGAGCAAACTCCACAGCATATCGCCGAGGTTCAAATGCATGGCAGACGCGTTGAACTTTATGTACTTGCTAGGTCCGCAAGCGGTAGTAAAGCAAGGCGTAATGGTCGGCACGCAAAAACTGACCGAGTTTACTTCAACTGTAGGGCCGAGAACGTCGTCGAAATTGGCCGAAAAAGGTATGGACGAGGAGGCGGTAGATCTTGAAATAAAAGCCATAAACACCTTTTTCGTGAAAGTGTATAATAAGCACATGTATTGGTTCGCCAATAATCGTTGCATCTCTTCTTCCCAAGAAGAATGGACTTTAAAAAGATTACGCTTAGATTTTCAGTACAAAAAAGACAACCAGCAGATACAGGAGGAAACGACAATGGTGCAATTTGTGAAGGACGAAATGGATCGTAACGTTAGTGATATTTTGGACAGTTGTTTTTTCGATTTGGGCTTTGCATACGACCTGACGGGAAACGTTACAATTAGGAATAATTAAAATATTATTATTATCGCCGATTTACAGGGTAAATCAACATAATAGTGTATACTTCCGACTTGTGAAGATATTTTAGTTTAAAAAATTTGATATCAAACTACTACGTGTTATTTAGTTTTACAAGTTTGTACACGTATACGTAGACTAATATAATTTATGTAAACAAAAAAATAATGAATATTTAAAAAAATTGTTAATAAACAAAACAGGATACACAACTTGTCTTTGTTTTTTGCAATATGTTAACATATTTTTTTTTAAATTTAGACATATAGATTTAATTTTTCATTCTTGTATCGGCAAAATAGTCAAACTAATTCACAGTTACAAAGTACAAAGTTCGTGTTTGAGGCCATCCTTAGGGGTGGAATTTTTGCTTCGTACTATGCCGGTTAGGATCACGGGAGTGTACTCAACAACTTCCCAAATTTTTATAGCGATCGGATGAATGGTGTACTAATGCATAAAAGATAAACAAACAGATATTCATTTATATATAAATATATATTATAAGTAGATTATTCTAAAAACATGTGGTTTTTAACAGGTTAAGCTGTTTTAACGGAATGCGTCTCATATAAATTATCATCAGCTTCAGCTGCTGAGCAATGCATAGCAAACTGAACATAGGACCTTGGAACTTTGGAAGTGCGACAGTGGCGGTCGTCAGTTTGCAATGTATATCAATTGTACCTACTTTATACAAATAAAATCGTTACAGTTATACAGACCCGTCATACTAAAACATATCCATGATTCAATGTTTTACTGTGGAGCGGAGAAAATAACTTTGGTTTTATCTAACAACGCATTAACCTGTTTTTTGTTTTTGTGTCTGGGCTCAAGATACCTTTTAAATCACCTGGCCAATTTCTTCATATAACAAGCTTATGCCTGTCATTTGTAAAACCAAATTGATTGCAACTAAAAAAAATGGTTGTTATCTATAATTTCCATAAGTCTATTTTGAATACATTTTTCAATTATATAACTTTCGTTAATCGTTAATGACAATGCAATTGACATTACGTAATATCTAAAATGTTTACAATATTTTTGTTATAACAATGTTATTATGGTTTACAGCTGAGCAAATTTGGCTATATAAACATTGGATGTATCATTATCATTTATCTATAGATCCGTTACTTAAGCAAGTTTTGTTTACAATTTCAATACTAGTGGCTTATTATTACCAATTGTATTATGTGTAATTAGAATTTATCAGTTCAGACTCAACTTCTGAAACAAGTGGTTTCGATTAATATTTTATCAAACTTGTATTTCAAAATCGTCTATCATAGATGAGCTAAATTCGACAGACTCACGATACAATCTACCGTAGAAGTAAATGTATCAACTATTAAATAATCTAACAAATGAATCAGTTTCACAAAAAAAAAAATATTAACTACTCACTCTATAATACATTGCCGTTGCGGCAACGTCTCAGATTTAGGAAGATGTGTGTAGCTCATCAAGAATATTATTAACTAATAGTTTTGGCACTTGTGTAAACAAAAACCAAAATTTATAGTCATTTAATTAAAATTTTTGAACGCTGTGTGCAATAGTTAACATTATTTCATCGAAAAGTACTACTGTGATTTGGATTTTTAGCAGCTATAAAAATGAATTTGCAAACGTTAAATTCAATAATAGTTTTTTGGGTTGCTGTACATTATTTTACGCGCGTTATGTCAGACGATGATGACGATGATGATGTTTATATCATGAGACAATCATACCAATCAGAACTTGCCAATAAATTAAACATGTTGGTGCGTCATTCGGGGTGGCAGACCATGAGAAGCGTTCAAGTTGTAGTAAAAAAAAATCAACACAGAGAAGTCACAAATCCCATGTCCGCAATACTCGAAGCAATGTCATCGGGCCGGAATCCAATCGATGAATTCAACGTCATAGAAAGATTTAATGAGATCTGGACTGTGCTCAGGTGTAAGTACGCCGAGGTTATTTTCAGGTGCAGGACTCTCATACAACAATTTATACGGGTTTGCCGAAATGAAAAAAAAAAGGAAAATAAAAAAACATCCGACGCTTCGCTTGAAATGTATTACAAGTGTTTTAATTCGCTGTTGAGCAAACTCCACAGCATATCGCCCAGGTTTAAATGTATGTCAGACGCGATGGAACTTATGTTCTTGCTAGGTTATCCGCCATCGGGACACAGGCATGGGGTAATGGCCGGCACGCAAAAATTGACCGAGTTTACTTCAACTGTAGGGCCGAGAACGTCGTCAAAATTGTCCGAACAAGGTTTCAGCGAGACCGCTGTGGATATCGAAATAAAAAACATAAGCGACTTCATAACGAATTCATATAACAATCACATATTTAGGTTTGTTAAAAGTCGTTGCAACGTTCCCCCACAAGATGAATGGTCTATAAATAGAATAAAAATAGATTTGCAGAACAAAAAAAACAATCAGCAGATACCGGAAGAAACGAATTTGGTGCAATTTGTAAAGGACGAAATGGATAGTTACGTTAGTAATATCTTTGACAGTTGTTTCTTCGTTTTGGGCTTCTCCTACGATTTGACGGGAAACGTTAAAATCGGTAATAATTAAATTATTAAAAACCATTACCGTTTTACAGTGTTATTTATAAACATAATATTGTGTATTCCCAAGTTATTTGTGTTTAAAATAAATTTGTATTAACAACTTTATATCAAACAAAATGATATACGTGCTATTTTATTTGATAACCTCGTACATGTACACGTAGGCTAAAATATTTTAAGTAAACAAAAAAAAAAAAATTCAATTAAAAAAAATCGCTGTCATGTAATTTTTGGAAAATTTTAATAAATTTAAAACTAAGATATAGAACAGATTATCATTTAAAAATTATTAAAAATGTTCGTTGTCTGTTTAGAATTTCATATTTAAATCGTGAGTTCGACGAAAATATTGTTGGCACGTGTGGCATACAGCAAATGAATTTTTGCACTTGTTTAAACAAGCTATCAAATTAATACAAATTTTAATACAATTTTTGAGCAATGTGTACATTAGTCGAAATTCTTCAACGATTAGCGCTACTGTTTTTTGTTAACTAAACGCTACCCAAATGCATTTGCAAATGTATATTTCAGTACTAGTTTGGGCCACCGTTTTTGGTTTGACACGCGTTGTGTCGGATGACGATAACAGCAAATCACAAAAATCGAAACTCTCAAATAAATTGTTAGACTGACAATGTTAAAATGTCAGTAAATAGAAATCAATGCAAAGAACTTTCGAACCCTATATCCGAAATACTCGAAGCGCTATCATCGGACCGAAAGCCAACCGATGAATCCAACGTTTTGGAGAGATACACAACATAGAGTTATACGACCTTCTTATACTGAAATTAATACGGACTTGTGGAAAAGAAAACATAATAGTAGGAACAAAAACGTCGAACACTTCGCTTCAAAAGTATCACGATTGTTTTAATTTAGTGCTGACCAAACTCCAAATTATGTCATTGAGGTACATAATCAACATAATAGTGTATACTTCCGACTTGTGAAGATATTTTAGTTTAAACAATTTGATAACTACTGCATCTTATTTAATTTTACAACCTTGTACACGTAGAGTAATATAATTTGTGTAAACAAGAAAATTAACAAATATGAACCCTTACAAAATATAACATCTTTTTAAAAGCGAAACAAGGAAAAAGTTTTTTAAGGAGCATGAGTTTTTGATAATTTATAAGTTTGTCCTTTATCAGTAGTACTATGTTTAAACATTTTACACTCAAATTTAAAACTAATAACACTATTTTTTAAAAGTTTAAGAGCGTCATAGTTTTAAATTAAAACAATTGAACATTTTGAGATGTCTTTGTCGATTTTAAAAGGGAAGGGGTAAACTTTTAAAATTGTTTTCCCTTTAAAGTACTATTTAGGCAAGATTTTTGAGCGAGTGAAATCTCATGATTTAGATATGAAAACATGTTTATACGATAGAATAAATGATTATTAAATTGTAACTGTTAACGTGTCCAAAAAAATTCCTCACATCGATTTTGATTAAAATTTCATAATTAATCGTCATAAACTAAACTACTAATTTTTACAAAGTGGCAATACCTTCGACTATTTGCCAAATAAAACAATTTAAATGTTCAATTCTAAACAGACAACGAAAATGTTAAATAATTTGTAAATGACTAACGCCAGCTGTTCTGTATCTTAGTTTTATATTTATTACAATTTTCCAAAAATTACATGACAGCGATTTTTTTTTAATTTCATATCATTATTTATTGTGTTTACTTAAAATATTTTAGCCTACGTGTACATTACAAGGTTGTAAAGTAAAATAACACGTATATCATTTTGTTTGATATAAAGTTGTTAATACAAATTTAATTTAAATACAAATAATTTGGGAATACACAATATTATGTTTATAAATAACACTATAAATCGGTAATGGTTATTAAAATTTTAGTTATTACCGATTTTAACGTTTCCCGTCCCGTCGTATGCGAAGCCCAAATCGAAGAAACAACTGTCCAAGATATTACTAACGTAACTATCCATTTCGTCTATCACATATTGCACCAAAGTCGTTTCTACCGGTATCTGCTGGTTGCTCTTTTTGTTCTGCAAATCGATTTGTATTCTAGAAAAAAACCCTTCTTCTTGTGGCGGAGCGTTGCAACGTTTGTTGGCAAACCAATATATGTGACTGTTGTATACACTCGTGATAAAGTTGTTTATGGTTTTTATTTCGATATCCACAGCGGTCTCGCTGAAACCTTGTTCGGACAATTTTGACGACGTTCTCGGCCCTACAGTTGAAGTGAACTCGGTCAATTTTTGCGTGCCGACCATTACCCCTGGCCTGTTTTCCGATTGCGGCGCACCT
The DNA here is from genome assembly GCF_023614345.1 of Adelges cooleyi. Lineage (NCBI taxonomy): Eukaryota > Metazoa > Arthropoda > Insecta > Hemiptera > Adelgidae > Adelges > Adelges cooleyi. The sequence continues at coordinate 16,861,111 of NW_026095893.1, forward strand.
AGCAAGAACATAAATTCCATCGCGTCTGCCATGCATTTAAACCTCGGCGATATGCTGTGGAGTTTGCTCAACAGCGATTTAAAACAATTGTAATATCTCTGAAATGAATCGTCGGACGTTTTTATTATTTTTTCATTTCGGCAAACCCGTATAAATGTTTGTATGAGAGTCCTGCACCTGAAAATAACCTCGGCGTACTTACACCTGAGCGCAGTCCAGATCTCATTGTATCTTGCTACAACGTTATATTCGTCTACTGGATTCTGACCCAATGATACTGATTCGAGTATTGCGGACATGGGATTTGTGACTTCTCTGTGTTGATATTTATTTACTACAAATTGAACGCTTCTCATGGTTTGCCACCCTGAATGACGCACCAACATGTTTAATTTATTGGCAAGTACCGATTGGTATGATTGTCTTATGATATAAACATCATCGTCGTCATCATCATTATCTGACATAACGTGTGTAAAACAATGTACAGCAACCCAAAAAACTGTTATTGAAATTAACGTTTGCAAATGCATTTTTATAGCGGCTAAAAATCCAAATCACAGTAATACTTTTCTATGAAAAATGTTAACTAATGCACACAGCGTTAAAAAATTATATTAAATTAATTTTTAATTTTGGTTTTTGTTTACACAAGTGCCAAAATTATTAGCCAAGCACATTCGCCTTCAGCTCTTGATTTACACGTGATGTCCCAAACATGATTCATGAACGACATTATCTAGAGGGTGTCGCTAAATAGTTTCAGAACAGCTGGCGTTTGTCATTTACAAATTATTAAACTTTTTACGTCAATTTACACTTAAACATTATCGGGTATAATAATACAGCCATGATTAGATTAATCATTAATCGTCCTAACAGTAATTTGCAGAGTAATAGTTTGGTAGGTAGTTTTTAGTTTAGATAATAGTAGCGGGTGAAATCTATCGTTAAGCAATCCTATTACTAGTTACTGGACTTGGCTTCATTATTTTTTACACTCTGTTATTTATACCAAGTGTAGAGGAGATCATGGTGTATTAATCATAGGTAGAGGATAGGATGGGTTCAGGATTACTGCTATTATTGCTTTGTCGTCAGTAAAGTCATAAACTAAGGTGTAAGGTGAGGGCGGTTGATCTGAGATAAATAAGTTGAAGAGTCGAGTTACGGTTTTAAAAAATAATTACTTCTTTAAAACTTATTTATTTAAAACTAGTGTAAATGTGATAGCTGATTTTAGTATGATCCATTGCTAGTTCGAGTAAATTTAGAATAGTGGTGGAATTATAGATAATGATATATATTATATTAACGAGCGGTAACAAGCTAGTATAATAAAACGTCAAGTTTCTGGCTAAAATTGTAGTGTTTATTATCTGGCTTAAAACAATTCATAGAGAAATTGGGCCCTTTAACTAATTTGAATGTATTATTTAGTTCTATTTTGAACGTTGAACATACAACATATCTCTTATCTCCTATATTTTACCCCTATCACTAACCCCCTATCTCCTACCCCTATATCCCACCCCTATCTCATATCTGATAACAGCGTAACACTTTTTTGGTAACACTTTTTTCGTTATTTTTGTTATGCTTTTTTCGGTTATTTTCCACAGCTAATTCCCACTCTTAACCTTTCCCAACCCCACCTCATCTTCATCCCCATTTATTTTTTGGTAACGCATTTTTCGTAACAATGTTTGCGTTACAATATTTTCGTTATAATATTTTCGGTTATGTGCCAGAGCTAAGACATGAAAATGTCAACAAAAATAATTTTTAATCAAAGTAGTGTGTAGATTTTTTTTTTTGGACTAATAAGAGTATTCCAAAAAGTAAACTACTTATTAACTCTTTAGCTACACCCTCTAGTTAATGTCGTTCATGTATCATGTTTGGGATGAAGAGCTCAACGCGAATGTTCTTGGCACTTGTGTAATCATAAACCAACATTTATAGACATTTTAATCAAACTTTGGAAGTCTAGGTGCATTTTTTAAAGTTTTTTACCGAAAAGAGTAATACTGTGTTTAGCCTTTTAGCCGCTACGATAATGCATTCGCAAACGTTGATATAAATACTAGTTTTTTGGGTTACTGTACTTTTTTTTACAAACGTTGTGTCGGATGTTTATATTATAAGCCAAACACACAAATTGGAACAGAGTTGGTGCATCCTCCGGGATGGCGGACCATAGGAAGCGTTCAAACTATAGTAAATAAAAATCAGCATAAAGAAACCGAGGATCCCATGTACGCAATACTCGAAGCAATATCATTGGACAGGAAGCCGTTCGACGAATCCAACATCGTGGAAAGATGCAAGAAGATCTGGACTGTGCTCAGGTGTAAGTACGCCGAAGTTCTTTTTAAGTGCAGGATTCTCATACTAAGTTTAGTACGGGTTTGTCGAATCGGCATTTAAAGTCCGACGCACCGCTTCAGAGGTATTACAATTGCTATAATTCGCTGTTGAGCAGGCTCGACAACATGTCGCTGAGGTTTAAATGCATGTCAGACGCGATGGACTTGATTTACTCGCTATTTCCGCAAGCGAGACCTAAGGAAAATGTAATGTTGACAGAGCTAAAATCGTACGAATTTACTTTAGCTATAGGGTCGAGAACGCAGTCAAAATTGTCCGAACACGGTATCGCCCAGAACGTTGTCGATATCGAAATTAAAACCATAAACGACTTTTTTGAGGGTCTATATATGAAATTCGTATTTAAGTTTGCCAGTACACGTTGAAACGCTCCGATACAAGATGAATGGAATTTACAGAGAATAACCGATGAATATCTGTATAAAACGAGATACCAGCTCATACCAGAGGAAATTACAATGCTGCAGTATGTAGAACACATGATCGATAGTTATGTTGATGACATATTTGGCAGTTTGTTCTACACTTTGAGCTTCGCGTATGAAGAGGCGGGAAACATTATGATCAGGAATAATGATTAGCCATTACAGTGTAAACTAATAAACACAATATTGTGTATTTCCGACTTATTTAGATATTACCTATTGTTGATAACATACTCGTACATGTAGAAACTTCCTATCAAATATAACGTTCAACGTGGTTACATTACAACCATATACTTGTACAAGTAGGCTAAAATATATTAAGTAAATACGAAAAATAATGAAGTCAAAAGAAAAATCGCTGTCATGTACTTTTTGGGAAATTTTAATAAATATAAAACTAGAATTCAAAACATCTGGCGTTTGTCATTTATAAAATATTAATTTTTTTATGTCAATTTACACTTGAACATTGAAATTGTTTTACTGGGCGAAAAGTCAAACTACTATAAGGTATAACTACTTTGTAAAAATTACTAGTGTAATTTTTCAACAGTTAAAAAGTTATTAGCAATATCAAACAAAATGATTGCTAAAATTAATATGATATAATAATATTATGAAAAAAGACTTAGTTACTCCAAAACAAGTACATCTTTTAATTAGTTACATTTAAGTACAAGTAGCAGGATTTAAATCCAAAGAACTATTATCCAACCACTGTTTAACTAATTTAAAACTAGCTTTTTATACAGTTTTTCTATAAAATTGTCATTAAAAAGTAATACAGTGTTATCGGAGAAGCAAAAAACATCACCATCAAAATTTACTTTTATTAATCCATTTGTATTTTTTTAAATATTATAGGCCCTAAAACTGTGCATTGAGAAACAAACAGCACATGTTGTTTTAATCTTTCCACTAAAAAAAAACTGGCAACCTGAGATCTATTAGTAAAATATGATTTCAATAAATCTAAAAGTATTCCGAAAAAACCACAAAACTCAAATTTTCAATTCATTATTTATTGATCAATAGAATCAAAAGGTTTTTTTAAAGTGATTAGGATAAGTAATACCTAAAGCCTTATTTTGTTAAATATACTTAAAACTTTTAAATAAATGTATTTAATAAATATACTTGATTACGTGAAAACAAACATGATAAATAGATAACTATTTTCTAAAACCAAATTGATTGCAACTAAAAAAATTGTTCTTTTCTAAAAATCCTTTAAGTCTATTTTTAATACATTTTCAATTAATAACGTTAATGTCAACTCAATTTACATTACGTAATAACTTAAATGGTTACAACATTTTTGTTAAACCGATGTTATGGTTTTCATCTTTGCAAATTTAACTCTAAAAACATTGGATATATCATTATTATTATTTATTTCTACACCCGTTACTTTAGCGAGTTTTTTTTACAATTTCAATACCAGTGGTTAAGCAACCCAACAAATCTCAATCATGTTGGGACGTTGTTTGGTACTCAAAGCGAATAGTTATTAGTTTAGGCATTTGTGTAAGCAAAAATTTAAATTAATAGCAATTTTAATCGAATTTTTGAACAGCGTTCATTAGTTAAAGTTTTTCATCGAAAAGTGTAATATTGTGTTTTATTTTTTAGCCACTCTAAAGATGCATTCGCAAACGTTAATTTCACTAATAGTTTTTTGGTTTGCTGTACATTGTATTACACGCGTTGTGTCGGATGATGATGATGATGTTTATATCATAAAACAATCATACCAATTGGGTCTTGCCGACAAATTAAACGTGTTGGTGCGTCATTCGGGATGGCGGTTAATGGACGGCGTTCAAATTAAAGTAAATAAAAATCAATAAAGAGAAGTCGCAAATCCCATATCTGTAATACTCCAAGCAATTTCATCTGGACGTGAACCAATCCACGAATTCAACGTCATAGCAAGATACAATGATATATGGACTGTTCTCAGGTGTAAGTACGCCGAGGTAATTTTCAGCTTTAGGATTCTCATACAAAATTTTATACAGGTTTGCCGATATGAAAAAATAAAATAAAATAAAAAAACGTCCGACGCTTCGCTTCAAAAGTATTACATTTGTTTTAATTCGCTGTTGAGCAAACTCCACAGCATATCGCCGAGGTTCAAATGCATGGCAGACGCGTTGGACTTTATGTTTATGCTAGGTTCGTCATCGGCACAAAAGCAAGGCGTAATGGTCGCCACGCAAAAATTGACCGAGTTTACTTCAACTGTAGAACGTCGAAATTGTCCGAACACGGTATTAACGAGAAGGCGGTCGATATCGAAATGAAAACCATAAACGACTCTATAAATGGTGTATATTACAGTCACATATATAGATTTGCCCACAAACGTTGCATCTTTCCGTCAAAAGAAGAATGGACTATACAAAACATATACTTGGATTTTCAGTACAAAAAGAGCAACCAGCAGATAACGGAGAAAACGACTATGGTGCAATTTATAAAAGACGAAATGGATTGTTATGTTAATAATATCTTGGACAGTTGTTTCTTCGATTTGGGCTTCGCATACGACCTGACGGGAAACGTTACAGTTCGGAATTATTAAAATATTATTACTATCGCCGATTTACAGCGTAAACCAACATAATATTGTATATTTCCGACTTGCGAAGATATTTTTGTGTTATTTCATTTTTAAACCATGTATATGTACGCGTAGACTTATATAATTTAAGTAGACTAGAAAAATAATGTATAATTTAAAAAAATAGCTGCCAAACCATTTTAGTTGTGGTTGTCGTTTGCTTAATATTATTATTATCAATTAAGATTTGAAAATTTAAATTCTTGTAATGGCCGAATAGTCAAACAACTACTATAATTAATAACTAATAAACAGTTGCAAAAGCGTAATAAAGAAAAAGTTTTTTAAGGAGAATGAGTTTTTGATAATTCATACGTTTGTCGTTTATCGGTAGTAATATGTTTAAACATTTTTCATACAAACTTGAAACTAATAAGACTATTTTTTTAAAGTTTTTGAGTGTCATAGTTTTAAATTTAAAACATTTTCGCATATTTTAAAAGGGAAGCGGTACACTTTTAAAATAAATTTCTCTTAAAAGTACTAAAAATATATAGGGTGTTGATAATTTGACCTTTGCAGTATTTCTTTTTTGTAGTTCATATTTTTTAACTCTGCTTCTTCGGAATGTTTCGTTAGCAAACGAGTTAGTTAATTTTTAAAATATAGAAAATTTTAAATCATAATTGTTAATTTTTTAATTTTAATCAAAATCTAGGGTTTCTAGTTATTTCAAAAAGTAGACTTCCTAAAACTACTGACAACTTTTCTAACAATGCGTCAATCATTTTTTTGTGTCTGGGCTCAAGGTATCATTTAAACTGCCTGGCCGATTTCATCATTTCGCAAGTTAAGAAAACGTATCATATAGATACTGGATTGGGCTAAAAATGTAAAAAAAAAAAAGTTGAAAACTATACACATTTTTAGTGTTTATTTTACATGAAACCATCGAATTAGTTTTTCAAAAATCGACTATCTTGGATGATCAAAATTCGTCACCCTGTCGCTAGAACCTACGGTAGAAGTTAATGTATCAATATTCAAATAATCAATGCTAATAAAAAATAAATATGTTTCAGATTTAGTCTTGAGCTGAATTTAAGATAAAAGTGAAAATATACTCCCTCCATATTTTGTCGTTGATGTAGCGTATCAGGCTAGGGACGTTGTATGTAGCTCATTGCGAATATTATTGGTTAATATTTTGGCACGTGTGTAAACAAAAATTAGATTAATAGCAATTTTAATCAAATTTTTGAACGCTGTGTGCATTTGTTTAAGTTTTTCATAGAAAGAGTAGTATTGTGTTTCGATTTTTAGCCGCTCTAAAGATGCATTCGCAAACGTTAATTTCAATAATAGTTTTTTGGGTTGCTGTGCATTGTTTTACACGCGTTATGTCAGATGATGATGATGATGATGATGATGATGATGCTTATATCACAAGACAATCATACCAATCGGAAATTGCCAATAAATTAAACATGTTGGTGCGTCATTCGGGATGGCGGTTAATGGACAGCGTTCAAATTATATTAAATAGAAATCCATACAGAGAAGTCTCAAAACCTATACCTGTAATACTCGAAGCTATATTATCGGGACGGGAGCCAATCAACGAACTCAACGTCGTGAAAAGATACAATGAGATCTGGAATGTGTTGAAGTGTAAGTACGCCGAGGTTATTTTGAGGTGCAGGACTCTCATACAAAATTTTATACGGGTTTGCCGAAATGAAAAAAAAAAAAAAGGTAAAACAACGTCTGACGCTTCGCTCCAAATGTATTACAAATGTTTTAACTCGTTGTTGAGCAAACTCCATAGCATATCGCCAAGGTTTAAATGCATGGCAGACGTGTTGGACTTTATGTATATGCTAGGTTCGTCATCGAGACAAAAGCAAGGCATAATGATCGGCACCCAAAAATTGACCGAGTATACTTCAACTGTAGGACCGAGAACGTCGTCGAAATTAAACGAACACGGTATCAACGAGAAGGCTGTCGACATCGAGTTAAAATCAATAAACGAATTTATCATGGGTGTATACAACAGACACATATATGAGTTAGTCAAAAATCGTTGCATCTCTCTGTCACAAGAAGAATGGACTAAACAAAACTTATACTTAGATTTTGAACACAAAAAGAGCAACCGGCAGATACCGGAGGAAACGACAATGGTGCAATTTGTAATAGACGAAATGGATAGTTACGTTAGTGATATATTGGACAGTTGTTTCTTCAATTTGGGCTTCGCGTACGACCTGACGGGAAACGTAACAGTTCGGAATAATTAAAATATTATTATTATCGCCGATTTACAGCGTAAATCAACATAATATTGTATATTTCTTACTTGTAAAGATATTTTTGTGTAAAAAAATTTTGTATTTACAATTTGATATCAAACTAATACGTGTTATTTAATTTTACAACCTGGCACATGCACACGTGGACTAATATAATTTAAGTAAACAAAAAAAATTAATGAATATTCAAATAAATTGAGTGTTATGCAGTTTTTGAAAAATATTAATAAACAAACAGGATACACAACTGGTGTTTCTCGTTTGCAATATACTAACATTATTTTTGTCAATTTAGACTTGAAACTTTAAATTCTTGTATTGGCCGAAATTTTAATCTATTAAGTACTATTTAGGTAAGATTTTTGATCCATAGATTTTGTGAACGAAGAAATCTTTTTTGCAATTTAAAGAAATGTGTCGAGACATGAACAAATTTGTTAAGACAATACCTTCTAACAGTGTTCAGCATAACCAATATCTTTATGATTACACTACAATATCGAGTACAACAATATAATCATGATTAGATTAATCATAATTCATTGTGTAAAAGTAATCAGTTATCATCTTACAATTATTGTAATCTTTAATCATCAAATAAATTATAAAAAACAATTTTTTCAACTGTTAATTCAACTACATTCTCTTAAATATATTAGGTACATAAAAAAATATATAGGGTGTTACACGATAATTTGACCTTCGCAGTATTGTTTTTTTTTTGTAATTCATATGTTTTAACTCTGAACCTTCTAAATGTTTCGTTAAAAAACGAGTTTGTTAATTTTTGGAATATAAAAAACTAAAAAATCATAATTATCAATTTTTAAGTTTTATTATAAATCTAGGATACTTAATTATTTCAAAAGGTAAATTTTCCTAAAAATACTGTCAGTTTTTTTAACAATGCGTCAACCGTTTATTTGTGTCTAAGATGAAGATATTTTTTAAACCACCTGGCCAATTTCTAATAATATAACAATCTTATAGATCAGAAAATGTACCATATATATTTTTCATGTTTATTTTACATAAAACCATCAAAATTTCATTTTAGATGACAAAATTCGACAGACTAACGCTAAAATCTACCGTAGAAGTTATAGTATCAATTTTCAAATAATCAGATACATGCTAATAAAAATGTTTCAGTTTTGCCGTTTTGAGCTGAATATAAGAGAAAAGTAAAAATATATTCCCTCCATATATTATCGTTTATTGAACGTATCAGACATGGGCTGATGTAAGTAGCTCATCGCGAATATTATTGGTTAACAATTTTGGCACTTGAGTAAACAAAAAGTAAATTAATAGTGATTTAAAAAAAAAATGTAATCCAGTGGGAATTAGTTAAAGTTTTTCACCGAAAAGTGTAATATTGTATTTTGTTTTTTAACCGCTACAATGATGCATTCGCAATTTTTGATTTCAATAATAGTTTTTTGGGCTGCTGTAAACTGTTTTACACGTGTTGTGTCGAATGATGATGATGTTAATAATATAAGACAGTCACTCCGATCGGAACTTGCAAATAAATTAAATATGTTGGTGAGTCATTCGGGATGGCGCAAAATAAGCAACGTTCAAATTATAGTGAATAAAAATCAACAAAGAGAAGTCGCAAATCCCATATCTGTAATACTCGAGTTAATATCATCGGGTCGGAATCCAATCGACGAATTCAACGTGCTGGTAAGATACAAGGAGATCTGGACTGTGCTCAGGTGTAAGTACGCCGAAGTTATTTTCAGGTGCAGGATTCTTATACAACAATTTATACGGGTTTGCCGAAATGAAAAAAAAAAAGAAAATAAAAAAACGTCCGACGTTTCGCTTCAAAGGTATTACAATTGTTTTAATTCGTTGTTGAGCAAACTCCACAGCATTTCGTCGAAGTTTAAATGCATGACAGAGGCGTTGGACTTTATGTACTTGCTAGGTCCGCAAGCAGCATATAAGCAAGGCATAATGATCGGCACCCAAAAAATTACCGAGTTTACTTCAACTGTAGGACCGAGAACGTCGTCGAAATTGTCCGAACACGGTATCAACGAGAAGGCGGTCGATATAGAGATAAAAACCATTAAGGACTTTATTATGGGTGTATATAGGAATCACATATATTGTTTTGCCTCGAGTCATTGCATTGCTGCGTCACAAGAAGAATGCAGTATGTATAGATTACAAATAGATTTCCAGAACAAAAAGAGTAACCAGCAGATACCGGAAGAAACGACTATGGTGCAATTTGTCAAGGACGAAATGGATAGTTATGCTAATGATATCTTGGACAGTTGTTTCTTCGATTTGGGCTTCGCATACGACGGGACGGGAAACGTTACAATTCGGAATAATTAAATTTGCCATTACAAATGTACAGTGTAGATTAATAAACATAATATTGTGTATTTCCGATTTATATTTGTTTAATACAATTTTTATTAACAACAAGCTGTCCGGACCCGGCGTTGCTCGAGAATTAGTCTACCAGGGCTGAGTAAAATAATTCCCATTCCCCCATTTCCGTCCTCATCTCTCATCTCTATTCTCTTATCTCATATCAGATTACAGTGTGACAGCGTTTTTGTGACACTTTTTACGGTTATTACGTCCTCCTCTTATTTAAAGGTCCCTGTCTCAGTCCCAGATCCCGTTCCTACAGTTGCAATCATGCCCAGAATTATGGTACATAGAATCGGCGTGTTCCTTTAATCATCACCTTTCATTTGCTCGAGTACCGTGGTTCCCATGGTTATTAACCAAGTGTTTATTTTGGGTTATTATGGTTACAAACACTTAATTTATTTAAATTTTGTATTTAAATTAAAAAGTTCGTGTTTAAGGCCACCCTTAGGGGTGGATTTTTCGAAAAGTACTATGCCAGTTAGGTTCTCGGGAGTGAACTCAACATGGATTTCATGGCGATCGGTGAATGGTGTACCAATGCATAAAGAACAAACAGACATTCATATTATATATATATATATATATATATATATATATAGATTTGATACCATGCAAAATGATCAAAGTGGTACTATATTTTACAACTTTGTACATGTACACATAAGCTGAAATTATTTATGTAAACACGATAAGTAATAGAATTTTATAAAATAAAAATCGCTGTCAACTTCGCTGGGAAACTTTAAAAAATGGGATTTAATATCAAACATTAGTTTTAGAGTCGTTGTTTGAAAATCTAAACTTCTAGCTTAATTTATTACACTACTTCACACATTTCTATACTTAATAAAATTTGTTTTCAACTCTTAGCTTTTCTCTAAAGCCAACAGAAGTAATTAAACCTTAAGTGTTTCAAGGTTTTAATTTAGTCAACTTATTACTAGCCTCTTGTTTATAACACTTAACTTAAAGAGTTTGAATTAATACATTCTTTCATCTTAACAGAAAATGTTTCCTAAATTATGCTAAAATTGGGTCCAAACCATCAATTTAAGATTTCCCGGCTACAGAATTGATTACCTTTTTTAAATTATTATAATTGATATGACATAACAACAAAATAACATCAGTACAACCACTACACGGAAAAAAATTATTTGGTCATAGTAAATGGTTAGAAAAAAATTGGTTGGATCTATTATAATATGGTTGCGCCAACTAGATCATTTGAGTTAAAAATAACAAACTTAGTTAGTTGTTTTTAAGTAGTTAGGTTAACTAAGCATTTGGTTTTTTTAGTAAACTATATTTTTTTAAATTAAATATCTATAACGATTTTAAACGTGTAAGTCGGTTTAACTAAAAATCAAATGTTGCCGTTGCTTATTTATTAATATTAACGTAACTTAACTATGTAGAGGATCTTAAAGACAGTTAATTATTTTATTGCTTTTTCTAAAATTATCCTATATATTGTTTTTTATGTTAAATACACTACTACACAATATTGGAATTTTTACATTTTCAGTTTTACTAGATTCGCTGTGAAATATTACGAATCCAGTTACTTACACAAATATTGTTATATGTTAAAGGTAATAACCAATGATTTAGCATAACACAAATTAAAAATTAGTTGATAAGTTAGTTGTTTTTGTAGTAACTCAATATTATTTTGAGACAGTTGAAATAATTGAAATCAATAATTTTTTTCACTTCAATAATTATTATGAACAACTGCTTTTAAATGCGTATATTTATATCTATGTAATTAGTTATATATCAAATATAAATGTTATGCTAAATGTTTAAACACTTAATTTTAATAATACGCTTTTAATCCACATTTATAACAACAAGGTCTATAAAAACCTTGCCACATTTTTGTGATTGAGGAATTTAATACATACAAGTCTAAAGAATTTTATGATACAGTATTTTAAGACCAAAAGACAGGCCCCGACAGTGATGGTATGATACAGTAGGACAAAAAAAATAAGGAGGTCCATTGCTGGATATGGGAGCGACATTGGATAGAGAGAGGTGAATAAGCATGTTAGAAGCGACGACAATCATAAATATATACTATAAACTTAAAACGAGGAACAACAGCAAATTTAAATATATTGAAGAAAAATAGATGATTTTATATAATTATATACAAATTAATTAAAATACCTATATTATTGTATGAACAAATATGGCATTGTCTTACTGTTTAATAGTTGGTAGCGTATGTGGTTTTGATTTAAAAAAAAATACAGATAACTAACGTATCCGACTTAGGACGTTGTGTGTAGACAAACAGCTCATCGCGAATAGTTTTGACACTTGTTTAAACAAAAAATTAAATTATAATAGTTATGTTAATCGACTTTTTGAACGCTGCGTACATTAGTTAAAGGTTTTCATCGAACACACCAACTGCGTTTTGGTAATTAGACGCTACGATAATGCATTTGCAAAAGTTAATTTCAATACTAATTTTTTGGGTTGGTGAACTTTTTTTCACAAACGTTGAGTCGACGATGAGACAAGCACATATGATGGAACTTGCAAATACATTAAACACGTTGGTGCGTCATTCGGGATGGCAAGCCATGAGGAGCGTTCAAGTTATATTAAATACAAATCAACACAGAGAAATCGAGGAACCAATGCCCATAATACTCGAAGAAATATTATCGGGCAGGAATCCAATCGACAAATTCAACATTCTGGAAAGATACAAGGAGATCTGGACTGTGCTCAGGTGTAAGTTCGCCGAGGTTCTTTTGCAGTGCAGGCTTCTCATACAAAATGTAATACGGGTTTGCCGATTAGAAAAAATAATAGAAAAAAATAAAACGACCGACGCTTCGCTTCAGAGGTATCACATTTGTTTTAAATCGCTGTTGAGCAAACTCCACAGCTCATCGTCGAGGTTTAAATGCATGGCAGACGCGTTGGACTTTATGTACTTGTTAGGTCCGCAATCGGGACTTAAGCAAGGCATAATAGACGGCACGAAAAAATTTACCGAGTATACTTCAACAGTAGGACCGAGAACGTCAACAGAATTGTCAAAACTAGGTTACAACGAAAACGCTGTGGATATCGAAATAAAAAACATAAGCGACTTCTTCGTAAATACATATAACAGGCACATATATTGGTTTGCCAACAATCGTTGCAACGCTCCGCCACAAGAAGAATGGTCTATATATAGAATACAAATAGATATGCAGAACAAAAAGAGGAACCAGCAGATACCGGTAGAAACGACTTTAATGCAATATGTGATAGACGAAATGGATAGTTACGTTAGTAATATCTTGGACAGTTGTTTCTTCGAGTTGGGTTTCGCCTACGATCTGACGGGTAAAGTTATAATCGGGAATAATTAAAATATTACTATCCATTACCGATTTAAAATGTAGATTAATAAACATAATATATTGTGTATTTCCGACTCATGGAGATTTTTTTGTTTAAAGCAATTATTAAAAACTTGATATCAAACAAAATATGCAACGTGGAATTGTATTTTCTTATCTTATACGTGTACACATAGACTAAAATATTTTAAGTAAACACAAATAATAATAAAATTTAAAAAAAGTCGCTGTAATTTTCAATATATTAAACATTCTCGTTGTGTATTTACACTAGAGCCACCGATAACACGTGTAGTTTGAATTGGCGTATAGAAGTTCGTGTAGTTATAAGTATACACGTGTACCTGCAACTACACGTAATCTTACAACTGTACGTTTTAATAAGGCCTCCAATTTTACTTGATACTATTCTTTAATTAATGGTTGTCACTAAGATAAAGTATTATAGCCTTTGGGTCAAGTTAGAGGAATCTCAGGTCCTACACGTGTATTAAATAAACAAACTTCTACACGTCAATTCAAACTACAAAAACCTTATCCTACACGTGTATTTTAAATACACGTGTAGAATCGTCGGCTCTAGTTTGGACTTGAGCATTTAAATTGTTTTATTGGGAAATTTTTCAAACTACTATAGGGTATTGCCGCTTTGTCAAAGTAACTATTTTTAGTTTATTACGATAAATAATGAAATATTAATCAAAATCGGTGTCAAGCAATTTTTGAGAAACGTTAACAAATACTTTTTAATAATCGTTTAATTAATTGTATAAACATGTTTTCATACCTAAATCATGAGTTCGACGAGAATATTGTTGGCACGTGTGGCAAACGTCGAATAGTTTTTGGCACTTGTTTAAACAAGCTATCAAATTAATAGAAATTATAATACAATTTTTTAGTAATTTTTTAGTGTGTACATTAGTCGAAATTCTTCAACGATTAGCACTACTGGTTTTTGTTAACTAAACGTTAACCAAATGCATTTGCAAATCTTGATTTCAATACTAGTTTGGGTCACCGTACGAAAGTATTATAATATAAAACTAGAATTCAGAACATCTGGCGTTTGTCATGTACAAATGATTTAACTTTTCATGTCAGTTTACACTTAAACATTGAAATTGTTTTATTTAGCGAATAGTCAAACTACTAGAGGGGATTACTACTTTGTAAAAATTACTAGTGTAGTTTAAGAACTAACAACATATTTATGCATTTTATGAAATAATTTTAGTAGTGTACTCTCTGAAACCTGTGATGTGAGTAGAAGTTCAAAATTAAAATGTAGACTACATTATAATACTATAAACAATTTTAATAGTGTGTATATATTTTATTATAAATTCATTAAGTTGTACACTATTTATGTAATTTTTAAACAGTTAAAAAGTAATTAGCAATATCAGACAAAATAATTGCTAAAGCTATATGATATAATAATATTATGAAACAAGACTTAGTTACTCCAAAACAAGTACATTTTTTAATTAGTTACATTTAAGTACAAGTAGCAGGATTTAAATCTAAAGAACTATTATCCAACCACTGTTTAACTAATTTAAAACTAGCTTTTTATACAGTTTTTCTATAAAATTGTCATTAAAAAGTAATATAGTATTATCGGAGAAGCAAAAAACATCACCATCAAAATTTACATTTAAAAATCCATTTGTATTTTTTTTAAATATTATAGGCCCTAAAACTGTGCATTGAGAAACAAACAGCACATGTTGTTTTAATCTTTCCACTAAAAAAAAACTGGCAACCTGAGATCTATTAGTAAAATATGATTTCAATAAATCTAAAAGTATTCCCAAAAAACCACAACACTCAAATTTTCAATTCATTATTTATTGATCAGTAGAATCAAAAGCTTTTTTTAAGTAATTAGGATAAGTATTCCTAAAGCCTTTTTTTTTTAAATAAACTTAAAACTTTTAAATAAATGTATTTAATAAATATACTTGATTACGTGAAAACAATCATGATAAGTAGATAACTATTTTCTAAAACCAAATTGATTGCAACTAAAAAAATTGTTTTTTTCTAAAAATCCCTTAAGTCTATTTTTAATACATTTTCATGTAAAAAAGTAACAACATTTTTTTTATACCTATGTTTTTATCTTTACAATTTTAGCTCTATAAACATTGGACATTTCATTATCATTTATCTCTACATCCGTTACTTGAACAAGTTTTTTTTACAATTTCAAAACCAGTGGTTAAGCAACCGAACAAATCTCAATCATGTTGGGACGTTGTTTGCAGCTCATCGCGAATATTATTGGTTAATAGTTTTAGCACGTGTGTAAACAAAAATTAGATTAATAGCAAATTTAATCGAGTTTTCGAACAGCGTTCATTAGTTAAAGTTTTTCAACGAAAAGTGTAATATTGTGTTTTGTTTTTTAGCCGCTCTAATGATGCATTCGCAAACGTTAATTTCAATAATAGTTTTTTGGGTTGCTGTACATTGTATTACACGCGTTTTGTCAGATGATGATGGTGATGATGATTATATCATAAGACAATCATACCAATCGGAACTTGCCAATAAATTAAACATGTTGGTGCGTCATTCGGGATGGCAGACTATGAGAAGCGTTCAATTTGTAGTAAATAAATATCAACACGCAGAAGTCACAAATCCCATGTCCGAAATTCTCCAAGCAATATCATCGGGACGTGAGCCAATCCACCAATTCAACGTCATAGCAAGATTCAATGATATGTGGGCTGTTCTCAGGTGTAAGTACGCCAATGTTATTTCCAGGTGCAGGATTCTCATACAAAAATTTACACGGGCTTGCCGAAATGAAAAAAAAAATAATAAAAAAGCGTCCGACTCACCAAATCAAATGTATTACAATTGTTTTAATTTGCTGTTGAGCAAACTCCACAGCATATCGCCGAGGTTTAAATGCATGACAGACGCGTTGGACTTTATGTTTATGCTAGGTTCGTCATCGGCACAAAAGCAAGGCGTTATGTTCGGTATACAAAAATTGGCCGAGTTTACTTCAACTGTAGGACCGAGAACGTCTGCGAAATTGTCCGAACACGGTATTAACGAGAGGGCTGTCGACATCGAGTTAAAATCAATAAACGATTTTATCATGGGTGTATACTACAGTCACGTATATTGGTTTGCCAACAACCTTTGCAACACTTTGCCACAAGAAGAATGGTCTATATATAGAATACAAATAGATATGCAGAACAAAAAGAGGAACCAGCAGATACCGGAGGAAACGACAATGGTGCAATTTGTAATGGACGAAATGGATAGTTACGTTAGTGATATCTTGGACAGTTGTTTCTTCGATTTGGGCTTCGCATACGACGGGACAGGAAACGTTATAAATCGAAATAATTAAAATGTCCTTTACAAATTTACAGTGTAGATTATTGAACACAATATTGTGTATTGCCAAATTATTTTTGTTTTAATCAATTATGTATTAAAAACTTGATATCAAACAAAATATGCAACGTGTTATTTTATTTTACAATCATATACATGTACATATTATAGACTAAAATATTTAAATTAAACAAGAATAATAATGAAATAAAAAAAAATCAATGATATTTTTAATAAAAAAAACATATTCGTTGTCTGTTTAGACTTGAGCATTTGAATTGTTATATTGGGGAATTGTCAAACTACTATAGGGTACTGCCGCTTTGTTAAAGTTACTATTTTTAGTTTATTACAATAAATAATGAAATTTTAATCAAACATCATGCTGTCAAACTAGTTTTGGGAAACATTAACAAATACAATTTAATAATCTTTTAACCTTTGAAAGGTTAGTACCTTATTTTGCCCTTTAATTGCGAAACATTCGTCGATTAAACGAAATGTTCATAAATAAATAAAATTACTCTCATTGTTTTCTTAACTTATCATAAAATAATTAAAACATTGTATAAACTCGTTTTTTATAAATAAATCATTAGCTCGACGAGAATATTATTGGCACGTGTTGCAAACGGCGACAAGTTTTGACACTTGTACAAACAAAATATTAAATTATTAGAAATTTTAACCAAATTTTTGAGCACTGTGGACTTTAATCGTAGTTTTTCAACGGTTTGCGCTACTCTTTTTTGTTAACAAATCGCTATCAAAATGCATTATCAAATGTTGATTTCAATACTAGTTTGGGTTACCGTACTTTGTTTTACACGCGTTGTATCGGTTAATTATGTCCTAGACCAATCACAAAAACGGGAACTTGCCAATAAATTAAACATGTTGGTGTGCCATTCGGGATGGCGGTTAATGGACAGCGTTCAAATTATAGTAGAAAAAAATCAACACAAAGAAATCGTGAATCCCATGCCCATAATACTCGAAGCAATATCATTAGGGAGAGAGCCAATCAACGAATTCAACGCCATAGCAAGATACGATGACATCTGGACTGTGCTCAGGTGTAGGTATGCCGACGTTCTTCATAAGTGCAAAATTCTCATACAAAATGTAATACGGGTTTGCCGAGATGAAAAAATAAAAAAAAATAAAAAAACGACCGACGCTTCGCTTCAAAGGTATTACAATTGTTTTAATTCGCTGTTGAGCAAACTCCACAGCATGTCGTCGAGGTTAAAATGCATGACAGACGTAATGGATTTTATGTACTTGTTAGGTTCGCAAACGGGACTTAAGCAAGGCGTAATGGCCGGTGCACTGAAATTTACCGAGTATACTTCAACTGTTGGGCCAAAAACGTCGTCGAAATTGTCCGAACTCGGTATCAACGAGAACGCTGTGGATTTCGAAATAAAAACCATAGGCGACTCCATCGTGCATGTATATAAGAATCACATATATTGGTTTGCCGAAAATCGTTGCAACGCTCCGCCACAAGAAGAACGGTCTATATATAGAATACAAATAGATTTGGAGAACAAAAGTAGGAACCAGCAGATACCAGTAGAAACGACTTTGGTGCAATTTGTAATAGACGAAATGGATAGTTACGTTAGTGATATATTGGACAGTTGTTTCTTCAATTTGGGCTTCGCATACGACGGGACGGGAAACGTTACAGTTCGGAATAATTAAAATATTATTACTATTCCCGATTTACAGCGTAAATTAACATAATATTGTATATTTCCAACTTATAAAAATATTTTTGTTTAAAACAGTTCTGTATTTACAATTTGACGTCAAACTACTACGTGTTATTTAGTTTTACAACTTTGTACATGTACACGTAGACTAATATAATTTAAGTAAACAAAAAAAAATAATGAATATTCAAATAAATTGGGTGTCATGCAGTTTTTGAAAAATACTATCATGTTTATTTTACATAAAACCATCAAATTTCTTTTTCAAAATTTCATTTCAGATGACAAAGTTTGCCACACTGACGCTAGAATCTACCGTAAAAGTTATAGTACCAATTTTCAAAAAATAAAATACATGCTAATAAATATGTTTCATATTTGCCGTTTTGTGCTGAATATAAGACAAAGGTAAAAATATACTGCCTCCATATATTGTCATTTATTTAACGTATCACACTTGGGCTGATGTGTGTATCTCATCGCAAATATTATTGGTTAACCGTTTTGGCACTTGAGTAAATAAAAAGTAAGTTAATAGTGATTTTAATAGAATTTTTTAACGCTGTGCGAATTAGTAAAAGTTTTCCACCGAAAAGTGTAATATTGTGTTTTGTTTTTAACTGCTACAATGATGAATTCACAATTGTTGATTTCAATAATAGTGTTTTGGGTTGCTGTAAACTGTTTTACACGTGTTGTGTCGAATGATGATGATGTTAATAATATAAGACAGTCACTCCGATCGGAACTTGCAAATAAATTAAATATGTTGGTGAGTCATTCGGGATGGCGCAAAATAAGCAACGTTCAAATTATAGTGAATAAAAATCAACAAAGAGAAGTCGCAAATCCCATATCTGTAATACTCGAGTTAATATCATCGGGTCGGAATCCAATCGACGAATTCAACGTGCTGGTAAGATACAAGGAGATCTGGACTGTGCTCAGGTGTAAGTACGTTGAGGTTATTTTCAGGGGCAAGATTCTCATACAGAATTTTATAAGGGTTTGCCGAAATGAAAAAAAAAATAAAAATAAAAACACGTCCGACGCTTCGCTTCAAAGGTATTACAATTGTTTTAAATGCATGACAGACGCGTTGGACTTTATGTACTTGCTAGGTCCGCAAGTGGGATATAAGCAGGGCGTAATGGTCGGCACGCAAAAAATGACTGAGTTTACTTCAACTGTGGGACCGAGAACGTCCTCGAAATTGTCTGAACACGGTATCAACTAGATGGCGGTCGATATAGAGATAAAAGCCATAAGCGACTTTGTTATGGGTGTATAAGAATCACATAAATTGGTTTGCCATGAGTCATTGCATTGCTGCATCACAAGAAGAATGCAGTATGTTTAGTATACAAATAGATTTCCAGAACAAAAAGAGAAACCTGCAGATACCGGAAGAAACGACAATGGTGCAATTTGTAATGGACGAAATGGATAGTTACGTTAGTGATATCTTGGACAGTTGTTTCTTCGATTTGGGCTTCGCATACGACGGGACAGGAAACGTTATAAATCGAAATAATTAAAATGTCCTTTACAAATTTACAGTGTAGATTATTGAACACAATATTGTGTATTGCCAAATTATTTTTGTTTTAATCAATTATGTATTAAAAACTTGTTATCAAACAAAATATGCAACGTGGAATTGTATTTTCTTATCTTATACGTGTACACAAAGACTAAAATATTTTAAGTAAACACAAATAATAATAAAATTTAAAAAAAGTCGCTGTCATTTTCAATATATTAAACATTCTCGTTGACTATTTAGACTAGAGCTACCGAGTTACGTGTAGTTTGAATTGGCGTATAGAAGTTCGTGTAGTTATAAGTATACACGTGTACCTGCAACTACACGTAATCTTACAACTGTAAGTTTTAATAAGACCTCCAATTTTACTTGATACTATTCTTTAATTAATGGTTGTCACTAAGATAAAGTATTATAGCCTTTGGGTCAAGTTAGAGGAATCTCAGGTCCTACTACACGTGTATTAAATAAACAAACTTCTACACGTCAATTCAAACTACACAAACCTTGTCCTACACGTGTAGAATCGTCGGCTCTAGTTTAGACTTGAACATTTTAATTGTTTTATTGGGAAATTTTTCAACCTACTATAGGGTATTGCCGCTTTGTCAAAGTAACTATATTTAGTTTATTACGATAAATAATGAAATATTAATTAAAATCGCTGTCAAGCAATTTTTGGGAAACGTTAACAAATACAATTTAATAATCGTTTAGTCAATTGTATAAACATGTTTTCATATCTAATTCATGAGTTTGACGAGAAAATTATTGGCACGTGTGGCAAATGGTTTTTTGCACTTGTTTAAACAAACTATCAAATTAATAGAAATTATAATACAATTTTTGAGCACTGTGTACATTAGTCGAAATTCTTCAACGATTAGCGCTACTGTTTTTTGTTAACTAAACGCTACCCAAATGCATTTGCAAATGTTGATTTCAATACTAGTTTGGGTCACAGTACTTGGTTTTACACGCGTTGTGTCGGATGACGATATAAGCGAACCACAAAAATCCGAACTCACAAATAAATTGAACATATTGTTGCATTATTCGGGATGGCGGTCCATGGACAGTGTTAGAATTTTAGTGAATAGAAATCATCGCAGAGAAATAGCGGACCCCATGTCCGAAATACTCGAAGTGCTATCAGCGGGCCGAAAGCCAATCGATGAATTCAACGTCTTGGAGAAATACACGGAGATCTGGACTGTGCTCAGGTGTAAGTATGCCGATATTATGGTCAAGTACAGGCTTCTTATACTAAATTTAATACGGGCTTGCGGAAAAGAAAAAACAATAGTAGGCACGAAAACGTCGAACGCTTCGCTTCAAAGGTATCACGATTGTTTTAATTTGGTGCTGACCAATCTGCAAAAGATGTCATTGAGGTACAGATGCATGTCAGACGTGATGGACTTGGTGTACTCGGTAGGCCCGCAATCGAGACCTAAGGAAAATGTAATGGTCGCCGCGCAAAGATTAAAAGAGTTTACCATGACTTTACAGCCTAAATTGCCCACACACGGTATCGACGAGGAGGAGGTCGATCTCGAAATGAACACCATAAGCGAATTTATGACGGATGTATCTAAAGAGAACATCAATTGGTTTACACACCGTTATTGCAGCATACCGTCACACAGATATTGGACCCTGCCGATTTTAACCGTAGATTATAATAACAAGAAACTCAGACAGCAGATACCGGCGGAAACGACTTTGGTACAATTTTTAGAAAACATAATCAATGGTTATGTCGATGATTTGTTTACCAGTTGGTTCTACAATTTGGGCTTTGCGTACGACGAGACGGGAAACGTTACAATCAGGAATAATTAAAATATTATTGTTAGCAGTAAAATACCGATTTCCACCGCAGATTAATTAACGTAATAGTATTGTGTGTTCCCGACTTACGTAGATATTTTTGTTTAATACTTGATATCACCAAACAAATCGTTTGACGTGGCATTTTTTTGACAACCGTATGTATGTATAACGTAGACTAAACATATTTAAGTAAACACAAAAAATAATGATAATTTTTTTAAAAAACATGGCTGTCATACCATTTGGGAAATAATAATAAATATAAAATAATTTTGCAATTAAACATTGTACTTCTAAAATAAAATCTGTTACCGAGAATAGTTATTTTTTTTTTTTAAAGTTTCACCGAAAATAGCTATCAAACTTAGAGGAAAAAGTAATTTCAGTTTTTTATAATTTAATTTAAAAATGTTAAGTTTTTCGAGGACTAGTTTTTAATTGACGTTAAGTCTATTATAATAATTCAACGTCAATAACTTACACGAAAATAAATTAGCATTTTCTGCGAGGTCTTTTCAAATAGATGTGCTTTTCATGTAACATTTAACTTCTTTATAAGATGTGATGTATAACTTTATATTCGCTTGTACAACCGAATTGAATGGAGGATTGGGTTCTCTC
Organism: Adelges cooleyi; assembly: GCF_023614345.1. Classification (NCBI taxonomy): domain Eukaryota; kingdom Metazoa; phylum Arthropoda; class Insecta; order Hemiptera; family Adelgidae; genus Adelges; species Adelges cooleyi. Next base: position 16,883,687 of record NW_026095893.1, read on the forward strand.
CTTGCCAATGTCCCATATATTTAGGTGGGCTTTCGGGTACCGTAGACTTAAGTTAGCCTCAGTCGGTGATGAGTTGGAAAATCATTCGATCGCAGTTCAACGTAGCCGGTTGTTAATCTTTCACGTTGGCTTTTTCACTACCAACAGTAACAACTGTTCTGCATGTAATAATACTTCCCGAAAAATTGTCAGAAACAATCATGTCGCGTTGAATTTTTTCGGTTTTCTTTGCACGAAACACAATTTATTACACTATCGATTTGTTTGGCCGAGCAATACAAAGATGGCTTCAAGTAAAGTGAAAACGTCCGTGTTCGATTCGTGTCGGTATTGTGTGATTGTTGTAATATATCAATTTAATATATATATATATATATTCTGTATTATAATATAAACGTGGTAGAGTCTGTGACGGGACGAGATAAACGAATCATAGATTGCATCGTTCGTCATATCCGCAAGTAAGTGGAAACAGTGCACCTGTGAAAATTGGTACGAGGGTTGCCATGACTGTTGTGATGAGTGATGTGTAACTGACAAGACGCATACATATAACAAATACAACGGGGGTGACTCTAGCGGAAGGGGAGAGGTTTCCGTGTAGGGGAGAGTTGGTTTGAATTTGGACGTAAGGTAGACACAGGACACGGTAAGATTGTCATGTCCGTGTAACATAACGCGGTCGTTGAAAGTGTTGGCTGTGATCGTTGTCGTATACTGGCTGGCTTTATACTTATCCAGAAAGGGCGGCGACACTGTCCACGCGATCACGCGATACTTATTGCATTCCGTCGAGTCAGCACCTCGGCAAGGTCGTCCAAACAGCAATACGACCACTCTTGTGGTGTTATATCATGCGAAAATAAATCAAAATACCTACATAATATATAAATCTCGAAGGCGATATCGGCTGTTCGCGTGTCAAACGCACATTAAACGGCCGTGTAGACAAATTCGACACAAAGTCTGAGCTAGAGCTCGGTACCTACACTCTCGCATTGGAGACAATAATATGTTAATCAGAGCTTGCGGTCGTTGTGATCTAGTTTGTATGCATGAACGAGAGATTACGTTAACAGATAACGAACACGTTGAACACAATGGTTTCTCCCGCATCCAAGAAACGATTTACAGATAACCAACATGACAGTTATCATGACAGCGAAACCAACTATTTGGTTCGGGTTGGGTAAAAAATAGTTTTGGTTACACAACAATTATTCTAAAACCGACACGATAAACTAGACTGCTTTTTCTAGGTTTTTTTGTCGGCCTCGGGTACTACTTTTTGTGCAACACGTCTACAAGTAACAAAGTACCAATTTATGTCTTTTATGTTTAAAACAAAAATTCCAAATCAATTTTGAATTCTGCATGAACATTTTTTTATAATAAACCAACAAATTATACTTCAAATACATTGTAGAAAATTAATCAAACCTACGGAACACGTTTCTGAGACTATATTCGAATTAAACGAAACAATTGATTTAGTTGTTGATCCGCAAAACAAAGGATAAACGAAGTGCATTTACACAATTCGCAACAACTTTTAGTCTAATAAAATAATCTGGGCATTAAAAGTTTGTTATTAATTTTTAAGGACAATTGAAAAAAAGCCATTATAGTAAAATCAATATTTTTGTTCATAAACGGGCCCAAAACTAAACTACGACTTACAAGACATAAAAACAAAAATTAACAGTTAACCGTTTAAAAATGTAGAATCAATCAAAGTGCAATGGGAATCACTACACGGCGTAGAGGGAGACCCAGGAAATAATTAATTATAACATGTTATTTTATTTTTTATTATTACTTGTTGGCGCGAACGCCGTTTTAAGTTCGTCCACGAGTACGTGGCGTGTAAACTAAATAAAAATAATTATACAAAACAAAGTGGATTCTGCAACTTGATGAATACGACAGGTTAAAGTTTTCAATGGTGGCGGCGGCAGTGCCAGTTATTTTCGTCAGCCCGTTCGTTTGGTAAACTAACAATTAAAATAAAATAGCGTTTTGTAAACATCACCGGAGAATAGTAGCTATGTGTTTCCAAGAGCCGGCCGAACGAAGGTGTTCTAATAATTACGGTGCGTTAAGACAAATTGACTCGGCGGTCATTAATATCTAGTTCCCATGGTAATAATAACACCGGCCGTTTCCCATTTGACGTGCCGTGATTAGCTTGGCCGTTTAAACACGCCGAAAGTAATTTTTTATCTTTTCTATTCCACTACTTCATTACTCCGAGACCGAGTGGTTTGTTTTACTAAATTTCTCTTTCCCGCTGTCGCTTATTCACCGCCACCAACAAGTACCTAGTCAAGTAGTGCTTAACACACACACACAAAAAAGTGGGCATTTTTTTTTAGATTTTTATAGATTTATTGCGGTTCTATTTTAGTACACAATCTCCATGTTTACGAGGGTGTGATGCGATGGAAAAAAAACGACATGCTCAATCCAAATAATAATAAAAAAATTAAACGGTCAAAGCACACACACGCTCGTGCATAATATATTATATTATTATTTATGAGTGACGTCAAGCACCGCGTTATTTGTGGATACAAACGCTTGTTTTTTTTTTGTTGTTGTTGCAAAGTAATATTATCCCTTACGGATCTTTCCTGATCTGCCTGTGATTAATCGGTACACTCGCTGAATCATCATTCCGAAACCAATCGGTTGTCGAAAATAATAATAGCAATTATTTTTTACATGATATTCATTTTACACGAGTATATTCCACGGTGTGCATTTTTTTTTTTTTTAGGGGTTCTTTCTTTCTTTCAGCCACACTGGAAACTTTGTAGCATTGTACTCGGCCGACGGTCCGGGACGACTAAGCTACTACTATATTTTTCTTATAATAAATAATAATAATAATAATATTATATTATGTGCTGGTAACGGCGTCGCGGCGCGAATCCGAAACGGTTCGGTGGCAAGGGGAACACGGGGGTGGGAACTGCATGTAAAATATTATTATTAATACTATATGGCCGATACATAGTTCACGGTCGAGTGACGTTCGCTTACGTGCCTCTCCGGCCGATTCGAAGGGGAAAAAACCACGGTCGAGTATAATAAATTATTTTAAAATATTATTATGATAGAAAAAAAAAATGGAATTTTTTGTTTTGTTTTTAACACTGTCGTATCAATGACCGGAAGCGCGCACGACAACAGCTAATAACGGTTAATGTGCACGGACCACCGCAGTGCAGCGGTGACAGTGCACGGATCTTTTTCGCCCCTGCCGTATAGGCAACACAACGGGCACCATGGCGTAGCCGTTGGGTCAACTTTTTTTATTTTAATCACTATTTCTTTCCCCCCGGTATAAGCACCATAACGATAATGTCTCGCTAACGTTAGACGTTAGATAATAATTAGTGTAAAAATGAAATATTTGAGCTGCTCGAAATGCTTTTTTTGTCACCAAATATCTGTCAACGTGTCGTTTCCAATCCCTCCGGAGATGTGGTCCATCAGCGTGCGTTCAATTATTGCTTCGGAGCGTAAAACGTTTTTTAAATTAATACAAGTAACCGTCAGTATGTAATGAGCCCGAGCTAATATTAACCGTTAACGATATACGAGTACGTTGGCTGGGTATGGCTCGCATGTGGGGCGGGGGGGGGGGGTATTTCTATTAGTGTGAACACAAAGTGTATTCTAAATTAGAACATCTTGAAAAAAAAAACAGCAAGCCAAGTGAGTTCGACTTGTACACACTTGTATTCAGCTGGATATAGCTGTGTATTGACCGTGTTACTAAAAGTTCAACAACGCGACAATGTACAAAACAAAAAATAAATATTATTGCCGAGGTCGTGCTAATTAATAATAATTCATATTAGTACAAACATATGGAAATTGTATGGTAAAAGTTGTAAAATAAACTATACATGACACGTGATACGGTTAAACATGATTTTTTACAATCCAACAGCACAACAGACACAATTAATCTTATAAATTATTCAACAAACTATGCCGAAAACAAATTATAATAAAATTCTCATTAAAAATATATGCTGAGCTACGAAAACACGTTCGATAGTATAATTAATATCATAACACAACAAAGACATAATATACTATACATAACACCATTTGCAGAATCTAAAAGCAACGCATTTTATGGTGAGAAAAAACCGTAAGAGAATTAGAGTCATACAACAAGAGGAGACAAATCTAATTTAGCATTAAAGGAATAAGACCCGTTCAATATAATTCCACACCCAAGTGAAACAACTTTCAGAAAAAATAGTTAAAATGTTAATTTTCAAATATACAGGGTGTTTCATTAAGGTCATGACACCCATTTTCTCGAAATGCAACTACAATTTTATAATTGTTTTATGTTGAAATAAAATGAAACATATTTTACAAACGCCCGAAGATATTAAAAAAAAATCGAGATAGTCGATGAAAAAAAACCAAAACGGTAGCCTACAGTGTGTTCATTGAAAATATGTGTTACATACTATATAGTACTTGTGTGTGTGTGTATGGTGTGCTACCGACAGGCTTTAACAGAATTATAGCGTTAAATTGAAATCAATGGTTAGAGTTACATGCGTGTGTGTGTACTGTGCACTGTACAGTAGGTAGGTAAGGATTCGGAAGAAAAAAAAAGATCTATAAAGAAGTATTTTTTTATTGAAAAACCCCTATGGATCTACAATAAAATTTCGGTGTCATCGGGACGATCCAAGGACGGAGAGCTATGTCGAGCGGAACACGAGCGGCTTTTTGTTCGGGTTGCGTGTCCTGGATGTTATCCAAAAACAATAATTATTATTACCGTATAGGAAACGTCGTCCGAGTCGAAAAGGGAGCTTTATTATTATTACTATTATTATTACAGGTATACAGCTATATATACAGCTACAGGTATATAATATGCACTCGCTCTCCTTTCATCTCCTTCGGTATTTACGTGCACGGAATCCAACGGGTTTCCGTGTCGACCCCTCCACCCCCCCCCCCAAAAACCAATTTATCTTTTCACCAAAACCAATCGCAATAAACAAATTTAATCTCGCCGCCTCGACGATGTCGACGTCTACCTACCCCCACGAAAACGGTCAAAAGAATAGGCAAAAGTAATGGCATACAATAATTCTAACCGTTCGTGCAAGTGTTCTACAACGGATATCTCCACCTTCGTGCTCGGGGGGGGGGGGAGGGGGTAGAGAAATGTAGTTTACTCGTTTTCCAATAATTGTATTCGACACACGAGCGAGGGGCTAGAAAAAAAAATGTACTTTAAACACATGTCATAGAGTTGACGTTTACATGGTAAAAAAATTCTATAATATTCATATATATATTATGTAATAAAAATTAAAAATACCCTTTTAATGTGTACAATTTAAGTACAAAAGGAAGTGACTTCAGCCCCTATAGTCCCGTTTATCTTTAATTCCTTGTATCCACCTCTGTGGGCACACGCAGTGAAAGATAATGAAATAAAAAAGATATGCTCGCAGACGTCAAAAGGTTGGTGTGGTTGGTTAACAGTATAGCTGTTATAATAAATGACTTGTGAAAATAAATCCATAGTTCACTAGTTATAAAATTACATAAGCTAACATAAAATGTAATTTTATATCATAGTATGTCAATTTAGTAACAACTTACAAACTCTACCATGTATACAATAATAATATGGTTATACTATAAAAAAATTGCTTTCACACTTTGTAAGCATTTTTTTTTTTAATACTTGTGAATAAACTTTTTACTCTATTACATTACATGATTATGATTTGAAATTTAAAAAATATGACTTTATATTACTTATCCATTCACATGTAAGTAAGATTGGTCATGTTTTCAGAATTTTACTGTATTTTTTTTCTATTTGGATATCTTATACTACATATTTATATTGTATTAATGTTAACAAACACTGAGACATATGCTTTGTCTAAGGCAGTCTGAAAGTTAGGCAATCCACTGAGTAAATACAACAAGGCTATTTTTTATTTAATCAATTGCTTTTTTAGTTAAAAATTGTATTATTGACCGACTTTTGTTAAAAAAAACCACGCACAAATGATTCGAAACTACCAACTCGAACTACTTAGTTAGAAACATCGAAATTAAATTTGTTGAAAGTAAGTAATTAAAGTTTTTCATGTTGCAAGGAACGAAAATAACTCTCAGATTCAAAGAATTCTCGCAACGCAAGTTGACAATATAGAAATACTTATAATTGCGGTACAGCGTTTTTGCGGGTTATTTATGTAATTTGAATTGTATTGCGTTAAATTTTTAATGCCCTAGTGTATTTTTAGACACTAACCGAGTAGCGGTAGAAAATAATTAATATTAATTGTTCGTATTATTCTACTCACTTTGACCCGGCCGTGTACGCGTGTATATACATAATAATATTATTTTATGTTTGATGATGAAGAAGGAAAAGTTTGACAAGCGAAATTAATGAACAGAGAATGACTGGCGAATATCGGATAGAGGGTTAAACTAGGGAAATATAGATTTGTGCTTTTGAAATTTCAACGAGGGGCCGTGTTATAAATGATGTAGAAATCGTGTGTGTATAGTACATATTTTTAACGTTATGCCGTCGACGACGGCAAAAAGAGAATAATATTATTAATAACAATCACAGTGGTGGCCTACGCGCAAAACCATACATACACTTTAATGATAACATAGGTACACATTGTTTTTTTTTTTTTGCTGAAAAATAGGACACACTCTATCATAGAATGCTCTTTTTTTTCATATAATACCAAAAAATATAAAAAGTTACTCGAGTAATAGCTGTTGTAAGACGAGAACGTTCTAGGACGACCCGGTATAAGTGTTGCAGTTGTTATTATTTATTATTTTCTCAAGATTTCCCGTCCACGACCGCAGCTACGACAACGCGGATCGAACACAATGTGTGTACACTGTGTGTATACCTACCTACACGGGTGCGAAGCTAATTCAATTTATACGATGAAAATTCAATAATGAACGACGTAATGGAAATAAAAATATCCGTCCGGGCCTTCGTGAGACGTCGCACGATGCATATTATCGACGCTTTTGTTAGACCAGCAGTTTGTGTATAAGAAAAATACTCCACGACAATAGTGTGATTTGGACCATGTGCTTTCACGGTCGGTTTACACTACTACAAGAAAATTATAATACCTTCATTTTGTGATTAGACCACTCGGGTTTACTAGAAAATGTACATTCTATAAAACGTCTTTCGTGCAAGCGTCATATATATATAGCATAAAAAGAAAATGTATATTATTATTGAAACGTTACACTTTGCTTTTTGGGATATTTTTTTATCCAACATTTGCTTTTTCAACCATGATTACAAAAGCACAATCTAATACATATATAAATATTAAATTATGCCATAGAAAAGTTATTTATTCTTTCAAAACTAAATGGTTAAACTTACATTTTATGTAAAACGAACGACCAAATAAATAATTTTTCAATCATTAAACATATTTTGTTATTTGAAATAAAATAAAATACGAACCATAAATTGATGTGTTTAACAAATGGAAACATATTATGAATAAGCCTAAGATTTTCCTTTTTTTTAATCAGAGTCTTTTACAGTAAACTAAAGTTGAGATGTTAGAAATTTTCTCTTCGAGAAGCCTCTAAAAAGTGTTAATATCACTATGTTATGTCTATCAGCTTGTTTTCTCTTATCAGTCTTTTTTCTTATAACTATACTATACCTATCAGCTAGCTGTCTTTATCAATATACATATTTTGTACCACTATGTTTTATCTTGTAGCTGATTTATCATTATTTCCTCTCATCGCATTGCTTAGGTCGTTTCCATCGTGTCAAATCGTAGCTATAATGTACTTTATTAAAAAAAAAACTTGTAGTGGTCACAACGATCATTATCTTCGGGCGATTTAATTTTCCAGATCCATTGATCAATATTATTAGTAGCAACTGAACTGCTACTAATTATTTAACTGATTAAATAATCAGTTTTACGTAATAACTCTTATCGTTCGCCTGTCTTTATCATTCTCAGATTTCAGTTTAACAAAAATTGCAATAATTTTGCATAGATCGGTTATTTCACAGGAGGGCGCGGGAGACAAGGGAAAATCACGAAGAGATTAATACAGCATGTAAATTCAAATCTGAACACGAGTGAACTGTGAGTATATATTTTAAGTCCAACTACGCGTAGCATGAGAAGGTAAGTATATTCAAATATAATATGTAACTCATTGCGCCATGACGGTGAACGGTGAACGACAAAACGGATGAAATATAATAATAATAAATATGTTATAACGTTCTTCTTTCCAACACACATCGATTAGTGTACACGCCGGTCGTAGTATTTACCCATCGAACGTTTCTTCAATAGGGACTTGATTCAAGGAGTAGTAACCTCTTGAACGGTGTTTGCAGTGGTGAGTCGACACAACTATAAACTATATTATTACTACAACTACTACAGCCACAACTATGTACTACTACTACTATCGGACTACTATGTCGGACCCGTTTCAATGCGAGCACACACACAAGTCAGTATACATTTATATTATAATATATAATATAATAAAAGCAAAGCCCCTCGGGTCGAAAACGGGTACAAGAGTTTTTTTTTACTAGGAATAAATGCGTGGGAGTCGCGATAATACACCTGTAATGGTCTTCAAATATCTATAGACTTATAAAATGTATTATTTATGTATGAATTTAAAAACGATGGCCAATTCCTTGGGGATGCCATCGATTTGTACAATAGATATCTTGTCCAGTAGGCCACTTCCTTAAGCAGATATATTCGTTCAGGTTCCGTTTATGTTCTGTAATAATTAACAAGGCTCCGGCAACATAAAGTAGGTACTACAGCTGTTGTGGTGTATCAAATAACATATTGTGTACCGTTCATAAAGCTCCGTTTGTCGTTACTCAATTACTCAACTACTGAATAACGCGTTTTATACGAGCAGTGATAAGACTATTGTAACAGGAAAATTAATAATAAGTCCAAGTATAAATTTTTGACTGAAAAACCCCGTTTAGAAAAATATAAGAGCCGACAAAATAATTGAGTGGAACCTTATGTTAAATTTATCTAAATTTCACAAAAATGCCACGCAGAGCTCATCGACCTCCAACTACTGCAACGAGTCTTCAAGAATGAATATAAATAAACATAATACTCGATTGGTACATAAATCCAAACCCTTATGAATTTGTAAAATCAAAACTTCTGTTGGAAGTCTTTTTGTTTAACAAACATCCACAAAAGCCGTTCCACGAAGCGTCGTCCTTTTTTTTTATTTTTTTTTTTTTTTTGTAAGACACGTGTCTTTAGCATAAAAAAGGGACCGTAAAATATTCGAGTTGTAAACGATTTCCGAGAAAAAAAAAGAAGTACGTTTTCGTTGAATACAAGTTGTTCCCGAAGCAATTCATCAGTGTACACGGGGAGGAACTTTGGTTACTTGGAACAAACAATCGTGTAACGTTACTCGAATGTCAATTGCAGGAATCGAGAAACAGATTGTTTTAATCCAGATAATATCGGTAACGGTCGGACAACTAACAGAACACATAGCCAATGAGTTTCACGGCTTAAACTTAAGTGCGGAAATCTAGTGTAACGCGCGTGTGCTGAGGAAAAACCGAACACAATACACGGTGGCTTTAAATGGACACTCGAAAAACTTCACTACCGGCATCACTCGGGCCAGACACGCGGTGGAAGAAGATTTTCGAGATGGATTTCTTATTCTTTATTCTTTAATTGTTTCTACATTTGGTGTTTGGCCACTTCACAAGAAACAAAGCGAACGCCGCGCCGGTTGCGTGTGGTCGTCGGCCGGCCGTCGTGACCTACTCTGTCCGGGGCGATAGCGCGCTTAAGTATTGTTTTATTTTTCGGATGTGACCTATGCCGTCGTTTACCGAAGGGACCTGGACGTTATACTGTGGAATTTAACGCGGCGATGACGATGGTAGTTTTAATAACATTATTATTATATACGAGACAACATATTGTGACGTTTCTGTAGTAAGCGGGCGCGCGTTATGTTAATGCCGTGTCCGGGTCCCGTGACGGGGAGGCGTAGGTATACCTACCTACCGTAAGTATAAATGGTATAAGTGCAACCGGCCGAAAAAAAAAAACGCTTCAGCCCAGCATAATAATATCTGATACATCAATCTATTATTGTTAATAGCGACATAATAATAATAATGTAATATTGTAGCAGCAGAGTTGTGTCCACCTCGGCGTTGGGTCGTGCATTCAGTGCGCCCGGACCGCTTCCCACGGGGGCTGACAGTCACTTTGGCCTTCTCCTCCAGGCGCGACATCCGACATGTGAGCACATACACACATTCTATACTGTACACGGTGGTACAATATCTAGATAAAATTATATCTAAATATATTGTCTAGATAAAAAAATATTATCCGTGAACAATCTAGTCTATAGAGCTAATGATTGTATGATTACACCCAAAAGTCAATTCTTCTTTAATTAACGAGTTGGGACTGATTCCACCCAGATTGCGTAAGATAAGGTGTTATTTCAACAAACAAATCTTGCAGCACTTAACAAGTGATCAAATATGACTTGAATTTTCTAATCATTTCTATTTATCTTCTTCATTTGGAATTATACTACTCTCTAATAGATATTGTCGCCAACACAACATCTCCCAGTTATTGTCTTGAACTATTTTTCTTTAGCCTACCACTCAATGGTCAATCTATCTTTTCTGGATCTCCTTTCCCGGTGGTTTCTATTTCAGTACTACTTTAACGGTTCCATCTTATACTCGTATTATAATATGTGTACAACCTACTACCGCCATGCAAACTTGTCACGTGTTGTGCAATTAATTCCCAATTGAATTTTACAAATAAAACGTTTCAAACTTGTTTTCTGTCTTGAGATTTTGGCAGCTTTATTTCTATCTAATTAAATTGATCGTACCGCTGATAAATATTATAAAAACACTATTTATCATACACAACATGAAATTAGCATGACGGACTCCTCGTGTAATATCTCGGAACTTTATTAATAACCGTCGTGCAACTACGAGCGTGTGGTGACGTCAAAAAGACACAACATATTATTATTATAGTATGCGACAATGTCCAATTTTTTTTTTCTTCGGGGTGTCGTTTTGAAGATGAAAACCACACACGGGAACCTGCACACGGCCGAGACGGTCGGATGTTATATAGTGGCTTTGGCCGGCGGCGCAAGACATTTGCAAACAATGACTTGTACAACAGGCGGCTGTCAAATTTATTAGGCGTTTCTGGGACAAAGGGCAGCGGCGCAAAACACACATACACGGACGACGAGAATAATAATAATATATAAATATTATAATAATATATTATATCGAATGCGCAGTGAGTGGATAATGAAAAAACATCACCTTACTAGTATATAGTAAGGGAGCGGGTCGGGAGGAAGCGGTTTTCCAACCGGTCGCGCCGGACAGAAAACCATCCTAGAGACGCACACACAGGCCGAAATTCCGAAGCTGACAAACAGACTAATGGAATATGTATTAGCCTCTGTGCGTACTGTGCTGTGCTGTGTTGCTGCAAAAACAATGGATTCTGTACCACAACAGAGGTAACAGAAGGGAAACAACGGTATCGATATTCGTCCGCCGATATTTTGTCTTACCATAGTATGTATGTATTGTACACGAATGTGCCAAAGTTTAGGTACCGCCAATGCGTGAAAAAATAACAATGTTCTTCGAGATTCTCAAAAAGAATTGAATCCTCCTTACTCGTCCCACTGCCGAAATTTTACATAAAACAATACCGACTTGCGCACACACACACACACAATTCAACTGTCGTTATTGGTCTTTTCCCAGTGTCGAACAGAATAACATTCAATATTTTCATCCGGATAGACATAAACAATAAAAAAAAAATGTAAAAAAACCGACCGGTATAAACCTATACCATAAGAAACTACACGAATGAGGTCAAGCATATTATTTGATATTGCAGTCTAATTGTTAAAAATGAATATTAAATATTTGGTGAGACCGCCAAATTGATTTTATCATTGTTAACGGTAAACATTGGTTTGTGCTGTTTGAACGCAACACAAAAAGACATTTTCGAAAAACAAATTATTATTCTACATTATTGTAATAATCGTTTGTAGCGCTTACAATAGTAAATGAACGGACAAAATAATATATGTTAAGATTTTACAATAGACCGTTTTCCGCTCATGCATAAACATTGAACACTTTTTTTTAATAGATCCAAACCGTATTTGCATACGGGCGCGTGTGAGGATCGGCGTAGGATTTGAACTAGATTTATAATCACTCTATAGTAGTATATATTGGTGAGGAATAAAAAATGGAAATAACATTATTGTAATGGGAAAATACCGTTTAAATAGTCGTGTCGACCGAATGCGATGGAAGATCACAGCGGAGACCACATCACTGCAGCAACGCATAATTACTATTCCTTGTACGTTATAGCGTGGTTACACAGATAGACCTTGTTTGGATAATTATTAATATAATAATGAATTACTAAAAGCAATTTGAAATTTGTAATCAATTACTTTTTTAACATGAATATATACATAATATGTACACTACAGAACAATAACTAAATCCAGAGTGTTTTTTTAGCAAATTATCATCAACCCGCCTTTGAATTGAACAACCTATATGCAACTAATTATAATTCGGTAATTAATCATTGGGTTTTTGTAATTCTTAATTAAATACATTGGTCTTATAATGATTTGCACCACTTGCCCGAATGGCGGTCGAACTACAAACCAAGGAGACACGACAGTACAAATATTGCGGTACAGTCTCTGAAAAAAGTATTAGCAGAATATGTCACACGTGTAAACGCTTGCGTTTTAAGTCCTTGAAGCAAATATTTGTAAGTAGTGTGTACATTTAAAACCTTAATCCACGGCGCTTGTGATCTCGAGGAGATCTCACGGATTTATGACGACGGCGACCGGACAATTATTATACAAGGTAGCCAAGGTGGAGTAGAGTGTAAAATATACAAGACTATATTATTGCCTCGGTCGGGTGTCGGTGGTCCGACGAGACAAACACACAAAATATACGGGTGACAATATTATTGTTGTTATTATTATTATTATTATTATTATTAAGACGACGGCGATGATATACGACCGTCGATGGATTGTCAAGTCTCGGGGGGTCCGGCGCCTTTGTATTCAATGTATACGACATTGGCCTCCGGTAACGACACTGCCACCAGGTATGCTATAACACTAAATAATTACGAATTTACATAAGCGCAGACTACTAGTTCACTATAGATGGGCTGGTCTGACTTTCCGGAAGCGTCGCCAAACTCCCGGGATTGCATGGCGGATTTTCCCCAGAGACCTAAGCGCTTTCCCCGTGGTCTTCTCGAGTAAGTATATTACAGTAGTCCTTCGCCCGGTGTAATCTACCCGTTGAAATTCAATGGAAACGCTAAGTCTTCTCTTGAACACATCAATCCATAGCATTACGAATCCTATGTCCTCTACTCTGACACAACAGTTACTGTTCAAACAAATAATAAACGAATTAACGTTTCTGCTCTTTAGAAATTCTACATAATAAACGAATTAAACCGCTAGATAAAGTTTGGTTCCATACGTTTTTTGTTTTAATTTAATTATTATTAGGACAACTTTTGTTATTAATTAAAAAAAGTATAAAGCAATATAAACACCAAGACGAAGTAGCCAGTTTGTAATATTATTAAATCTAGTTTTATAACGGTGAAATGTAATTTCACCGTTATAAAAAAGTCACCGACAGTCATAAAAAAGACTATAGACATTTATTACATGTTTAACTGTAAGTATTAATGACGGCTATATTAAATTAAAACGTTGATTGAAGTTAAGCCAAGGAATATAGACTAAAGCCTTTTTAGCCTCCCACGGGTCCCCGCACCCGATCCGCATATTATTACTATAGATTTACAAATATCACCTAAACTGTCTCTTACTAGCGCCTTTTTCTTGGGTTTGGGAAAAAGGCATGTACTTTGCTTTCTGTCACGATAATATCAGCGGCTGTCTGCCGGGTTAACGACGGTGGGCCTAAGCTCGTTAAACGTCATACGGGGGGGAAGGGGGGGGAGGTGACAATAGAAACTATCTTCTGCGCCTATATAGAACAGGTGTAAAGGAAAACCGCAAGCAGCACCGCGTCAACGACCTTATAGCAAGGCAACAATTCCATTTAGTATCAATCAGGAGTACTGCGCCGAGAAAACGATATTATTATTTCTATCGGTTTTTACCCTTAAGGGTTCACGACCTTTGCGGGGGCAGAGGTACCGCGGCCCAGTCAACCAGCTCATCCCGGTCTCGGTTGTACACGATTTTCATTTTTTATTGACAACGTTTCAAATATTATTATTATACTCTGCATAGGTCTGTATTTTTTTTTAGTCCATAAAACAATGGACGGGTTGCCAATGCTCACTATGTGTACCACGTGTATTAGTATTAAAAAAAAAAAAACACAAAAGAATGAGTTGTACAACTTGTCTTAGATATATTAAACATACTCCTAAGTGTGTGTGTGTGTGTGTGAGTGTATAAAACATATAGTTTTCTTCTTCTTCGCTCGTCGTCCATTAATCAGCTTGGCGTGGCCGATTGATGTGGAAAGAATCGATTTGTTTAACGTTGTTGGTTGTAATTGTCTATCCGACGATTATGTGGGCGCACATTTGCACCTCACCCGTTTCGTCCACTACTACTACTACTATTACTCCTAAGTCCTAGCACTTACACACTCCGCTCTACCGTATTATAAACTATACACGGGCGCAAAGAATTATGATTATTACTATTATCCACTCTGTCACGTCCCGTGTAAATGGGTTATTTATCGTCGAACGTTTGAAATTAAAATAATAATGATAATAATAAAAAACATCCAAACAATTCTCGATCGGCATATTGTTATTATTACACTGTTGTTGTTTCTGTGTTTTGTTGGTAACCTGTTCGGTTTATACCTACATACATATTATTATACAATATTATATATTATGGTGGTGGTAGGTATGGTAAAACGACGTTATTGTTGTTGGATACATTATTATATTATTCTTTATTTTATTTATTACAAAATAAAAATTACAACTACAAGGGGGGTAACTGGCGACTCTATCAAAACATAAGATGACTATCTGAGCACCTATGTGTGTACTATATGCGTACGTGTATTGTACATACTTACACACATGAGCATACCACGACCGCTATGTTCGGTGTTCTGAAAATATATACGAGATAATTGGTTATGAATAAAAAAGGTGAGGTTAAACAAAAAAAAAACCCTAAAAAATATCGCTTAACGTTATTTATATGCATGTCTATTATGTGTACACACATAAATCTAGGCTGGCTATATGATTCAATGAGAAATTATACAGATGCCGGTGACAAAAAACAGTATATTTTCTTCTTTTATCTTCGAATAAACAAATTTTGTTTTAAATAAACAACGCTATACATAGTGGTTTGAATAATTTATCGCTCGACCACCAAAACTAGTAAACGTTTATTATTTTATTAATTCCAAAAAATGTACACTTTATTAGTACGAATAAAAAGTCAACAGCTTAATAACACCTACAGCTTTTGACAGCTGTTGTTCTCTAATGAAATACAAAATTAAATAATGTTTGACCAAAAAAGCATTTTCAAAAAAAAAGAAAATACTAAAATGTTGTAACATCGACAAATTGTATTGCAAGCAAATGGCAAACAAAAAATTGTAAAACCGTTTTGTAAAATACAATTAATGATCAGGTACCTGATGGAATTAAGAACAAGGTTACAGATTAATGGCTTTAAATTTTAATTATTAGAGTTGGATGTGGCTTCAATGATGACCAAATACGGTTTTCTCATTTGGTGATTAATCGTTTACGAAAAATCAATTATGTGCTAAAAATTATGACTAACCGTTAAAGTAATATTATGAAGAAAAAAATTCTACCTGATGAGAAGAACTTTTATTTTAATTTGATGGAAACTTTTTTTTTTTTTTTATATTATATTTTGATCATATACATTATTTTTCCACAAATTGAATGCTTTATATATGTAAAACGTTTGGTCGTTTTACTTAAATTAATAAACCAATTGTTATATTTCCCTTTGAACTTTTCAAACAACATTTATGCTAATTTAATTAGAGAGCAAAAAAACACTTCTAACTATAACCAATAAAATCGAGCAGAGTGATCGACAGCCGACAACGATAAAGGAAAAAAAATAGTAATTCCAACGTTGAAATAGAATAATAAATATTTGACACTTTTATAAATATTGAATATGCCAGCCGTGAAATATTAATATCAAACCTCTCGACACGTTTTTTTTATTTGCATAAAATATGATTTAAAAAAAAACCTCTTTTTTTTTCGAAAGTGAAAAACGAATAGGATACAATATATTATTTGGAACATTTTTAAATGATAAAGCAACATCAGGTAACGGCCAACGAATGTAAATTGCTAATGTAAAATATTTTTATCAAACCAAAGTATTCTCGGAGAAGTCACTCAATTTCAAGTAAGTGACACAAAGTTCAACACTAAAACCCATAAAAGTTGTGTTAATGGAAGAAATTCGAATAATATATTCAATCCCGTCAGACAGTTATAGTATTTCACATAAACGACGCTTTTCAAACTGTTTCAATCCGCATTTATATTTCACACAGACTTCTTTTAACATGACAATATTTCAGAGTTCGAACTTTATCAGTAGCATATTATATATAAATATATTTTATTTAATATCACATTTTTGACAGATAAACTTTTCTATGAATAAACCAAATGGAATAGTCTAAATGATCCAAACAATCATTGAATTAAATATAACTAGAAAAAGTTCACAAATTAAAAAACTTTGTTGAGTAACAAACGTGTATTAACACAGCCCTCTCAACAGACTTAATCTGTCGATTTAAATCAATGAAATTGACATGGTTTTGTTTTTCTTTTTAAATACTCGTTTTGAAGAATATAAAATTAAGGGTTTAATTTTCCAAAATAGATATTACTAGTTTAATTAAATTAGTAATTATACCTACACATTTTTTTTTTAATCAGAGCAAAACATTAAGAAAGTGTTTGTGTTCTTATCTGGAGCGTACGAGTTGTAACAAAGAAAACATTTTTACAAATTTAAAACATACTAATAAAAAAACATTTAAAAATTCATCATGAAAATGAGTTGTACAACATTCAAGATCAATTTTATGTTTTACTGTCAGATATCAAAAACATATGATTATAAAATGCTGTTAAAATTTTAAAATAAGTATTAAATAATGCTTAATGAAAATTGAACGCTTGTAAAATGTTTTTTGTCCGAACCGAAAATTTGTTTATCCAATTGTTAAATATTATAAATTGATTCTATCTTTGGCCGGTTTTTATACTATTATGTAGGCTTTATAGTCTAGTAAAAGCTGACTCACATACACTACACGATGGACATCATGACTCAAACTTTGAAACACATTATTATTGTTACTATTATCATCACACAACGAGCACATGTCCATAATATGATAATATCATATCATATCATATCGTATCGTATATTATCCAACGGGCTGTGCACTTAATGCGATTCGGCTCGACCACGCGGAATAATAATAAAAAACGACCAACACATAATGCGGTTGGCGAAACGGCGAGGTTGGGGGAAGGAAGTGGGGAGGGGCGGTAGAGGGGAAAAGAAGTCGCGTAAAAATGATTTAAATAGAGATTAATTTTCATATATTCAATGAGTTTTAACAGTGGCGAATTTAATTTATAATATAGCCGTAAAACGTGCAAGTGTAAAACGTTTTATGTGTTATATACACAGAGCGGGAAGGGGGAGGGGGGATAAAAAAAAATGTTAATGAACTGGAAATGAATTCGAAAAAAGGGTTTTTTTGGACGAGAGTATATGTGTGTTCACAGAAACCATATTATTTACATAAATCGGTGGGGGTTTATATATGTGTACAAAGAATGTGTGTGTGTGTGCTAGCCCGTCGTTGTTATTGTAAGGGTTTTTTGGATATATATTTTTTTAATATACACACAAGGCAGGGTGATTTAATATCGGGGTCGCTGTCGTACAGTTCGATAAATTTGTTATTTACAGCGAGAACACAATGTCGTTTTTTAACTGTATTTTTTATTTTATTTTTTTTCGGGGGAATTAATTTTTACATACCGGCGCGCGCGCAGATGGAAACAATACGGCGGTGACGTTGTACAAGGTAAAAATAAAAAAACCAAAGATAACAATGCCGTTAATAAATTATTATTAGAGGGGTTGGTCGGCTAGGATGATCCGATAGACATCTACATACTATATACTACGTACAATTGGGTATGTGAAGGGCTTTTTTTTTTTTTATTTATTCTATGTGTAATAAAGTCTTAGAGGTCATTTTAATAGTACAACACCGACGGTCGATTTACATTTTTATGGCGGTTTATGGAATTTATATAGGGTAGGTACCGAACGCGTCCAGTCGATAGTTACGGTTGTGGTAGGTTAGGCACCCTTAACGAGTAGGTATAATATTATGTACTTCGGCATAATAATAGACATATTATTAAAACGATCGGAGAACGGCGGTTAATATTTCCCTAGAAAATTACCTCAATTAATGTGTGTTTTACGAGAATATCCCACGGACTACACCTCCGCCTTGCCAGCCCTCATAAATATGTAAAATGTCAAGTCGAGGACTACGATAATATAATAAAAATTATATGTTGATTCTTTGCCCTCAAAAGTATACCTAAGTGTAAATTTAAGCAAATAATATCTAATTAAAAAAAATATATTTATTCAAAAGAAACTATCATCAAGTTGTTGTTTAAATTGGTACCGAAGAACTCATGGGTTTTGACTTCTTTGCTTTCGCCTAATTAATCGGCTCACGTGGGGAAAACTAGATGGGGGGAGGGGCTAAGGAAGTTCAGACATTTTAAAAATTCTGAAAACTCCCGCAGAATTGCAGTAAAGTTTATAGACCATACTCGTGGGGCTGTGTCTGATTAGTTTCTGACATTTTCTTATAGTCTGGACGAATATAGAACAACGATTTAAACTTCCCTACAGCAGCCCACCCCCACATTGTCGAATTTTCTTTTAGTTTTGTTTTTCCACAACATAGCCGGAAGGTGTGTATACCGCGACCGATGCCGGACATGCCGGATATTAATAACGCACAGCAGATGGGTACAAGCGATATGCCCGCGTTTTGCACTGTACAATATATTTATAGGACTAAATACCGTTTGAATGTAGCCGCAGGCGTAGACTATTAAGAAATAGGTATATTTCGTGTGTTGCCGAATACACTGGCCAGAAGAACGTGCACGCCGGCTTTAGAGGGGCCATGACGGTTCAGCGGAAAATGATAAATGCAGGTACCTTCTTATCGATCACGGATAAATTAAGCACACCGAGGGTCCTCCTTTGCTCGTACCACGACCGCGGAACACGATCCGTGACAGTGCGTTTATTATCATCTATAAACGATGTAACATTGTTTTTTAATCGCCCCCACCTTCCGCCCGTAGCCCCTTGGCAGGGGTTGTAAGCATTGTATACGGTAAATGGGGTTGTGTCGGGTATTATCATTAAATTATATTATTATTATAAATCTGCTGCTGCGTGGTATAACTCGGGAGATTTGATGTGCGACGTTGATCAATCGTCTTTGGTTATTGGGACGACTTTTTTTTCGCGTCGAAAAAAAAGAAACAATAAGAATATAATGTACAAAGTGTGTATATGTAAATGGACGATCGTTGCTTTCCGCTTGACAGAAATTTAATAACAGACACTAACGAGACGGAAAAGATTTTAGATAACGCGGGTTTTGTAATGTATAAGTCAACGACGGCAAACGGCGCACTTTGCTTTTGTAACGAGGACGACGAGGAAAAATTATTCGGTTGATATTAATTACCGAATTAATTTAAATATTAAACACCTAATTGGTGTTTGGCCGTTGACCGAAAGACCGTTTAACCGCCACGCCGTCGATTAATAACGTCAAGAGCAATCGAAGAGACAAAAACCGGAGGGGTGAGGTCATGTCGTTTAGTCCAATGCGATTGTAACAGAGTTGGAAAACGGGTTTGTATTTATACACCGGAGTCGACACGGTCCATAAAAACCTAAGCTTTAACCGTGTTGATTAAATACTGATTTTCACCATTTTGACAGGATTCGACAAAACATATATAATAATGCATAAATATAGGTGTCTGGTAAATATTCCAGAAACAGGAAACGTTTAAACGCTTTTTTGTAAAATAAAATACAATAATTAAACAAAGCAGTTGTAACCAATTAAGTAGTCCACATTTATATACCAGTCTCTAATATATAAATCAGTACTGCAAAACTAATGTTTTACACTCAAACCCCTTCATAAGGAGTTATCTAAGACAACGGTCACATACCTATAATTCAGTTAGTGAAATCATAGATTAAATATATTTAATAGTGCAATGATGCATACATTGTTGTGAATGAGAAATAGCATTACCTAGTTTTTTTAATAATGTATTCAATTTGTTATTAAATTAACTCAAATACCGTAACATCAACTAAAAACT
The DNA here is from genome assembly GCF_023614345.1 of Adelges cooleyi. Taxonomy (NCBI): domain Eukaryota; kingdom Metazoa; phylum Arthropoda; class Insecta; order Hemiptera; family Adelgidae; genus Adelges; species Adelges cooleyi. Next base: position 16,904,413 of record NW_026095893.1, read on the forward strand.
ATTTAATATAGGGCTTAATACAGAATAGGCTGTACTAATATTAGTAAGTAGTGGGTACTACAAATAAATTACTATATGTGTACAATGTACATACCAAATGTCTATAAAATATTCATAGGATAGGTAGTTAAAATTATTATTTTAATATTCCACTATTAACCAATAAATAGTATTTTGGTTTAATCGGGTGTAACCGACTAAACCAAAACATAACCATTTATTTAGGTTGAACTATACTTACAACGAAAATAGTTACACATCTCTAACTACATTGCAAACTCAACCAACTGTTAAATAAATTTATGAAAATAATTTGACTATTTTCATAACTTTTATGGTTGCATCAATTATATGATTTTAATTCAAAACACCAAAAACACATTTTTCATACTAAACTGTATTTAGTTAACATTTTGCTTTTTATTGATTACTGTTGGCTGAACTCAATAGGTAGTTGCATTTATTACAGTATTTTTAAGTAGTTAAAATGGTAATTTCGATTTAACTAATTCATGTAATCGACTAATTCCGTTTAGTATTCTTAACTATGCACATACCTATTGTATTACTGTTGTAGTGAGTTATATGTATTTCTTCAGCTGGCTACATTTAAATTTTTGAACTAACAGTACATATTTTTTTTTTTTATTGGCAATTCATACAAATGCCCGAGCTTACTCGGTAGCAGTCTTCTACCTGCTAACTGGAATCCGATGGAAAATCGAAAACACTTGCCCCCACAGTAACTTAGTATGAGATTTGTCCTTTTTAAACATTAAACCCAATAGGGTAGTGATACAATATATTTTATAAGTAGGCGTTTAGAAGCCAGCAAGGAATAAAACTATATAATAAGTCTTCTTAATAGCTAATTTATTATCATGAAACTTACCCTTTTATGGTATCATACTGATTAAGTATTTTTGTAGTGTAAACGTACCTGAAAAAAAACTAATATTAGTTCAGCAGTAACGATTCTACGGTTCAAAGTTAAATTTTATGATCAGACATTATTATTAAATTTTTATTTTACTTAAAATATTATTCAACAAGTAGCTTCCTGGACTAGAAAGCTTTCACTGTTAAACGTTTTAATGCAATTTCTAAATCATCAAAACTTTTGACAGTATATTAGTGTGTTTACGGAAACCTAGGACCGGACCGCTCAAATTGTAATAACATATTATCTGGGCTAAAGTTGCTGCGATTTGGGCGATTAGATTAGGACTACCGTAAACGACCGGTCGAAAAAATGATCGAACAGCACAATAAACAACACTACAAAGGTAGCTTCGTTCGTCTGTCGCTTTAAAACCAGGCGGGCGACAAAAATGTGTTCACACCTGTAGAGCAGTTGTCAACCTCTTAGCTGTTGTCGACGTTTTTCATTATTTTATTGTTCCAACACGAGACCGATTAATCGGTAGATCTCGGTTGTAATACTATTGTTATATTATTTTAACAATAACCGACCGACCGCGTATCCTCGATCGACCCACCGAGGGTTAGAGCCGTTTAAGACACATCAGCCGGAGTGGAGCACCGTCGATTTCGTTCAAACGATAAGAAAACAGTCGCATCCATAATATAATAATATATTTATAAGCATCTGTCCCAGATTTGGGCGATGATTATCGTCCGTAAACTGCTGTCGCCTTGATAGTTCTTCAAAAATATGGTAAATTTTAAAACGCAGACACAAAAAGTTGATACATGGAAAGCAAAAAAAAAAAAAATTAAAATCAAAAAAATTGTTAGTATTTCAAAACACTACAAAATCATTTTTTAGTACGAAATGAAATGTTTAAAAATTATATTAAACAAAATTAGGAGTATTAATAAAATATAGAAACCATTATCAAAATATTTAAAATATAAGAAAACATTAGATATGTTTTTAAAATACTTTATTTTTGTAAATTTAATTCGAAAATTATCTTTAAAATATTTTCAAAAAAGGTTTTTTGACAACATTTTGAAATTTGTAGTATGCAATGGTGTGAATAAACATAGCATGATATGATTAACGAAAAACTGTAAAGAAAAACAGTCAAACCCAGTGGACTTGACTGATTTTAGCATGGAACATGTTTAAGCGACACTAAAGTAGGTAACACAATACCTGAGGAACATGATTATTGTTTATTTGGCCAAAACATGTAATTAAGACTATACTATCATTATAAATCGCAAGAAGATTATAGATCAGAAATAATCACTATTCAGGAGCCAGCAGGCTTCAGCATAATCCATGTTTTATAATTTTAGACGTTAGAGGCTCTAAATAGAATGTAGCATTTTTTATTTTGTAATTATTATTATAAAAATGTAAGACTTTAGCGGCACAAAATTTAATTTTTTTATTTTTAACCGAAATGGTCATTTCAATTTGCGTGACATCAATTTGTTTCAAATTGTATTATTTATCGTGTTTACTTAAATGATATAATTAGTCTACGTGTACGAGTACAAAGCAATAAAACAAATTGCCATGTTGAATATTTTAACTGTTAATACATAATTGTTTTAAACAAAACTAACTACATGAGTCGGAAATACACAATACATTATTATATATAAATATATAATTCTACACTGTAAATTGGTAATGGCTAATAATATTTTAAATATTCCGGATTATAACGTTTCCCGTCAAGTCATACGCTAAACCCAAATCGAAGAAACAACTGCTCAAGATATCGTTAATGTAACTATCCATTTCGTCTCTTACATATTGCACCATAGTCGTTTCCTCCGGTATCAGTTTGTGCTTCTTTTTTAACTCAAAATCTTCGTTTAAAACCTGTGTACTCCAATATGTGTGAGACCGAATGTCGCAATTATAGTTTGAAAACCTAGCGATGTGCACGTTAATTACATCCAAGAAATATTCGCTTATGGATTTAATTTCGAGATCGACCGCATACTCGTTGATACCGTTGTCGGACAACCTCGACGACGTGCTCGGCCCAACAGTTGACGTATACGCGGTCAATTTTTCTGTGGCCACCGTTACAGCACTCTGAGATTTCGGTGGGATACCTAGCGAGTCAAAAAATTCCAACGCGTCCGCCATGCACTTGAACCTCGGCGATATGCTGTGAAGTTTGACCAGCAACAAACGAAAACACTCGTAATAATTTTGAAGCGAATAGTCGGTCGTTTTGTCGCCATTTTTAGTTTTTTCATTTCGGCAAACCCGTATGAAATGTTGCACGAGACTCCTGGACTTATAAATAACCTCAGCGTACTTACACTTGAGCACAGTCGAGATCTCTCTATATCTCTCCAGGACGTTGAATTCGTTGAACGGCTTTCCGTTAAGCGATAAGGTCTCGAGTATTGTGGACATGGGATCCTCGATTGTACTGATATTTCTTCTATGTTTTTTGATCTTAACGTAGTCCATTTGCCGCCATCCCGGATGTTGCACCAATGTGGTTAATTTATTGGCAAGTTCCAATTTTTGCGATCTGATCGTATCACCTGACACGACGCGTGTAAAACAAAGTACAGCAACCACAAAGACTAATATTGAAATCAACGGTTGCCAATGCATCATTGTAGCGGGTAAAAAACCAAACGCAGTAGGTTCTATTCGATGAAAAACTTTGCACTCAATGTTCATGAAACTTAACAATCGTTTATATGAATTTCATTTTTTGTTTAAACCCGTGCCAAAATATATTGTAGCAGGCTACACTTAATAAAATTTACGTCAACATCATAATTTATACGCAATGTTCCAAGCATGTTGGTTGATAAATTTGTTTACGAACCAAAAATTGTACATTTTTTTCAATGATTTCTACTTTTGTTTAGACTACCACTATGTTTAACATATGTATGTATATTTATTATGTTTGTGTGTTCAGCCAGAAGACAAAATAGTTTTTAGCCAATCAAGACACTTATTGCGATACGAATTTATTATTTGCTATTTTAAGCTATAATTATTTTTAATATTTAACAAATATAATTATTATTATGTAAACACATAAAAAAACTGAGTAAACTCAGTTAAGTGTATCCACACGCAGATACATCAATACATGATTATGTCCTGATAATTATATGATTATTATCTATCTATAGTCTACTTGCGATACATTACATTGCTGTATTTATAATTCTACACTGTAAATTGGTAATGGCTAATAATATTTTAAATATTCCGGATTATAACGTTTCCCGGCAAGTCGTGTGCCAAGCCCAAGTCGAAGAAACAACTGCTATAGATATCGTCAACGTAAGAGTCCATTTCGTCTTTTACATATTGCACCATAGTCGTGTCCTTCAAGATCAGCTTGTGGATCTTTTTGGAACTAAGATCTTCGTTTAAAATCTGCGAAGTCCAATATGTGTATGATGGAATGTTGCAATAATAGTTTGCAAACGAATATACGTAGTGAGTAATCATATCCGTAAAATATTCGTTGATAGCTTTTATTTCGAGATCGACCACCTGCTCGTTCATCCCGTGTCGGGACAATCTCGACAACATTACCGGCCCTACATTTGATGTATACTCGGTCAATTTTTCTGTGGCGATCGTTATACTCCTCTTAGGTTTTGTTTCCAGACCTATCGAGGTAATAAACTCTAACGCGTCTGCCAAGAACTTGAACCTCGTAGACATGCTGTGAAGTTTGACCAGCAACAAACGAAAGCATTCGTAATAATTTTGAAACGAATTGTCGGCCATTTTATCCTTTTTTTTTTCGTTTCGGCAAACACTAATAAAATTTTGTACGAGACTCCTGTACTTATAAATAACCTCAGCGTACTTACACTTGAGCACAATCAAGATCTCCTCATATTTCTCTTGGACGTTGAATTCGTCGACCGGTTTCTGGTTCAACGATACGGCTTCGAATATTGTGGACATGGGATTCTCGATTACAGTGCTATTATTTCTATGTTTTTTAATTTGAACGTAGTCCATTTGTCGCCATCCCGAATGTTGCAACATCGTGTTTAACTTATTGGCAAGTTCCAATGTCTTTGATTTGTTTGTATCATCCGACACAACGCGTGCAAAACAATGTACAGCAATCCAAACAACTACAATTGAAATCAACGTTTGCGAATGCATTATCGTGGCTTATTATTCGGCTTAAAGAAAACTCAGTAACACTATTTAATGAAAAACTTTGACTAATGCACACTACAGCGTCAAAATATTCGATTAAAATGTCTATTAATTTTTTTTTTTTGTTTACACACGTGTTAAAACTATGAGCCAATAGTAATCGCGATGAGATCTTGGTTTGCAGACGCGTGGCGGAGTGGAGATGGCGACAGTGTCAAATTAATTAACTAGGTGTGCACTTACTCACTGGCCTTATTTTAAGACTATACTATCATCATATATCGCAAGGAGATTATAGATCGGATGTTCTGGCCAATCGTTTTTTAGTAGTTTCGACATGGTTTTTTCTTATGGCTGAAGGTCATTCTGAAAATATGTCCGTCACGTTTTGTGTCGCAGTGCTGACGTTATTATGGATATGGAGAACTAGTATGGCGGAGGATTATGAAGGAAGAATAGAGGATCATGGAGGGACTATTAGGGAGGATATTGGAGGGATCATGATGGAGTATTAAGGATTTATGAAGGTGAATTAATAAAGATGGTGGATTAGAGATCAAGGATTGCAAGACATATACATGTATTGATGTAAAAAGTCAAAGGGTTATGGGTATTAATTAATAGGGTTAAATGGGCAATTAGTTTTTACTGAATTTTTTTCTACCAACACATACTTTTTAATATTAAGTTACGGATCTGCTAAATTTAAACAATACTTAAATGTTTAATGATTTTGCATACACATATTATATTTAATATGATATCATAATCACGAAAGCATAATCTTGAAGGCCTAACGCTACCATCATGAGATGATGGTTTCAAGACGAAATCGCTGTCCATTCATTTTGTACATTTATAAACGCGAAATCATACTTTTAAAAACTAATTTTATATAATTTAATAAATGAAATAAATATAACATTTTTTCGTCATAGTGATACAATCAAATGTATAAAAAGGTAAAAATCATAAAAAAAATGTAGAAAGTAAAATAACATGTAATTTATCATAAAACATGTTGTTAATAATGTTACTTAAAGTATATAGTTTAAAGTTTGCAATTTCATTTTGCCTATTGGCTTTTTTTTTAGTTTTATTACTGGGTCTAGCCCATTCAATCCCAGTGAGTTTCAATGGGTTGGGTCAGTAATCTAAACGTTGATTCTAATAGGGAGAAATGCCAACGAAATTTATATATTTCCTAACTTATTATTAGACTGTCTAAAACACAGGTATTTCAATATTTTATTAATAAAAGTGATTTTATTTATCACCGAAATGGTCACTCGCTTAAGTCGGGATTGTCGAATCTTAATTACGCCGAAACGTCTTAAAGAGCCGAAACGTCTTATGTTTAATATTTCTCAAAATTGCGCGACATCAATTTGTTTTTAATATTATTATTTATCGTGTTTATTTAAATAATATATTTAGTCTACGTGTACGAGTAAAAAACAATAAAATAAAATGCCACGTGGAATATTTTATTTGATATCAAGTTTTTGGTACATAATTGTTTTACACAAAAACATCTACATGGGTCGGAAATACACAATATATATTATGTTTATAATTTTACACTGTAAAATGGAAATGGCTAGTAATATTTTAAATATTCCGAATGATAACGTTTCCCGGCAGGTCGTATTCGAAGCCCAAATCAAAGAAACAACTATCAGTGATATCGTTAATGTAACTATCCATTTCATCGCTTACATATTGCACCATAGTTGTTTCCTCCGGTATCAGCTTGTGGCACTTTTTGAACTCAAAATCGTCGGTTAAAATATCTGTATTCCAATATGTGTGCGACGAAATGTTGCAACGGATGCGTGAATATTCAGTTACGTGCGACCTGATTACCTCAAAGAAGCTTTGGCTTATAGTTTTTATTTCCAGATCGACCACCTGCTCGTTGATACCGTGTTGGGACAATCTCGACGACGTCCTCGGCCCTACAGTTGAAGTATACTCGGTCAATTTTTCTGTGGCCACGGATATACAACTCTTTTTTTTCGATTGCAGATCTAGCGAGTAAATAAATTCCAACGCGTCTGCCATGAACTTGAATCTCGACGATATACTATGAAGTTTGACCAGCAACAAACGAAAACAATCGTAAAATTTTTGAAGCGAAAAGACGGCCGTTTTACCGGCATTTTTTATTTTTTCATTTCGGCAAACCCGTATGAAATGGTGTACGATACTTCTGCACTTATAAATAACCTCAGCGTACTTACACTTGAGCACAGTCCAAATGTCGTCATATTTCTCCAGGACGTTGAATTCGTCGACCGGCTTCTGGTTCAGCGATATGGCTTCGAGGATTACGGACATGGGATCCTCGATTACAGTGCAATTATTTCTAGTTTTTGTGATTTTAACGTAGTCCATTTGTCGCCATCCCGAATGTTGCAACATCGTGTTTAATTTATTGGCAAGTTCCAATTTCTGCAATCTGAGTGGATCATCCGACTCGACGCGTGTAAAACAATGTACAGCAACCCAAAATACAAGTGTTGAAATCAACGTTTGCGAATGCATTATCGTGGCCGCTAACAGAAACACAGTAGCACTATTTAATGACAAACTTTGACTAGTGCAAGCAGCGTAAAAATATTCGATTAAACTGTCTATTAAATTAATTTTTCGTTTACACACGTGCCAAAACTAATAGCCAATTACATTTGCGACGAGCTTTTGGTTGGCAGGCACGTGGCGGAGTGAGATAAGGCGGTATGAATTTGTTAGGTAGGCACTTACTTACTGGCCTTATTATAAGACTATTCGCTATGCTATCATCATACAGGGTGTTCCACAATGATTCGACAAATGAAATAACTTTTATTCTAGAAAATATTTTTAAGATTTTTTTTTTAAATTAATTTATAATTATTTGCGTAACAGAACTTATTTGACTTATAAAAACCGTTTAACTATAGTTATATAATTTATATATGTTTTACTGATACAAGTAAAACATTAACCATATTTTATTTTTGAATGATTTAAACTACTGCCATAACATAATGTTAAAATATTTTCGAAATATTAACAAGTTCATTGACAACATTTTGAAAAGTTTAGGTTAGGATTCTCCTTTGTAAACATGTATGTATGCGTGTTTCCTAAAGTATCTAGATAATTAATTATTTAGTCTTTTATGCATAGCTGGGAAGGTATTATTTTTACAATGCCTTTTTTTTTTTTTTTGTATCTACAATATCTTAATATAGATCAGAAATCGTACCTCTAAGGCACTTTGTTGGATGAAAAATGTAAAAAAGTTCATCCCTTACCCTTCAAAATGGAGATAAACAACAACAAAATTTACATATTTTTTAATGTTTTATTGCAATGTCCAAATTTTATTTCAATATCTCAATATATTATTTATCGCCGAAACGGTCAATCGCTAAGTCGGTATTGTCGAATCATAAATACGCCGGAACGTCTTATAGATCGATTTTATGTTTAATAATATTTCCAAAAAATATCTACATGAGTCGGAAATACACAATACATTATTATATTTATAATTTTTACGCTGTAAATTGGTTATGGCTAATGATATTTTAAATATTCCGGATTATAACGTTTCCCGGCAGGTCGTGGGCCAAGCCCAAGTCGAAGAAACAACTGCCATAGATATCGTCAACGAAAGAGTCCATTTCGTCTTTTACATATTGCACCATAGTCGTTTCCTCCGGTATCAGCTTGTGCCTCTTTTTGGACATAAAATCTTCGAGTAAAATCTGTGAAGTCCAATAATTGTGTGATAAAATGTTGCAATAATAGTGTGAAAACGAATATACGTGGTGGGTAATTACATCTACAAAATATTCGATTATGGTTTTCATTGCGAATCCAACCACCTGCTCGTTGATGCCGTTTTGGGACAACATCGACGAAGTTACCGGCCCTACAGTTGAAGTATACTCGGTCAATTTTTCTGTGGCGACCGTTATAGCACTCACAGGTCTTGCTTCCACACCTATCGAGGAAATAAACTGTAACGCGTCTGTCATGAACTTGAACCTCGTAGACATGCTGTGAAGTTTGACCAGCAACAAACGAAAGCATTCGTAATAACTTTCAAGCGAATTGTCGGCCATTTTATCCTTTTTTCTTTCGTTGCGGCAAACCCGTATGAAATGTTGCACGAGACTCTTGTACTTAAAAATAACCTCAGCGTACTTACACTTGAGCACAGTCGAGATCTCCTCATATTTCTCCTGGACGTTGAATACGTCGACCGGCTTCTGGTTCAAAGATACGGCGTCGAGTATTACGGACATGGGATCCGCCATTTCCCTGCAACCATTTCTATGTTTTGCAATTTTAATGTAGTCCATTTTTCGCCATCCCGGATGTTGCATCAACGTGTTTAATTTATTGGCAAGTTCCAATTTCTGCGATCTGAGTGTATCGTCCGTCACAACCCGTATAAAACAATGTACAGCAACCCAAAAAACTAGTATTGAAATCAACGTATGCCAATGCATCATAGTGGCGGATAGAAAACCTAACAGAGTAGCAGCACTTTTCGATGAAAATGTTTAACTAATGCACACAGCATTTAAAATTCCATTAAAAATGCTTTTAAATCATTTATTTGTTTTCACAAGTGCCAAAACTATGGGCCAATAATATTCGCAATGATCTCTTGGACTACACACAACGTCCCAAGCATGTTATTGTTCTCACCAGATATTGGTTGTCAAATTTGCAAACAAACCATAAATTGTAAATTTTTTTCAAAGATTTTTTACATATGTCTAGACTACCACTCAGTTTAACAGATGTATGTATATTTAGTGTGATTGTGAGTACAGACAGAAAACAAAATATTTTTTAACCAAGCAAGACACTTATTGCCATACGAATTTATTATTTACTATTTTTAGCTTCGATATGTTACAACAATGAGTTTCTATTTTTTTTATATTTATGTCTGTACCTACTACCAATTATATCTTCTAAACCGCTAAAACGATTTCTTTGTGTAGCACTTCTATCAGAAATTGCACCTATAAGCCACTTTATTAGACCAAATATTTAAAAAACTCATCCTTTCCTATTCAAAATCAAGATTCAGAAAACCCACGGGCTTTTAAAAAAATAAGCCTGATCGAATTTGAATGAGTTATAATAAATTGGCTTTAATTGGAAATTTGTCTTTACTGATGGTTTCTCTTTCAACATATACTTTTTGATATCATGTTATCGATCTAGTGTATTTATGTAATGTCAAAATTATAATGTTTAATGATTGCTTATATTATATTTAATATGATATCATCATCATGCGAGCTTAACGGTCCTTAAAGGCCTAACGCGTTACCATCATGATATATAGATGGTTTCAAGACGAAATCGCTGTCCATTAATTTTATACATTATTATTATTACTAACGCGAAATCATACGTTTTTCTTTTAATTTATTATCATATATTAAATGAAAAAACTATGACTTTTTTCATTGTATAAAAATGTAAAAAGTAAAATTACATGTATATTATCATAAAATATATTGTTAATATGTTTAAAATTTTTACTTAAAGTGTAAATTTTAAATATTGCAATTTTTATTGCCCGTTGGGTTTTTTGTGTTTCAATACTGGGTAGGCCCATTAAACCCCAGTGAACATCAATGGATTGTGGCCAGTATTTGACCTCTGATCCAAATGGAGAAAAACACCTACAAAATTAACATATTTTAAAACTTAATATTAAATTGTCTAAAATATAGTTATTGTATATTTAAATAATAGATTTTTTTATATTTATTTACAAATCAGTTACTAGCTAAAGTCGGCAATGTCGAATCATAATTACGCCGAAACGTTTTATGTTTATTAATATTTCCCAAATCATATGCGTGCCATACATTTGTTTTAAATTTTATTATTTATCGTGTTTCCTTAAATGATATTTTTAATCTACGTGTACAAGTACAGAGCAATAAAATAAAATGCCACGTTGATTATTTGTTTTGTTAATACATAATAGTTTTAAACGAAAAAATCTACACGAGTCGGAAATACACAATATATTATAATTATAACTTTATACTGTAAATTGGTAACGGCTAGTAATATTTTAAATATTCCGAATGATAACGTTTCCCGGCAGGTCGTATGCGAAGCCCAAATCAAAGAAACAACTATCAGTGATATCGTTAGTGTAACAGTCCATTTCGTCTCTTACATATTGCACAATAGTCGTTTCCTCCGGTATCATATTTTGGCTCTTTTTGGACTCAAAATCTTCGTTTAAAATCTGTGTATTCCAATATGTGTGTGACGGAATGTTGCAATGAATGCCTGAATAATCATTTACGTGCGAGCTGATGACTTCAACAAAGCTTTGGCTTATAGCTTTTATTTCGATATCGACCACCTGCTCGTTGATACCGTGTTGGGACAATCTCGACGAAGTTCTCGGCCCTACGGTTGATGTATACTTCGTCAATTTTTCTATGGCGACCGTTATAGCACTCTTTGATTTCGGTGGCAGACCTAGCGAGTAAATAAATTTCAACGCGTCTGCCATGAACTTGAATCTCGACGATATACTGTGAAGTTTGACCAGCAACAAATGAAAACAATCGTAAAAACTTTGAAGTGAAAAAACTGCCGTTTTACCGGCATTTTTTATTTTTTCATTTCGGCAAACCCGTATGAATTGTTGTACGATACTCCTGCACTTATAAATAACCTCGGCGTACTTACACTGGAGCACAGTCAAGATATCGTCGTATTTCACCAGGACGTTGAATTCGTCGATCGGCTTCTGGTTCAGCGATACGGCTTCGAGTATTGTGGTCATGGGATCCTCGATTACAGTGGAGTTATTTCTAAATTTTGTGATCTTAACGTAGTCCAATTGTCTCCATCCCGAATGTTGCAACATCGTGTTTAATTTATTGGCAAGGTCCAATTTCTGCGATCTGAATGTATCATCCGACATAACGCGTGGAAAACAATGTACAGCAACCCAAAAAACTAGAGTTGAAATCATCGTTTGCGAATGCATTATCGTGCCGGCTTAAAGAAAACACAGTAACACTATTCAATGAAAAACTTTGACTAATGCACACAGCGTAAAAATATTCGATTAAAATGTCTATTAAATTGATTTTTTGTTTACACAAGTGCCAAAACTATTAGCCAATTATATTCGCGATTAACTCTTGGTTTGCAGGCGCGTGGCAGAGTGAGATAAGGCGGCAGTGTCAAATGAATTTGTTAGCTAGGCACTTATGATCAAGATTCAAAAAACGGGCTTTTAAAAAAACAGCATGATCGTATTTTAATGGGTTATATTTAATAGGGTTAAATGGGAAAATGGTAGTGATTATTTTTCTATCAACTTTTTGATATTATGTTATGTTGTTATGGGTCTATTAAATTCAAGTAATATTAAAATAAAAATGTTTAATGATTTTGCATACATATATTATGTTTAATATAATATCACCATCACGAAAGCATAATAGTTCTTGAAGGTCTAACGCATGAAATGATGGTTTCAAGACGAAATCGCTGTCCATTAAATTTATACAATTATCCCGAAATAGTAGGTAGACCATATGTGTTGATCATGTTTTATTACATTCCTGTTAATCTTAGAAGCACAAATTATGTATAAAAGCCGTTTGGCGTCAATTATGTAAAAAACATTTTTTTTTAAGTATAAAAACATATACTTTATCATAAATTATGTCGTTAATATTGTTTATCTTCTTACTTCAAGTGTAAAGTTTAAAATTTGCAATTTTTTTTGGCCATTGGGTTTTTTTCTGAGGTTTATTATTAAGACCAGCCAATTAAACCCCCGTGAGTTTCAATGGGTTGGGGCCAGTATTCGACCACTGATCCAAACGGAGGAAAAAGCCAACAAAATGTATATATTTACTAACTTATTATTAAATTGCCCATAATATAGGTATTTCAATATGTATATAATTAATTTGTTTGAATTTATCGCCGGACCGGTTACTTGATAAAGTCGGCATTGTCGAATCTTTTGAATCCGTTTTACGTTTATTAATATTTCCCCAAAATTGCGTTACATTTTTTTTTCAAATTTCATTATTTATCAAGATTACTTAAATGATCATTTTAGTCTACATGTACACATACAAAGCAATAAAATAAAATACCACGTTGAATATTTTATTTGTTAATACATAACTGTTTTAAAAAAAAAAAATAAATGAGTACACTATAAATCGGTAATGGCTAATAATATTTTAATTATTCCGTATTAAAACGCTTCCCGTCCCATCGTAGCCGAAGCCCAAATCAAAAAAGCAACTGCTCAAAATATCGTTAACGTAACAGTCCATTTCGTCTCTTACATATTGCACCATAGTCGTTTCCTCCGGTATCAGCTTGTGGCTCTTTTTGAAGTCAAAATTTTCGCTTAAAATCTGCGTATTCCAATATGTGTGCGACGAAATGTTGCAATTATAGTTTGAAAACTTATAGATGTGCACGTTAATTACATTCAAGAAATATTCACTTATGGCTTTTATTTCGAGTTCGACCGCATACTCGTTCATACCGTTGTCGGACAATCTCGACGACGTTGTCGGCCCTACAGTTGACGTATACTCGGCCAATTTTTCTGTGGCCACCGTTATAGCACTCTTAGATTTCGGTGGCAGACCTAGCGAGTTAAGAAATTCCAACGCGTCTGTCATGCATTTGAACCTCGAGGATATGCTGTGAAGTTTGACCAGCAACAAACGAAAACAATCGTAATAATTTTTAAGCGAATAGTCGGTCGTTTTACCGCAATATTTTATTTTTTCATTTCGGCAAACCCGTATGAAATGTTGCACGAGACTCCTGCACTTAAAAATAACCTCGGCGTACTTACACATGAACACAGTCAAAATGTCGTCGTATTTCTCCAGGACGTTGAATTCGTCGACCGGTTTCTGGTTCAGCGATACGGTTTTGAGTATTACGGACATAGGATCTTCGATTGTACTGTTATTATTCATATGTTTTGTGATTTTAACGTAGTCCATTTGTCGCCATCCCTGATGTTGTACCAACATGTTTAATTTATTGGCAAGTTCCAATTTCTGCGATCTGGTTATAACATCCGACACAACGCGTGTAAAACAATGTACAGCAACCCAAAAAACAAGTATTGAAATCAACGTTTTCGAATGCATTACCGTGGAGGCTAAAAAAAAACACAGTAGCTCTATTTGATGAAAAACTTTGACTTATGTACAAAGCGTTAAAAAATTCCAGTAAAAATGCCAAATCTAAACAGTTTAAGCCCCGATCGGTAAGTTTAAATATTTACTTCCGTCTGATATTTGGAAAATCTGAAATATATTCATTAGGGTGCGTGAAAAAAACTTGATTAATTAAATCGTTTGTTTAAACACGTGCCGAAACTATTTGCAGAGTGTCACACGTGTTAATAATATTCAAGTCAAACTCACGATTTGAACGCAACGTTATTGCTCACACCAGATATTGGCTGACAAATTTGCTGGCGAAGCAAATTAAATTTATTAATTTAATATCATACACTATAAGAATAAACTATGACTTTTTTAAGTGTTTATAAATTTAATAATCATAAAAAAAAACGTAAAAAGTAAAAGAACATGTATTTTATTATAAAATATGTTGTTAATATTGTTAAACTTTTGGCGATCTTGTTTACATAATTAATTTTGAGAATAGAATGGTTTTATTTGAAATATACCAAGGGGAATTTTTTAGTGTGCGTAGGTGAATGTATTGAAATAACTGGATTTTTTGGATGTTGAATGGAGCGGCACAGCCCCAGATTTGGGTACCGTAATACCATAGGGGAAAGAGAAGAGTTTTGTAGATGAGTGTTTTGAGTTTAAGATTATGTTTGGAACGTATGAGAGGGCGAGTAGATTAAGTCTGGTGTTTATTTGTATTTTTTTTTCAGTTATAAGATCTTTCCAAGTTAAGCGTTTGTCAAAAATGAGACCTTAGTATTTTACATGGTCAATTATACATATATATATATATTTATAATATTACTTCGTTTTATGCATACCTATTAATATGTTAACTTAAATTATTTTAGTATAGGTGTACATGAACAAGGTAAAAAATAAAATGCCACGTTGAATATTTTAATTGTTAATACATATTTTTTTAAAACAAATATATCTACATGATTACGAAATACACAATACAATACTATGTTTGGTAATCTACAGTGTAAATCGGTAATGGCTAAATATATTTTAATTATTCCGGATTAAAACGCTTCCCGTCCCATCGTAGCCGAAGCCCAAATCAAAGAAACAACTACCAATGATATCGTTAATATAACAGTCCATTTCGTCTCTTACATATTGCACCATAGTCGTTTCCTCCGGTATCAGCTTGTGGTTCTTTTTGGACCAGAAACATTCGCTTAAAAACTGTGTACTCCAATATCTGTGTGACGGAATGTTGCAATTATAGTATGAAAACCTATATACGGGCCCGTTAATTATCTCTACGACACAATCGCTTATGGTTTTTATTTCGAGATCGACCATCTCCTCGTTGATACCGTGTGCAGACAATTTCGATGACGTTCTCGGCCCAACAGTTGACGTATACTCGGTCAATTTTTCTGTGGCGATCGTTATATTATTCTTAGATTTCGGTGGCAGACCTAGCGAGTTAAGAAGTTCTAACGCGTCTGCCATGCACTTGAACCTCGACGACATGCTGTGAAGTTTGACCAGCAACAAACGAAAACAATCGTAATAATTTTGAAGCGAATGGTCGGTCGTTTTATCGCCATTTTTTATTTTTTCATTTTGGCAAACCCATTTGAAATTTTTTACGAGATTCCTGAACTTAAATAAAACCTCAGCGTACATACAATTAAGCACAGTCGAGATCTCTCTATATCTCTCCAGGACGTTGAATTCGCTGAACGGCTTCCCTTCAAGCGATACGGTTTTGAGTATTGTGGACATAGGATCCTCGATTATACTGCTATTATTTATATGTATTGTGATTTTAACGTAGTCCAATTTTCGCCATTCCGGATGTTGCACCAACGTGTTTAATTTATTGGCAAGTTCCAATTTCTGCAATCTTAGCGTATCATCCGACACAACGCGTGTAAAACAACAATGTACAGCAACCCAAAAAACAAGTATTGAAATCGACGTTTGCGAATGCATTATCGTGGCGGCTAAAGGAAAACACAGTAGCACTATTCAATAAATAAATTTGACTAATGTACACAGCGTAAAAAATATTCGATTCAAAATGCCAAATCTAAACCGTTTAAGCCCCGATTGGTGGGTTTAATTATTTACTTTTATTTAGAAAATCTGAAATATATTCATTAGCATGCGTTAAAAACTTAATTAATTTTGTTATTAAATAAATTATTTGTTTAAACACGTGCCAATACTATTCACGCCAAACGGATGATTATCATGCAACGTTATTGCCCACGCCAGATATTATTGGCTGACAAATGTGCTGGCGAAGCAAAAATTGTAAATTTGTTGTCAAGATTATAACTTTTGTCTTAACTACTCCTTTGTTCAACAGATGTTTAACGAATGTACGTATATTTTATGATTGTGGGTTCAGCCAAAAAACAAAATCATTTTTAGCCAATCAAGATACTGATTGTGATACGAATTTTATATTTTTAGCTTCGATGAGTATGTGTTTTTTGTTTGTGCACGTGCCCATGATCTCTTCTAAGCCACTGAACCGATTTCTACGTGTAGCAACTCTATAGATCGTACCTGTAAGGCCCTGTATTGGACCAAACAATTCATTACTTCCCTTCGAAATGGTGAAAACACCAAAAACATGTACATAGTTTCCAACTTAAAACTACGGCGCTCCATATAATTTTTAAATAGTCCAATTAGTTCCAAATTTATATAGATTATTCTTAAGATACTAGTTCTATCGTTGACAACTCAAATCAAAAACATGAAATCCATCTAAAAGAGATGGAAACATTTTTTTTTACAAATTTATCCAATTATTTCAGGTTTTGGCGGGGACATTCTGTTTTATACTTGTATCACAATTATTGTAAAAGATAAAGTACCATTTAATTAATTTTAAAAAGAAATACTTTTATTTTAAAACACATAGCATTACACATGAAAATTACATATATCAACTCTGTTATCCAGTACAGTTTTTATTGATAGGCTAATCTTGAACAGTGTTACCACATATCACACATACCATATTGATTTACACAATTCAAAGGGTATTTTTATCTAGGCCTAGTAGTATTTTTACCAAAAATATAGTTACCTACTCCTTTTTGTTCGCGCACCCATGAAAACAATTACTCTATCGTGTACTTCTAACGACAATATACTCGACAATAAAACTACAGGTGCTTTACGCGATTTTGATAAAATAAAACTACTATACTTGATAATAAAACTTAAACCGTAACAGTGCTTAACAAGTAGTATTTCGCTATACTATGCTATCTGCTATCCTTGTGTAAACCTGTGCTAGCATCACAATATTATTATTATTATTATTATGTGTTGGGACTTATCTCCCGCGTGGACTCGGCGAAGAAGTCATATTGTCTTTGCCCTGAAATGCTTTATTGCCTTCGTCGTACCGCGTGTACACCTATGACAACACAATAGCCGGTATGTACTGCGTACACGTACTTATAGGTCCCGGGGATACTTGAACTCTCAGCAGGCACGTTTTCGCCGATAAAATACAAAAAAAAAAAACTAGTCACAACTGCGGAAAACACAATGTATAATAATAACAACAACAACAACGACGATAATGCCAATCGCTAAAAACGGCCAGAAATTATTTATTGACCGGACGACGGATATGCTCCTCGAGTATTCTAAGCTATACTACATATACTGCAGTATAGCTATACACGGTACAATATAATATATATATTTATATACGTTATAGTAATAATACTGTTACATAATAATATTTTATACAACGACCCCGTCAACGCGGTTGTGTACGTTTGTACGGGAAACGGAATTGCCGTGAAATTGCCACAGCGCTACACATATACATCTACGGGTTTGGGTCGACCGATTTCGGGGATAGGTCAGGTACGTTTCCCTTTCATTCGCGCCATGTAATTTCATTTCACTGTCGTCCGGTCGTAGATGTGTATTTTTGTTGTTTTTTTTTTTTGCTGGACCATCCCTACAACATTTTTTGTCTTTGTATACGCTTCTATTTTTTTTTTTTTTTATATCACCCGAGATCCGAAGACCACACACGTCCGCGTGACGAATCCTCTCGGGTCGCTTCCGATTAATCATCGGCTCCGGCCAAAGCAGCATCATCCCCCCAACAAACAACAGCAGTAATAGTAGTGCACACACGGTGTACAATGTTAGTAATAATAATAATAATAATAATAATAATAATAATAATAAAGGAAAATAACATGAAAAATTACACCTCGGTCGCCGGCAAAGCGTTTTTTTCGCCCGTGTCACGCGACGACTGACGCTAGAACGCTCATCAGAGGGGTAGGAAGGGCAAAACAGTCCTTCCCCCCTTTTGGTAACATTCAGCCCCATTCGCAATAAGAATGCACTGTAGAAAAAAAAATCAGTTTTTCTCCTAACATTTCCTCGCTTTTTTTTTTTTTATCAAATACTCGTTTTCTTTTATAAAATTACAAATTCGGCACTGTTACGCCGTTTGTGAAATATTCGGTTAGGTTTGGACGAGTGTTGTTTATGGAAAAGCAATTAATTTCGACACACGGTGACGATTGACCGGACGATTATGTTTTTTTTTTTTTTTTTTTAATAATTCAACCATTGTACACACACACAATTTCGAATACAAGGGTTTTTTTATTTTTAAATTAATTTGTCAGATATCGATGTCATTCTATGTATGTGTATATTATATACCCGAATAAAACGCATACTATTGAGGTGGAGGTAGAGAGACAGAGAGAACATGCAGCGTTTGTACACTACGGTTATTTTGTCCAGCGCCCGTCGATCCTAATCTGTACCGAAGGGTCGTGTCTCCAGGAAATCCAAACATTTTTGTCTTCAACTATAAACGCGCGTCTCCGACAAGAGTAATCGTCATTCGTAATTGTAACCATTTGCCGTGAACTCGAGAAATACCTTTAGAGCGCATAAAAACTGGTTATTTCAAGGGTTCTTCTGTGGTGGTAATCGAGGGTTCGGTGCAGTACAACTGGTCAACTTCATTTTATCAAAAGTCATGTTCCTGAGGAATTTTCCAAAAAAAAAAATTATAATCATAAAAGCATTGTCGTACGTGGACGATACAAAATATGTGTATACATTTAATTACCAAACATGTTCGTTAAATAAACTAATTGAAACAAAAAATCAGATTTAAGTTGTGTTTTCTAACCTAATCTAACCTAACTAATTCATCATATGGGTGCCATTGGTTATCATGGCAAATAAATAACAAACTGTTTGCTATAATACAATATTTATATAGTAAAAAATCAAATATAATTTTAAACATAAAATAAAAGTTTGTTTCAAAAATATTAGTGTGAAAATGTAGTGGTAATAATCGTGTATCATTTTGAGATTTTTGAGGAATGGTAATTTTTAAAAAAAATATATAATGTTTTCAAAAATATTTCACTTGTACAATATAATATAAATTATTCGCCGTTTAACGACACACAAGTTGGCATACTTAAAATTGCTTCTAGATCATGTTATTTTTTCTTATCACTACTCAGCTACCTTCTTGTCGTTGGTCCTTTAAAAATGAACGCTTCCCAGGTTTCTAAGACATGTGGGTTCATTCTATTCGCAGGTATTGAATAAAAAAAAACCATAATTTGTTAACATCTTTTATAGGTCGTTGGTGTCAATAATAATCGTGCAAAAATTATAGGCCGGTCGGAGTCCGTTAAAGAACAACAGCTGTTAGTTCAAAGAAGCCGATGTGATTAGATGGATTCAGAGAAACGCCGGCGGATCGATGGATAATATTTTTTATTTTTTTGGCGAACCAACAAACATAAAAAATTATTAATTTAATAGTCACCGAGTTGTATGGTATAATACGCGTGGGCCCGTGACTTTACATAATATATTATTATAATATTCTATACAATTTTATACCATACAGCTTTATCAACGAGCCGTATACACACACACACACACACATGAGTTATTAATTGTATTATAATCATTTAGCCGAGTCGCTATTAGTCTAGTATTACATGAAATCGAGACGGCAAATAAATCACATTAGTCTAACGTTACATAATATTATAATATAACGGCGATTCGATGGGTTTATTTTTTATTGATGTTACATTATATTATATATATTTTTATTTCACAGTAGTAACCATTTTGGTTAGGACATGATATTTACAGTCGCTCAATTATAATATTAAATTAACAACCACAAGACCCTCGCGGGCTAAAAAGCGCTAAACTGGAGCGATAATAATATTGTGATATTATTCGGTCCAAGTATAATATTACACATTATAGTCGACGTTAAGGTAACACACACACACTATGTATAATAATATGTGATAATATCATAATATATTTCATGTTTTTTCGACGAATCCCACGCGCACATATTATACGCCTTAACCGTATTAATAAATACACAGTACCTATAATAATATTCGCAGGAAGTATAAATACTTAATTTAAAACCCGGTCCGCGCAAAGCAAGTAAGCATAAGACGTGTATATGACACAGTTTTTTATGACTTCCAGAGCTGTTTCAATAGTACCGACAATGAACAATTTTGTATTATAATTTTTTTTTTTTTGCAACGTACTTGATCTGTCCGCCGCCGCCAGCGCCTTTGGTATATTATAATATGTGTATGATATTATAAATATTAAATACTTGTCCGTTTTCATCAAGTCTGCGCAGATTTGCTCGGCGGTAATCATTATTTACCGTTTGTTATTTAAACGGCATGGCAGGCGCTTCCAATCAAACACACACCGCCGCCAAGTCGATTACATAACAGTCCACGGTCATCTCCATGTCGTGTTGTTAGGTACAAAGTATTTACATTACATTTCTTAGCGGGCATAAGACATTTTAAAATAACCCTAAAATACTTTGGAGAGTTTCACACATAATATTTGATATCCAAGTATAAAATACCAACAAAAAAAACATATTATGTAAAATACAAATTAGGAGTTTGTTTTTTTTGACTCCCCAAATAGACTCTGTTCTTGACTCGTTTAATCTTGTTGTTAATTCAATTGCTGCTATACTTTTTTTAAAAAGCAAATTGCTTTTACTTTTGGCTTTAATGTCTTGTTTTAACTGATTTGTTCACGAAACGCAAACGATATAAATACAAACACGAGTATCTCACATAAATTAATAAGTATTTGTTTATTTCATTTTTTAAGCCTTCTATTTAATTTAAATATTGCTGATCGTTTTTATGTGAGACTAGTTCATTATAATATCCCCTAACCATATAATTATTAAGTACATTTTTTATTTAATTCTACAAATTTTAATTTTAATTCGTTTCTCGATTCCAAGGCTATTGGATTTGACATTAAACATGTAAATTCCGTATTAATATAATTTTAAGGAAATATGATTATAAATTCAAAACAGTGTTTATTTAAATTTAAATGTTTATTATGAAATAATTTTAAACGCATAACCGCACAAATTCCTTTAAAAATACACAAGGTCAGATATGTAGAAGCAAGGAGTCTCATATAAAGCAACTCATCTTGAACATTAAAAATTACTTATTAACATAATATCTCTGTCGGTTCTTAAAATATGTTTTCTGCTACTCTCCGCAATAACAAAAATTGTAAAATTGCATCTACGACGGAGAGAGTTTGACACACTGCACTTATACACATTAATCATTATAATACATGTTAAATGTTAGAAAATAACTTATAAATTAATGACTTATTAATTGGACAATTACTTGATGGTAATGGAAACCGGTGAATATGAGTAGGTAATTATAATACTGATTCTGTAATTGCATGCAATTACTATGTTTAACTACAGCACTAGTATCATGTAAGTTTTTGACACAAAAACGATTTGAAAAATAACTGTCAAGTGACGATCAGCTAATTAATACATTTGTGTGGTTCTCTCCATTTAATCAAACGATGTCATTACGTTGGCCAGCGTTTGACATCAGACATCTTTTTGTTTTCTTCTTCTTGTTTTCCTTTCTCAGCCATCTGGGTCGGCCACACTTGTCCTAAACTCCAACTTGACACGATCAGTCCCTTCATATCGTTCTCAATCGCATCAAGCCCCCTCGTTTTCTGTCTTCCTCTTCCTAAATTTATTTTCATTACCGCTTCTGATTTCTCTACGCTTAATGTTTGATAATAACTTTTCAATTGGAGATCAACTCTAGCTTCGATCATACGTTATAACATAGAATCAATATACCAATACCATATTAAGCAATGACTGTTGTTATTTTTCTTTTAAGTTTATATTGTGGTTTATGTGACTCGTGTACGATATAACGTACTACAAACCAAGCCCAGTTGCATATTATATATTATATTGTACTTATTAGCGACAAGTAATGATACGCACGTGTAAAGACAACGCAATAAATACAATTTATGTAGCCAACAAAATAGGTGCCCGTGTAGACTGTAGTGTATTGTAAAATGTGTGGACTACAGTATACCTACGTGGGACCTATAGGTAGTTGTCGCCAATAACTTTTAAATCATAGCCGGAAAAAATACAATATCCAACACACAGACTGGTCGACTTGCCGGTGTTTCAATAATATATAATACATTATTCACTCTTGGTACACAGTTTGACGGAGAAAACATAGCTAAGAATTTATAATACATACCTAGGCCACGTTGAATATAATAATATAAAAAATGTATTTACTATAAAGCAAAGCAACATCATCAACGAGCCAAAAAAAACCCAAGCGACCACTTTGACCGTCCAATTAGTAATTAATTTAACGTTATCTCATTAAACCTGCGACGTGGACATTGAATGTCTTACTGAGCATATTTATATTATTATAAAAGCCGAAAAAACGTATTCAACTGTCCACATAAACGCAGTCGAATAAAATGAAATAATGTTATGGCTATTTATACTTTCAGGTTTGAATTAAAAAATATACTTTATATATATATGTTTATAACGTCTTCGTACCAATGTTGTTGCAATATTATTTTGTTACCAAATTAATAATTATTCGTCGAAACAATGTACCATTAAAATAGATGAAGACATAAATCTAAATAATATCTACCGTACAAATACGAACACTGTTTTAATATTTTCAATAGACATTTTTTAGTTTTAAAACATCACGAACATAGTATTCCACTAAATTCAAAACTAAGTATAGGTGTTTATTTTAAATGGTAATCATGGTTTTTAACAAGACGATTTAAAATCCCAACCGGTTTTTGGAACCGCATTCATAAATTGTTTCTGGTTATTTGCATAGCAAAAATATTAGATAAACCATCTCATCCTTGGAGAATTATACTCAACATAGCTATTTCTAATAACGCTAACATAAAATATATTACATACATATATATATATATATATATATATATATATATGAATAAAACACTTGCTTGGCTTGATAAATGCAAATTTACCCACGGTCAATCGTGTTAATTGTTAGTTACCCACCAACTATCAAAATGTAGTAAATTTTATACAAAAATAATATAAAATATGCGAGAATCTCTTTTGCTTTTTCCATCGGTTTACAAAAACAATAAATCATAAACAATACTAATGTCTTTATAACAGTGTTTTTAGAAGTTCACTATGGTGATCAAATTTCCATTTAATATTGAGTTATTGGCTGTAACCTGTATGCAACAGGATTCATTGCCAAGTAGTCCATCTTACATTTTTATACAAAAAAATGTGTTATGTAAAAATATTCAAAAAATATTTTCTTGTAACGATTTAAATATAATTGAAGCAGATACTTGTAAGAGTGCAATTGTCACCTATTTTTTTTTAATACCTAATATTAATATATGTGCGGGATTATTGAAGTTGTCGTTAGACGTGCAGCGTTTCGTTATAATAGTATTTTTTTTTATCAAAAATCCATCATAGCTATAATACACCGGTTTGGACCGTTTAAAATGGGTTTGTTGAATGGGTTCTACGAACTAATACCGCAATCAGTTCTATCGTTTTTTACCCTTCTGGTTTGTATTCGTTGTAATAGTCGACGGGGTAAACGTTGGAACGAGAAAAGAATTTATTACTCATTATTATTTAAGCTTACGGTTATTAAATTAATATTGTATACATTAAAGACAAAAAAAAAATGCTATACCTTTAACGAGTCACACGCACTCATTGCACGCAGGCCGGGCCAGACGTAGGAGTGTGCTGGCGACAGACCTCCCACTTGGCGCCTGAGTTGTTTACGAGCATGGTGTAAAAGCGACACAAACTCCTCAGTACGATGCTCGGCTACTGTTTACCCACTTCAAGAAATCGGCTGGTCCCAATCTAGTTTTCGGTCGAGATGTTTATCTCAAGAGCGTTTCAAGAATTCACAAAACACACCGTCGACGGTCGATGGGGTACGCATGAAGTAGTTGAAGAAAAAAAAATACATAATATGTACATATATTTCACACTAACGTGTAGGTACATGTAGCATAGCGTAACAGTAAAAGTGAAAAAGCAACAAAAAAAAATTAAAAAACCTATTTGAGGGGAAGAAATTCGAGCAAGCACATGCATTCTTGTTCTTATTTTAGCTCAAGAAAGCGCCAGAGTGCTCAACAATAAGGTCGTTTTCATCGTAGGAAGTGATATCAGAAATCAACAACATTTTGTATAAATATGTGGACTTAGACGACAAATAATTGGGTATCTATTATCATTAAAATATAAACTAAATAAAATAAAAGCATGAGGGAGGTTATATTATTAGTACACACACATTTAAATGTAGTCAACTGGAATATAATAATTTACTAAACTAGTAGCTAAATCAATACATAGTTAAGAATACTAAACGGAATTAGTTGATTACATGAATTTGTTGAACCGACAAAACACTTTGGTTGTAAAATACAATTTATATAATAAGGCCGTGTTTACTGTAGATTAGGTTATAACGATAATTAAACAAATAGTTCAAAGTGTTACTAAAACACTATACCCGTTGAAGTTAACCAATAAAAAGAAAAACGTTAGAAATGTTAACTAGATACGGTTTATAATATTTATGGAAAATGCGTTTGGTAATTTAAATAAATATAATTCACTAAAATAGTAACACAATGATTAAGTACATAGTTAAGAACACTAAACTGAATTAGTTGTTTACATAAAAAAATAGTTAAACCGAAATTACATTTTAGTTGTAATATTTTAACTACTTGAAAATACTGTAATAAACGCAACTACCTATTGAGCTCAGGCAACAGTAAGCAATAAAAAGTAAAATGTTAACTAAAAACAGTTTTTATTAGTAGGAAAAATGTGTTTGGTATTTTTAATTAAAATGGTATATTTGATGCAACCATAAAAGTTATGAAAACAGTCAAATTATTTTCATAAATAGACAAATTATTATCATAAATTTATTGAATAGTTGGTTGAGTTTGCAATGTAGTTAGAGATGTGTAACTATTTTCGTTGTAGGTATAGTTAAGGTTGGTTCAACCTAAATAAATGGTTATCTTTTGGTTTATTTGGCTACATCCGACTAAACCAAAATACTACTTATTGGTTATTAGTGAAATATTAAAATAATAATTTTAACTACCTATCCTATGAATATTTTATAGACATTTTACATGTACATTGTACACATATATAGTAATTTATTTATATTACCAAATAGGTATTTACTAATATTAGTACAGCCTGTTCTGTATTCAGGCCCAATATATTAAATAGTTTTTAGTTGATGTTACGGTAATTGAGTTAATTTTTTATGACCGAATAGTACCAGTTACAAATTTTAGTATAGCCTAATAGTTAGTGCGGTCAATCATCATATTTTACAGAGCTACATTAGATCAACCATACGTTAGTTTATAAAAACAACTATATGAAGTTTATAAGCAGCTAATCTTCGGTGTAGTTTTAACTTTTTAAAGGCTCAACAAAATGTGTTTTTTTTTCAAAATTTCACCAAATTAAATGTATTTGCTAATTTTTTTTTTAAAATTAAATTAAAAAAAAAAATCTATCAATACAACCCGACAACAAACTCGGTAGTGTAAGATCGACTTTCGCATTCGGATCGACGCGTTAACGTTATTAATAGTGTTTTGGAATTTCAGCTAACGATCAATTGTATGTACAGGAAGACCGCCGAAACTCGACAAGGAAAATCAGCAGGCCACCGGTTAATGATTTTTTTTTTTTTTTGAAAAATTATAAACACTGGCGAAATGTTGTCTTTTGACAACATCATATTTATCAATGTCTTACCCGAATTCAGGATCATTAAAACGGCCATCGTTTTACATTGGACGGCATGTTTTTCGCGTTACTCCCGAAATACACTTAAAATATAATGATATAATAGATAATATTGTATTAAATGTGACTACTACCCGGCATCGGAATCGGTTTCATGTCGTTTTGTCGCAGTGCACGGCTACTCGGGAAGCGTCAACGCCCAAAATCGTTAATCCTTGAACACAATTTATTTAACATGCATTAACAGTGTACCTAACCTCTATCTTGGAACCCCTATATAATGCGCGATCGTCTGCAACCGTCTCAGCGGGGGTGTCTGCTCCGTACTCCCGTTTGTGGTCCTTTTCTTAGTTCAACTACCATCGCAGCTAGCTATATTATTATGCGGATAATCGGATTGCGTCGGCGGTCGACCTTGGACAGCCAAAGTGTTCTCCGAAGGGGTTGTGTCCTCGGACCAAGGTCGCCAACGGATTCACGCAGGCATAACCACCGCACTACAGGGTTGAGCGCAACCGACCTCGGAGTCACGGGGCGAAGACGGTATAATAGGACACCGATACATCTATACAGCTGGGAAATAATAATATAGACCTAAACCCGGTATTATCGTGGTACGTGCGAGGTCGGTGTGTGTAAGGAAAAGAAAGGGAAAAAAACAATAAAATACAGGCGCGCAGATGTGATTGGAGATAATTTACATGTTGGATGCGTATTGTGCCCCGGCCGGGATCCCGTGGTGACTTTACGGAACCAAAAGCATACACAACACACCCCCACTGGGATTGGCAAGGTGAACACATACACACATACACAAATCTACCCGTGTTAGGACGGGCTAGACAGACGCCGTAAGTTATTGGAACCCGGATATCTGACAAATCCAAAACGTTTGCATTTGAATGGTCAGCGTTGACCACTTAATTTAATACCGCCTGCGAGAAACCAAGGCCGAGCGTAGAGCATGTACGGTGAAACCTTTACACCGAATTACCTTTCCTAAACACAAGTAAGACCGTTTACCTTCCGAACGCGATCCTGAGTACAGTATGGGTACAATAAACGAACTACCGACCGAGCACGATAACCACAAGTACATTTTTAGAGTAAAAAAAAAAAAAAAATAGGATTTTTACACCTCTTCCATCTCGGTAGCGTTGGAAACGAAGGTTAGCTGTGGTGCAAAGTAGCCGTAAGAACTATAAACAACAGCCAAACCTAAGGGCGCACAAAAAGTGACCCAACGATATTTCAGGGACCTGATGGTCGGATAACGCTCAAAGCCTACCAATACTTAACTATGTATTCCATATAGTTGTGGGGAATCTGGCCCAGATGTTACGCTCAACAACGTGACTTCCCAACGGTCATGTCAAGTCATATTTGTGAGTGTATGTGTTTCCTGTACAGGTTAAAGTTGACCCTACCAAGTTCGATCACCTGCAAACGGTTGCATACCTAATACGATTGCAAGGGCCGGTCACACGTCTTAAGCGTAGGCAGGTTTATGCTACTGGTAGTAAATTATTATGCAGACCCCCCAGAGTGGTGTGATTAACGAACGCGTTGCCATTTAAGACTTAAAGGACAAACAATACGGTAATACTCATAGTGTTATTGTTTTCCGTTTCTTATCTCGGACGGATTTTAAGCATAATTTTCACCGTTCCGTCCAGTCCAGACTGTGAAGTTTATCTTTAACACTTTATGGGTTAATTATAACGTATAATGGGTTATGTATGATTGCCGGTCGAAAATCCACATACGGCTACTACATAAATAAATTGCACAACGACATAAGCTACAGAATAATTATTGTTGCTCACAAGTGGTCGTTTAAAACTTATACATATATATATATATATACATTTAAAAACGACCAACTCACGCAAAATCGCTGTTATAAGGAATCAAGAGCTACACACAAGATAATTAAATACAACCGCGCTTTTATTACATTATTAAATTACGTTTTTATTTTAATCATCTCGGTAAATTACACCGACGTTAGTAAAATCTATGACGTTTATTTATCGTGGCTCGTTAAGCAAAACACTTTCCAGAAGCTCAAAGCAACGGTTAGGGAGTTACACCATCTGTCGTTGTGTCACGGCCGCCAAATAAAACATATATTTTTATTAAAAAAAAAAAGGTTGTTCTCGAAATTTATATTACCGGTTACAATGTGTTTTTTGTTTTTTTTGGTCGTATACCATCGCTATCTTTTGAATTTAGAGGGAAAATATCAAACACAAATTTGATTTCCAACGACAGCCGGAAAGTGTCGGCATACAATTGCGTTTAAGAGTATTTGTTGTAGATTTAATATTTTTATATATGTATAGCTAGAGGCGACGATGAATAGTTAAATTTATTCGGAAGTCAACGAGTGAGACTTTCTCTCGACGAAACTACAAACGCGCGTAAAAATATATTGTTAAATGCGTTGGCGATAATTAATTATGTATTTATTCAACAGACGTCTTATTATCAATAGATGCATACGGGTCGTGCCCGGTTAAGAGTGTGGTCATACGAAAGTCGAACGAATTTCGTTGGTAAAGCGA
Organism: Adelges cooleyi; assembly: GCF_023614345.1. NCBI lineage: Eukaryota > Metazoa > Arthropoda > Insecta > Hemiptera > Adelgidae > Adelges > Adelges cooleyi. The sequence continues at coordinate 16,933,555 of NW_026095893.1, forward strand.
ATGACGTTTAGGCGACAAAATAGCACCATCATCGCAACAACAAACGACAGTTGGTGGGAAGGGCACTTGATTGGGTTTAATTGCCTAATTCTTAATCAACAAACTGAACTTTGTGCTACCTTCGAATGCTCGCCACAAGCCTCTGCTGTTGAAAGCAATGACCTGTAATTGCACAAACGCCAAAAATAAGAAAACTTCAAGTGCTCAACAAAAACTGCACTAATGATTTAGGACACAGAAAGTGCAAAATAAATGCATGGGTTTTTTTTAAAGACCACCGAATGCTGACAAATATTCGTTTAGACACGTGCAAATTTATAATTAGAAATTTGTAGTTAGAAAGTGAATTTTATTTGATAAATTATAACTGCTAAAAAAAAAAATATCATTACTTTTATTTTAAATTGTAATTTTTGAAAAACAAAATACATATTTATTTTCAGTTTTAAAAAGGTTCAGGAAATTTAATTAAACGTTATTGAAATTTGTTTAGATCAAAAATGAGTGTTTAAAATACTTTTTTAGTGCATTTTAATTCGTGCCCTAGTGATAATAGAAGTAACGTCACCTAACCTAACCGCACTGTTGCTGCAAGCTTTTCTAAAACAATTATGCATGCAGTTCAAATATAACAACTATGCGTTTAAACTACATATCTAAGTACCATCTATAGATATTATAGCTTCGGTTGTTTCAGATGAATTTTAACATTTATTAGGCACTTTTTTAAAAACCAACAAGTTCTTTATACTTTTTTATGTTAACAAATTTGAGACAATACCGGTGTCGACTATTGTTGGTTATTACAAAAAAACAGCAGCAGGAAAAAACCCTAATTAAAGATGAAGACCCCCCGACCACTTTACCCCCTCCCCCCCCCCTTTGCCGTAACGACATAACGCCCTTGCAGTAGCCTTCATTTAACAAAAACAACAATTTAAAAAGAAAATACAATAATTATTGCACGCATATAACTATACTGTTGCTATATGATAATTATTATTTTTATCATCGAACGTCGTGTTATTTGTTTTGTGCGATTTTAACAAATAATAATAAAATAAATAGAATTAAGAAATCAATCAATTGTTTTTCGGCACATTGCGGTTCTTTGTTTTTGCCGGCGGGTATGACCTTCCGCCAAATTACTGGGCGTCAATGATCTATTCAATATAACTTGGATTTTTTTTTTTTTTGGACTACCTGCGCATACACAACGGCACGCAAAAGTCTGTAAAACTCAAGTACGAACCATGTAATTATTGTTTTTTTTATGAACAGCAAGCGCTATTATCGCGTCACTTGACGGCATCCATTGTATACACACACACACACAGTCTGTCGGATCACTACACTCCACCTTTCCTCCTGCCATGAACTTGAAACTTCAATAACTTCAAAAACAGTTATCCAAAACTGGTTATCGGCCAGTCAACATTTAAATAGATCACAGAAACTTTATGAAAAACATTGAATTTTTTTAATTAAACCCAGTGAGATGTTGAGTTGTCCATAATAAAAAAAAAATCACCCTGTATATTGGATTGAAAAATGTTTTGTTTTTTTTTTTCAATAATTTTTATTTGAAATTAAATAATCAAAATAAAGTTGAAACAAAATTATTAACCACTTCCTGGCTAACTATACTAAATACACTAGCCAGAGCCAGAGCGCGGAGTGCGCAAACGATAATAATTCAATAGGAATAACATGTGAGTATAAAAAAAACAAGCCAGCTTAAAAAACAAACGCACACGGGTAAAGTGGGTAAAAAACCCATCGAACTTTGCGGTCCAAGCGATACGTACCTACTGGGGAAAGAGCACATAAGTCATAATTATGGTGGATAGTAAAATATAAATAGTACATTTTATATCCGGCGCGCTTTTACCATTAATACGATGTCGCGCACTCGTATATTAAATTTATTAGAAGCCTCGAAATTGAACAGCCGGAAACGTGCCGTGGTCCAACCGGGTCCTTTAATTCGTTAAAAATTACCGGCCTCCGGTTATAATTTGAACCGTGACCGAGACTTCACTTCTGTGTTGTCTTTTGGCTGTTTACACTGAATTATAGAAAATTGTCGAGTAGCATTATTTTTTATATATTTATTATACATTATTAAGGTTTTTTTTTTTTTAACCAGTGAAATCGTGAAGACTCCTCTGTGATTACCGCGGGTCAACTACCTTATAAAGAGATGAAAAAAAAATACAACTAATAATAAAATAATATACACATTACACACTTGGTTAGTTGGTAGAGAAAAAAAATTAACTCATGGTCTTCTGGTAAACGCCATCAGGATGTTTCTCACGTGTAAGCCAACACGACTGCGACGGGATGTACTTTCCTGTTTCCAAGCGTGCACACCCCTTCCAACACACCCTTCAGAGATTTTCCGGACGACCCCTTTGGCCTGAGGGTAAGTAAACGCATTATTTAGATAAGGTAGGGGGGAATCGATTACAGAATTCGATTTGTAAAATAAAAAACAAATTTTTGTTTCGCTGCCGAAGGGCAACAGTATGGTTTTTAATGACTGCCGTTTGTTATTTTTGTTTTCCTTTGATAATATATTAACGAAATTCTCAGCCGTGTGCGCAAACAAAACGATTGTTTGATTTCAATTAGAACTGCCCTCCGTATGAAACCCACCGGACCGTTGGTAATGTGATGAGGCGCACAAAAAGGGATATAATATGTCAGCATTGTCTGCATGTGCTCTTCGTTTATTGTAAACATATACCCAAGTTCAACGGTCAACCCACGATCGCGCCCTCGTCTAGGGGAGGGACTTTTAAAATCCGGAATCATCCTCAAAAAAACAAAATAAGTAGACTTAGTTTTCAATACGAATCCCGAATTTGTCAAGGGGTTGAAATAGTTTACAGAAGCATTTGATAGGAGACCAAAACATTATTTTTATTATATTTTCTCACATTAAACTGAATTTTTTTTTTTATTATTTTATCTCCATTTAGGCTTATCGGTTCCGTACAAAGAGCATGTCTTAAGAAGACACTCCCTTCTTATTAAGGCGTTCGGTGTAGGCAATTTAGTGCAACGACTAAATTCAACGCTACAATATTGCATTTAATGTATTTTATTCGTATATAGTACCTATATTTAGGATTCTTCCATTTTCATACAAAAAAAAAAGCCTTCTTTTTAATAATGAAGATGATAGAAAATAGTTGTACAGCTTTTTGACACACATATTATATTATATTAAGTCCAGCTATACCCATTGCCCACTCGAATGATACAAGCCGAATACCGTCTTTTTCCTCTTCTAGTTTTCTCTCTCTTTACGACATAATAATATATATATTTGCCACGATGCGTGTGCGGAATCTTTAGCCTGGATGATATCTCTCCGGCCCGCACAGACAGAGAGACACTATCTTTCACTTCATCCCCTTCTTTCTCCCTGGAACAAGCATCACGTATTATGTACAGTACTCCATCCACGGCGGTGTTATATGCCGGTCACGTGCCTTCCAAGGATAATATTATTTAATAAAGCTCCGGCTCGTCTAGAGTCGACTTAAAAATGATATCTGCGACATACCGATCGTTCTGAGTGTTTTTAAATGGAGAAACCTATCCGCCGTACGTGTCCTAAAAATAATGTCCATCGTACAAAGGAACGTCCCGATTGCGGCCGATTCTAAATAATATGATTTCTTCAGTCGTTTATTGTTATATTTTGCGAACCAAAGAAAGTATAGCCCGTTGGAATACCAATGTCGAGGCCGGGGACGACAACTCTGAAATAACCCCCAACGGCCATGAAGGCGAATCTGCCAACCCCCGGTAAGTTATCTCTGGAAAACGCCTGCTATTAGCGACTGAAAAAAAAAAATACTAAATAACTTCAATCACATCAAGGATAACGTCGCGTTCCAGGAATATGCCACAATAATTATTATCATTGTTGTAGCCGACCATGTGGTCGTTTAATTGAGTTGTTTATTCTGTGTGCATATTATTGTTCAATGCGTACATACAACAGAGACGACATACCAATTGCGTTCACTCGGTTAGTATGCATTCCGCCAGAACAATCCCCAGTTTCCATTTTTGTCTGAAAATCATTAACCAATAGCAAAACTCTTCTGTTTTTTTTTTTTACACAAATAGAAGTGACAATGGCCGGTGAAGTACTAAAATGCTAATCTCTATGTAAAAAGAGTTCAAATCCTTCATCGATTACATCAATATTGTTAACCTTGTTAGGTCAGGAGTTTAGGATGTGTTCGTCCTAAAGCCGCCACAAGATCTAGAACACAGTCTACGGTAAGTTGTGTTTGTAGACATTTGGGATAGGTTAAGTTAAGTTTGACCGGCACCCGACTACATGGAAATTCACTTAATACACAATGTGGGTTAGATCTGTTTTTAATCGGTTTGGGCTAGTACATGTCAATTTTTAACATTTCCTAGTAAATGTCGAGGTTTGGATGTGCATGGATTGTGAAGCTCAGAACAACAATTGGAATTAACTACATAATTAAATCCAAGGCAACACGCACATATATTATATATGAGTCTCAATAATATATATATTTTTAACAATTGCATAGCAATGTTAACCCGACGTGTTAAAACACATGTACACAATAATTCTTTACATTCTTCGTACGGTCCGGACAACACACGTTGTACGATACAGACATATTAGGATAGTGGACAAACGAAGAATTTAGCATTTTCATATAGGTACACACGGTTTCGGTTAGGTTTTTGCGAGGTCAGCTGGTTGAAGAATTTTTTTTTTTTGAAAAAAAAGTTTTTAGAAGTCGAGAAGTTGTCGCACTGAATACACACAATGCTATATACTTATATAATACCCTTATATGTGTATATGCAACGAGCCAAATGGTTTTGCAACGAAGACACTGCACACGCAAGACCTTGGCTTTGGGTTCAGACGGTTTATTCTTCAGACCGATACATAATTGACGTGCATATTATACGGCTATATAGTAATGTGTGTGTATAAAAGGGTGAAAAACAAATATAATTAAGCCGTCTGAAACGAGAAGCCAATAATTGCCAGTAAACCGAACATAAAAAATGTTTAAAACCCATTAGTGTAACACAATTTCACGCCGATTTGAATTGCCACCGGTTTCCTCTTTTTAATACACAAGTATACAATATACATGTAATAGTTAACTCGACCGGACTTACTCGCTCTTACTGGAAGTCGCTGTTAATATAAATAATCATTTAAAATAGTAATAAAATGAAAAACAAACAACACCAAATCGGTCTGGTCGGCCAGCACTTTATACAAGCTGTGCTGCGATAATTCTAATGTATTTTGTATTTAAATTATTATATTTAGCCGTTGTACGGGCCGAGAGGTGTCGAGCAATTAAACTCAAACGAATTATATTATATTATTGCCTTCGCGGGGCTTAGTTTATTTTATTTTTCATTTAACGACAACCGATAACAATACAAAAACAAACACTCGAAAACATAATATTATTATAATAAATACGGATTAGGTATTTTATTTTATTATTTTTTTTTTTTTTGGAGAGGGATTATCTGGTTGCATTCAGATTGAACCGTTATAATAGTATGGTACAGACCAGAATAAGATATAGTTATGACCGGTGTCGACACTTTAAAGTAACAGCTATATTGATTTTTTTTTTTTTTGGGGGTACACGTTTTTTAACAGTACAACTAATCGATCCATCAACGGATATAACTCTGACCCGACGGTAGGTCTGATGGGGTAGTTGAGTGTGGAATTTTGTTTTTTCTTAAAGACTTTACGGTTCACAGGACCGTGGCCTAAAGACCGTGTAGATAGTTATTACGATACAGCCATCGTTTATAGACGGAATGTGTTGAATACTTAATTGTTAATAATAAATTGTGCTCGCCCCTTATCCGTGTCCCATACACGTGTGAATGGAGCTGTTAATGTATGAAAATATTATGCGTGTAATACTAACATGTCATACGGTATAATGTATTTATAACGTCAACGTCTCGACAAGTAAGGCTTTGGTCCGAAAGAGATTAGTAGTGTAATATGGCATTTCAGTAATATGTGTCGCGCATAATATACTCAGTGAAGTACATAATATCGTTTACGATTAAACTGGACGGCCAGATTATAATGTGAAATTCATCCACTTAGTGTCATTCAATGTTATTGAGTTTCATTATCTGGTCGGGTTGTTCGCCGACACCGAGCAACCGTCCAATCAACTATTCAGCACTATTGTATATAGGCATCGGTTATTTTTATAATATTAAAAAAGGAAGTTTGTATTTGAGCAAGTAGTCCTAACTAAGTTTTGTACAAGTTTAGTTTGTATTGCCTAACTGGATTGAATATTTGAGTAAATTTCTCTAAAATCAAAATGTTTTTATTACTGTTAATACTGTTACAGTACAGTGTAGGGTGCTGATTGACAGATGTATCAATTTTTTTTTTTTTTTTAAGGGGGTAATGTCTTTTTTTTCAAGCCGAGACCTATAGCCGAAGCGGTGATATTTGATCGCCGGCGGGATTTAAAACCCTGAGGCCTTAATTCCCCCCCCCCCCGTATGTTTCATAAGCGACACGATAGAATTATGTAAATATATTTAGTATTAATAGATATGCGCTCAGTGAATAGAATCCCCGTTTTTTATTGTGTAGAATAATATGTTTTATCTCATCCGATATCGCATATTAAATTACGGACGGTTCGTTTTTTTTAAACATTTATATGCATAATTTGTTAAAAGGAGCAAAGCGAGGTCCGGTCAAATACTATTTTCAACGTTGAATAAAATCATTATTTACATTTAACAACGTTAAATCTATTTTTCACTCAAGAGAACAACTATAGTGTTATATAACGATATTACCCAAGAAAATGTGTGAAGATCCATTAATAGGTACCAATGCTAGATCATATTATTCCAAAAAAAAAATAAATAAAAACAACAACAGATTACGTTTCGTTGAATCTGTTTAATCGTGTAGGAAGTATTTATTTTAACAAAATTAATACATTTTAATATTGTTTTTTTTTAAAACTATTTAACACTTAAAAACTAACCTAAAACTCTTGAAGGAGACCGTGTGTAAGTATAACTATAAATAATCCTATTTCCATAATTAATGTGAACGCGTAATTCGCTTGCAGGTGTTTTAATGGTCGACGTTGAGTTTTAATTACGCCGATTAACATAAAGCCCGTCAACAAAATAAATTCAAGAAGCTTGTTAGAAATCAAAAAACAAAAAGGCAACGCAGCGAGAACGGAGAATAGGGGTTAGTGGGGGGGGGAATCCCAAGTCTGTTGCATAGCAATTATTAAGACTTAAAGCTATAGAGTGACTCTGGAAAAAACGCGCAGATCGATAAAATTCAGTCCTGACACAAAATCGACAAAATCTACTAGCTATAATAATATTACCAACGTTATATATTTTAAAATACACAGTACAAAACTAAATACAGCATAACCGCGTTGTTTTTGACGGTCCAAAACAGATAGGAAGTACGCAGAGGGGAAAATACCTATAAAACGCTTAAATTATACATATAATTTTGTTTTTGTAATGGACGTGTAGACCGGCAACTAGTTATTATCATTCCTATATTCGATACAAATATTGAATTAGAGCTAAATATTACCAGTGTTAACACCGGAATAGCTGGATGGCTCTTGTGTGGTTATTATAAGTAATTGATTTCGAAGATAAAGCATAATATACTCTATATATATACATGGATATCGTAGACATTATAATAGCTGTCGGTATAAATCGTTTTGTAATAAAATTATATATAAAAAAAAACAAATCTTCGGTTTCACTTAATCATAATATTCCAGTGTTTGTACATGCTTCCGGCACAACTTCAACCCTCTTCTATTCCGTGACAACATCATAGCTGCTCTACAAAATAACGCATATTCTAGCTTAGCCACTAGAAAATGTCGTTACACTATCTACGATAACCGTTGACAAGCTTCGGAGTCCAAACAAGACACAAAAAGGACATCAAAGGAGAAGATTCGGTTTCACGGTAAACCCGAATTTAAGTGTCTCGTTTGCACTTGTAAACGTAAAGATCTAATTAAACTATCTTGTATTTAGAACTTTTCATTTTGAAATCCGTCTTATAGAATTATTTACCATTTAAGAGTTACAAGATACTAACACAAGTAAATGAACATATTGAACTTCGACAAAAACTATATTATATTCTAAACAATTATGTTTATTATTATTATTATTATTTGAATTATTACTTACGGAGTTTATGATGTATTACTAACTATTATAACGATTTGAACATACCTGCAAAAAAAAAGAAGTATCATTAGTACGAATTTAAATATAAAAAATAAAACAATTACAGAAGGTGATTTAATCATTTTTGAAAAATTCCCAAACCATTTTAGTTTTAAATGGTTAAGTGAATACACCAAGAATTGTAGCAAAATAGTATACTGAAATCAATTAGCCACAGTAGCGATTTGAGCGTTTCAAACAAATACGGTCAACATTTTCGAAGATAACCAATCACAATGTGTTCCCTATTACCGCCTAGTTACATAATAATACATGTATTGCATACTATGAATACCAATCACAGGTGTACCGTTAGAGGGTAGGCGCATCTAGAGGGGGTGCTAGACCAGTTCAAATCCTTCTAAACTCGTTCAGGCTCCAAATAAATGTCAGCAACCACACAGACACGGCCCCGAGTAAGGTTTATAGTTTTAACTGAAATTCTGAGGGAGCTAATAATAAAGAAAAATATAAACTGCTTAACATAAAACTCGCCATCGAGCGAGGCCTATACGATAATTGCAGGGCTCACATAGGTGTATTCATCGCTTGCCGAACTTGTCGTGCATCGTTTAATATCGAATTTAATATATTCGACGCGCGATGGACGGCGGAAAATAATAATTATTGATTTAATATTATCGATATTTTCTATAGTAAGTATAGTTATACATTATAGTTCTTCCACGGTTATCGAAATTACTTAAGTATTATGGTAGCACATTTTACCAGCGGGCGCTAACCGGTACGTCCGAATCTTGACTGTCTATATAATAATAATTTCGGCTTCTGTCCCGGCCCTCCCCTCCCCACCCTCCGGGCCATCGCCTCATAGTATTATAATGATGACGAATGACTTATTTATTAAATATAATAATAACGAGGAATTCTCGGACCAGGAAAAATATTAGCCGTCGTCTGCGTGGACGTTAATCAGTCATTTCCCTTGTGAAATTTTTTTTTTTAATTTATTTTTTTTTCAAAACGCCATTTAGCATAACATTAAAAAGCGTTAAGTCGAATGGCGCGCGCACACACAAGGGACTCCGCCGAACGGGGTACGTGGGCATTACCCCCCCCCCCCAATTTTCATCCAGCCCATGCCCCGAGGGCGACCTAACCGACGAAAATCCGGTCCCGAAAAAACACAGATTTATTATGCCGTCTAATAGCTGTTATTATCGTCATCGAATACAGGTAAATCTTGTAGCGGTTAGTATAATAATATATTTTATAATCTGTTATCATTTTATAACGATTATCATTATTATATTATAACGATATTATGTTTACATACATATAGAACATCCTAACATAACATTTTCGCTCTATGTAAATATTCGGCCGGCACTGGCCCCGGAGGGTAACCACTCGATATTGCCTAAGTATTATTATTGTTATTCGGACCAACCGCTAATTAATATATACGCACAACATATTGTATGTATATACATACAGACACTACCTATATTATACTATAAACCGTTTGCAAGATGTTGTTGTTATTAATGTTTTCGGTGTCGTCATACTTCTTATGGTTGTAGAACAAACTAGGCGCGTAGAGAACGTCGGCCAAATTGTTCAATGAGATCACTTTTAATGAAATACCAAATAAGAGAAATAACAGTACAAATTATTGCTAAATATAATACGCAAACAACCGTCGTCACCATACAGATCACTTTGATATTCTCTTCAAGTACATATTCAAACAGTATAGCATATCCTATTCATTTTAGGAATGTCTCTACGACCAAACAACCAACACTAATAGCATAAGATTTTCGATCAAATGCCGTTGGTTAGGTTAATAGCACAACCAGGTTAGGTTAGGTATTTGTCTCTCATAAGAATTGTGAATAAGCAATATGGACACCACATTTTTGTTAACATTGCAAGTGTTCCTTTTGATTTTATCTATTCTGCTGTGATGTTAAAATAATAAGAAATGATGAGGTATATTTTTAAAATAGAATAACGAGAAAACCATACTATGATTATTGTTGGATAGGGTTGATTATTGTAGGCATATTATACTGAAATTCAATGTTTGGTGTTGGAGAGTGCCTTAAAAGCAAAGGAGGCTTGTATCGACAAAATATCTTTAACACAAAAGAAATGTACCAATAGAACCGGTTGATACATTAATTATACAGATTAAATTGGTTACCACGTAAAAATAACCGTGTGTAATTTCACTGATTACTTATAAAGAGTGTAAATACCAGGAAAAATTAACTTTGTCAACAAAATTACAGTTAAAATTTGTATTCTTTAATCCTGTATCAACCAATTTTGATCGTACTACGTAATTCAATTACAAAAAAATAAAACAAATGTCCCGTTAATTGAACTTGACACAAGCCCGAAGTAGGTGACGTAGGTCTGGTACTATCACCCTACCACAACAGCAGCAGCACGAGTGCGGCTATAATTGAAATATTTTTATGGAGATTCCGATGTGTACGCATTGAAGTCTATTAAATTAAGACGTTCCGCGAAATCCGAAACGAGTCCCATTAAAGTTGATTATTTCGTCGGAATCCACCGTATACGATATTCGGCGAGGACCTTCATATCCCATCGTTTAAGTCTCGACCGGCCTGCTGCCGTACATACACTATTAACGTACCTATTACTGTGGCTGTGTGGTTTCCGTCCGAACGACGACAATGCATTTATTATATTACAATATAATATTATACAATATAGCACCTGATCAACACCGTAAAAACGATAAACCGCGTACTCGGATGACGAAGCCCGTTCAAGTCCAATTATTTATTTATTTTTTTTTTACCCCGAACAGATGTCACTGCGGGCCGACTCGTCTCGGGTTAAACGAGGTTTTTCGAAATCCCATAATAAGCTTATTAGTCCCCCCGAGAAAAAAAAAACATTTCCAACAACAGCTATGTACTAATGATGATACTCGATTCCGATTACTGCTGCGGTCGGCCACGTTAAACCGAGTCGTTGTCAAAACCGCCAAAGGGGAGGGGGACGGGATCGATCGGAAACACACTACACGTAGGGCAATTTCACATGTCATATGTATGCGCGTGCATTGCTGTATAGGTATATGGGAAACCGCCGGCTAGAAAAATGTGCCTAACGAGGTGTGACAATTAGCAATAACCGCGAACCCCCCTCCCCCTGGGCATCGAATCTGCTTGTTCCGGGGCGGTACCCCGAAAAGGTGTTTTTAATTTCAGCCCCGCCGACGCCGCTGAAATTAAATGTGATTTTTTAAAAAAATGTTTTCCTAATACAGGTAAAAAGTCAATGAAGATTTTAACGAGCAAACGTGTCCTCCCTCTTTTTCGTCCGTAACAATGTAAAATAATAATAACGTGTTGCAACGACAACGGCCGGTACACCCGTAACGAGTATATCTCTAATATAATATTGTGTACGATATATTATACATATAGGTATACTATGTGTACCCGCAAGTCCATCACGGATCGGCGAGTCATTCCCGGCGGGTAGGTTAGGAGATACAGCAGAAGATAACTACTATCCCGGTGGAACTGACATAATAATATTTTTTTAAAAACGGCCATTGCCGTTGATAACGTCCGTTGCAGCGGTTTATTCGGGTTGTCGAGTTTAATTATTTTTTTTAGGGTTTTATTCTTTTATCACACACACAACGATGCGGTCCAGACGTTTCTTTTTTGAAACGCACACGCCCGGATCGTTTTGTTCGTTTGCGGTTGGATTTGACAGCCTGTAATTTGGTCGTCTGTGGCATGTACATGCGGTGTACTGGCGAGTATATAATATGCATAAACGCGCGCTCCTAAGGTCGTGGGTCGTTTGTAGAATAGTTAGAAGAAGGGAAATGAATTAATTTCAACTTTTGCCTTTTGGGACGCGTTAAACGAGTGGAAAATAATAATAAAAATATATTATACGTTATACGACGACGACACGTAGGATTCGGACTGGATCGTTGGATTTAAGTGCCACATAACGTACGGATCGACACCGGGTCGGTCGATTGCCTGCATAATATTAAAGAAAAAATAAAATACCAACGCACAGCAATAAACATTAATTTTGACGACTTTTTTATGGAAATTCGGAACGAGAGGTGAACTAAAATAAAACCCGAATTTTTCTACTGTGAAGCGGGTTTTTTTTTTTTTTTTGCAAATTATTAGCTAAAAAATAACACACCGCCGTAAACGTCTCCAATGTTGGCACGACTGACGGCACACGATTTGGCGTACTAGTGACAATGTTTTCAAAATAATTACCCAAAATTTTTTCAGCCGTCACAACCGATTTGTTTTTATTGCCTGAGAACGAGACGGCGACAACTCGTGTGACTCACGGATAGACGTTTAATCGTTTCCTCTTAACGTGAAGACGCGCGTGCTGAGACTTTGAGTCATACTGTGTGATTGATATAATATAGTACCCCCGCCCCCAACCCCTCCGATCACTGAGACGTAATACTGATTCGTCATGTATCTGAGATTGTCCATGTGAATTAATATGTTGTAGGCATGATCGCGCGGACCGGATAGCCGTTAAGACATAATTCCCCACAACGATTCCGAAGCCAAAAGACAATTTTTATCTTATCAGATCGAAACGAAGGATAATATTACGGATTTGGAGACCACTCGACGTACCGATTGTCAAATACGACGCCAAGGAGAAATAATACCATTTGTTTAACATGAACAACTGTCATTCGCATTATCGTCCAGTGGCGTTATTTGAGGGGGCGACAGGGTGGGAATTTTTTCTGCCCCCTCCCCTTATTGTCAGCGGTCCGGTGACTGGCCGGGTACATGGGTCGCTAACCATAAGCTATCCTACTAAAAAAACAATTTTAAGCACAGTATTGTCTTCTCAATTATTTTATTAATGCCTATTTATCTACAGTTCTGCAGACCTAGATGATTAATAGGACATTTCATGAGAAGAGAGAAATCGGAAGCCGTAAGAATGGTATTAAAAATAAACTTATAATGAAAGAAGGGAAGAAAAAGATTGAAAAACTGGCGGTTGGATGCGTATGAGGACTGCTGGTGTATGCGAGGACGACGGGGTGGGTCGTGTCAAGTTACAAGTAAAAGTTTAAGACAAGAGTGGCGGACCCTTAAAAGTTGACACGAAGGCGAAGGATAAGAAGACTGGCTTGAGTTCACATCAAAGCGTTTATATGAAATTGATTGCAACACCCAATCATTGTGTTTGTGATTGGTGTGTACTCATTTTAGTTTTAGATTTTTGAATGAGCTTGGTCAAAACTTGTAATAACGTTATTGTCTTCCGTTTTTCTTTTCACTAATCCTAATTATTTTGATCACAATTGTTCTTATTTATAAATCAAATTTCTTCAACATTAACGACATTTTAAAATCAATAGTATCTTCCTATAAATTTATATGTGCAAAAATCTTCATAAAAAATTCTAACTTAAACCAAAGTGACGGTATCAACAATATTTTTTCTAGTCTACGGAGCGATAATTACTGTACCGCTATTAAATGTTCATACATTTCATACTGCCCCCCCCCCCCCCAGTTGTTTCATTGTCATTGAAATTTCAACAGCCTCTTAAATCAGCAATTCCTCTTTGGCACGCCTCGTACCCAGTTGACAATTTTCCTGTCATTAGCTATATAATTCTCTTTCAAAACTACTGCATTCAATCATCATGCTATAGTCTTATTATGTGACATACTCGGATACTACAGTTCAGCGTTGTATCATGTACATTCAAGTCTAAACGATTGTTGACATTGTGACCAGAGTGACGAGGAACTATTACACGTCCGCGACATTAATCGGCGTCTTATCTCAATCCATTTACTTTCGGATAAACTTCTTCTGCATTTTTTTTTTTTCCTTTGCACTTTATTGGCGGCGGTCGACCTCTGCCGTAGCCGAGTGCATTATAGGAATGCCACAGGACCGACCAGGCAGTTGCCAACTGTGCTACGGCATTGGAATTATAGATTCGAACGGCGACGACGGCAGCGAGATCGAAACAATTATATAGCGTCACGCGGTGGAAAGAATAAGGTAAAAAAAGGGAATCTTACAACCAGAAATTACATACTACTCTCTCGGTAGTCGGCGGCGGAGTGGTGGAAAGAAGTTCTCTATATTTGTTAAAAAAAAAAAAAAAAAACAACGAACGGCTAAAGGCGGCGGAAAAGAATGAAAAAAAAAAATAAAAGACACAGAAGAAGTCTACCGCCCTCGTGGAGTAATTGTCACCGGACAAGAAGACAACGAGTATAGGATACCGATAAGGAGAGGTAGGGGAAGGGTATGAATTCTCGGTACGTTATGTCGACTCGTCTATGTGATTTACAAGTAATTTTAGCGGATGTTTGATTTATAAATCCCCGGGAATGCGCCAACGTGCATCCGAGGACAGGCGAGGCAGCGGCGTCGGTGATAACGTCACAAGTGTTTTGTCTCGACGGCGAGATTGCGATCGTATAATTGTTTTTCTCCTTATATTATAATAATTTATAGTAGATGACCGACCGGCACCCAATACGTGTCGTCGATCAAAGGACTGGCCGTGGAGTGTAGTTTGAACGGAATATCCAAGGTTGATCGATTTGCCAATCATATATTAGCGATTCCGACAAAATAATTTCTTATGTTATTATTTATAAAACATTGTTTGACGGGGTGAGGGCAAAACACATATTATCTTTAGCGCCTAAATAAACCCTCTATGTGACTACACCAACTAAAGTGGAAATCATTATTTTAACAAACGATAAAGCATAATATTTTTAAAACGACCTTGATGAAATGTCCACGTCAAGAGTTTAAACTAATTTATACAGTTCATATACAATCTATCGGTGCGGGTCGTTATACCTACCTATTTTAATTTCATGCGAAAAAAATAACTGTGTGAAATTTTTTCGGTAGCCAGTGCGTTTCGCCGTTTGCTAATGTATAGTCGAGGTATATAATATTATATGTATAGAGTTAACACACGTGCCCGCGTTATGCGGATAATAAATGTGTAGATAATTTCGTGTGCGAGAAGATATTTAAATAATTATCGTTGGGCGTATATTATGTTAGTATACAAAATATACAGGCCGAATTTATTCAGAATAGTCGCTATTGATCATGCTGGTGTTTTAGCCGAGTGCACTGAGACTGAGTGTAACCTGCAATAGGTGTGTACTTCTTGACAAGAATTTCTTGTAGTTTTCATCAACGCCGTCTTAACGGAAGATTCCAAGTGATAACCCGTCGTCGATTTGGCGGAAAAACAAAATATGACCGTGTACATGTTTACCGCGCGTGCCAAACCAAATTCAACCCCCTATAGCGTGGGAGGATACAACACGCACTCTGCCGTCGGTCATGATTCACATACACTAACACGGTAAAAAAGAAAAAAACCGGAGATTAAAAATCAATCGAGAACAATAAACCTATTATTATTACACAGTCTTTGTCGACGCCTAACATAAACAACGCGAGCGCACACGCTTCTCTTCTCTCTCTCCTCCGCCTTTTTTATATGTATATATATATATATGTATGTAATTTTTTTTATTGGAAAATCGCTGGGGAGATGGTTGTTAAGTTTCAATTTCAAGAGAAAACAATAAAACAAACAAAAAAAACATACATTTTACGGAGCGTCGACAATAAAGAAACACACGGCTACGGCGAGAGCGAGGAAAATTTAATATAATCATTTTTCTTCTCTGCAAACGTTCAACGTTTAAACTCCACGGTATACAGCGATATAATAATATACATATACTATATAATATTACGATATTATATTATAGTGTGTGATTTATAATAATATTATATTGTAAGTACATATTGCTCTGTGCGTCGATATTCCTCGAGACGCTTTCGTATAACCGTGCCCGGGTGAGTGGCTTCTCGGTTCACGTGTGTGGCTATATTAAATAGTTGATTGGTAGTAATGGGATTTTAATTTAAATTCATGACTAATGATTTGTGTTGCACAAGAAAATCCGGACGACCACGTTTAAGTTGTTTTCCAATTTCTTTTCGGACCGATTATTTACATATTATACGCCTATAATAATATTATAATATTGTGGTATAACTGCCGCCAAGCACGCTCTATACGAATAGACGATGTTTGTGTAATATACTATAGTAGCTGTAAGAATTTTAATTGACAGTTTACAAAAAAAAAAATAGCTTGGTCTATGTCCTATAACGTAACACTTATTGATGGCGAACGATTTAAATTTATATCGCACAACTTGTCCTAAACGAACTCCCGTTTACACAAATAAACTGTAGAGTGTAGCTTTTACGGTGATGGACAGGTCGTTATGGAGTTGTATTACCTGAAAAGGGCCTAAATGCTACTACTTCTAACTAAGATAGTAATCCAAATGCCAGTATAAGTGAACTGTTATTAGACAAGCTCTAACTGGTGCTGTGCAGCACCAGTCAGTCACTTTCGGTAGTCTGCTCTGACCCAAGCTGCATCAAAGACATAAGTTCAGAAATAAATATACATCTGACAAATTCCTAATCCTCTGGCATTATTCTCTAATCGTCGACCGACGCCGTTTTGTAGCCTAAGTGTTTTTCAGTTTGCGCATACCCTTGGGCTGGACTCTACCGGTGTGTGCTATCTAAAGCACAGGGGCCAGTGCTATGTCAGTACAAATATGAATGGCAAACGACAGACGTGTTCGGTGTGAACGCGGTTGCCCGTCGAACAAGAGCCTCCGGTGTCGCCCACGCGGGTCGTGAGCCTCGGACACGTCGGTATCCTCCACCCCGGGGGCTGAGGTGACGATCACACACAAGGCAGATGTGCCATGTGCTACCGGACCTATTGTTATAGTAATATATTGTGTTACCGTACCGCGTGCGTGGGACCCGACGGTGTTCAATTAAAATCCGATATACTCATTATATACATTATCGTTGCGTGCAAACCGCGGATCGTGAGGGGGGGGGGGAGCGCGGTCTCTTATATTATGCTGTGGTATAAGATACCATATATAAATGAGCGTAAGTCGTCGTCGTCGTCGATGATTATTATTATTATTATCTCTTGTATAACTTATAGTATGTACGATTACGCGCGGTGCCCAAGGTGCCAAGGACTATAGGAAAGTGAAGCGCGTTGAACTTAATTATAGTGTAAAGACGTGTTAGGGTACCAGAGTCTTCTTTGCCTTACACTCCCAAATATATAGGGTCGGCCATCCTAGTCCTGCGCCTACATAGAGCTCGATCTTCTACAGCTCATTCAATCGCCCCAGCTATCCTGATATCACTCTCTATTCATTTCTAGGGTACCAGAGTGAACAAGAAATACCAGACAAAAAAGTTTGGTGTCTACATCCCGTAGTAACGCTTGTGGCCTTGAAGAAAAACGGCTAACTTTTTATGTTTGGAAGTGCACTCCAGTGTTATTCAACTCAAATTATTTTACATTGTCATTGTTTCAGGCACACGTTAAGCAAACCCAATCATCAACTACTAAGCTATTACAACTGAACCAGTGTCCGTTTCCAATGGATACAACTTACAGACTAATGCTGCAGTCCAACCTCCCCTCCCACCCAGTTTGGTAGAAATTTTAACCACCACCAATTTCAAAGTCGATTAACGCAGTGTCCTCGCGCACGCACAAAAATAAACGATAACTTTGAGCATCGCTAAACCAATACAATGTGCTCTAAATAAACGAGATCCGACAATAAGGAATTCTTTAGATTCGACCAAATCGACTTCCGCATCAACGACTCCGAAAGAAATCCACACTACACCGGACGGACCACGTTTTGATGTCAGCACATGTACAGACATAATTGTTATGAAGACGGATGGACCGAACCGGGGTTTGTGTAAAGAAATAATTTAATAGAGCGGTTAAAAACGGACAATTACCGGCGCTACCACTATTATAGGGACCAACGATTCTACACTGTGTGTAAGTCACAGTAAAAATAAGGAATACTCAGTGAAGCCTAATACGAGTAGGTAATACTGTCAGCTGCAGATAAACAAACTCAAGTGGTTCTGACAACAGGTTTATAATAATTACTAAAAACCAAAAAAAAAAACAAGTGACACTTTTTTAAAAGTTTTAAATGATAAAATATTTATCATTAAAACTGTTTTTCTAACCAACTTTGTTTTATAATGTTTTGTCAATTTTTAAAAAAGATAACATATGAAGAAAACTAACAAATGCCGTTCATAAGAAAACGTTGAGGAAATAATTGTCTTGTAAATTAATTTATACTCTTTTGATTTTCAGCAGTCACCACAACATTAATACAATAAATATTATTCTATTTGTTTTTTTATCAAATATACATTAACGGATGGGTTAATAATAACTTTTTTTTCACAAAATATGTTATTGTTTTTATACGCGAATGTTGACAAAAATAAGAAAGTAAATATAGCTGACCAATTATACAATAACACACAATATACACTTGCATCTCTTGCTGTGTTATTTATGTGGCACGTGTTTGTGTTTTGGCGACTTTGGAAAAAAAAATGAAATCTAGCAACTTTTTGTTAAATTAAGCGAATCGAACGGATTGTTCGATACGGCTCATAAAAATAACATTAGAAACTAATCCTATTGTTCCAAAATGGATTACACTTTATTTACAATTGTATAGTATTAAAAAAAAATTCCAAACTTCATAGTAATAAAAAAATTATCATGTCAATTAAGTTAAATAATTTTATAATTTGATTTTATTAAAACATAAATAGACTGCCTAATGTCATTGGGTTGTCAATCCAATGTCAGTTGGGAACAGTCTTAAATGTGTAAATTAACCAAGGCCTCATGGTAACAGCTATGTAAATTTGGGTTTTATAACAAATTATATAAAACACAAACGGCCATTAATATTAGTCTGCATTCGTTAGATAACTGAAGTGTGTTAGTTTTGAGGGTGGTGTAATTTATACTGCCTTGGATGAAGGACCGGCAAGAGGAGATATGGTTGTATGGATTTTTAAATCGTCTGCCTAGTAAAATGTACAACTGTGTGCACGTGTTCAGTTTTTCGTTTACGTCCAATCGATAAGTTGCATCTTCAGAGTTGTAAGACACTTATAACGGGAATCTTGGCTTTTTGCTCGACTGTTTGCTAACATCCCAATCTCTGTTCAGTTACATCAAAACAGTGACAACAATTGAAATTTGTTCACCTCCACCAAGAAATTACAACTAAAACTGTAATCTTGGCGCACAAACTTTTTTAGTTTAGCTCGAAGACATCCTAAACAACACGTTAAGAAGCACCGAATGTAGTGTTAATTAAAAACCGACAACTACTGCAGTACCCATTCGAAATTGTTTGTAATGTAAGACTTCCCTTTGGTAGTTTTTTTTTTTTAAATTGGATGTCTCGCTTTAGGCATCGGGGCAAAGGTGTCGTGTTACGAATAATAAAAAAAAATGAAAAAAACAAATGTTTTCAGCGTCACTCGAACAGATATAAATTATATCCCGTCCTGTTCGATAACGGATATCCCTGATTGGAGGATCGAAAAAAAAATATATACATTAATAATAAGTGAACAACAAGCGCAAGACAAATCGTCGGACGTTCGTGAAACATGACTTGGACGCACGAGGGAAAAAAAATAATTTCATATTATATTGTATACAATTTTTTTTTTATTTTACAGCGACAGACCTACCGGGACGTCATATGCACCCGTGACGCTGATCCGAGTTGACCGTAACAAAATGGGCACGGGATCTCGCAATTTCACACCGAATCGTCAAACTTGTAAAAAAACAACTAATAGAATACAAAAGAAAAAATTGTATAAAATAATAATTCAATATTTCAACAACAAAAAAAATTGATATTTTTATTGCTCTCGACCGTTGCCTTTTTATATATATAAATATATATATTTAACTGTACAACAAACAACAATGGCACCGAGGACCACCTCGGTAACCGTATAATTAAACATCAAATTAAATTCCTTTTTTTTTTTTTTATCTCCGTCCGGGGATGATTTTTATTGGAGATCTTATTACTATTTTTTTTTTTGCCCTATAAACTACAGCCCAAGCAGCTACCGGGTACAACACAGAGCAGTTGACCCGCGTACGCTGAACAAACAAAAAACAGCTCAGCTGCTGCTGCTGCTGCCGGCGACCGGACTGCGGGCAAACAATAGGACTGACCTCGGCACACAAAAAAGGACGGGACGATGTGCACTATATGTATATAGTATATTATATTGTACACGGTTTATATATAGAAGAAAAATATGGAATTCCTACTCGTTCAGGTACATAAGAAAAAAAAAATACCACCCCCGTTCGGCTCGAAAATGTCACTTCCTAGTCGTGTCTCTATACACACACATAAACACAATATAAAGATATAAACCCGGATAAAAAAAAATGAAAAAAGCCTCTTTATACCCATTTAACGCGCGATACGTGTGACAATCTGAAAATATTATTATTATTATTATTATTATTCAGTCAACACTTAGGAATCGCTAATCACTCGTGCTACTCAAAGTATACCCAATTTCAAACCCTACAGAAAAGAATGTACAAAGTGACAAGTGTATACATGGTTTCTAACAGTGTCTAACCTATTTATTAATAACAAATTTATTAGGAATTCATTAACTTCACACAGTAAAACACAAGACATCTGGTTAGGTCTATATTTTTCGGTTAGAATAATAATTGTTTATTCTGTAAGTCGATTCATAATATTCGTTTTTGTGCCAAGTTGTATGTAAAATATGTGCGAAAATACCACTTTTAGAATAAACTAAATAAATATTTCATTAATAGAACTATTTGTGTAATAACACTGTAACAGATTGAACCGGATCAGTCGGTCCTAATAAATGTTAATCACGTTAGAAAAAAAAAATACATAATTTTCCTGCAGAAGTCAACCGAACCGTCGATGTGTATGCGTTTAATCAATTTTGAACGGCCACATGTAAAATATGTAAATCGACACGAATACTATACACTTTGTGTGTGTTTAATAAGATAGCAGGTATTCCGGATATAGCCGACGGTACCTACTATTAATTTAAATGCCATTTTTCTGGAAGCGACGCGTACAATGTACACAAACCAGCTTGGCGGCGGCAGCGACCGAGTATGTTAATCGAATGTGTAAATTAGTGAAAAGAATGTTGGTATAGTCGATTTTGCGTTGACAATTATTATTTTCACAATTTTATGTACAATATCATACCGGTCATTATCGGGTTGAAACAATTGCGAAAAACAACTATACCAGCGGCCGTCATTGTTGTACATAGAATGTCAGTGTATTGTCCAATTTAAAGCCCGCAGACGGTAATAAACCATATTATACCTGATAGTATTATAACCGTTTAAAGGCAACGCCGATTGGATCTGAGGGCCGGTGTTATTTTTCAAAAGGCAAAACTCCGTCATCTCTCCAAGCACGATATTTAGCACTGCCTACTACAGAACTGCACAAGCAGAAAATCATTTAGTATTCCCTGTCGGTACCAAGGCCGTCGCCTTATGGTGTCCTTATCCGGAGCCCCGTATCTTCCCTGCGTTGAATAAGGCGCAGCAACAAGGTCTTGTCGGGTTATTTTTATCGTTTATATTATATATATACTGTTCTTCTTGTGTGTGTGTACTCACAACGATAGATTTCACTGGAAAAACCGTACAAACCCCGCCGGGTACGATTACAGTAATTTCGCTATTCATTAGTGTATCTACTTGGGACTGACCGCCCGGAAGAATTAAAAAAAAAGTAAAACAAACATTTACTTTACAACGGGTAAAAACAGACGACTTTCTATCTCTCTCTCTCTCTCTCTCTGGAAGAAATTAAATTCGAATCATACAGCTCGCGTTAATGTGTGTTCATAGATACATGGCCACGGGGTGATTGGTCGAAGACTATCTGGATCTACAAAATTATTAAGAAAATCCACATCTTTTTAACGTTTAATTACACATAATTACAGTATGGACACTGATACAACAACAGATAAATGAGTGTTAATAAGCTTCACTTAAAAGAGATAAGGAGATAAGGTTGTATGTATTTTTAAATCGTGTCCCTTTAAAGCTGATACTTAACGCACACATGCATATCTAGTCGCTTGATGTTAGCAAAACGCCAACGACTTCGGTGAAACAATATTTCCTTAGAAAACAATTAATGTTACCTGATGTGGTTTTCTGATAAAGATAAAATATAAATTAACTATGGTTTATATATTTTTGTTAGGGCTGCTCAAATTGTTATATCAAAAGTTTTATACGTATGTACATAAACGTGTTTGAATTTGGCAGCCAGGTTGTCCAAGTACAAAGAACAGAAATGTCTGAAAAATCCCAGTTGTGTAATTTAACCGGGTCTCTAGGTTATCGGGTCGACCCAAGACGGTTACTTTATTTTCTACATTTGGAAATTCTCCTGGTCGCGTTTATTGTTGTGTGCTCGACGAGATAATAGTATAATAATAGTAATCGGTTGTTGCCGGCAGACCTTTTACGCCGGCTTGCAGTTCACTATAGTACATACATATTATTATTATTGTATCCTATGGGTGCGGAAGTATACAATATTATTTTATATTTGAATAAAATCGTGATCCGACCCGGTAATGTGTGTACACACACCGGCGATACGATGAAACGGATTAGAAAAATTGCATCCTATGGTAATACAAACACACGCTGTACCTATAATGTTTGTAATAAATTCTTCGGGGTAAGCCAGGTATAAATAGGTGTTCCTCTTCTTGCCCGGCCCGCTGTTATAGTACAAACAAAAACATTCAATTATATTCAAATTCGCAATATTTTTGCCGTCCTTTCCTCGCCTTGCTTTGGCGTAGCACGCAAAAACGTGCGCTTAATTTATTGGGTCGGGTTCAGCGTTTTTTTATCGGTTCGCCTTTCACACAATTCAAACAACAGCAATTTCCATAAAAATACCGGGCCTTATCATCATATAATTATTATATGTTGTATTAAATATATAATTTGTCATTTTCTATAACAAACGTGATAGATGATAAACAAATTTAACATCTTAATTTTCTAAATAAAAAATAAAATAGAGGAAAACGTAAATTGTCATGTTCATAATAAAGCTCAAACTAAAATTGTGACCAACTCTTCGAAATCTCCAAGACAAAAATAAATGTTTACCTTTCAACCCCAAACAAATTGCATCAACAAGTTGTCAAAACCAACTCAAAAACTTGGGATCACATCCGTCAAAAGATCTCCTAACTAGACATAAGTAATTTATTTATGAAATTCAACTTTGTTGTTTGTAATTTTTTTATATACAATTTCCTCTCTTAGTTTTAGCAAACTTCTTTTGGGCTAAATAGAGTTCTGCTATAGTATTTACATTAACGAATTCGGTAATTAAATACTCTAAAAATCTTTTATTGTAATTAACAATTTGTTATAAATGACATTTGTTTGTAATTTTAGCCAATCCTCGAGATATCAGCTATTTCCGGCCGACCTAAGACTGTCGCCTTTTTTTTTAACTCTTTGTTTCTATTTGTTTTTCGTATCGTTACCGTTGGCTGCAGTACACGACTTTCGTATACAACTACACCGCAATATAATAATATACTTATTATGTATATAATTTACGACCAACGACATCTGCGTTTTGTCTCCGACCGACTCATCGATTTCACGGCTCGAGGGCGGATTTCCGTTACACACACACACAGTTTTATAATAAGTAATAACTGTGTGTACAGTGTTATTATTTACTGCAAACGATGGGCGCACGATGAACCGATTACAACACGAGAAGATAGGATATTCGCCATCTATAGTCCTCTCTGCGAGATAAGACACAGAAACAGAGAGATACGCCACGTCCGCGATGACCGATCGGTAGTATGTCATAGAGTGAAAGTGCACGCGAAGGAAAAGAAAAAAATCAAATACAAGGAAACCTATTATATTGTTGCCGACTCACTAGCGGCTCATCCATTATAATATTATTACTGTAAGATGGTTACATCCCAATCGCACGCGGCCGAGTTTAAATAAAAAAAACCCGTATATCCGATCTGTCCATCGGCTGTTGGACAGCGATTTGGCCTATTTCCAAAAACAAAATATACACTACACAAGTACCCGTACAGTGTTATAATTGTCTTTGTGTACACAACTGGTTTTTTTTTTTAAGAAACAGGACGGTAGAAAAAATCAAAAAATCGTCGCTAATTACTGCGGTGGTTTACTGAACATTTTTTAAAACATTTTTTTTTTTAGTTTCCCCTTTAATCGATCACCGTTATGACGAAACGGTAGACCTCCCAAGGCACGACGTCGCTGTTCTTTCACTGTAATTCGGGGTACACTTCTTTAACGTTTCCGCCGACACAAGTCGTTGTGAACCTAACCGGCCGACCGTTAGTTATTTTTTTTATTCCGAAGACATATTAGCAATAGCCTCGGGGGCTAGTATACATACGGCTACAGTATTGCCGAGAGCCCGTCAACCAGTGGACGCTGATAAGCAGAAAAATCAGGGTACTTACAAAGTAAACCGCATTATAGTATGTAGTTAGTTTTGTAAAATTATGGGCTTATGGCTTTTGCCCAACTCTGAAAAAATCTTATTCCGAAAAACTAGAAAAAGTCTTAAACCTTAATAAAAGATATATTGTTGAGCTGTCTAGAAAATATTCGACACTTAACGCCCCAGGAATTTGCTCGGACTTAAACCGTCAAAACATGTTCGTTAAAACATTAAATAAGTTCAGTCAGTCTTTTGAAGTTTGAAAGGCAATTTAATTTAGTTGTAATTTGGTGGCTGATTGCTTTTGGGTCGACTTGGCTATATTTTAGGAAAACTTACAAGTACGCGTTTAAGAAAAATCGGCAGTCTCTCGCTAGTACTACTATTTAGTTGAGGGAAAATAGAAAAAAACAGCATAATGATTTAGGTACTTTTTTTACTTTGTTATTAACAAAAAAAAAACCGGTATAAAAGGAACATTACACCCTTGTAAGTCAAAAATGACAACCAGACGTTGATCGCGCACAATTGACGAATTACAAAATATACACAATTATTTTATTTCACACATGATGGCGCATTGTACGTATGTTTTTTTTTTGAAAAAGTCTTCTTTAAGTCCCGCATTATACGATCGAATTGCGACACGTTTTTTATTTTTTCAAAAATCCTTTTCTGAAAAACTTCTGTAAACGACAGCATAATAACATGTACTTAGGCTGGCAGAAACACGGAACAAAAATAAAAAAGAAAGGTCGCAAAAAAACCCTTTTTCGAATTAAGAAAAAAAAGGATTTATTTATTTTTTTTTTTTACAAGAAGGTCGTCTTCTGGGTAAAAGTAAGGGTGTCAAGGCGGGAGGGGGCAACGTTCTTTTGGGTTTTTTTTCTTTTTTTACCCGCATATGCGCCTCTTCTGTGTGTACCTACCTACCTGCGTTAATGGACGGATCTATATGCGCTCGGTTTGTGTGTGCCAGGCAGCTGATGTTTGTCGCACACGAAAAGGAGGCATATATATATATACTTATATATGTGTATACAAACAACGAACAATGTTTGCACCGAACGCACCCGGCTGTAGTGGCCCGTGAAATGGTTCAAAAAATATTATAGGTATATGTATATATATATATATATATACACCGTCGCGATATTAGTTTAATTTGTTTGCTGAGCAAACACCCGAACAATCTTCGTGTACTCTGCCAAAAATTGGACCGGTCTTATATGATGTGTATCTTATTTCTTTTCTTTTTTTTCGCTATACCTACCTCCTTTCGCGCTCACACCGCTGTCAAAACACTAGAAGTTTTTCGAGTGTGTTTACTTAAATATACCTACATTATTAAAGTGAATGCGCGCGTTCTGTGTTTGTGCCAATAACATCAAACTCGTTGCGACCGGGGAGGGCGGAATACCAAAATCGAAAAGAGAGCAATTATTTAATGGACTAATAATAAAAATAAAGTACTCTCGGCAGGCAAATATATTCCGCAGTTTGGAAAAATCATAAAAATATCTGTCACTGATATTTTGGTACAATAACACAGTGTCGAACGTGGGAATAATATTGAAATTTTTTTTGGCGATCAATTATTTAAAAAAAAAAAATGTTTTAAACACGAATTTTAATTGTCTTTTCATCGATAAAATGTACTTAACCCTGTCTCATTATTTGTGTTTTAGTTAAGTTCGACAAAAAAATCCTTATAAAAACAATAAAAGTCAATTAATAAACAAAAATCCGTCGAGAAAACCATTTGACCTCAAAATTAAGTCTATGACGCCAAGTTAGATTACAACCTAGCATCAGAGACTTAATTTTTACTAAAAACTCTAGAATAATGGTTTTTTTTTATTAAACGATTACTTTTTGGTCAAAAAAAGGTAGTTTTTACCTAGTTAAAAATGTAGTTTCGACCGTCGATCAACCCATATCGTACCGATTAAAATATAACTTAAAGCACATTGTCATAAAAAATGTTTCAATTCGTTAAATTGTACTTCCACCATCTACGGATGCGCAACAAACAGTTTATTCAAAATAGATTTTATCACATTCAGTTATATCTAATAATTCCTAAAAATCTATGATCTTGCCCCCCCCTCTTCCATAGTATGCTCCGTCACCACTATGCCTCGACTACACTGTGCTGACTTTTTAATATTGTAAATTTGATACTACATTGTATTAATTTTGTAATTTCATGACCTAATATTTTATAGCTTACTGTTTATATACTGAGAATGTAAATAAGATTTTTATATATATTTTTACATCGCAATATTGTAATCAAACGCGTTCAACGGTGCGGCGAATTAACCATCGTAGTCTTGTGTGTGTTGTTTTTTTGTTGTAAAATTACTTTTCCATTTTCCTGTTGTCACGCTTACATAACGGCACGAGGGACATGCCGTTTTTTTCTATACGGTTTCTGAACGCCTAATCAATCCCGGACCATTACAACGTGTTTCCTGTTATTTTATTTCTACACATTATAATACAAATATAACAGATAACAGATAGGATACATAATTTCTGTGGCGATAACCATGTTTTTGAGTTCACTCCATAACACATACTGCTATAACCACCGGACGGGTAGTCAGAGTGTTGTTACCGGTTACCCGCTCTGGGTCTTCAACGACAGTAATAATATGTGGAACGACCGAGTTTATTGAGCATATATATATTACACATTATATTAAAATTAGCTTAGCCTTAGCCTCAGTGTCTGACATCCGTTTTTTCCCATGGAATCGCGCAGTGACACGCCGTCGGCCGGGCCACCAATGGCGATAATTGACCGGCAATATTAAAATGAATTATTCTTCCAAAAGGTAAATGGAACGATGAGCAAGCATAATGGGCCGAGTGAAGACTGAGAAAACCAAATGTGTGTGTGTGGGGAAGGGAAAAAAATTGTTTTGGCTCTTTATGCTGGGCCGGATGAAGAGATGATGATGGACCCGTTGGCGCAACGGACCAGTGGTCTTTCACAATGAGCCCCGTGATACCAGAAACAATCACGAGCCCCACTGTCAAACGGTTCCCTGCGACGAAGGCGGCGGCGTTTATCTATACAAAACGCATATTATATTATATTACATGTATAGATAGCTGCAGTGGATGCACAGCATTATACCATAATCATTATTATGTATGTGTATTACATCACAGAGAAGAAAGAAGCGGCGCGGCGGTGAACAAATAGTGCGCGAAGAAGATTCCTCGAGGGAAATACCGTAAGCCCGTTATTGCTTTATTATAATATATATATATATATATATATATATATATTAATAATAATCTAAATAGTACGGCCACAACCCAGCTTCTCATGAGTTAGGTACCTTAACGTCCAGCTTGACACGAGAAAGTTATGCAGCCACACGACATCCACGCAGAACCAGAACGCTTTAGACAATGGTTTATTATAATTTTCTTTTTTATATAAGTCACACCGACCTACACGTTTGTATAAAATGTCAATAGGAAGAGGAACGACCGTTTAACGCTGATACTACGTCAGGAGGGGTTGAGAAGTAAATACTTCTCACTTGGTTTTTAATCCGGAAAGAAAAAACTTGACGGTTTAACGTCCCAGCTGATTGCAAATGATAAAGTTTTCGTATCGGATTCTGTAATTAAAATAAAAAAGCTATGATGATACAAGTAGCTGATGTAAATCCAAAAAGTAAAAGCATTAAAACTGATCAGGTTACTATAGTAAATTATTAAATTAACAATAATATTTTATTGGTATTATTAAACAAGGAATCCGTTTAAGAAAAATTACAACTACTTAAAAGTTAAAACTTGGTTATTAGTTTATGTTTTTTCTTTAAATGGAAAAAAACATTATCCACTCGAAAAATTATTGCTAAAAACCATTTTTTTTAATTTTCACATATTTTTCAAACAATACAAAAATACCGATTGGCGTCAAATCATAATAAATTAACCGACTTTCAATTTTATGTTACTCATCCCCAGTCCTATATTAACCACACACAAACATTGTAATATATGTAAAAACCACCCCAAAAACTGGTGCGAATTGTACGGCAGACCGCAAAACGATAGGTTTTTTTTTATCTATAAAAACACATTGAACGATCTACTCCGGCCGTCCGCGAGACACGCCTCACCTTCGGAAACAAAAGAAAAACGACAATTTTTCAAACTTTTCCCTTCGGTACGTGCAACACATTACATATTACTATACTTATGGGCGTAAATCGGCCGTCGATCACGCCCAGATCGACGCAATAATGATTTATCCAACAAAACGTGGACGGGGAGTTGAAAAATATAATAATAAAATGTAATAACCAAATTTGACGTCATTCCCTCCGGCCGACCGACCTTCCACAATACTGAATTATCACTATAATAGTATGGTCGTCGTTTCTCACTGAGCATAGTATAGTGTGCGTATAAGTACAATGTAATTGACAAATTCGGTTTCGCCATAATATATAAGGTATTTTCATTCAGTGTTATTTTATTTGAGTTGTATTCAAACGCGGCTCGGTCGAGGAAGCGACCAGGTGTTGTGCACGGCCAGGGAAGGGATGATGAGGGGGGTGGCTCTGCTCGACAAACGTCATTGTAAGTCTTACTATTATATTAATAGTATCGTATTATCGAAAGAGGGCTGTGTCGTTGGCGGTGGAAACGTCGCCGGTCTTATCGTTATACCGAGGTGGAAATACTGCTTGGTGTTACAATTATTATTATGTATTATTCATTGAGATGTAATAAAAAAGGGCAACAGCAGTGCATTGAGACCGTCTTCAATTGACGGCCACATTGCGGATACCGTGCAAAGGTCGTTTAAGGCGGAGGGCGTTGACGCGGGTTGACCGCCAAAGTCTTCACATATTATCGGCCGCGACAATTATGTCATCTTTATAGATCCTGGAAAGAACATGGCTGGACTCGGCAGCGGCGGATTAACCGATTTTGTACGCCCCCCCCCCCCAAAAAAAACACATTATGACAAAGGAAAAATTACTAATAATAACACAATATTCGGCGACGACATCCGCTACAGCGGTGCGATAACGCCAAAGCGCGTTAACAAGATTTGTATATTTTGTTATTGTCCGCCTCCTCTGCGACAAAATATAAATGATTACAATATCGATAATATGGCCTGAATCGCTGGTATACACCACTACAAGAGCTTTGTCGGTGACACGTTTAGCCGTGCAGCAGTTAAGGGTATTATATATATAGTATCAAATGCGTCCCATATGTTGTGCAATAAGCGCAAACGGCCCCGTTAGATGATACTGCAGCAACATAATTGAATCGGGTCTAAGTGACGACCCGGTGTGGATTACCGAATGGATTTTACGGCTTAACCGTTGGCGACGATTGCCTACAATCCCTTAACCCACCTCCGCACCTCCTTCCTCATAATACAGTTTTCGAATTATATTAATTTTCGTTCTGCAGACGTGGAAACAAGGGGAGAGCTTTTGAAAAATAAAAAAAACTCAGAAAACCCTAACAGCACACATTTTGGGCGTTTTTTAAATTTTCAATTCTACACAATGAAAGAGGGTGACTTTGTTGGAGGGAACACCCACATTAATAAAAAAAACTATTGAGCTAAGTACTGAATGTATAGTATTGAAAAACCGATACAAAATTCCCTCTGAAATGTCTTTCAATTTCTTACAAATGTTTTTTGTTATGATTTGGTAAGAAAAAAGGAGATGAAATCGTTAATGAGCGCTGTGATGGTCTGATAAACAAATTGACTACCACAATAGAATCCTAAAAAAATCAAAACATTTATTTTTATTTAATTTTTTTTTTAATAATGTTTATTGTACATAAATATAACGGTATATTTGTTGAAAAACAAAAATGTTATATTTATATTATAAAAAAATAGCACTTGCAGATTCTTGAATGAATAAAATATTCTGCATTTTAGTAGTTCTTATAGCTAAATTTTTTTTTTTTTAATATTCTCAAGTATTTTACATAGTATTAAGAAAATAATTGTTGCTTCATACTAAAAATAGAAAAAATCGGTTAACCATGATTCTTTTTTTAAACGGCTTTTCACTTAGGTTTTACAAGCATAATCTACTGATATCGGCATCTGCATTCTCAACCGGTTTACTTAAAGTCTGTTTTCGGTTAACATGTAAAAAAAGTTGACTTTTTATCGGTGTTAAGCCTCTCTTTACCTAATTCCCATAATGTAGAATTTTATAAAAACCTAATCTACTAACAATTGAACGGTGTTTTTTTGTTAAAAATTAAGGGTTTTTCAAAACTCAAAATTTAATTTCAAATACTAAAACGGGATCCGCGCGCCTGTCTCGGATACACGCATTCTTAGGTGTAGGACTTATTTATGAGGGACGATGGGGTAATAGGGGAGAGGGGGATACCGTCAAGAGAAGTACCGCCGTCGTTGAAGATGATGAGCTGCGACCCCGGCAGCGGCACAGTGTAGGAAAACAAATTAGTCGCCTCGAGTGTTTGCCGAAGGACGGCAACCATTATTATAAAAATATATTATATTATCATAATATTGTATAGGAGTGCGCACGGCCGCGATAATAATTCTGTTTGAAATGCTCAACAAAAACATCTCGAAGAAAAGAGACCCGAAACTTATCCGGCCCGTCGTCGTCGCCGTAGTAGTAGTCTGGTGGCGAAACGTATCAAATTTTAATCCAGTTATTCCGAACCTCCCCTGAGGGGCAGATCCCTTAATTTGAACGGGCCTATATTGTATACTACAAGCGCGTACGGTTACAATAGCAAACTATGGGCGCGTTACAACAGCAGCCCGAGGCCACGATTTTAAAGGGATTATGTACCCGGTACATTTTTTCGGTGCCCATTGAACCGTCAATCACTCGAGCGCGAACGGGGCGGGGGGGGGGGCAAAAGGAATATAGAATATTATTAGCTGAAGAGCACTACTATAAGAACGTACGGCCGCCGACGACGACCACCCCACGGGCCGAGTCCACCGACCTAGAATGAATGTTTTTCGCATATTATAAAACGACCCTTGCCGCCCTCCCCTTGTTGTCCCCCTGCATGTCGAGGCCCGTGTCGAATTTGTCGCTATTAAAAAAAAAAAAAATTATTTTTTGGGAGGAGGGTTTGGACGTACGCCTATTTAATAAGCCGCATGCATGTCCTGTTCACTTTGGCTCTCTCTCTCTCTCTCCCGTTTCCCACCTAATCGCTCTCATTTGCCCTCTAATGTCTGCTCTCGGCACAGCTGCCCCCGGGCCGTGCGCGCGTTCCCCCTTTTTTCGTGCGTTATGTACCGCTTTTGGAAATTACCAAATCACCGGTGGTGCCTCCGGGCCGTAGCCTATATTATACATGTATGTATGTATACATAATAGTATGTGTAGTAATAGCCACGGTACAACGGCCCAGTGACAAATCGATTCCGGCGACGAAATCCCTTTTATTTCAACTGATTACGATGACAATGAAAAGCGCGTGCGGCGGCTTTCTGTATCCGACAGGTCTTCGACCATATTATATACACAGTGAAGAGTTTAACTGCACAGACACGTGCGCTTAATACACTTGGTCGCCAGTGAAGTCCCATCCGTTTGTCGTGCTCAAAGCGAACGGGCCAGATGGTAATTGGGTTAGAGAAGTTAAAGCAAGACCTCGCGCGGTGGCATCGGAAAAGGCTCAGTTCGCACAAACTTCACAAAAACGTAGAGTTAAAAGAAAAATACCACATTTCCATAACAGCCAACAACAGTGAACGAAAAAAAATGCAATGTCCTGTTGAAACTGCCTTTTAAGCATTTCCGTTCCAGAAGAATGCCTTTTATGCTGATTTAAACACTTCCTGTGTACTGTTTTTTTTGTACTTCATTAATTCAAATTTTGTAAATGTTTCGATATTATATTTTATCGATAACGTGTACATAGGTATAAGTTATTAGTTGTTTCCGTTTCAACTATTTTAATACATACTTTACCTTCGTTACGAATAAATTTAATTGTAGATATTTGGCGAGACAATTCTGTCGAGACCGTAAAAATAAACTTGAATTATATGCAAATTTTCTATTTTATTTTATTTTAATTACATTCGTGTTAGAAACGAATGTAAGGTTTTGGTTACTATATATTTTACAATATCATAATGATTTACCCAATACATGTACATCAATTGTATCTTGGATGATATTAAAGTTTAAAAAAAAAAACGTATAATGGATTGTACACATTTGTTTAGTTATTATGATATATTATATACACGTTAATTGTTTAATTGCTTTTAACAGGTGAGTGTGAAAACGGTTAATGCTATCAGAACTCCATCTGATTACAGTTGTTCACTAACGCTAAAAATTGTATATTATATTAGCAATGGAAACGAATTCGTGGAGTTTGCTAAGCAATAAAAGAGAAGCTTTTGAATTTTAAACGACGTAGAGAAATTTTACCGAATGTAATAAGAGCACAGAATTTAATATAAAAGTTAAGTAGGGTTATTGCGTTTTCATCGGAAAACATATTATATTATGTAGGTAGTCACCTTCTAAATTACATGATATTATATTACTACCATAAATGTAGAAACTGTTATTATCGTTGTCGTTTTCATTATAAAGCAATATTGTTGCAATAATATTCTTTTTATTTATAAAAAATGAAATTCCGAGTAATTATTTTTTTTTGTCCCGAGAAACTTTAAATTTGCCGAGTTTATAAATATATAATAGAAACAACCATTTCTAGAGAAAAAAAACTAGGCTACACACGTTTGCAATTATTGCTTATAAGGTTAAATGAAAGGTTATCATGCGACTAAAATATAAAATTATAAACAAACAACATATTACATTATGAAATGTTCACTTGTAAAAAAATGTCCAAGCTAACCAATTGGCCCCTACAATAGCAATGTTTGTCTTTATTAATAAAAAAACAACAACATCATTACTGCAAATGTTAGTTTAGTATGTTAATTGTTTATCTTTCCGAAGCTCGGCCAAATCATAAGAGATACACAAAAACAACAAAAGTCCCGGCCGTTATTATATACATAATATTATTGCACAGACGGATGGATAATTTCCCACGAGTTATAAAAAAAGTTCTTTTTTTTGTCATAATAATTATTCAAACAGAACGCGATTTTTATTGAAACGAAAAATGTGTATTTGTAGTATATGCGTCAAATAAAAAATCATAGGTCTTTAGCAAAAGAGGGGAAAAAAAAAATTACAATTACACACATTTTATGATGTGGTCTTGGAGTGTAATATAAACTTCTCCATAATCTACTAAGACGGTGGCTCATTTTAAATCTGCAGTCAGAAATAATCAAAAAACATTTTGAATTGGACATTTTGAATACATAAAAATGTACACAAACATGTTGAGACGACCAACCTGGTTACAGAACCTTAAAGCAAAGCGCTCATTTTAAATAACTTCACACCGAACCACTAGAACAATTATATTCGCACCTGTATAATATAATTTACATTTTTTTATTGCACCTACAAGAAAACATTGTTTAAACGGGTTAAGTGGTAACATACGGTTTTTGCTTCAGACAAATATAAGTATAATATTGTTAAGGTGCAACTTTCAACGATGCCTTTTCAGGTAGTTTTGACAATTGTCTTACATGTTTTTTCTTTTGCGGATTGTCCGGGTGATAGCTCAACATATTTTTATGATTTCTTGAAGATAAATTGTTGGACAATTAAAGAAGTATCTCTGTCACAATTATAATCAAGCGTAATATTTTATTTTTACGGTTTTTGTTATACTACTGTTTATTGATATTTTAGATTATACCTACCATATTTCCAGTTACCACACCGATGGTGGATTAGATTACTACGCACCAAACATGGGCGGCTATTTGATGTAGGATCCACTAATAGGTAGGTGATACTCGTTTGAACTGCATAATTGATGCTATTAGATCTGTTCTTGAAAATTTCAAAACAATATTTAAAAAATCTTTCTGAAATAGTTCATTCGCGGTCGCCGACTTGTGTTAAAATAAATTATATGTAATATGTATAATTTTTAATGATTTTATAGACTTTTTTTTATCAGTTTTACAATGTAAAATTACAAACAAATTTGTATTTATTAATTTATTAACGCTTTTGAAGTTTTACTACTGCCTGCTCCCCCCCCCCCCACCACCGGAATTTACCCCGCGTGCGTACCACTGCTTAAAGATATTATTTTCTAATTATTATTTTATTATTATTATTATTATTATTTGGACGGACGACAACAGTGACAAGCGATGGCGGACTATGACGATGATTTGTGCGGTGTGACCGGGAGGAGTTGTCGCCGTCGTTTGCACGGTTCATCCATCACATACGGTCGGGGGGTCTTATGGGCCAGGAGAGACAGAATGGGAAGTGAAAAAAATATATAAATAATAAGTATAATAATAGTACCGCGACGGCGACAAAATAATAATAATAAAAACCATCTCGGATTACGGTTATTATCGTATATTATTATTATTGAATTAGTATTGTTGTGTGGACAACGCGTCTTAACAAAAGTCTCCGAATTCGCAGCCATCGCAGCTTGTGTGTAGAATACTAATAGGCCGGAATGACTCGTCGATCGACTGTACATTTTATTATTATACTTTGATGGATCTGTGGCCGGTTGGTTTTTTTTTTTTATTTATTCCCCTTTCCTTAGGATCCTCCTCCTTTCTGTCGCTCGCGCGCGTGTGTCATATACGCGTTTTGGCCACCACGACAACAATACAAAATACCATCATAATAATGCGATAATAATATAAAAATATAAATATATATGTGTGTGTATTATAATCGTAAAATATATTGCAAATTATATTAGGTATTTGCTTTGTAAACTGCCAAAGGTCGGTCGTCGTTCAATCCCTTCGGTATGCGTGAACGGATTTATTCGATTACAAGACGGTTGTCAAAACCTTGGAAGAAAAATGGAAAATAAAAAGCATCAGGCTTTGTGTGTTTTAGCACGTCTACGCGTTACCGCGATGGCAGCCGTTTGGGAATACTGTATACGTATAAACAGAACCCGAGGGAGCGGGGGACATTTTTTGCTCAATCATCATCGCCCAGCCCCTTACTACACCCAGCGAAGTCTTCGGTCCATAATCAAGTATAATATTATACCGTGACAGCTCAGGAGTATCGTGTTTCCAGGAATTATAACTCAATGAATGTTTGCCGAGTCGTGTCAGCCATACGTCATCTCCATAATCTATATGTTTTATCTATAGTCTATAAGTACATAATCTGATCTCGAAACAAGGGAGAGAGGGAGGGACTAGTATATAACTAAACCGTCTCTATATTGTTTATAATCTGATATCAGAACAAGAGAAAGAGCCAGAGATAAAAACACCATTCGATTGGGTCCACAAACGCGGATCCAGGATTTGCATTTGAAGCGAACCACCAATTGTATCTCCTAATTTTCAATAATCAGCTCTATATTAATTAAATTATTTAATTAAAAAAAATTAACGTTCTGGTTTTGGTTAAAAATTAAATTTAAGTTAATTAGAATAGATTCTTTTGTTCACAAAACCTACCTATGTTAATTTAGTTTATAACTTTTTGAATATCGTGTTCATTTATTTTGATATAAATGTGTAATAATAGATCTTATATTTTTAATTAACTGCTTATTTTTGTTACTAACAATAAGAAAAATTCATAATTTGTTCATCAAAACTCGTTCCAATACGGTGTTCGCAGTTTAAAAAATATGTCATTTGTATTGTGTACAATATTCACGAGTATATGAAAATGCAGACCTATATGTTGAATCGTTCAACCTGGCAGACCTGCTCAATGCAAAGCGGTTAAGTTTAATATTACTACTCGACGCCCAACTATTTGAACAATTATATTTGTATGTGTTACAACAATATTTGTATTGTACAAGGAAACATTGTTTAAACGGGTCAAGTGGTAAAAAACGGTTTTGGCTTGAGACAATTACTTGGTATAATTACAAATTACAATATGAATTGCTTAACATGTTTCAGCGGTTCCTTTTCAGGTAGTTTTGCCTTACATCCATCAGAACACCTGCTCTCTGTTCTACGCCGAATAACAGTTTTTCTTTCGCCGACTGCCGCCCGGGTGATTAACTCAACATTTTTTAAGATTTATTATTCTGAATAATAATAATAACTGTGTTCGTCCGTCCTTAACATGCCTCCTTAATTGTCGGATGATTAAAGTATCCGCCGCAGTAATAAGTAATTGTTTTATGACGACATTTAATGAATGTCCATGGCAACTCGTATATGCGTGCAAATGTTTATCGTACTTATCCTTCCGGCCCCAACGTGGCTCGCTCTGCCGCTGGAAATCAGATTTTTTAAAAAAAATACTCTGTAAGTCTCGCCAAGGCTTGTCTTAGGTCGTCAAGTGCATACTATTGGAATTACATTTGAATTTTTTACTGGCCAACGGTCTGTACGGTCCGTCGCCTTAACCAATGCACCACACAAGTCGATACTGGTATAATATAATATGTCACATATTATAGATGCAAATTACTTTTTGCTGTAAAGTACAACGTCTCCGTGCCAACTCATTGTCGGTCCGTTCAAGTGCGTTATGATGACGTCATCACTTTATACATTCACCTTTCAGCGACGTCGTAGTCTCGTTTGTATTTACGTTTAACGGCTACTTCTACGAAAGCCAAATGGCCGCAAGATCCGTCCAACAGCTAATAACTTGATATCCCATTTCGGTATAGTGACCGCTACAGTAGTCCTAGTTCCACGTTTTGACGAACATGTGTTTTTTAATTTTAATTTTTTTTTTTTTAGGACACGGTGGCAAATTCTATTTGGCTTCTAGCGAGGCCGGCACGGTTAGTTAACCGGCAAACATGGACCGAAGTAGTTTAATTAATGACCGACACCGAATGGTCCTAGTGTTGTTGTTTGTGTTGTTATTATTATTACAGTACATATTTTGTACCGCTTCGCAGTAAGTGCATTTCATCATTTTAACGTTTACATCTTCGACCAACAACGGGTTTAAACGACTCATTCGGTTAAGGATGTTATTGACCGAATTCAAAATAAAACTCAAGGTTTTCCAAGTGTGATGATCTGCGTGTATGCATGTGCAATAATACGCTATACTGATGCATTTGGATGATGATATTTTCAAAAAAGTAATCTCGAAGTTCTTAGGAAAGGTGTAGATGGTAAGGACTTAATTATTACAGCTAGTTAGTCCGTTCAACTAGGGTACAATGTACCTAATAACACGAATGTCCTTTCTAGGAAACAGCTGAACCGATTCGGATAACATTTTCAAATATCCGCTAATGTTGAGATTCCAAGGGAAGTGGTTTGTGTAATCATAACAGTAGTTATCAACGTTGGAGCAATTAAATTCTAACACAATAGCTTGGGTTTGATTAGGATTAATACTATATTATACTAACAGTAGGATGTCAGTAAAAATAGGTTAAGGTAGTCGTTATAACTGAAAAAAAAAATGTGATTTCAGTTTACTATTTGTATGTCTCTGTACCTATAGTTTTATCTCAAAATGTGTCACTTGGGAACACCTCTAAAACTTAATACATCATACTCGATACCTGAAAACTTGATAAATAAAAAAACGTTTCATCATCAAGACAAGGATTTTCAAGTGTCACATTTCAGCTGTAAAATTATTTTTTTAAATTGTAAACATATTTATTAGCTTTCGAATTAGAAACGTACAAATTAAATGATTTCTATTTTCTCATTATAGGTTTTGGCTTTTTAATAACATTTCCAACAAATAATTTTTATTTGGAGTTCAAATTAGGCATTATGTACTATTTCAGTGGATATAATAAATTGAAATCCTTTTTATTATTTTGTCCGTTCAGGCAAAAACCAGAATGTTTTTTTTTCAATATAAACTTTTTGACGACGGACATTAAACGTGGGTGAGGTGGTGCATATAAAAATGTAAAGTACATAATATATTACATTTTTCCTTTTCTTCGAGTGGTTATACAGTCTGCAAAGGAAGTCGTCTAGTACACGATTTCTCGGAAAGTACAACCGTTCTACAATATATACGCACAATACCTTTTATTACTTCCCTAAAACAAAAATTATGCAAAGTACCTTGTTTCACGGGCGCAGGTACGCTGAAAATAAATGAAATAAAACGAATAATAAAAAAATATCCTTCGCTCAAACTTCACACGTAGTCGCTTCACAATAGAATTTTACAACCTCGTCCGGTCCGAGGAGACTAGGTAGGCATAGGTATTATTATTATATTAGACGGATTTTTCCTTATAAGTTTGAGAAACTCTTTTTTTTTTTTTATTATTATTATTATTCAAATCGTTTTACGACTTTTTCGCAATTTACGGTCATCGCGCCTTAACCGAAACACATAATAATAATACAATAACATCGTAATTTATATATAATGAACTAGAAAAATCAGATAAACCCCCGTCGAACAACGGTGCACAACGTTTAGCATGATTATAATAGTAGGTATAGTAAGCAAAAATAGGCGCGTTTTGATCGCTTGGAACAATTTATCGACAATGGGGGGGAGGGGACATTAAAAATACATAAGAACCGCTCATTAAAAGCCCTCGCACTGTAATAATATCCATATAATCTCCGGTAACAATAATTATTGTAATATTATAACGTTTTGCCCGTTCGGTGCTAGTTTTTTTTCTTTCTTTAATATACCTGTTACATTAGCCGCCACGGTAGGTACCGCGCACTTGAATCTAAAAAGGAGCACATTAGCAGCGTACGGCTCGCGCGACTTAACGATCATTGTGTTTTACTTAAGAACGGAATGGTAAAAAAAAATGTATATGTATATTACTATACCTATAATAATAATAATAATAATAATATCTACCTATAGGGAGGAGCCTTGCCGGTCGACGACGATGAATTAGGATATTAAGAGCATAATATACCGAACGGTTAATTTCTTATTTTACCTCGGGTCCGATTTTGTATACTATATATATATATATATATTTAATAAGAAAGTTACAGAACGAGACGCAGAATCGGACAGAATTTAGTTTATGAGCCAAATTAGAACACATCCGAAAAATTAGATTATTATTGTGTACAGTCATATAATATATTATATACTGAGTGTGTGTAGAACGTTGTATATCATGTAATTAGACGAGCCGTGATTATCGCGTGAGGGCAACGGTTGGTCGGGTAGAAGGGAAGTTTGTTTAAGGAACCAAAAAAAAAAAAATATGTATAATAATTGTATACAATAATAATGATAATAGCAACGTGTACATAGAGACATGACGGGAGTGGACGAGACTGATTAGCTCGTTATCTACAAGTTC
The DNA here is from genome assembly GCF_023614345.1 of Adelges cooleyi. Lineage (NCBI taxonomy): Eukaryota > Metazoa > Arthropoda > Insecta > Hemiptera > Adelgidae > Adelges > Adelges cooleyi. The sequence continues at coordinate 16,973,823 of NW_026095893.1, forward strand.
TGTGTGTGTTGTGTACTTAACCGTGTCGGGCCCAAAGCAATCACACGAGATGCAATACCCGGGTGTAGTTGTGTACACGCCGTACATGTTATACTTAAGCAGCGCCTCCCCTCTTTGGCCGCGAACACGACAAATATATAATTATTATTACCGCGACGACAAGGATTGTTATAGCGTAGTGTGTTTACCCGACGTCGGGCAATGTATAATATTATTATTACCTACAGTAACGACGTTGTGTGTATAGAATATACAGCTACCTACAATTATTATCATTACTATATTATGATAGCATATACTAGTCTACAAACGAGATGCTATGCCCAATACCACACGTTTACCGACTCGGATTGACCGTTTGAACGAAGTACACTGCAATTGACGAGCATAATAATATATAATAATAATAATCTAATATATAATATTTTATACGGGTTTTCTTGGCCTAGAAAGATTCTAGAACTTCTTTGTAAGGATAATATTATTACCTTTTATTTTTATGGCGGGAAGGGTGGTGGAAAAGTGTGGCATAGCTGAAGACATAATATGTGATGCACACCGGCGCAGGCTTATGTTTGAAATCCATTCTGAGCCTTATATTGACAGAAAACTACAAAAAGAGCTTCCAGCCGTCCCATATGCATTGTCTATCTATAGTGTATTTAATCTATGATAATATAGAGAGCACTCCACAGGGATTACCTATGTTTTCGACGTCTACTCGCATACAAGTCAATCGACTCTAAAGCTTGTAAGTATTTAAACTATTGCACTGAGGTTGGGCGTTTGCTTTATGTACATATTTTTACACAACCAAAAGACTTAAACGCGACGTCATGAACAAGGCGAATCGTCTAATGATAAATCATAACGTCGGGTTATGTATAGGCGGAAAAACGTCGGCAGCACGTGTGCAGTATTGACAGGCAAACTATGTAGAACGTTTTTATTTATTTACTTTGGATGGACATCTGTTTTCCGTATCTCGTGTGTGTGTGGTAACTCGAGTATCCCTTTTCCATATACCTACCCCAACAGAGATGGTAACATTTTGTCACATTGGTCGAGAAACAAATGTTTTAAAAGTACACAGTTTTTTTTTTTTATAAATGAATTGATCAATTGATTGTCAATTAACCGCAGCTGATCTTTAGGGCAATTGATTGCTGGCTAAAATTAGTCGGCGGGTAGAATTATAGCCAACTAAATTTTCGGTAAGATTTGACGGTCAAGTAGACAGCCCGTCTTGGGCCATGTGTCTTGGACACATCAAATCGAGTAGGATGTTTTTTACAACGTTAACAATTCCACGGTATTTATTATTATACTATAATATAAAACTTAACTAAATTAATAGCCGATTACGGTTGTTGTATTAAATTATTTATTATTATTATCGTCGTTATTTAATATTGTTACAACGTTGAAAACTCGGTAATTTCAACGGTTTTATTGTGCTCGTCGGCCGTTTTTACACCGGTCGTATATAATGTAGTTTAACTTTAATGTCCGGTGTTAATGGCGTTTTTAATACTCTGATGTGTTAGATGCTAATCTGACACTAGTAACTGCACGTCAACGGTACTTTATAGAAGTAATTTAGACGGCGGTTTATTTTGTTATTAATTTTTTTTTCGGCAATAAAGTGCACAGTTACAATATCATATTCGCATCCACATATATTTAGGGTATACTTGGTCCGACGGTCGTTGCTCGTGTGCTTACAATATCTTGATGGTCGATGAAATTCCTTGTCGGGCCGTCAGGACGTCTCTGCTCCTGCCGGCCATAACCCGGAGGGATACGGGCAGATAATAAAATAATAACATAGTACATTATAATGTTATACTTAATGACGGTCGTTTATATATTTACATAAACGGTCAATTAACGCGCGCGTTCAAAATTTGGCCGATCCGAGTTCAAAAACCGACCGCAAGCCGTCATTGGCGGAGATCAGGAAGTGGGTTGGAGAATTCAAAAAAACCTTAAAACTTAAAATTAGTGCTACGTTTATTTTTATTTCAACATATATCTCTCACTCTAAAAAAACCAAATGTAGGTATTTTGAAAAAACACTGATTTTTAAGTTTTTAATTATATTAGGTTATTTTTTTTAATCGACATTGACGTACGAACAGCCCATTTGTAGGTAAACCGTGGGTAAGTTTTTGAGTGTATACTAACACACGTTGGCGACGACCGACCGGTGAAATAATCCGTTGACCACCCGGGCGAGCTCGTTAATTATGAATAATGGCGGTTTTTTATTTTAAACGCATCGTGTAACGGCAGCAGCAACCATATACCTGATGATATCGTGTTATCGTCGACGTCGTTTTAATCATTCCTATACGATCTTAAGGAATAATAAAAAATGGATTCTCTCCGTACCAACGCCAAAGGCTAAACTCGTCCGTACACACACACACAACAAACACTTGGGGCCTGGCTACTAAACGGTATAGAGCCAAGACAAAACGTGTCAACGTGGCACTCAGAACGGATCTCCAATTCTGACGGCCATATCCGGCGTGAAATTCCGGACAACAATTCAAAAAACACAAGTATTCCGACCGATTTCTGATGCATATTTACCGCATTACCGACTCCACACACACATACTCATGCTTATGTATATTATATTGTTTAGTTTTCTTCGTTGAAACAACGACGACAGTTTTTACATTTGTTTTTTTTTGTGAATGGCCCGACCATGGGAACATATATTGTAATAATATGTGTGTACGGACAACCATAGTATTCGTTTTCTCACACATATTGAATGAATTCTATGCCACTTAACGTGCACCTCGGGCCAGTGTATTGCGTTCTAGGATTTTCTGGACACAATCCCGGCCGATCCGACTCGGGTCGTGCATACATTTGAACGGCATAAAAATAATAACCACGACATAATAATATAATAGACTGGAAATTAATTACTGACAATATTACCGTATTGTCGTACACGCGGTCACACAAAGAACCGAGGCGACGGGTCACGTACAGAGAGAGAGAGGCCTTATTGTGTCACCGGCGGGTTCCCTTTTGTTTTCCCACGTCGTCGCCCAGTCGAAAATAATAATAAATATACAAATAAATTATTTACCCTCGAAATCGCCTTTTAATTTTTTCCACCCCCCCCCCCCCCACTCCCCATCCCCCGTTTTTTGTTTTTCCATAATGTAACATAACAACACATCGAACGGTGTAAAACACAGCACACACAATCGCTCTTGTCGTCCCACACGAAAAGTATATTAGGTATATAATATACCGTATTATTTTAATATACTGTCCACCGTTTGTGGTGCGGTAGGTTAACGGATTTATATACAAAATATAAGTACCTACGTGGAAAAAACTCGAAGGCGAGTAATCACTTGCCGTTAATGAGTGTCGTGCCGCAAACGGGGCCGGTAGTGATGACGTATATGGGAAAACGTGTGTAATAAAAAAAACTAAAAAAATATATATATATATGATACCTGTTCGCGTAGCCGTCGGCCGGGTGATGTGATTTATGCGGTTTACTGTTTTAACAGCTGATTATGATAATATTATCAATATTAATATCGGTAAGAACTTAGCGAAGTGATCGTACTTGGCGTCACAGTCAAACGTTGGACGCTGATTCGAAAAAGAGTTGAAACCAGCCGAGATTTGACTGAGCAATAATAATATGCAACTTATGAATGTCGAATTACCTCAAGCAGTCATTGGCGCAACTAGAGGGGGGCTAGGGAAGTTTAAATCCTTCTAAGCTTGTTCAGGTGCAAGACATTGTTGACGACACAATACGGTTGGCGTTCAAAACAAAATGACATTAACTGTGGTCCCTTGATAAGAAAAGGCAAATGAACCAGACCAATCCTGCTTGGAAAAAATCCAGCAAAAAGTTAGCTGCCCTTTGTCCACTATAGCTTCGACTCTGTATCTACACACTCAAAACCTTAGGCAAGCGGTAGAGGGTTGTGTAAACCCGGTTTAAGTTCCTAACAACATGTACTACCACTCGATCAGAAACTTGAAACACCGGCAAATTACTTTTGGGATTTAGCTTAGTCGGCTGAAGCTAAACACCACCGAGGCCGGTCCCGGTCGAACGGTCACCGTTGCAGTTTTATTGGCGGTTGACCATAAGGGTCGAGGGGGAAAAAAGTCCCGGTTCCCATTAAAACCGGAAAAAATTGCTCGACCTTATAGGTTGAAGGTTTTGTGGTGGTCGTGTGCGCGTATATAGCTGCATAAAATATTCATATATATATATATATATAACACATAGGTCTTAAGCTCGACACGAGGGACCATTATAACCCCATCGTAAAACGCACACACGGAGAGTTCCAACGGGGTTAATGAGTCAATCCTCCTATGTGTTATTATCGTTGCTTTAAATAAGACGACGGCCGATAAAACCCGTAGGTATTCAAAGAGACTGCGGTAGACGGAGAGAGACACTATTGATGGGAAAGAGAGACAGAGATAATCTCTTGGATATTATATGTGCGAAACGCTTCATTACCAACAGCTATTTTACCATAGCCGTGGTGCGTTAACGGAGAAAAACGACAGAACTCAAAGATCTGGTCGTCTGGATCCGATAGACCGAAAATGGCCAAATTAAGCAACTACCCGAGACACCTTCAGAAGTTAGGCTAAAAATGTAAAACAAATTCAAATTAAAAATACAAATTGTCTCAGCTAAACTCATGTTAAATGCACACAGAATGACTAAAACGTTTTATAAAAAATTAGTATTTGATTAAAAAAAATATTATACATTCATAAAACTAAGAGATAAATAGTAGATGGATTTGTAAGCAGTTTATAGGTAAAAATATAACTTAATTTTTTTACATTACTTAACAATCGTTTATATTAGAAACGATTTCACACAGTGATTTTTCCAAATAGATGCACTTTATTTTTTTTCCAAATAAATAAAGCAAGCGAAAGTAATTTGTTTCGAAGAAAACTTTAAAAACGAAACCAACTGATGCGGATCTGAAAATATTGTGTTAATCATAGTACATTACAAATATGGGAGAACAAAATATCATTTTTACGATTGATTAACTTACATATTATTATATTTCAAGTTTAAACGCTTTCCAAAAAACGAGCGTGAATTGAAAGCATTGTTATTTTTTCTCGAATATACTTATGTGAAAATTATACTCTAAAAGGAATGCAAAATACGTTTAAATTATATTATATACAATAAACATACATATATTGAAGCTGGGCGGCGCTAGTATCAAGTTAGGTTAGGTAAGGTTGCAGGAGAAGCAATGCGAAAGCAATCACTTCTTGGAATTAAGTATATTAGCATAGGAAAAAATCAAATAGCAATAAGTATGATATTAAACCAAAAGACTTTCATTTCAGGATTCTTCATAATCACATTGCGGCGATTGGTTCCCCTTTTTCACAGTAATTGCCATATGCTATGTTTATCGAACAGTGGAATTGAGATATTATATTTTGTACCATAAAAGCCTATACTGTGGCATTTTGTAAAGTTTATGCCTCTCTTGAGCTCTTTCCGTCTCTCTTCGCAAGGGTGTAGACGCGAAAATATGCGATACATGTTAAACAATATGTACATTTTTTTCCCGGCAAACCCGAAAAGGGAGATCAACGTCAAACGGCCGGGGCACCGACTAATTTGTTGATTACCATTCGGATAACGACCATCCCTCGCACGTACATGCATAATGCATACATACATACAGTAAGCCCTTTATGAACGCATGGTTGCCTGCAAACCCCGTGGCGATTATAATATATATTATACCATTTGATTCGACGAAAAAGTAAACATATTCATACACACACACACACAATGACCTATGTCGCGCCGCCCCATTAAACACGAATAATGCCTAATAAGTATAATATCGCTAAGTACCATTGTTGTGCTCGTCCGTACTGAATATGATCCGTTCAAACTTAAACGCAATAACATGTTAATATCCAACGCGCTAAATTAAATAACCGATGCATTTCTATTGCATGAATTGCATTTAAATAAATAAATATCCACACATCTGGCAAAACACCACAAATGAACACGAACGTGAGATTTGCGTTCAAATATATGTTAACGTTAATTCTATTTGGTTGGTTTGTCTTGAGATGGACCAAAAATAAGCGTTTGGTGCATACTATGTAAGTGTGTTTTAAATTAAACAAGCGCGTGCCAAGAGTTTTGAGCGTCAAATTTAAAAATTGTTTTCTAAACGAGCAGACCAAAACATAAAAATAAAACCTTAAGTCAACACTGTGCAGCACTGCGTTTACGCAGTACGACTATTTTTTAGTCATCAAATCACAATATAATAGTCGAGGAACTAGTTTTAAACCTCATTTGTTGGAATTAATTGGGTAGGTATGTTGTTTTGTCAAAAAACGTGTTTCTTTGTAAAAATCGCAAACGCCTAATTTTTAACATTTTTCAAACCAATTTTATAAAAAATAGTATTTCAATTTATGAACTATAGAGATTACAATGTTTGTAATTATACCTAATACTGTTTCAAATATTAAATTATTTGGAATATTTTGTTATTTAGAACAAACAATATTTTATTAAATACTTTTTTTACAAAACTACATATCTGTTTGTTAATTAGAATTTACCATTTTTTAAAAATTAAATTTAAGGAAATTAATAAATATTTGTTTAAATATTCTTTTAGCTTAAATTATTATTAAAATCCGGTTTGATTAATTTTTCATTTGTCTTATTAATTCGCTTAGATAAAAATGGATTTGAAATTATTATTTGAACCATTGTTCAAATATGTGTAAACCATTGTTTTTTTTTTTTTGTAATAAATATTTGAATTATTTTTTGTTTAATTGATATCCGGATTAGGCGGTAATAATATTGTAATTCAGTAGTCAAAAACATTGTCAACAGTTTGCCAAATATATAAATCAACCGTACCCACTGACTGTCGTGTGCTACCGGTCGGAACCGTAAAAAGAAGAAGCGCTATCTTGTCTTCAGACCAAAAAAAAAAAAAATACAATATAGTTGTCCAATCAAGTGTACTCTCTTCTCAGTTTCGCACCGAAGGTAAGAAAATCAACAAAATTAAATCACTGGACTCTTTGAGACATTTCCATTATTATCGCCGAGGCTGTTCTTCGGCGCAATGCGTTTGTGGGCACGGCCGGGGAATTTCAACGCGCTTTTTTATACGGGTAATATAATATATATATAATAATATAGGAGGTAGCTTTAACGACGGCCGTTGCATAATAATTTATACTTAATTGGCCATGATTTACTGGTCGGATCGAATCGATTCGGAAACCCGATACACGGGTGTTTAAAACAATAATAATTATTACCGAGACGGCGTGGAAAAAACATACAGCGATTTTTCTTATTATTATTACTTTATTTTTAATCTTCCTCGCTACGGCTATAGTGTGTTCGCAACACCCACGACGTTCCTGCGCCGCCACCTCTTCCCGGTCGCCGCCCCAGCCAAAGACAACGAACGACGAGCAGCATCTTATGTGTCAAAGGTTAATTGGAACGCATCCAACACCCGTAAGCGCATATATTATTATTATTATCATCGTACACGTCAGCCCGGCCCGGCTGTTTAGCGTCAATTCAATAAAAAAAAGCGCAGTTGGAAGAAAAAAATGAACAAAGTACACACACCGTCGAGTCATCTTGAAATAATTCCATAATTGTTTTTCTCCACACGGTTATTTTGGTTTTTGGTTAGGTTCAACGAACAGGGGAAAGGAGAGATAAAAAGTTAACAGCCCCTATTTTATTTATTTATTTTTTTTTTTAGTCTAAAAATGTTCCCTCACTTCTACCCGTCTGCACTAGGGTTGGGACTAATATTCGGATTTTGCGGATATCCGGATAATTCGGATACGGATATCCGAAATCCAGATAATTTCGGATATCCGGATAATTGATCAACTATCCGGATATCCGAAACTATCCGGATAGTTTCGGATATCAAATAATATTTCAATTATCCGTAGAACCAGAACTATCCGAATAGTTAAAAAATTATCCGGATAGTTTCGGATATTCATTTAATTTTTAACCAGCCGAATATATTTTTTTGAGTACTCAAATTTATGTATTTTTTGAAACTTTAACGGGTTGAAATATCACATGGATGATTTTCAGATATATCCGTGTCAGTGTTTATTAACCGGCAGCGGAACAGTTGTGACAACCCTGAGGATGGACTCTGCAAAGAGTCCGAATAGTCGGTTAACAACCACTGACACGGATATATCTAAAAATCATTCATGTGATAGTAAAATTTACTCATTATTTTATTATTCGGTATGTTTAAAAACATTGTATATTATTAAGGTATATTTGTCTTATAAAAATGAAATGAATATCCGAAACTATCCGGATAATTTTTAACTATCCGGATTTCGGATATCCGTATCCGAATATCCGGACAGGCCCAACCCTAGTCTGCACACACCATACCTCACAACAGTCCTTAACCTAACAACTTAGACTAGTAGTATTACCTATATATGCTTATTGCTTTTCAAATGGCCACCCGTCCCTTGAGTTTAACGCTTTCCTGCACCGAGCTTTCGATTCACTCCGCTTTATATTATTTCTTTTTGTGCTAATTTAAGAAACTCTACGTTTAACGACTCTCTATTTTATCTCTTTGTTCCTATTACTTCATCTTGTTCCTATTAACTTTATCCCATAAAAGTAGCCGGTCGGTCAACCAAATCATCTGTTCCCTGAAATACCAACTATATCCGTCACCGTGTCTTTATTCACTCCATATTTGCCATGTTTTTATTCGTAAAAACCACTCACTTTTTCTTAGGTCTACCTCTGGCTAGGCAATAATGCCCCCATAAAATAATCTATTTTACCCGCTCTACTATTTATAATCCACCCCATCTGTCGAGGTACTACACTCGAATCATTAGTTAAAAGTGTTTTTACTTTTGTTGAACTAACAGAACTGTTAAAATCAACAACTTTGTTTTTTATAGAACATTCTTAAGTAAAACTTTTTTCAATATATTTTTATTTTTACTTTATTTTGAATACTACCGTGCCTCCCTATCTATCTAACCCAGTCATTTCACACAAATCCATTTTATCTCTGCTTAACTGGGTTTCTTCCATTTCTTTTGATTTATCTTGTCCGTAAATACTCACTTACATATTTCTATTACAAAACATCTCTAAAGCGACCATATTGTGACCAACCGAGAAACGATCATGAATTTCTCAATTATCTTGCCTAATGTGTTTTTATAATTGTTGAGAACTAAAAAAAACGCGAATAAAGGCGCCATTTCGAAATTCCCAGCGATCCGAAAAGGCAGCACTAATTAAATATAAATTTGTTTTGTATTATATTATGTCTAACAAACAGTTCTAATACCCGTCGGCGGGGTCTAGGTCCGGCTGGTTAATACAAATTGACAGTTATTGGATCTAATGACATTGAAACGTTTTTAAAAGTAAATTAACGTAGACCCACATGTATTATTATAAAACACGGCGGAGAACTAAACGAATTTTTCCTCCCAAAATGGCTCGTTATGATATTTTAACAGCCGACCTCGCCAATTAACCGTTGAATTCCCACAATGCCCGCAAACGCAAAGGTCGATTCGTTCACATAGATTTCACACACCGTGCCTTACCAGTTACCGGGTATAGTACCTAGGATTAAAAATATAATACCGGACGATCATGAGCTGTCGCTTATGGTGGTCTCACGGTGTGTGTGTGATCTCCTAGAACGAAAATATAATAATCGACCCCGAAACTCGAGTGGACACTTGAATTTTTATTTAAAAAAAAATAATAATAATTTAAAAAACGTCGATTGTCTTTTCCAATCACTATTTAAATATGTATAATATATTCACTCGATCGGCGCCGCCTCGGGACCAAAAACGTCAGTTCGAGTCGCGGCCGTCGTACGCCATTATAATATTTAACTCTCCACTGTGAAGTCCCTGGACTTTATAATGTTATGCATATATATATATTTATTTTTTTATTGAATACAATATTATCATAACAAAACGTTAATGATTACCGCGTTAAGGACCGCTAAACAAACACAGCGGCACGTTGGGAGATTCTCTACAAAATATCTATAATGTTATTTATTATTATTATTATTATTATTATTATTATAGTTTTCTCGGAAGATAGGAGACGCTAAATAAAAAATAAATAAAAAAAAAAAACGGCCTTGGCAAAGACTAGCGACGGCGGAACGGATCGAAGGAACGCCCGGCGAGCAGACAATAACAAGAGCGGTTGTCAATTTTCGAAAATCAATTTTCTATTAAACGCCCGTTACGATATTTCGTTACTATTATTAATGCTGGTGTTATTACTAAAGCTATAAATACACACACACACTCACATATATATATTACACTTGTAAAAAAATAAAATATCCATTGAACGGGTATATTGTTACGGGTATGATCGGCCGCACTCCACGTCCGGATCACATGAGTAAACACTCGGAAAGAACTACCTATTATTATTACAAGTCTTGTATTATTATGATACTTGGTATTTTTTATTTTTTTTATCCGTCAGTGGAAAGAGACGAGGGCGGGGGGATTTATACCAAAGACAGAAGTGGAGAAGATATTATATATATATATTACTAGAAATATCAATCTTTGAATGTATAATATATTTTGGTAAACGTCCAATACATTACACAGAATGGATTCTAGCACTTGTGTTGTACAATATTATATTTGAGCCGATGATAAAAAAGGCGAGTTATTATTATACACCATTTGGTACGACTTGAGTTAAACGATTGTTTACATTGGTCCCGAGTGAATGAACGCATTTTTGTCCATCTAAAGTCAGTCCAAAAGTTATTGTTGGGAAAACAACAGCACTATACGACAACCGATATTGTCTATGTGTGATTTTCTTGTAATACAAAGAAAAACCTTCGGCAGTATAGGTACGGAAGGTCTACAAAAAAAAAACCACAATTATTTCATTATCTTCGGGTATCGTGAGACAAAGTCCTTATATGAAATAAAACAAAGATAAGGCTAGCTAGGCGGTACTTACTTCCGGAGGTTACATAGGTTCGGAAAATTAGGGAAAATATAAAACTATATTTAATTAGGACATTAAACAAACGAAAATAAATAAAATTGTATCTCCGTGTCGCGACGTTATACCCTATTATTATCTAATTACTCACAACAAATAGACTACACGACGGCGGCATTTCGGTTTGCCCTGGATCGTAGCTGTTATAATACAATATTATAATATTAGTACAACACTAATTATTACTAACAACATCTCACCTAAGTACACACAGTGTTGTCGATGCAGATGATGATTGCTCTGCACGCACGTCAACCGTTAACCGGCGTTTTACTAAATTATACATGGCGTTATTGTTTCAAACGACCAGAAATGACAAAACTAATGGGAGAAGACATAATATAATGTAATACGAGTGCAGCGGTACTACATAAAAAGCTTATCGCGGCAAGTGTATGTGTACAATGCCTCTACACACTATCCGTGCGATAACCCCATTAACTAAGACACGTGTGTGCCTTAACCCGTACGGTATGAACATTGTTATGAGTACAATCTATTAGGCCTGATCTTGAAATATAGCACACAAAATGCATCAACGCATGCCGGAGACTTACACAGCACGTGCGAGCAAGCGTTGATGCAAGTGTTGCATCTGGCGAGCAAATCATAGCGCACGGTTTAATATGGATTTTTATTATTATTATTATTAAATTATTTGATGAGTTCGATACTTTGATGCTCTCTTACGGCGAAGGTTGTAAACAAAAAACTAAAAAATACACCACCGAGGTGAATTCCAGGCGTAAGTTCGCGTAATTGGAATTTTTACATTTGAATAGATTCTCTTTTACGGTCTCTTGTAAAAGAAACGGGCCACCATCCCCGCACGCGCGCAATACTTTCCTTATTGATAACAGTGTATATAGACAGCATATACAACTCTACTGGTGTATTGCAGTCTTTGTAGTGAAAAAAAGTAAAATAAAAACACATAAAAATGAAAAAAGCCAACCGCTTAAGTGAGACTTATAAAACAAAATACTGCAAATTAGAAAAAAATAGTTCAATTTGTATGCTACTCTGATATGTTCTATTTTATATCTCCGTAATCCACTACAATATTGTACCCAACGCTTATTTAATTTCTAAATCTCAAACTGTATAACTTAAAGCAGAAGTAGCTGCCTAATAAATATATAACATAAATACGCAAAAATTAAATATGCAACATAGACCATGGTTTTGCTTTAAAATGTTCTGTCGAGGAATTTTTTTTTATTAAAATACCCGTGCCTATATAGATAACCGTTATTTCAGGTCTTTCCCATATGTATAATATTCGCATACATAATTAAATATGACGTTCTACATAATCTTTTAATAAATACAAAAAAAAAACAAAGAAACTGTTTTACTCGTTATACCTTTGTTCGGTTATTCATTTAAACTATACTATTCTCAAACAATGGACAAAGGAATAATTAATAAATACGGTTCTGTGTATTTAAGCAGAACTTTTGACATACATCGATTGAGCTATCTGACTCCATAAGTAAGTCAAAGTATTATGTAGAAGAATACAAACTCAAATAATGCGCGAAGCGACTAACTCAACAGTACACCCTAATAAACTTGATTTCCACGATCAAATGTAATAATAACAATAATGGCCCCGGGTTTAAAATAGTATTAAATTGAATTTACCTTTTAGTTTTAAAGCAAACCGTACCTGTAAAATAGCGGTTTGAACGTTGTACAAGTTAGATTTTAAATTTTAAGTGCCCATTAAAACGACATGTATTTTAAAAAAATGATAATAATAATATTCAGAGGGCATTAAATTATATTGACGATTTTTAACAGTGCAATACAGTCGAGCATATTAGTTACCATATTATAATATACTTAGGAAAACATATCGTTTTTAATGGCGAAAGGTACACGAATAGCCGGGTTTTGACCGGGTCAAATAACAGACAAATTTAATTTCTAGGTAAGATGGATTTTTAAGGTGAAATAAATAACATCATGAGAGACACATTCCGGGGTTTGTCAAAACAGTCTGGACACAGTTTCGAGAGGCAAGCTAATACAATGATACAGGTAGCTAGTACAAATTGTGGGCAAAAGTAAATTACTGTCAAATATCCGGAGTACTTACCTCGCGCTACGTACAGATCCTATCGGCAAACGGGTTGGAAAAAAAATCTATTGTAATATAATATGTTGAATGCAAATAGAAAACGTGCTTCTGTGCTATGTAGTCCGAGGAGGACGGACAAATTCCTTGGGCCGACCAAAAGGATAGTGGTGTGGTGATTATAGGTATAAGACATTTTTAACTTGTAACGGTCGATCAAACGCGGACCACCGCTTCGAGCTAAACGGTCCATTGGCCACCTCTTAAGTAAGTAAGTAAGTATAATATGTATATACCTATACATATTACACAAGCTCCGGTGTCAACAACAATAACACTATAATATATTATATTAAAACGGCCACCGACAAAGTCGTCGGGTCGTTATTGATGACGTGTATTTGTTGTAGTACAATATATGTATATATATATATATATATATATATAGTATTATACATTTTTTTTTCCTTCCTCGCCTAAAGACCATACTATCGTGCCTACTCTTATCGTTCGGGTGGCCCCCGTTCACGTACAGGTTGTCAACGCCGCAGTCGTTAAATAGAAGACCGTGTCGCGGTGCAAATCAATTTTTATGGTCAACGCCAAAATACGTCATTTATATTCTCTTGTACAAACAATGGCGGCGGCCATCAGGCATACCTAACAACAACGCATAGTAGTCATTCGGCGAAGGAATAACAAAAAAAAATGTTTTAAAAAAAAAATAGTTATAATAATAATGACCTAAAACCAACACACACACACACACACGAAGGGCGCAAGTTCTCGTCTATTGTCGAGTGTTAGACGACCCGCAACACATAATGATCATCATCTGGGCACTGTGGTTTATACGGAGCGCGGTTGGCAACGTCGTTAATGAATGTTAAAATGACTGCAATAGATATAATAGATGAATTTTAGGCGACATCGATAGTCCTTCGCATCCGGGTTTGTTATACACTGGTTCTACCCCTATACAACACCGCACGGTACACAGTAGTAGGTACCTACTACGACCTATTGTGTCGCTGTCCCGTCCGGTATAACACATTGTATGCTGCTGTAGCTACAGTTACACACCGTGTTGCGCGTAATCCAAGATAACAATATCACACTATAGCTTTGAGGGCGCACAAAAATGATTAACGTCTAGGTCCGGGTCTTACAACGACGACGGCGGCAACAACAACACAAAAAGAAGAAAAAAAAGGTTTACCGAGACCGATATAGGCTAGAGATGATAAATGATCGATCGCAACCAACCTTATAACGTCATTAACCCGAGCTGCTGCTCCTAATGGTCTCGTGACTCTGACTTACCGGAAAACTCGGTCACATGATACACGTGTTACGAAGGACACTGCAGAGACAAACGGGTCGTCTTCTGTGCACGATGCGCAAACCATCAGAACGGTAGTAAAATTGAATTGCACGAACGTCTAAAGGCTAAACACTGCAACCGAACTAGTCAAACTTACACTGATAAAAATTAACGCGGGGAAGATGCTTATCACTTAAAAACGCGGCCGCCATCTTCTTAAATCTACGCCACTACAATGTATCTACCATCAGATACATTATCATTATTAGTTGTGTAGGATTATAACACAATACAATACTAAATAGATTTTACAAATAGTCACTTTTCTGTTTAAATTAAAAGTAGTGACCCTTCTGTTTTTATCTATTCTGTGCTTACACCGTCCGTCTGGTAAACGGTCCGCATGACATTAAGGCTCTCAAACGATGTTGGGCAAAAACTGAATACTGATCAATTCAATCATAATCATACGATGACATATTTTGAGACTAAGGTTATCTTTAGTCTTAACTAGCCATAACTCTTACTATACTTGGTGTTTTAAAACATCTCACTAATAGATGAATTATTTGTAGTTTATAGGCATTTATTAAGACCATAATATATTTCTCTAAGAAATATTAAAAAGGCCAAATCTTCGTAGGCCATCTAGTATATTTCTATGTAATAACTTAACAAAGAAAACATAAGGTCGGTTGAAAAACATGTAGGTAATAAGTTATCATATTATTATGATATTTCATCGATTTTTTTTAGCTTTAAATTTGAACCCAAAGTGAGGATATACACTTAAGTTTCACATGCCAATGACCATTTTTGTTTAGTGAGGGACAAATAGAACTTTACAACAAGATTTGACTTACATCAAATTCAAATTATTTTTGGGGGATTTGTTTTATCCGGGATTTTCTCTATAGCACGTCTAGTTATTTTTTAAATCGCCCCCCATCCAAATTGTGAGCAAATTTTAAGTCAGCGTGCCAATGATATTGTAACCAGTTGTATGACATCAGTGACCGAGTTTACCTAAAATAAAAATCTATCAGCGACCGAAGACTTGGGTACCTACTGGCACTACGAAGATCATTTATTATAGTGACCCAAACCATACGGTTTTTATTCAACCAAAAAACACATCTATTTACTATTATGTCACTTACCCAAAGTATTGTGTGCTGATCGACATAATACTATATTTCGATGTAATAACAATATTGTAAACGTACCTGAAAAAAAGAAAACCAGCATTAGTATACAGCGTCAGATTATTTATCATTATTGTTATTGTTCATATTATAAATTATTTTGTACAAAAATAGATTTTAAAAAAATATAACCGAAACAAGGATAGACCGTTTATGTACGGCTCGGAGGCGACACATGTTCCTTAAGCGTTCTACTGTACGTCTTGTGGTCGTCTTTTTACCGCGGTCTCCCCGGCGTTTCTCCTCGGGGAACGCGTTCCGTCGTTAATAGGCACCCCCCCGCCCACCAAAACCGTGTTAATGGTGCGTCCTGTAGGATACTTTTAAAAATAACGCAATATTATTCTTCGGCGGACGGGCCAACGGTGTTTCGGTTTGTGTGATTTATGTACTCGAACGGATGCCCCGTTCTCCTTCCTATTATATATATACATAATATAGTAATGGCAGCATTATAATAATGTGTATAATACACACACACATATATACTAATATTAATAATGATGATTGCGCCCCGTAGTGACTGCCGCGGACGACAGGAAAGGCAAAACACGCTCTACACGTGTGCGCCGATCCTGTGAGGGGACGACGGTCGTGATGAAAATACAGCACAAGTAATATATATGTGTATAAGATATTGTCTGGCAGTAGACTTCGACAGGAGTGTTTGCAACATGCGCGTTTCCCGGCCTGCCCATTAGCGGTATACTTAAGTCATAACCACATCAGCCAGGTATGGGCCCAAATACTCTAGAACCGCAGTTCTGAAATTGCAATTTTCCAGATGGCTGCTGGATTGTATCCGGTCTATAGTGCGGTCCGTTCTAACGAAATTTTATCCTATGAATTTATTGTCAAAATGCTTCTATAATGTACAGGTAGACCGGGTTAAGTTAGATTTTTCATACAAACCTACAAAATATTATATAAAGGTGCCTCTCTTGCTGTTGGCGTGCGACTTATAAGGCTGTTGTACGAAAATAATAAGAATAAAGAAAAAAAAAACTGTACCAATTAGGTTCGAAAATTCTGTCCAAGACCCGAC
This sequence comes from Adelges cooleyi, assembly GCF_023614345.1. Taxonomy (NCBI): domain Eukaryota; kingdom Metazoa; phylum Arthropoda; class Insecta; order Hemiptera; family Adelgidae; genus Adelges; species Adelges cooleyi. The sequence goes on from NW_026095893.1 coordinate 16,990,635, forward strand.
ATCCTCGAGACACAAACATTGTTTGTGCGGAACTCCTTAATAACATATTATTTAATAAGGAGTGCCGTTACAAAAACACAAAAGCCTAGATTGAAACAATTAAGACAATTACCGTGAAACGGTTGAATGACATTAAATAAAAAGAAAAACCTCGTGTACATTATTCCTATTACTATATCAATATAAGGAATAATAAAACAAAAGCCACCAGACGAACACGCCATGTTTAATTAAGGTTTACGGTCGGCGGTATTTGTTAATTGCTAGTGTGAACAAAATACATATAGTATAGTATGGTTTCAGAAAACTCCCAAACCGATAACCCGTTAATATTGTTATTATCTCAAGTAGGTAAGTTTTAAAAATATATAACATTATTATAAACTGTCTCATATATGCCTAGACGAACCAACCGCCGTGAGTTGTAATATTTTATACTAGTTACTATTACCCGTATTCTATATAATGTACACAATATATTATAGGTGAACACTGCTATTATTAATAATAATAGTTCACCTAGGTAACATTGGTAATGCGATGCGGATACACATTCATAGTGAACGCAACTGGAGTAGAAAAACGCAATAGTAATCGATGGTCGTTGAATTTATCAGACCACAAAATGTCAAATTGTATAGCGACCTTTTTTTAGATGTATTATACTTTTTTCTTTTTTTTTTTTAACTAAAAAGTGATCACCGTAAAAATAGCACGAGACCGTTTTTGGTAGTGTACCGCGCGATCGCCTTGCAATTTTTTATTATTATTATTATTGTAAACGATGTGTATTTTGAACGCTGACCATTGTGTGTCAGGTGTCCAGTACACAATAAACCGATGACGTTATGCCTGTATGATAATAAACCAAAAATACATATTTCATTAACAACAAAAAAAAAATGATTTGCTTTGTCAGCGTCTCAAGAGAATACTGCAACGACGGCCGAGGCGCAATGGGACCTGAAACGTCTTGACACGTACCTATTGAAATCGGTGCCCTTTTTTTCCATATGAAAATTACATCAGACCTTAAATATTACACACGTCATTTGCGTGCGCTGGTCATCGTCAATGGACATCCCACGAGGAAATACTATTGCCCGTCTTGCTAAACGTTTAAAAAAAAAAAAAAAAGACAGCCCACACGTGCTATTATACAGATGCCAAAACACCCATTGCATTTCATACTTACAGAACGCTGCGCTCAGTTACTACTAGGCTAGGACTAGGAATTTGATACACATTTTTTACATTGAAAATTTTAGACCATAAATATTTTTAGGTATTTTATTGTGTAGTTTCAAATTACTAATTTGAACAGCACAAAACGACCCTTACAAAATAATTAAACGAACACCTTAGATCAATTTTTTTTTTCAAATAACACTAACTGTTTGTCTATTTTTATCTTTTAGTCGATTAGAAGATAAATTATTATCGTGATGACATAACAAAGCCTCAAATGCTGAGTGTGTTAAAAACGTTGAGCCCGTCACTGTGTAAGCTGTCTCAACAGGCGTTAAGTGATGACAGAACTACCCGAAACGGCGCCGTCAAAGAATTATTGCGTTATTATACGCAGTTGTGTCAAGCCAAAAATCACTACACGACTCGTTTGAACAGCTGTCGTTATTATAGTTGTACAATAGAAATAATTATAAAAATAAATAATCACACAAAAACGTTACAAAAATAGTATAATTGTTCTGGTAGTTAGTTCAGCCAAATTTACCGTTTTTCTTTACATAATAAGTCTGTCAGTGTTGGTCGGTTCAAAAGTATTATATTTTGTTCATTCAGCATTATTATTTTCTAACATGACATTGTTGATGGTACGACTTAACCTACTATTTTTGGTTTTTTTTTCACCTAAAACAACTCATTCAAACTCCTACAATATAATATAATTGACAAAATCAATAACCGGGTTACCATTGGAGAACCGCTCGTTACCGCGTCTTGCTATACCTACAGTGTGTACGTTATTAATTAAAAAAGCGTACCTACACATCTTATACCTTATACAGAGACCGTGTGTTAACAAACGCCGCGCGGTATCTTGGCGGACTTGGACGATGATATCTATTGAAAAATGCGGTCACTCGCAGCCGTATCGGAATGGTATGGAAAAAAACCAACGGCGGATCTTCTTGAACGTTGTAGAGATTGTGGACACATGAGCACCACATATTATAAGTTATACAAACACAAACACACACAGTGTTATCACATATAGCGCACAAAAGGATGGCCCCGACGACCTTTGCTGTCGGGTTTTCGGTCACGATTCGTTTGTGTCCTTATGCGAAGAAGAAAACTGAGCAATATCGGTTTCTATTTTGTTATCGTTCAAAAAGGGGTAAAAAAAAAAAAAAAATACAAACAAACACCGGTTTTCGCATCCAGGCGGCTTCTTTCTTATATGAACAGTATATAGTACATATATAGTGGCATCGTGTGCTTTAAGCTCCGTTGCTTCCATATTGATATTTTTTTTTTTTTTTGCTTCATTCTATCGACAGACGATCACAGCCGTGTGTGTATTGTATATTATAATCATATTTATAACCTAACCGAATCGAGATTTCCACGAGACTCGTTATCATCAGAGCTGGTCCACTGCGGCCGTCTTCGGATGTTCGTATGTCTAAGACAAGTCCTCAAGTCCTGGAACTTCACGCAACATCCGCGAAAGGGGTGCGCGGACACAAGTATAAATAGAAGCATCGACAAATGGACTTGGAAGTATAATAATATGTACGGGATTCGTGACCGGGCCGATGGCATGCGGCTTATCGATATGTCCTCCTGCTGTTTGTAGCGCATTATGTGAGGGGAATTGAATTTTTCGCTCCAACGAATCGACCGGGATAACATATTACAATAATGTATGTACATACAAACGGACAGATTAATTGAAAATCCGCACGTTAAACGGCCACACTCTTCCCCTTTGGTGCACAGCAATAGTATAAAATATATATTTAGAAACGAACATTGGTATTTTTTTTTTCTCTGAAATCCTATTAAACAGATTTTAATTTCAATTAAGTCACATTCTGTTTGGCTTAGCAAATTACCTTATGCCCGCAACGCAAACACAAAAAGCAATTTTCAAACCGCCACAACAACCTATATACTTAGGCGTTTGTTTACACAGTCCGCATGTTGAAATTTCTCTATTTATTGAAATCCAATAACGTTTTCCTGGTAGTTTTTTTTTTTTTTAAATAACTGACCCAATATCGTATTACTCGAGTACAATTTAATCTAATCAAACATATGCCACGGAAATTGTATTGTCCGAGTCCGACAATTGCAGAAGACCACACAACAATGGTATAGGTCGAGAACAAAAAAAAAAAATGCCAAGTGCCAATCAACGGATGACCGAAAGCGGACATATTGTTCAACAGTCTTGTAAACCAGTTCGAGTTACAAAAATCTGCCAGGTTAGGTTACGTTTTTTAGTTTACTCCATCAACTTGTAAGTAACTAAGTTGATTATGTTATATTGAAACAACTTTATTTATGTATAAAAAAAAAAATTTTAAAATAGGAAGTTTACAAATCAACAGTGTTTTTTTGTTAAAACCGTTAAAACCTTCAAAAATTCGTTTCAAACTAATTACAATAATAAGCTGATAAAAATTATTTTATTCTGAATAAGTTTAAAGAAAACATACAATTAAGGATACCAAAAAAAAAAAAAACTAAAAGGAGTCTAAAATTGTTTAGAGAATCACTTTAATTACAAAGATGATGAGATTTTCAGTTGCTCATTTTAGAAAATAGTTTAATAACAATCTACATTAAACGACATAAATTAAGTCACTCGTTTTCTGTGAGTTGTGTAAAACTTAACTACACCGAAAAAATGACATAGTTAATGGTAGGGACACAATACATTTGTGTTTAGTTCGAATAACTAAATAAATAGTTAGGCCGACTAATTATTTAGCTTAAGCTCAACTATACATTTATTTTAGTCGGGTCAACCATGTATTTTTTTCCTTGCATCTCAAAGAATGTAAACATCAACTAATAAACGTTGAACACAAACAAATGACCGAATTTAAGACACCAAGCGTCCGACTCAAAGGCAGTGGCTTTTTTATTTTTCGTGTATCGGCGGCGCGTACCGCGTGTAGGCACTTACATTACCTATACCTATATTTTTCTTTGCTCTTTCTATACTTTAATTTTTTACCTATAAGGTTGTCGACATCGTTAACTCCTCCCGTACGCGTTGTAATTACACGGGTCCACGTGTGGGTTTAATGACAACCGAGCATTATAATATCGTTATCAGATCGCTGTCGTTCGGCGTACCTACCTATGGTGTCCCGGCAATGCCTCCGAGGAAGCGAGCCTAGTTGATAAAAAAAACTGAAAAAATAAAATAACCGTCCGTTTAATTACCAACACACACGCCTTGTCTCCGGGCCAGTCGTTCCGATAATATAATGACGGCTGCTGAAGGGTTTGCCGTCCAACTCGGTCGGTACACACACACACACACTTGTAAAAAAAAAAAATCCACTCAACCCTCTTGAAACAACAACATAAACTCATCTATCCATTAGCCGGCGTAATTGGAAAAAGAAAAAACAACAATAATAACCAAAAAAACCGAGTGATTTGTTTTTATCCGCGCGATTAGACAGTTCTATATTATTGTAATGTCGGTTTGTTGTTTTTTTTTTCATTTCTTTTTAAATTAATCAACGGCCCGGCCAACAGCTGAACGCCGTCAACTCGGATTCGTTCGGCTGTCGTCGTAGCCGGAGGTCTGAATTTTGGCGTATTAAAAAATTGGCATTTTTTTTTTATCCCACAAGCAACAGTTAAATGAAGCGCGTGACTTATGGGCCGTAAAAAAATACCACACTAATTTCGTGTCTAATGATATGAGAACACATATTATATTGTATACGGCAAAGGAGGGACCGTTTAACTCACACCGCGAGAGTCGCTATAAATCATATAGCGGTGGTACTGCCTAGTGGTCGTTTTTTTTGTCAAGACTTAAAAACGCATTTTTTAACAGTGTATAAATTATTACAACCGCCGCAGTCGTCACCTGGCACGACGATCGTTCAGGTGGTGTTCATAAGGTTTTTAGGGTGAACGTTTTTAGCACGGGTCGTCGTCGACGAAGCATATTATAATATGTATATAAGGAAAAGAATAATATAAGACCGGGCAACCGTCGTCGAGGGCAGTTCAGTAGAGTATAATATTGTGTCTACAAGTACAACAGAACCCTCCGTTTTCATTAAATACCGTATATACACTTACAGAAACGGTAACGAGGGCCGGCCGGTTCCTTTACGGACTCCGCGCCGGCACAAAGGTAAAGATAATATATAGACGTCAAATTAGATACAAAAGGAGGACATCGGTCAGGGCTGCGGGGTGGCCCCGGTCAGTGGGGACGGACGAGCAGAGTAAATATTTTCAAGAAAACGACCGACAGGTGAAATGGATACTGCGAATATGTCATAGCAACTGTATACGTTACACGTGGTCGATGGGTACTTGAGCCGAAAACGATCTATATGTCGCAAACGCGTTGTACTTACAAGATTTCAATCGGTTGAAAAAAAAAAAAGAAGAATACTTATTTTTTAGATTGTAGTAACAACCCTTTTGACGGCACCCAAACGGTATTCGACGCAGCGATTCCGTTGCCAAGACATTCCTGTGTATGGATTAACATATTATACTTACACATGTTATTAGCAAACTCCTGCTACAACAAGTGAGAAATTCGTTTCAGACGGCAACACGTCTTTCTTTCGTGTCGTACACCACTAGGAGGGCGGTTCTACGTTACTAGAAGTGTATTTTAATATTAGACAAATTGACCTAACCTAACCATCAACGGCTGCTTAAAATATAAATTATATTTTTTTCAGCTACACTTGTTCGTCGTGCCTTGTCAATACACTGTCAGCTGTTGTCTAAAAGCATTCCGGTATAAATCCGGGCAAGACCGTGGTTATAAAAAAATAAGAAACTTCGTTCCAAAAACATTTTAATGTGTGATTTTTTTTTTTTTTTTGTGGTATAGAATGTTTAAAAACCTGTCGGCCGGCTTGTTGTAGATAACATGTGTTCGAACCACGACACGCTTAAAACGCTTCGTGCAAATACCTATTAACAATAGGCCGGTGCGAAATCAATGTGTATCCTCGAGCGTTTCTTCAGCTTGAATCTTTTGCTTTACTCTACCGACCGAGCCTTAACGCATTGACCGAAATTATGTTTCGACTATTGCCCGAGGTGTCCAAGCGATTCGGACCGTCTTATTACATTAACTGTTATAATATATACCCGCGATATAGCCTATCCGACTCTCTGAACGCGTCGACGGAGTTTTACTAATAATAATAATACAATTATTATCTCGGTAAACGATTGACGCCCAACGTGTAACGTTATACAGATCAGGTTGGAATTTACTCATTATAACACAATAATGGGCTGTTAAGACAATAGTTTTTGTCGACTTAAATCGATTCGGCAGCACGCTGTGCCGTACAAGGTTTTTTTTCCGCCGAGTTCACACGAACGCTCATCATCAACAGCATCGCATGAGCAATATTATAATAATATTATACCGAGGATGGGGGAGGGTTAAAAATATCCCCTCGGTCGCTTTTACCTGCCGTCGTTTAACAACAATAATAACAATAGTTCAACAACGACGAATAATAATATTATCGTAACGAGTTGTGGACCACTCGTCAACGTTCATTACGCGCCGCCGTTGTCGACAGGGCAAAAAAAAAATACAATTTTTTTTTTTTTCATCGAATAAAACACACACAGACAGTTTTTTTGGCCACCAATAATATTGAAAAATAATAACGTCTTAAAAAAAAAATAAACGCATTGTCATTAAAACATTTTTAAATTGAAAATCATCTAGATAACACGCGTTATTCGTGTAAGAGTTATTCGAATAAACAAATTATTGGAATAATTAAAAAAAAAAAATATTATTTATATAGTTTGTTTTTTTCGAGTAATTATATTGAAAAACATCATCACGTGTAGACACCTAATAGGAAGACAATTTTCTTATTCGAATGAGACAACTGCATTTCGACAATCGTCTAACGAGCCGACCCGACCGAGTACGGCTGTCCACTGACGCAGAGTGCACCGCGACGGCGATGCTGCAGCAACAGTCGATCGGTGAACCTGAAAATACACATTATCCTATACCGTACGTGTGGAGGGGACACGATATTATATATATATATGTTAAGTAGGTGTTAAAAGTGTACCGGCCGGAGCAGCGCGTACGTGGAAACAAGACGACCCTGGCGGCGGTTATATAGGCGTAGAGAAGCAACAACGAGATCACGTTTAACCGCGTGGAAGGGGAACGCGGCTGCGGCGATCGGCGTACGGCCGCGGCGGCAACCAGTCCTCGCATAATATTCAGTCTTCGAGTGCCGACCGACCGACTTGGTTTGTGTGCGCGTGCGTGTCTTGTCGTTTAACGTGTGCTGGTCGTCGTCCGTCGTGGAAAATAGTTTTTTTTTTTTTTTATATATATATATAATATTTTTACGTTCTACTGTTGGTGTTGAATTTTGTGTAGAAAATCGTTCGGCACCAAAAATGGATTATATCGTTCGCCGGCCGTCGTCGAGTGCGTTCGCTGCGAGTGTTGTTGTCGTTGCGGTCGCGTCGTAGCCGTTCGTTGATGTCTCTCACGCTCGGTCGAGAACAATAATAATTGTCTAAATGGTGTTCAGGTGATAGAATTAAAAAAGTGTTTCGGGCATTTTTTTGTGCGTTTCCTTCCAAGTGTTCTTCCGTTAATCTCGGGTGTTATCATGGCACTAACGTACGCCACGGTGCTGATGAGCTCGGTGCTGCTGGTCATGTCGGCCTCGCTCAGCAAGACCCTGCGGCACAAGCCGCCCAACGAGTGCGAGTGGCTGGCCGTGACCGCGTACGGCGACGAGTCGATCGCGTCGCAGACGGTGTCCGACGAACAAGAAGTGGCGCTGCACTGTCGGGTGCGCACGATGAACTCGGAACTGGAAAAGACCAACTTCAGCATAATCCAGCCGCAGTACACGGTTAAGCTGCGGATCGAGTGCAACGCACAGCTGTACCTGCTCAGCTCGCTGGGCGTGGGCACGTTCCAGACGCTCATCGACCTCAAGGAGCTGTCCATCGAGTCGTGCAAGCTCAACAACCTGGTGCCCGACGCGTTCCGCGGGCTCAGGCAGCTCCGCAACCTGACCATCGTCACGCACAACAACGACTGGCCGTCCGTCAACATGCAGCTGCAGCCGGACACGTTTCTCGACGAGCTCAGCATGCTCGAACGGCTGGACCTGAGCCACAACAACATGGCCAAACTGCCGGAGGCCGTTTTCTGTTCGCTGCAGAACCTCGTCTACCTGAACCTGACCCGTAACCGGCTCAGGCATCTGGAACTGTTCCATTTCGGTTCTTCCGGCCAACACAAGTGCGGCGGCAACCTGCAAGTGCTCGACTTGTCGTACAACAATTTCGACTCGATCAACTCGCAAGTGTTGTCGCACTTGTCCAACCTGCAAGAGCTGTACCTGCAGGGCAACGTCATATCCGTCATAGGCGACCACGGTTTCGACGGGCTGTCCGCGCTCAACGTGATCAACATGGCCTCCAACCGACTAGTCAACTTAGCGCCCGAACTGTTCGCCGACTGCCGCGAACTGCACGAGGTTTACTTGCAGAACAACACCATCAACGTGTTGGCGCCCGGTCTGTTTAACGATCTGTCGCATCTTTTGGTCTTGGACTTGTCCGAGAATCAGCTGACGGAAGAGTGGGTGAACGCGGCCACGTTCACCGGTCTCGTGCGCCTAGTCCTGCTCAGCCTGTCCAACAACAACATCACCAAGTTGGACTCGGTGATATTCCGCGACTTATACCGGCTGCGGTCGTTGCGGCTGGACAACAACGGCGTCCAGTACCTGCCGGAGAACGTGTTCGCGTCGCTGACGGACATGAGAACGTTGGTGCTGTCCAGCAACAAATTGACCCGGGTCGACCAATACACGTTCGACGGACTGCCCTCGTTAAATCAACTCTCGCTGGACAACAATCAGATACAGTACATCGATCCCGAGGCGTTGCGCAACTCTACCGATTTGGAGTACTTGCATCTGAACGGCAACAAGCTGTACGACATACCGGCCGTGCTCAACAACGTGCCCAATCTGAAAACGCTGGACCTGGGCTACAATCAGATCACCGACATATACAACACGTCGTTCCCGGCGATGAACCAGCTGATCGGATTGAAACTATTGAAAAATCAAATATCCAACGTGTCCAAAGGCGTGTTCGACCGGTTGCCCGAATTGCACCTCATCAATTTGGCCAACAACAAAATACAAAAAATCGAACCAGGCACTTTCGACAACAACACGCGCCTGGTGGCCGTCCGGGTGGACGGCAACTATTTGCGCGATGTCGGCGGCCTTTTTTCGAAACTGTCCAACCTTGTTTGGCTGAATATATCCGAAAACTTCCTAGAGTGGTTCGACTACGCGCTCGTCCCGACCGGACTCCAGTGGCTGGACGTGCACGGCAATCAGATCACCGAGCTGGGCAACCACTACGAGCTGGAGACCCAGCTGACCGGGTTCGACGCCAGCCACAACAAGCTGACCGAAATCACCGGCAGTTCCATCCCGGACAAGGTGCAGAACCTGTACCTGTCCAACAATCAGATCTCGAAAATCCAATCGTACGCGTTTTTCAAAAAGCCCAACCTCACGCAAGTCGACCTGACCGGCAACCGGCTGCGGACGCTGACGCCGCAGTCGCTAAGGATATCCACCATACCGCCGGGGCGGCCCATGCCGCAGTTTCAGGTGGGCAACAACCCGTTCGTCTGCGACTGTTCCATGCAATGGCTGCAGTCGTACAGCGTCGAGCCCGACCGGAACAAGCCCAAGTTGGTCGACCTGGACGCGGCCACGTGCGAAGTGATCTACAACCGGGGCGAGTCCAGGGTGTTGCTGAAAGAGGCTTCCGAAGATCAGTTCCTGTGCCAGTACGACATGGAGTGCGCCAAACGGAGCACGTGCGACTGTTGCGACTTTGACGCTTGCGATTGTAAAATGATTTGCCCGACGAACTGCACGTGCTTCCACAGCGTGAGCAGCACTTCGAACGTCGTGGACTGCTCAAGCGCCGGCTACGTGAACCGCTTGCCCGACAAGATACCGATGAACACGACGGTGCTCTACTTGGACGGCAACACCGTCAGAACGTTGAGCACGCACAGTTTTTTGGGCCGGAAAATTCTCAAAGTGCTCTACTTGAACTCGTCCAACGTGGAACGCGTGCAGAACCGCACTTTCCACGGACTGAAAGAGCTCGAAGTGCTCCACTTGGACGATAACCGCATATCCACGCTATACGGTGACGAGTTCTACGGATTGGACAAGCTCAAGGAACTCTATCTGAACCACAATCGGATAACGTACATCAACAGCACGACTTTCCGGTTCCTACAGCAGCTGACCGTGCTCCGGCTGGACCACAACCGCATCACTCAGTTCCCGGTGTGGCGCTTGTCGCCGACGCTCACTCAGTTGACGCTGGCCGAAAACCAATGGAGTTGCAGTTGCGATTTCGTTCAGCAAATGCGCGAGTTCCTCGTGTACGCGGCCGACGCGGTCGTCGACGCCGAACAAGCGCGGTGCGTCGACCACTCGGGCGGTTTCAACATATTCATCAGCGGCGACAACAGCAGCGCCGCGTGCGGGCCCAGCACGCCGTCCATGGAACGACCGTCGAACGGGTCGTCGTTGTCGTCCAACTCGATCGAGGGGGCGCTCAACGGCGGCAACCTGACCGCCCCGACCAAGACGGTCGTTCAGCGGACCGACTTCCAGGACTACATACCCGTGCTGATCGTGTCGTTCTCGGCCGTGTTCTTCGTGGTGGTGGCCGCCATGATGGTGTACGTTTTCCGGCACGAAATGAAAGTCTGGTGCCATTCCCGGTTCGGCGTGCGCATATTCTGCAAGAGCACCGAGTTCGAGATGGACGAGCGCGATAAGCTGTTCGACGCGTTCGTCAGCTACAGCGCCAAGGACGAGGCGTTCGTGGTCGAGGAGCTGGCGCCCATCCTGGAGAACGGCGACCCGTCGTACAAGCTGTGCCTGCACTACAGGGAATTCCCGGCCGGCGGTTACATATCCGACACCATCGTCCAGGCGGTGGAGTCGTCCAAGCGCACCATAATGGTGCTGTCCGAGAACTTCATCAAGTCCGAGTGGTGCCGGTACGAGTTCAAGTCGGCCCATCACCAGGTGCTCCGGGACAAGCGCAAGCGGCTGATCGTCATACTCCTGGGCGAGGTGCCCAACAAGGACCTGGACCCGGACATCCGGCTGTACCTGAAGACCAACTCGTACTTGCAGTGGGGCGACAAGCACTTTTGGGAGAAACTCAAGTTCGCGCTTCCGGACGTGCCCAACAACCAGAGGCCGAAAAACATCAACCATAAACACCATCACCACCATCACCATCACCACAGAGGGGTGCACAACAACTACTCGCGACCGCTTGCCATACACATATAACAACGATCACGTAATACCTACTTATCTTAATTATTATTATTATTATTATTTTATTAAAAAAGACATTTGTGATATTAGATAGTGACTAACTGTAAATTAAAAACAATATATTATTATAATGTACAGTGTATTATACGGTGTAAAATACCGACCATTCCTGAGTAATTATTATATATTTTGTACGATTATTATTAAAAATGTGTCTTTTGATAACCTCTTTTTTAAAACCTTTTTTTTTTTTTGTAAAATAAAAAATTGTATAGAATATTAAAATTTTAGAGAGAGAGTCCTCCCGCTCCTCCTTCAAGTCATTACTATTAGGATAAAAATCGATTGTTTTTCTATTTCTATTGTTTTGTAGCTCTTTCAAATAAAAATAACTTAAAATTTTTACACTATTTCAAACTATTTTCCTCTACAAATCGAAATGTTGTGTAAGTGTCCAAGCGAAAATATATTTATTGATTATAAAATTTATATAAAAAAAGGCAGGTGCCATTTGCACAGGGTCGGTTTGTAGGTAAATTAAAAATTATTAATTCATGTCACGGGGTTAGTTACCTAGTCTTAAGACATTTCTTGTACTTTAACCCGACATAAAAATTATTGTAAAATCTGATATCCATAAAAATATTATTATGTAACTAAGAAAATTGCCATTATTTTCATTTGTTTTATTATTATTATTATTATTTATTTCTTGTACGAAGACTATAAAATCTAGATATTAGAAAATTGTTGTGATATAATTTTTTTTTTTTGTTAATCGTATTGACTGAAACTTGTTTGAGTAAAAAAAAAAAAAATAATTCAGTGAATAATAAAAGAAAACAAATAATTAATTAATTCGCTCTTGTTTTTATTTATTATTATTTTAATGTAAATCATCAACAGCTGTCCCGTTCGACGCGTTGCTAGTTTTCAAGAGTAATATCTGGTACATAGTATAATATATATTATCATCGTATTATGTAACAATTTGAGTGTGTAAAAAAATTAAATACATAAAAAAAAAATTGGTAAGAAAGGTCAAGGTTCTCAAAAAAAAATTACCATCAACGCTTATTTCAAGCAAGGTACAAGGTAAAGGTAAAAACAGTGTTATATTAAAAATATATCACAAATATGCAAATATATTATGTTATATACAAATACAGTATAGTATATATCTTGTACACGTGTATGTATATGTGCGCTCACGCGGTGCTCTAAGTCCTAAGATAGTAGTGTACTGTGTGCTATATATACTACAACTGGTATGACTACATATATATCTAGTGGGTAATATCTATCTTGTGAGGGGCCGCCGACTTAACCCGGTGCAATCCTGCACACACGAATGTGATATCTGATTGTGTCAAAACGCCATAGTGGACGGCAAGGAACCATTGATCATCGCTTGGAGAGATGTTGGCAGATAGAGTCTGGGCGGCGGTGTAATTATATTAAGTCGATTAAAACCGAACAATATTTTTGTTTTTTTTTTTACCGTAAGAAAACAACACTACGGCTCCGGTCGATATAAGTCGAAGACATGAGTAGCGATTTTCTAGTCGGACTGGGACCGACCGTTTATAGATGTGACCTAAGCCGGCAACAAGGTGGCGGCGCTTTCTCCGCTTTGCCCTTTTACTTAACCGGCTCACACGACAAGAACACAATACACACAGCGGCGGCGACGGGACGGATAGCAGGTAATTTTTTTTTTTTCCCCCATTGTTAAGTAACCCCTTTAAAGGGCATATCCCTGGGGCACACTTGGTACTTAGCGCCGCCAATGACGAGAACCAATATTAAAATGTGATTTATAAGTATAGCGCAAAAAAAAAATATTGATATAAGGAAATACATGGTCTGTATACACAAAAATAGTGTACCTACTTTTAAAGTTTAAAGTTATAAAGTTAAAAATATTATTATAAATTTTGTCGCAATTTACTTTGAAATAAATTTTAAGAATATTTTCTCTGAACAGTTTTGTCATTTTAGAAGATAATTTGCCATTTATACTTTTAGCTGAAGGCTTTTGGTTATACACAATTATTATTAATTTTAATAGGAGAGAAATTACATTCGTTTACAATTATAACCCCACTTGACCCTAGACGTAATTTTGTAAGAACTACAAGGTAGTCGCAAAACCTTAAATTTTTTTTTTGGGGGTTTATCCAAACTTACATTACCCGTAGCTTGCCTGTTCTATTTCCTGACGGTTTTTTTAGACTATTTTTAACGATTGTTTTCTAATTAATGCGATTTAAACAGCTGCTGATTCAGCCATTTTGACAAGAGCATTATTCTAACAAGAGCTGTGTAAAAGTAAAGGTCCATTTTGACGGTTTATTCGGCGGGGCGTGCGACGATTCGAAACATCGGTTTTGGAGTATTTTTTTTTTTGTTTTTCCGAAACATGATTTTTGATTTTTTTTTAATCGTGATTTTTCTGGTTTGGCCCGTCCGGTCAGTGTGTTATAACGACGTGGACGGATGATTGTTATGTGCTTGTATATAACATGATCAAACTGATTAGCGGAACAGTAATAACACGTTGGGCCACGATCCTAGGCGCTGTTTAGACCGGGCAATTTATTGCTCTGGAACGCACGGCCGCCGAGAGTATGATTAGTGGGTCGGGGGCTTTTTTTTATATATATATATTTTACTACATTCATACATATAGGTGTACCTATATGCTCACTCTCACTCGCTGTGCTCCTTGTACGTCTCCGTCGTTCTACACACTACTCGTCCGTTCTCATACGTCTTCCATATTTTATCTATACCTATATAACATTTTTTTAAACGGTACATAATATGTGCCACTAGTAATATAGTACCTAGTTGTGGCCCAGTTCGGGCAACACAAAAAAATATTATTCACCTCCTCCTCCGACGACGACGACGTTTGGGTTCAAACACAATTTTTAAGTGAAGATGAGGAAAAAAAAATATCAAAATCGTCCTAGCTAATGACGATTTTGTGTTTATTCCCCTAAATCACAAGACCGGTTCACAACGTGAGTCCGCTTACGTTAATGATCCATATGGTGTGTTTTCCATTAATCATATCGACTACCAGTGGCCGGTTCGCGCCTCTTACCACACGGCCGGTGTTTCTTATTCTTGTCATCATCATCGTCGTCGTTATCATTATTGTTAGTGTCATTGTTATTATTATTATTATTATTGCGAGTGTCGCCACTACTGTACGACGGTGTCAAACGATTACAATCCACGCGGAGAGCAAACAAATAACACTTTGGTTCGGCTAACCTAACCTAATCTAACTCGAAGTGTGTGTTAAAATTAATATATTTCGACTTAAACCAACGATACACAGATACACATATATAAATGCCACAAAAATGGCAAGTAAGTAGTACACTGTTAGCAATCTAGCTTATTATAGGTAGCTACCTATGTCAGCTGTGCCCAAGACGTGGTCCTGAAGATTGGTTGTTTAGAGGTCGCTTTAGCCCTGACGATAGCAGCGCTTTAGAGTTGAGATATTATTATAATAATGATAATATATTTATCTGAGATTGGGGATCATATACGGTCTTAGTCGAGCCTAATCATTGTCGGCGAATCCATCATTTTAATCAAAGAACAATCGAGAGTGATGTTCCCGACGACAATAATTACAGCAACAACAATCGGACGGGTTTGGAAACTAATAGTTTTTTTATTATTATTATAATTACATTTCTCACGTGTTAACGGTATATGCTATACAACGTGACCACGGCGGGCACCACACAATGCTTATAAACGATAATCATTTTTTAACGGGTTAGGTGAATATAGACGCCGGTCGTGTTAAGGGTAGGTACAAACGACGACGGTTTCAGGGTCAGGTACCGACAATAATATATATTATTCGGGTTAAACGGGTTGGGGGTTAAACAACATCACGGCCTTAGAGAAATAGGTGTATAACGCGTTTTTTTTTTCGAAAACCTATTACCGACCGTTAACGTCACGTCTTGGCCTCGGCCTCGGGGAAAAGCCATTGAAAAGTCATTTTTTTTTTTTTTTTTTTGAGAAGCGCAAGTGGAAATCCTTCGGGTCCCGCCATGATGTTTCCGGAACAGGAAAGCACTCACCCCTTCGAACCAATACTCTGTCGAAGGGGTCGCACCCCTTCGTTTTGATTCGCCGTTTCCTCGTCGGCCGCCGCGTAATGTGTTCAATTAGTTTTATTACAAAACGCTTCATAAATCAAAAACGGTGTTTCGTTTTTCAATAGCCCTATGCCGGCTGTGCAAGGGTCGTCTTTGTGGTGACCACCTGACCACGCAATGTAAAATATTATTATACTATATAGTCGTGGGGCGGGGGGAATTCCACGAGACCTAACCGCGAGCCCGGTTTATACAGGGTGATTCTTTCAACGCAAAAACTACTTAAAGTTTTACAAAACAAATGTTTAAAAAAATTTTTGTGTATAAAATACTAACTTTGTATAATATTAAATACTTTTTTTCGGTATCTCCCCCCCCCTTCCTCGAAAACTCGACAACAACTTTTAGACAAAATGTACATTGGAAACATCCGTATTTTAAACTTAAAATAACAGCGAACTTTTATTTTTTTTTTAATAATAGTTTCAATATAAAATAATAATAGTTAATACGATATCATACTATGCCTATAACAAAGTTACAGGTTACCATGTGACAGCGTATCTACAGTCAACAGGTGTCTAAAATATGTCTAAATGAAAATAAATTCAGTTAATTAATTTCAAATACGGAGGTGAAATAACAGTGTTAGTTTTAAACAGGGCCAAACAAATTTAATGGATAAAAAGGGTTAGGTAATGGTATTTTCAGATTGAAGTGTACGGGATTCAGGGAATGACTGTGTACTTAGAATCTGTATTCAGAATTGTTTTAATTATTTTTCACAACATTATTGCACGCTGTATTCAAAATTTGTAAAATTGTTAAGGGGAATATAACATACATTTTTTGTTCCATCGCACAGGCTGAACCAGTGATCCGCGATAAGTAATCTGAAAACAGTTTTGAATTCGTCATGAAGTTTACTCACTATCGGTCAGAGTACTTTTTTAATACCTTTATCCTACTATGTATAAAATACGTTTGAATATTATATAAAATTCCAAATTTGGAAAGAGTTTAAGTTAAAAATTGAAAAAGTACTCTGACCGATCATAAGTAAACTTTATGGCGAATTCAAATCTGTTTTTAGATTTTTTATCGGATCACTGGTTCGGTCTGTGCAATGAAATACAAATTGTGTGTTTTGACTGAAAAAACCGACCGCATGCAATCCCTTAAATCTTAATAAATTGTGTTAATGTATAGACTAAGAAAAGTGTTTGGTGTATAGCTATGAACCTAAATATTAAAGAGGCTGGGCTTAAATTTTTTAAAAATGTATAATATGAAACCCTTGTGCATAACCATAAAATATAAATGCATTGTTAAACAACATGTTAAAATAACAGGGCACTATTAATAAACTGAATTGTTTGGGACATTGAATAGTCTTTTTTGAATAATACCAATTCCTTTATAATGCTAAATTAAATGTACGGTTTGAATTTACTGTTTCAGATTAACCTATACATTTTACACCGCTAGTGTAAAACGTATTACTCATGTGTTATTCGCTTTGACGCAAAGCTTAAAAAAACAAGATGCTAAAACAATAAAAAAATGTGTAGTTCGCTGTTTTGAACTAGAGTATTGAACTAAACACATAAGTGTGTTTACACACTGAGTGTTGTTTTCGCGTTTTATTCGTAACAATAGTACGCACGCGAAATGTACTTTCTTCGGCTAAACATTTTTAAACACGTACACAATTCAAATATACCATTCCCTTCGCCTCGAAAAATATTTTCAAATTTCGTGAAGCACATATCTCTGTAAAAAAATATAAGCCAATATGTTGTTGACTATTGTATAGTAACCAACTTCTTTGGTGTTGTACTTTAACTTTAAACCGGGAAATTCATAATTTTTTATTTAAGAATAAGAAGAAGCTTTTTATTTCTTGAAAAAAAAAATGAATCTAAAAACAATAATTTTAACTGGAACCGCCTTGCTTTTCATTATTATGTCAGCGTATGCAGGTAAAATAGATATAGTTTATTATTTTATTGTTTAGTATCTTCTGCCATCAAAATAATTTCAAAAACATATAGTACCTATATTATAATTTTTATTTTGTTTTAGAACCTCCGGCCATCCAAATTATTTCAAATATTTCGAATACTGTGGTCGTTTTTATCAGTTTTTTTTTTAACTTTTCTATGGCTTTGTACCTCTTTATTTTGTTTTTCTAAGAGTTTTTACGGAGATCCCAATTTAACACTTCACATATGATGTAAAATTTCCTCAGCTTTCTGAATACAATTTTAGAAATATTCTCAATTTTTGGGCAATACGAAAAACTCAACTTTTAAGATTATAAACTCGATTTAAAAGACTTTCAGTTACGCGAAAAAAAAACAATTTTTTTCAGATAACTGATATTATGTTACATATGAATCTGATTTGTAATACATTTTTTTTTTAATGGCTGAAGATACTATAAAAAAATAATCCAAAAAAAAAATTGAGAACGTTCTTTTCATCTTAACAAACATGATTAAAATCAACGTTTGTTTCTAAAAAATGTCGAAAACAATTTCTGATTTATTATAGACTTCGGGTTTTTATTATGAAAATTTATAATTTATATCAATTTAGATCACGCACAAAAACAAAAAAAAAAGTGACAATTTTCTGCATTTTTTTATATTTAGTTTTTATGAATGTTGAAAATGATCTACCTGAAATTCCATTCAAATCGAATATAAATTAAAACAACTGTGTACATAGCCCCAAAACAATAAGCATTAGGATGCATTGGGATAAATAAAATATTTAAGTACCTTTTTTCGATATTTCAGCTCATCCTGAATTAACTCCACCTAATCAAGGTAAGTTTTTGAGACTGCTAACTTATATAAATTCAATATACATTTTCATTATTATTTTTTTCAAATGACTGTAAGTTCGATGATGATATCAGTTTATCATGTGACATGTCCATAAGCATATAATTGTATAAAATTGGATGTCTAGTTGAATAATTGTTTAAAAAATATAATTTGTGGCAAACAAATTTGAACGCTGTAGATCAACAACTAAAAGTTTATATGTTTCAGGTGCACGTCCATTGTGGCCAAGAAACCCACAAGGACGACAACAACCACCACAACCACCACCACAACAACCACCACCACAACAACCACCACAACAACAACCACCACCACAACAATAACCACCACCACCACAGAATTGTAAGTTATTGTGACTCTAATAAAACTTATATAAGTCATTAAAGTATAAACTGCATATTTATCAATCTTTTTTAAATGACTTTAAGTTGGATGATAAAATAAGATCTTGTGCTTTACAAAGATAAGATACTAGCAGTTTTTAAATTATTTTCAATAAAGATGAAAATGTTTAATTATTATATTTAAAATTATTTTATAAACAATTGTTTTATACATTTCTGATATTTTAAAACAACAGTTATTTCGAAATTAAAACAATGGATACTAGTAGATAAATAGGTACTAAGATTTTATTTAAAATGGAAACGCCTTGTAATTAATAATTTATAAAGGAGCCCAACTTATTTTGATTTAAAATTCATGTGTAAGCTAATTATAAATAAACGATTCCACAATATTTTAAAATATATATATTTTTTTTTATGCAGCATAATGACAATGTGAAATTTAACAACAAATCTGCAGTATCTCTGACACTGGACACAGACGTCACATTCTGAAAATACTTATGCTTACTAATTATCATTATTATGTTTCATACTTCAGATTTTACTAATAACTGTTCCAAACAATATATTTTGTTACCTATCATATAAATAATATTATGTTTATTACATATTATTCCTGTCTACCAATAAAAATAATATTTACCAGATAAGTAAATTTGTATATTGTTATATTTTATTTTATTCCAACTATTTGTTTTTACTTTTACTTACTCCTCTTATAATCCTGTTTTAATTCTTCGTTATAAAATGTCTATAGAAGTACGGTAAGTCGTGTCAATTGTTTAAGTTTATATGTTATAACAAATATAAATGTACAAAATATAACGAAGGAGTGAGTTTTTATACCACAAGAAAATGCAATAAATTATGTAACTATTCAAGTATAACTTTCTATAGCAATATAATATAAATATTATCTACAAAAAGTTTAAAGTTTAAAGTTTTGGAACGAAGTTCCTTATCGCGGGTGGGCGAGGGGACCTAGCCGAGAAAAAATGTAACGCGTTATGAAAACTATATGTGGTGCGGTCGAGCGTGATCGGTTCCCAAGAGTGAGTGGTACCGGGTTCAAATCCGGCTCCCCTCTCAACACTTTTTGCATTTTTTTTTTACAACTTTTATGGTAATTTATAATGCAAGAAGTCTAAAAACTTATAAAATATTTAGGTAAAAAAATGCAAAAATTGTTGAGAGGGGAGCCGGATTTGAACCCGGTACCACTCACTCCTGGAAACCGATCGCGCTCGACCGCACCACATATAGTTTTCATAACGAAACCTTTACGAAACCTGTAAACGAAAGGGACTTTTTTTAACTTTTATGGTAATTTATATTGTAAGAAGTGTAAAAATTCGAGTCAATATTTTTATAGACACCTGTTTAAAGTGATCATATTTTGTTTTTTTTTATTTAAATTTATTTTAATTAAGATTTTTTCGGCCGGGTAAACCGCAGATCTGAATTTTTCATGTACAAAGTTTATAAAAAACATGAAAAAATGTACATTGGAAACAATCGTATTTTTAAACTTAAAATAACGGCAAGCCATAACTTTTTTTTTAATATTAGTTTCACTATAGTACAATAATAGTTAATAGGAAATCTTACTATGACCGTAACAAAGTTATAGGTTGCCATGTGACAGTGTAGGTATCTACAGGTTTTAACGGGTGTCTAAAAATGTTTAAATGAAAATATATTGAATTAATTAATTTCAAATACGGAGGTAAAATAACAGTGTTTATTTTAATTTTAGTTTTAAACTGTAACAAACAAATGTAATGGGTAAGACGGGTTAATGGTATTTTCGCGATTCAAGTGTACGGGATTCAGGGAATGACTGTGTACATCCGTAATTGGAATGGTTTTAATTGTTTTTCACAACATTACTGTACGCTGTATTCAACATTTGTAAAATTGTTAATCTTAAATAGTTGTGATAATGTATAGACTATAGACTAAGAAGAACTGTTTAGTGTATCGTCATCAAACTAAAATATAAAAAAGGCCGGGCTTAATTTATTAAAAAACGTTCATGTACAACCCTAGTGCGTAATGATAAAATATACATGCATTGTTAAACAACATGTCAAAACAACACGGCACTATTGATAAACTGAATTATTTCGGACATTGAATAGTCTTTTTTGAACAATATCTATTCCTTTATAATACTAAATTAAATGTACGGTTTCAGTTTAACCTATACATTTTACACCGCTAGTGTAAAACGTATTACTCATATGTTATTTGCTTTGACGCAAATAAATAAGATGCTGAAACAATAAAAAAAAATGTGTAGTTTCGCTGTTTTGAACTAGTTTGTGTTTACACACTTAGTGTTGTTCTCGCGTTTTATTCGCAACAATAGTACACGAAATGTACTTTCTTCGGGCAAACACATTTACAAACGATGTACACAATGCAAGTATACCATTCCCTTCGCCTAGACAAATATTTTTAAATGTTGTGCAGCACATATCTCTGTAAATAAATGTAAGCCAATATGTTGTTGGCTGTAGTACAGTAACCAACTTCTTTGGTGTTGTACTTTTACTTTGTATTACTTGAAAAGATGGATTTTAAAACAATAATTTTGACTAGAACCGCCTTGCTTTGCATTATTATTATAGCGCATGCAGGTAAAATAGATATAGTTTTTTATTTTATTTTTTAGTATCTTCTGCCATTAAAATAATTTCAAACGTTTCGAATACTGCGGTCGTTTTTATTCGTTTTATAAACTTTTCTATGAATTTTTACCTCTTCATTTTGTTTTTCTAAGCGTTTTACGGGGATCCTAATTTGAAACTTCACATATTATGTAAACTTTCATTAGCTTTCTGAATACATTTTTTTTTAGAGAGCTGATATTAGTTTTATATATGCATACGATGCCATTATGATAAATAAAAAATGTAAATTATTTTTTTTTGTATTTCAGCTGAACCTACTGGTGCGGACAGTGGCATAAGTGGTATTGAATATATATTTTTATTATTTTTTTTTTCAAATGACTGTTAATTGGATGATAATATCAGATGTTGTGCTTTGCAAATATACTATCACTTTAAAATAAGTTTATCATGTCCATAAGCGTATAATTGTATTAAATCGTAAGTCTAAAATGTTAAAAAAAAATAATTAGTGGCTAACAAATTTGAACGCTATGGATCAACAACTAAAAATTATTATATTATTATATGTAGATACTTGAAAATTAAAAAAAAAAATTGTAAAAACGAGTATTTGTAATTTTTTTATGTTTCAGGATCACGTCCAGAACCATATTTACAACCAGTTCCACTCCAAGCTCTACCACCAGGAGCAGTAATACCAACACCACTCCCACCAACACCACCGCCACCACCTCCACCACCCCAACAACCAAGACCGAACAGTAAGTTCTTGAGACCCTAAAATAAACTTTAATAGGTTTCATTTATAATTATGTACTTGAGGTGTGTACCAACTTTCTGCTCTATGCGAATTATTCCGAGGTTAAATGTTTATTTTGACTGGACTAGTTATAAAAGTATAATTCAGTATGCAATTTTATCATTAGTTTTCCAAATGACTATAAGTTGAATGATGATAAAAGTTTTTGTGCTTTACAAAGATACTAGCAGTTTCAAAATTATTTTCAATAAATATGAAAATATTTAACTACTATATTTAAACTTCTTTTATAAACAATTGTTTTATACATATCTGATATTTTAAAACAATAGTTTTTTTCGAAATTAAAACAATAGATACTAGTAGATAAATAGGTACTAAGATTTTATTTAAAATGGAAACGCCTTGTACTTAATAATTAATAAAGGAGCGCGACTTATTTTGATTTCAAATTCACGTGTAAGCTAATTATAACTAAAACGATTTTTTTACACAATATTTTAATATTTTTTTTTTTTATTACATGAAGACTAACGAAAGTGAAATTTACCTACAAACCTGCAGTATCTAAGAGCTGTGTCACATTCCGAAAATACATATTATGCTTACTTATATAATGTGTATATTTTAAAATGTTCATCTTTGCTTATTATTATTATGTTTCAATCTTCAGATTTTACTAATTACTATTCCAAACAATATAATTTGTTACCTATCATATAAATAATATTATGTTTATTACATATTATTCCTGTCTACCAATAAAAAAAATATTAACCGAATAAGGAAATTTGTATTTTATTATAGTTTATTCTATCTCAACTATTTCTGTTTACTTATTCTTCCTCCTCTTGTAATTCTTTGTTATAAAATGTCCATGGAAATGCGGTATGTCGTGTCAATTTATTTAAATTTATATGTTATAACAAATATAAATATACAAAATATAATGAAGAAATGCGTTCTTATACAACAAGAAAATGCAATAAATTATTCAACAAGTATAATTTTCGACAGAAATATTACATATTAAATATTATCTACAAAAAGTTTAATAATGGTTTTCTTGTAACGATACTGTGGTTTATAGTAATATAGAACTTGACACCATTAACAAGCATTCGTATGGTATGTTTAAGCATATATGTTTTGCCAAACTATTATTATTTACTCAATTATTGTCATGAGCAAATGACGAAACAAAAGACCATAGGTAAACGCGAATATTGCATATAAAGCTCTGCATATGACCTACAAGAAAATTGTTTAACCTAATTTAAAAGAAATACTATAGTATCGTGGTGTTGAATTGAGCTGTGAAATTCCTTCTCATATTTATTTTACTTTACATTGGTATAAAATAATGCTACATCGAAGCTGAAAACCGAAAAATAACATGTTTTTATGACTCGCACCATAATATTTGCAAAAATGATAAACTTTTCACGTTTGTTTGTAAACTATACACATTTTTCTTGAATTAATAATTTATGTTAAAAGTATATTAATTTTAGAAAACCGCAATAACATAGTTTCTAATATAAAAAGCACATCGCTGTACGGTTATTAAAACGATTCGTGGTCACTTGATCAGACTGATCTTGACATTGATAGATAAAATGTTTAACTTGCTTGTAGTAGTGGTTAATAAACGATAAGTATAAGAGCAATTAAAAGACTGGAAAGTCTGAAAAAATATTTTACTCTCTTCACCGCACGTCTATCACTTCCAATGCCGAAGAAGTGGGGGGAGATACAAAAAAAAAAAGTATTTTACAATAAGTTGATATTTTATATACAAACAAATTATTAGTTAATAATTTTTTTTTGTAAAAATCAAAGTAGTTTTTTTGAGAGAACTAGTGTAGGGCCAAAGAAAAAGAATCACCCTGTATTGTATATTATAGCTGTGGCCCAAAACGGCGGATGATGCACGTCGATCAAACCGGTCTGGCCGAACGACCGTCGTGATGCCTAAGTATACATATATATATATATATATATATATATGTGGACCTCTAGTATAGGTATATACGCCTATTTACCCGGCCCGGTATAGTCGGTAATAATCCAGTGGGTCCTAAAGCATATCCCGCATGGGAAGCAAAACAAATGTCGTCAAATTTGGTTCTTACGGGGTGGATGATGTTAATATACAATATCATTTTGGTCGGCCCCCTCCCCCTCCCCCTGCACAGTAATCGATTGATGAAACCGCGTCGGGGCGACATTATATACAGACAACATACCTGCACAGTGTGTAAACACACCGAAAACTATTGTTCGTTTATCGGTATACAGAAAAA
Source organism: Adelges cooleyi (assembly GCF_023614345.1). Taxonomy (NCBI): domain Eukaryota; kingdom Metazoa; phylum Arthropoda; class Insecta; order Hemiptera; family Adelgidae; genus Adelges; species Adelges cooleyi. The sequence continues at coordinate 17,015,290 of NW_026095893.1, forward strand.
AAAAACGGCACCGGTACAGCAAAGATCAATTAAATTTAAAAAAAAAAAAGAGCAACGCACGTTTTATTGTCGGTGTTCTTATATGCGGTCTAATTATATGTACGAGCCAACAATGGGAAAGCGCGTTTTTTTTTTTTTTAATAATAACGATATAAAAAAAAACACGGTCCGGTCGCGTCGGTCAGCGGTTTTTTTTTATTACCAAGTATATATTTTTATATACCGTAATTCGGATGTAGCACCCATTTCCGCGTTAACACACATATACAGCTGAAAATGTATATTATTATTATTATAAGATCAGCCGATCTCGACCGATACGCTACACACTTATAGCGCAGCCCTATAGCGACGATAAGACGCTGTCCCATCGTCTCTCCATAATATATACATATTAATCTACCGAAGATGCGATTATCATTATTAGATAGATATTCGCGTACCTGCGAGCCACGCCACGGCTATTAATAGTGGGTAATACAGGCATATAGGAGATGATGATAATATTAGATATAATAGCGGCGTTTAAATATGCCCGGCCGAGATCGTCGAACGGATATAAAAAAAAACCATTTGAGTAATTCGATGATAGAAAATACTATTATGAGCGCGGAACTGGTCGAAAGTTAACCGAATGACCTACACTGCACACTGTTGCACTCTGTATTAATGATGATAATTTAGAGAGACCGGGATTTTTGAAAAAAAATAATTTTATTTCCTTTTAAAAAACACAAGATTATATATATATATATATATATATTAACGGGCGCCCGTCGCGACAACCGGTGTCCGATTTCAGAAAAAGACTCTTGCTATAATTGCATGTATATATTATATTATGTATATTATAATAATATATATTGTATAATATGCACCAGGGAAAATATTGGGCGTTTTTTTTTTTTTTTTTTGGACACCACAATTCCCAATATACCTGGTACCACCAAGTATGTGTACCTAAACATTGCGGGTTAAACGATATTATCGTCCACGTATCCTTATGTACAAATCCCGCTGCGACAAACCGTCTCATCTTCTAAGTAGTAGTGACCTTGTGTGTGTGTGTGTGTGTGTTTACACGTATAATAGTCGAGACTATAATATATTACCGAAAATATTTAGCTGTTATTTGTATACACACACGAACAAACAAACACTAGGTTATTAATCAATCGTTTGGACGGTTTGTAGTATTTGCTAAAAAAATAATAATAATATATTTAAAACTAAATAAATACCTAGACACGGAAAAGACGACGCGGCGGACGGATGAAAAATGGATTCCGCCGTTTTTAGTTTGAAAAACAAATAAAAAACTTATCAGATTACTTAAAACGATAAGAGAAATTATTTCAAAAACGTGGACCGTAGTGTGTTGCCTGACCCAAAGAAAACTATCGACAAGTAGGTTTGGAATGTCTCAACGTGTAACATTTGAATAATATTTTGAAAAAAATAAACGACTCCGCCGAAATATGTTTGAAAAGCATACTGTCCATTGATATTTCAAATCTTAAAATATAAAATATCCATATTTTATAAGTGTAAAATAATTTTACTTTTATAAAAATTTAAAAAAAAAACATATATTTTTAAATAAATATGTAGGTATGTTATTCCACATTTTTTACAATACTTGTTATGTATGAAAATTATTAATAAATGTTAAAAATAATGTCGCCGACCTTAGAAAGCACACGGTATTTGTTTTAGAATAATTTTAATTTATAAATTAAAGTATTTTCAAAGATTTAGTCACGAGGTCCGACAACTAAAAACACAAATATTTATAAATTATATTTTCAAAAGTTTGTAAAACTATTGTTAGAGATGATTTCTTTGTTTTGTTGAGTACATTATTTTTCGTTGGATATTTAAAAAAAAAACAGCTCATAAATTAGTAAGCACAAATTTTTTAATATTTAGAAAATATTATTTTGCACCATTTATTCTGTTGATATTTGCTGTCAAAATCACGAGGCGACACTATATATCATATAAATGTATTATTAATAACAATATTATCATGGTTTAATAAACGTTTTTTTTTTGTATTTTCCATATGTGGGTTAGAGAGATACAGCCCGACGGCATATTTTCCCGGTGAGTTCTTACCGAGTGAAAGTGTTGTTTTTTAATGCGAATTTTGTGTGTATGTGAACGACGCCGTTTTTAAACCGTTTAGCTTGCGGACCGCTTGTGGGTCAGCCGAAAAAAAAAAGCTAATAACAATAATAATAGGTAATAATGGTAGTAATAACTGGTATACAATCGATGAAACGATCGCCTTCGGCCGCGCGGATGCCGGCCGAGCTCTTCTTGCGTTTCAGCCGCGGTTTAAAGAATGAACGAATAAATCATTGTTAATTGTAAAGAATGAGTGGCGTATACGCCGGCCGAGTTCTTTGTACTTGGCCAACACGCTGACACACACACACACACACAAACAGATATACCGCAAGTTTTATATTTATTACAGTGTATACGTTACGCGGTGTGTTAATTGAACGACGCTTTATTTTTGTAAAAAATAAAAAATGTGGGAGGAGGAGTAGCGAAAGACATCCAGCGACAATTACAACAGCGTTTCCGTTGTTGGTTAACTGTATACAAATATTTATATAATAGGTACATGCGTCTTAGTGCGAGCAACCGACAAAACCGTTCGCAGTGATTTCCAAATGGTGTAAAATTTTAAAAATTACAAGTCAATACATACGGGTGGGTCGGGGAGACTTAAACGCCTAATGACGTCGCCCATGCCCGAATCTACTCCTTATGTACACTGTCCGGACGCTTTCATCTGTGATTAGCTTAGGTATATGCACATGATTGATCTACATCTGGTCGGCGCGCCGGTTAACGGGTACCGTTTATACCGTACATGTTATTATATATTTTTGTTCATTTGTGAACCTTCTTATAATGCGCAACACGAGTTGAAAACGGCCATTTATCGATATAGAAAAACCGCATAATTATATTATTATCCGGCACACACGTTAGTTAACCAACCCCAGTGCGTGCCGTTCCACAATATTCGTCTGTAGAATGTCTTTGTTGTGTTGTTGGCGTTTATGACCTAAGAACGCATGTACCAACCGACTTGTGCTTGCCCGCCATACACACAGTGTGTAATGTGTACCGGCGTCATGTGGCCCGTACTTGGGGCAACAACAGTCAATAAGAAAAAAAATGATAATAATAATAATGAACATTTTTCGACTTGCGGTCGTCGTGGCCGCCACACGGTAGCTATTAAGTCGTTTGTATACTGAAGAATAAAGAAAAACGGACGTTTAGACTACCGGGTTGCGTTCCAAACGATCATACACTTCATGTATATCCATCTACCCAATTATAATAACAGTATTCTTAACACACATGCTTGTAAATTATTGAGAGAAAAAAAACTCAAACAAATATAAAAATCATCATACCTACCTACCTACCTAACACCATTTAGTAAACTAACTAATATTTATAAATAATCAACTAAAACTATTAAAAAAAAATAATAATAATAAAATAATTACCTAGCGTTAAAAATTACCAACGAGAAATAGCCACAAAACATTAATTAATAAACTTAACATAAATATATAAAATAGCAAAAATGTTGATTGTTGTCAAACAAAATATTAGTCAGTCATAACCCTACTTAATGTTTTGATGCTCAAACTATGACCGTTAACAAAAGGGTTTCAAATATTTTGAAACAAATTTTCTAAATAAAAATCATTTTTGAATATGATTAGGTACTATACAATTATTCCCTAAAGTATTTCAACTTCCAAGTTCATATCCCCAAATCCAAATCCTGAAATATAATATTTTAATAAAAGCACAACATAACACGTCATTATATTATGTGATTTTTAAATCATATACATATTTTGTTTTTAATCATTGTAAAACATTGATCAATTATTATAACTGTCGAGTAGAGGAAAATTTCACAGAACGTTCAACCAGTTTACATAATAATGTGTTTAGTGTTTACTTAAAAAATGTGTTATAATAAATTTAAATAACAATATTTTCATATTATAAATTATACATATTTTTTTTAAAACTATTTTTGTACAACAATAGTCAAATGTTTTTATATAAATTTCATTTTAAACAAAATACTTAAAAAAAAAAACACAAACGTGTTACAAACTGTAATATTTTATTGAAAAGCTAACGTTTAAGTAACGTCGTTGGTTTGAATATGAAATTGTCTTGCTAATCTAAAGCAATTTATCAAATATTATAATTTTCATGTATATATAAATATAACCCAACTATATAATACTATGAAAACATTTAAATAATAATTTACAAACATTGTACAATAAAAAATTTAAAATATTATTGTAATTAATATTTGCTGTGTAAGTAATAATAGTGAGCTAGTATAAGACTCGCTGGCATTACCCGTATAATATGTATCAAAGGGGTTTTTTAAACACAAAAACGTATCATATGACATTTATTAATATTATACTTGCACATGCACTTTTTGCGCCTGACGTCACCACGTCGTGCGGTTTTATGCATAAAATATCATTTTTTTTTTTATTATGATAAAAAAAAAAAATACAAACTTCGCAACACACTAGACACCACAACGTCTCCGGAACTCGGAACCATCTCAATTCTCATATGCTATAACCGTCATCCGAAACCTAACCGGCTATATCTAAACTCTATGGCCATCTCTCGCGGGTTCGATTTACGGTGTAAATACACAAAAAACAATAACCACCCCAATTTTTCGGCAAATAACATAAATATACACACACAGAGTGTCCCTCCGCCGAAAGACAACACTGGACGGGCAAAAAAAAACCATATGTGTGTGTTCCTCGCAAACACTCTTCGCGTTAATGCCCTAAAATATTTACCTACACTACATCTTTCGGGCTGTATAGAAGCGGACGGAAAAGGGGGGAGGTACCCACGACCCATCACAATAATATACCCCAAACAAACTAGTGTTGTTAATATTATATATGTGTGTATACTTGAACCGTGACTGCATCGTCGAGTGTGTGCGTTGCTGTCGTCCCAGAGAGAGAGAGCGAGAGAGGAGACATCGCGTTAGTGCGGTTGCCCGGATCCGAAAAGACTTCATTTATTATAATTATATTATACACGTTATGATCGGATGCACCAGAATAATGTTGGGACGCGCCGATGAAGATATACTGATATGGATACGGTCTGGGGGCAAAACACCTTTGGGGTCGTCCGCGAATGAATAAGAACGCGGCGGACCAAACGAAACTGACAAAAAGAAGAAGAAAAAAATACAACCACTCTCGAAGTGAGTGTTTGTAAAGTACGATTGATTTGTTTGCGGCCAACCGCCGATGCGCGCTTAATGTGTATTGAGAGCTATATAAAACCATCCACCGGTCGTCGGTTAGGAGATACGGCGAAGACCTAGGGCGAGAATCTGCTGAACTGTGCAGAAGAAATATATTGAAGGAATTGTATATGTATTTTTTTCTGTGTATCCATTTTGTACACACCACGAACAAACGAGATAAGAACTAAGATCTGTTGTACAATAAAAATTTGTCGGTAAGCTGGAAAAACAAAATCGTCCGTCCGCCGTTAAACGCGGTCTTCTTTACCGACGGCCCTCCAAAAAGAAAAAAGTTTGCGCTGGATTTATATGATATTTTGGCGACAAACTTCAATTTATCGCCATATACTGCCGGTATATGACATTTTCAACTGAACCCGCTGTTTTCCCGGCCACCTTTTCATTCCGAACGATTTAACGAAATTAAAAAACCCTAACGGAAGGGTTAAACGGTCGCCCGGGCACAATGGAACGCGGACAACGGCGGTACATCTGCCCCGGTGTACATATAGGTACACAAAAAACTAAATAAAAAGCCAATGAGAAATAATTTCCACATTGTATATCCGTTTCCGCATGTCGCGTGACGCGCATTCGATGGACTTGTGCGACTCGGAGAACTACTATATGCAAACAAAACCGAAAAAACTGTTTTTTTTTTTTTAATACTACCGAAGACAAAACACACAGTCCAAGACACGAATAATAATTACTTAAACGGTTTTTATAATAATAACGACGACGAGGAGACATTGTGTAAACAAGATCCGTCTTCACGATCTTCACACGCGCCGAGAGTTGGAGTGCCTTAGAAAAAAAAAAACCTCAAAATATTAAGTATTATTAAGTACACAATAAAAATATACACTATAATACGATAGTGCCTCGACTGTGTGTGTGTGTGTGTATTGCCCGTTCGTGTATATTAATACTGTTTAAGTTCACATGCACCGGTTAAGTCTGTGTGTGTATGTATGTGCATGCTGGTTATTATTATTATTTTTTTTTTTTGTTACATCCAACCCCAATAATTACGGGCGTATCACGACCGCCACGTTAACGAGATTGCCTCCTTCTACATAATATTATACCTACCATATAGCGGTACCATATATCCTGTACACCGATGATTCGAGTTGCTCTCATAAGATTTATATTATTATACTTACATATTATATATAGGTACGTGCACAACGGCCGTTTCAAAAAACCGATATGGACGCGTTCTTCGTGCACACACACACATAGACCTCTCTACTATACAAACGTTAATGTGCATATTGTATTTATTGTTATATTATATAGTTTATTATAATTTGTTGGCGATCGTTTCGAATTTATTGGTTTATCATTATATTTTATCCCTATTAATTAAACGCGCACATAATGTAGCACTCTGGGGCGGAACAGCCAACGACCCGGCGTGTGTGTTTTACGGTCTTCGAGGATGATAAAATTTAAAAAGCCACAGGAGAACTAGGAACGATAGGGGGATGGCTGGGTAAGAGAGGCGCGAGTATAGTACCCATATATTACATACTGTTACTTTTGCCGTGCACTATCGTCGGATAGCGCAAATAATAACAACAATAATATACACAGCACGTGTTGCCGGAACAAACAACATAGAGTTGAAAACTCATCCGACGGAAGTATCGGTACAATATAATATAATATGTATAAGGCTTTTGCAAACGGATTTTTGTGCCCGTACACAACTCTTAATGGCGGGGGTGGTAGAAAAAATAGTGACTAATATAGCGAGACACGTGAAGAAAGATAGTTGTTTGTACAAAATTATTTCTCACCTTGAAATCCGAAATTCCTCTAAATTCGAACAAATTTAGGTGAAGGTAGGAAATCACAAACAAAAGGACAATTCCGTGGGATCATTTTTATAGGCACAAATAAAGTGAATAGGTGTAGTAAAAAATCTAAATTTCTAGCTCAGGACTATATCCACTCCTGGATAATTATGGTAATATAGTAACAGTGTTAAGACAATTTTTTATTTAAGTTGAAAACAAGAAGTTAATTTTAAGATAAACGATTTTAATCATGCATAATTTAAATTTTAGTTGTAAAAAAAGTTATTCCAAAATAGGTACAAACTTTATGAACGATTTATGAATAACTAAATATTTTTTTGTGAGGTTTCATTCAACTATTCTATTAGTTAGAACGTTGCATTTTTTTTAAACTTACAAACACTAGTAGATATCTATAATTTTGATCATTTAATGTAATAAAAGTTTTCTTCGAAGGCTTTTTTTTTTTTACCATAAGCATTTTTTGATCGTTTTTACTACTTGAATAATTGATTTAATGACGATCGAAAAATCGATCATGGATTCATAGTTGATTTTCTGTTTTATACATATCATACGCACAATTATTGCTCAACACGGTTTATTAGTAGTGTTTTTAAAGTAATTGTTTCACAATACAAACAAAAATCTACCGTCACATTTTCAAAAAGACTTTCTTTTGTATGCAACTATCGTAGTTGGTGGAGAGGGGGGGAGGGAATGAGTAGGACAATTTGGTTTAACGGCATCACGGGCAATTCATTTGTTTATAGCTTTGCTGTGCTAATCCGGGGGGACACCCTGCATATTATGTATGCCAATGTGAACGTAATAAATACCTACCTAACCTACACCCAGTGCGTTTTTAATAATACACAGACGGTGTGCGGGCGAATGGGATTTAACAGTAAACCGCATCTTACGGCTTAAGCGCGCATAATACAGGGCAAACTCCGGCGCTTAATCAACGGCTCCGGCCGACCGCGCTCTCTCTCCCCAGAAGAGGGATTCGACCACGCAGGCCATAACGTATAAACGTGCGGCTTTATATTGATTGGCGAAATTGTTTTTTTCCTTCCCTAATTTATGGACGGACACGTTCCCTTCTTATTCTATATCATTACACATATTTTATTACATTTGTACGCATCTGCTAGGCATCCCTCTCGGTATCATTCATTCAGTCCGACTTCTATTCCACATGACTTGCAACCGCCGCCACGCTATTGTACAACATATACCGGTTATGTCTCGGTTACAATGGCAACGTCTCCGAATATGACCGCTGTTAATCATTATTGTTGTTAATGTAAAATAATGTTGTTACTTTGATTATTAAAAAAAAAAAAATAACATCTACTTTGAGGCAATTGTTTAAGTTCGGTATTATATGGTCATTGGCGCAACAAGGGGGGGGGGGCTAGAGGAATTCAAATCATTCTAAACTTGTTCAGGCTCTAAACGAAAATGTCAGCAACCAATCAGGCACAGTCCCCGAGTAAGGTTTGTAAAATTCCCAGGGAGCTTTCAGATTTTTTTTAAAAGTTTGGAACTCACATCATTGCATGTCTTGATCGTTAAAATATCAGGCAATTTATGGAATAACTATTTTAATAATTGCACATCAAGAAAAATGTTCAAACCTTGTACATTCCAGCCTCGCGGAAACGATCAATTAGTTTGGTTTTACTAACATAACATTATAGAAGGTTACATAGTGTAACTTACATGGCGCAATTCAACAATGTAAACATACACTTAAACCCCTGTGGAATGACGTTGTAGGAGACAATGAGCCATTGTCTACTGGCATGTTTTAAATTCGAAAGAAAAAAAAAATTGTAAAACTTACATTCGAACCGAACGACACTTGTACAACGTCAACGAAAACAAATTCTGATCTCATTCCAAAAACATTTTTATTCAATTTTTTCGTTTTATGTTGCCTGATTTATTTTCAAGTCTTTCGAAAACAGTTCAAAAACACATTTTATCTGTCTCTAGCATTTTTGGGAAAAATCAATAAAATATATTGCTAAAGTGTACTAAGACAAAAATAGTATCATTACTATTGCTATTGCTATTACTATTGCTATTACTATTACCATATTACTATTACTATTAGTACCAACTCAAGTATCTTAGAATTAGTTAGATCAAGTTCAGACGGCTCCGGTATTCTAACACAATGCAATAGTAAAACGATTATTCATTCCGTACACATGACGGATAATAGTAATTAACAGCTCTACGCGGTTAGGAAATCAAATAGTCGGATTACAATAATACAAATAAAAATAATACTATTATAATAATACGTCTCGATGGTACTTAATAATATTTTACCGATGTCCGATACACAGCTGCGGTGTCTGCTAACACATACTTCCGAGGAAACCGGTATTATAAATGTGCTTATTCTTGTTATTTATTGTGAAAAATATGCCGACCGCCGTTTATAATGGCGACGGGGAACGGGTGAAAAAAAATCAACCTGTCGCTGTTTTTTTTAAACATTATTTCGTCGACTTCGACGTTTTGCCCCGGTCGAGTTATACTCATATCATATGTGTTGTATAAGTTAAGTATATACACACACAAAGCAGACGACCGGATTTTTTTACTAGGTTGTTCGAATTTCGGTACCAAAAGTACTATGAGCACTTGCACAAATATATGATTTATGCATTATATCGTAATAGATGATGCACGTGATATGCATCTTATATTTTCGGCGCATCGTCATGACCTTGACGATGCGCCGAAGTTGACCTATTCGAGTATAGCGCTGTGTCTTTGAATTGATATTATAGTAGCAAATTAGTTACAGAAAATATTTCATGAGCAGATTAAATAAAATAAAGTAAAAATGGAGTCACTGTCGGTTTTGGAAGTAATAACGGTATCTACAGCCCGGAAAAAAATTTTAGGTTTTCGGATGAAATTTTATCCACCTGACTGGAGTAGAACAAGAAACCAACAAATAATATTAATATATGTTTTCCATTGAATATAAAATAAATCTCTAACAGATTATCCGCCTCCGTGTGAAAACCAAAGTATAAATTAAATGTTTATCTTTAAAAGAAAAAGTATCTAGCTTTAGAAACTGAACAAAAGTCACATTTATTAGAGTTGAAACTTTAAGGTTTTGGTACTACATCAAATTTCCAATTTTTGTGTACCAATTCAATATGAATCACTAAAGAAAAATGTATTGTAAGATTTTTAATATTAATTACTAAATTGTGTGTGTCGTTTGTGCGTTTTCCCTTTATTAAGAAACATATATGTATTATTGTTGCCGGTTTAACTTAATGAACTACAAAAACTATAACTTAAACAATTAAATCTTAGTACAGTTGTGTCATCCCACAAACAAAATACAACAAAAAACCTTTCCATATTCCATCAATGTAGCTACAAAGAGTATACTGTCAAATCGAATCGAACACAGTAGGGTATGACGCACGCTTTTTGTAATTTTGTTTTATATTAGATTAGTTTTTTTTTTTTTATGAGCCATTAATAATTTTTCTTAGAAAGTATATTATGACATCAATCTGACCGTTAAAAATCATATTTTAGAAGACAATTTGTTTCAAGAAACAATCTATTTACTTCTCCCCGCCGTCTCTCGGGTTTGTTGTTAAAAATATGGCGCATACATTATTTTTGTTAATGCACACTTCAAGGCCACGATTCAAAAAACATCCGCAGATATACCTAATGTGTGTACAATACAAATAGCAGCGGATTTCCTCGGGTGACCCAAAAACATCAAGTACCCGCACAATCGCTGTCCAAAGTCTTGACGGAAAAAGGGAAAGGAGAGGTGAAGTAAGGACGACTTGCGGCAAGCGGCGATTGTGACGCCGAGAAAAATAAGGCGCTTTAAGATTATAATAACAATAATAATAAAAAAAAAACAAGAACAACAATAACGATAACTACATCCATCATGTTGTGATGATGACGAAACGCCACAATTACATTATTATTATTTTCATTATTATTCTTATACACATGATCGGTTCGAAACACACGGCGGTCCGGGTCTTGTACAATACCGCATTGTACAAAAGCTGTTATATTATTACCAGTAACCTAAACCGAGCAGGGGAGGCACGTCGAGGCCTAATTATTATTATTACTATTGAAATATTACATTCGGATGGGTGCACGTCATCGCCGCCCGCTAACGACTATACACAATGTCTGTATTATCAGTGTACGACGGATTAACACGCGGAGGCAACATAGTATACAACATATGATTGAATGGGCGACGAAAAAAAAAAAAACTAGGGCACAAGCCAAAATACAATGTACTTACCCGTGCCGGCGACCGACGGGTCCTCGGGGGACTATAGTACATGATTTTTGGTGACGGTCTAAACGACCATCAGTTCAATTTGGACTTACAGCGGCGGATAGCCGAAAAGGCCTTGGGGATTTTGCAGCACGGGATTAGGGAGACTGCCCTTCCACTCCGTTTGTACACTTAACATGTATAATATGTGCTTATTTCACGTGGAATGAGCTGACTTGTACTTACTACACATCACTCCCGTCTCGCTTCGTCACAGGTTTTTTATTATTTTTCGTTTTTTTTCCCCATAACATGACATCGAATTTGGCGTGTATCAAGTTAGAGTTATGTAACTTTTATTTTTTTACATATATATTTCATACTTAATACAATATCTATTTTTATTTTTCTTAACTTATTATCACCAGTGATTGAAGAAAACAATGTTTTGAAGTTTCCGAAAAATTCCAAACACAAGTGAAAACTGTTGTGTCGATTTCACACGGAATGGCCCACAAAGTAATAACACATAAAAAAATAAATAATATGAATAACAACTATAATCGACCGCCGTCATATTATGCGTTGTTGTGGTGTACGTGTTGTGTACCTACACGAAATTATTATTACTATTATTATTGTTATATACCCCCCTCCCCCCCAAAGACTGCCGGCGGTCAGTACGACGAGAAGAATCATTGACATTTAATTTCCCGTTTCGAAAAGTCGATAAATCAAAATACGAGTTAACGCTCTTCCGAAAAAAAAAAACACATATGATAAAAAAAAAAAATGTGTCTTAGTGCGTGTAATTGAACATAAGAGGAAATACCGGCGGCGCCTCGGACAAAACGGTTTTTTCCCTCCCTCCTTCCCCACCGGTTTTTTTTTTTACTATTAGCGAATTGGGTGCGAAATTACACATTGTCTCCGGGGGCAATAATAATATATCAACGTTATGATTGGTCATTAACATTGGGATCTTGTGTTGTGGCCGCTAACATTGTAACGGATCCGGCTTCTCCTCCTCCGCAACAAACCGTGTTGCGTTTAGGCAGATTATTATAATTTTTATTTTTCGAATATTATAATGATTCATAAAAGGAACAGCAAAAAAAAAAATTCATACCTTGGCTCCTTTGAGAGAATCAAATTCGTTTCAATCGAAACGGTACAATATTATAGCCATAAATTATCTCTACCTATATAGATAATATACAGATGGTCGTTTTTACTGGGAAATCCAAGAGGAAATTTAAAATTATATATATTAGTAATGACGGACAGTGTAATTTTTATTAGATTTTAATTCGACCGACTCGTATTTAAGATCAACACGTTACTCTAAAAAAAAAATTCAACCGGTCGCCCTTGGCAATAATAATTATAATCTGTTGGTGCCAATACAACGGCGTTTAACGGTTACACGTTTTAGTAATTCCACACGGTTGTCGATGATTGTTATTATCGCAATTCAGCTAATTGAACGATTAATTATACTGTAGTTATATTTTATTGTTTTTTATTTCCAGACGGCTTGGCCAAGTTGTTAAATAACAAAATAAAAAAGAATGTATAGTGTTACACTAATAAATGTTATGTTTTTTTTTTTTATCTGTGTCAACGAACCAAAATTGTATCTTTTCCCCTGTCCTATTCCCCCAAAATTAAAATTGTTTCTCAGCGGAGGATTGGTGAGGCTTTCTCACCAGTTTAGTTTAGGCCAAACTGGTGAGAACGGTCATCAGTGTTGTACCTAACTCAACCGTTTTTACTTAAGTCTTCCCTGATAAGTATTTAGGAGTTTGATTAACAGATGATAATCGTATTCTGCAGAATAATAATGTTGAATCGAGATGATTGATTTTAGTTGTAAAAATGTATTCAGTTTCAAGCGGTCAATGAAAAAGTAGCGATAGCATTTAACAAAGTGTGTAATTGTACTTTTTTTTTCAAACACAACTTAATTAAAACTATTAGCGTTAAGTAATCCGAATTGGTTTTTGTTATTTTTTTTTTTATTCCGGCCAGACGTGCCCGCCAACGCGAAAACAGAAACGAGACAAACGATTCGTTTCGCGTCTAATTAAATAATCAAAGCATACTAATTAGTGGCAGATACGTTTGTGTGGGATACAGTGTGTATGTATATACAGACAAGACAACGCGTGTACACGTGACACTGATACATAATAACGAGGGAGGTTTCACTCGATTTTTTGATATACAGCAGACGGTTTTCGATGATAATATTATGGTATACACCTTTGTGTGTGTATACACGGTACACATCCTCAGACTAGGGAAAAAAACAATATATATACATTATATATATGATTATTATTATTATTATTATATAATATAATTTTCATCGTCTTCGTACGTTTCGCCCCTCGTCCATCATCATCGGTTTACATACACCTCAAAGGTTGTCGGACGGGGGGGCGTTTCTTAGACTCTCGGTTTCTATCTCTGAGCTCTCTCTCTCTCTCTTTGGTCCATCGAGTATATATCCCAACCAACACAAGTATACACACACGGTCGCTGGTCGAGGAATTGGTGTTTTTTTTTCTCGGGATCTATATCAAAACCAAAAACCGGGAAAAAATATTACACTTTTCCCCCGTGTGTGTGATGCGACGTGTAAGTATATATAATATGTTTAATGAGTATCGACCCGAGATGTGATACAACATAGGTATAAACCTAATGCCTATGTATTATAATATGATGCGGACGGACGTCAAACGAGCGCCGGGCAACAGCGTGTCATCACACCGGACCCGAAGAGCACAGCACGGACACTATCATTAGAACATCACTCGACGCGTTATTACCGGGTCACGTTTATCCAGCGTCTTATATACTATTATTATTATTGTTATTATCATCGTCGTTCGGTACCTAGCTCGTACACACGAATGTGTACATCTTTTGGGTAGGGGGGAGAGGGGGGGGTTATATCTAATAACGATCCACCTATTTCTCCGGTTCTCGTCTAGCAAAGACCGCGGTCGACGGGGGCCAGACCGGCGAACACTGGACGACACTGATTATAATCAATAGTAATAATTAAGGTGGGTGTAAAATATCCACAATGTGTTCCGCGGGGGACTGTGTGATGTGTGCAAGAAAAGAACACGGCCCACAGTAATAATTTATGAGCTCCAACGAATAAACGACTTCCGAAATAACATTACAAAAAAAAAAACGTTGTTTATGTTTAAAAATCTCTCAAAATTACCAATTGTCGAGATTGCGATAAAAACGTTTTTTGAGATTTAGTTAAAAAAATGTTATATTTTTTATTTTTAGATGACCCGGAGGACACATGGACTCGCATCATACTATGGATCATAACAAAATTGGAACTGATTTGATTTTTAAATGGACTCCAAAGTGGTGTTGTAAACGACTTACAAACCAAAAATCAGAATTGCCGGTTGGAGATTTCAATTTTGTTCCTAGTGTAATTGCTTTGGAACGCATTTCTAATACTGTAATGTTTTTTTATCAATCAAAGTATGTATGTACCTACGCGTACAGTGGAATTGACAAAGTACCAGTATGTTATGTATTCTTGAGTATACATTTTTATTGTATTATGAACATATTATTAAAATATGAAACAACAAAATTGGGCATGGCGAGTGGTCACTGATTAATATAGGTCGTCGCATGAATTATTTAACTTACTGGGCGTTTCCTTTGCACGAGAAACTTGAAACGAGTCTTACCAACAATCGTATTCATTGTTCGCAATCATTGTTGTTTTGTAAAGGGTTTTTTTTTATGCGAAATCGTAGAACAGTTAATTGTTATTCGACAACAAGCGGCAAACGCAAGTAGGTATATACTGGCACTATTATTATTATTATGATTTTATTATTATTCTAATGGACACAATTACGGGTTATTATATATTTTTTTCAACAATCCGTTTTTAATTATAGTGTATAACACGAGGAATGTAAAAACGAAATCGGTACGTACAGTTCCAGTTACCACGATTGTATACAATGAAGTTAACAAAGAAGCATGGCCCGTGATCGAGCAGAGCAATTCATATTTTGACTTCAAAAACCGTAAAAGCATATCATAGAAAAGATATCACCAATACCAAAAGTATAGGTACAATCGAGCGTGCGTTGATGACGAAATCGGAGTTTCCACTTTCAGTCAGGCCAAGTATATAGGTATGTAAACAGTATGATTGAACCAAAAGGTAAAGCTTTTTAGCTAAATTAGCACCTCCTCAAATAAAAAAAATGTGAATTAATAATACATATTATAATGTTATCATTAAAAACGTTTATAATGCCATATAATATTTTGAATTCGCAATAAAATGTAAGTAATAGAAAGGCCATAGAATACACTAATTTTGTAGAGACTCTTCTATTGCTTCTAACATCAACAAAACCATATTTAAATATATCTCAAAAAACCTCGAAAATTGTTTACCAGTTTTAAATTTTGTAGGAATAAATACATATGTTTATCTAGATAAAGTGCATTTATTTTAATCTCTTATATACAGATAAAAAAATACATGCCGTCTATTATCTTGTCTAGATAACATTTGCATGAATTATTGGCTATCCTATTTGAACTATTAAAAAATTAAATTTCCACAACAACCCCAATGAATGAATAGACCTGACTATTGGTGTCTGTGAGGATGACACCCATCCTTACCGGACAGGTTCGACAGGAGTGTACTTTAAAATATATCTCAGGTGATGACCGCAGTCGGCTGTCGACCAAACTAGTTTGGCACCTATCTAAATGGGAGGGAGGGGGGTTCAACGAAGTGGCCCTCCTATGATATCCTGCTCTTTGCTGACAAAATACTGGTAATTATATGCAAAAAAACAAAAACAAATGTTCAAACGCTAACAAGGGACACTGCAAAAAATAAAAAATTCGACCGTGTTCAACTGTTTGTTGCCCCGACTGTAATACATAATATAAGTAACAAGCGTCCGTTTGAAAATTTCTTATTCTTACTTCGGTCTCTATCCTCGTGCACACAAACCGGCGTTTTTGGTGTGTGTGTGCAATTGATCCGACCTTAATCGGTTTTTCATGTCGTTCTGCAACGTGGGATTGTCTCAGTCCGTTGGCCGTCAACTAGAACCGTCGGATATACGAATTAACGATGCGTTTTTACTTTTTTTTTTTTTTCCTTATGCATCGTTTATAACTTTTATTTTTCGTTGTAAAATACACTATACAACGTTACAACAACTTACAAAGCGTCAATGATGTCCGCAAGTTCCTCCTATATTATCACTTAAACACACACTTGAGACTGGAAACCTACCACAATATACTGTATACTAATATAATGGACACTATTACGTTATGTATACTTCTAGCAATAATGTCCACTGCGAAGAGTACAATGTAATATATCTTTACAAAAATATTGAGAGCCTCCTCACGTGTGACAAGCGGACTATTATTGGTTCAAACTTATGATATCGCTGAAGACTAATATAATTAAATTATTTGTTTTTTTTTGCTCGTGTGCTTGTTGAAGGAAAAACGAATTTCATAGGTATTTTTTTTTTTTATAATTGACGCCTGTTAACAAGTCCTCCTATACGGCTGGTAGCAGCAAGTCGAGGCAATGAATCTTTTGCTCGTCGAGATCTGATTTATGTTGGTAATCTATATTGTATTATATATATATATATAAATATATATATATATATAATGTATGTATGTATGTATATTGTATACTGGCAATATAATGTTATTGTACGACTCGCAATAATTAATGTATACGAGAAGAAGTCGATAAATTTAATGTAGGTACGCTTCTTTTTAAAATTTTTTTATTTTTGTATTAACCGCATAGGCCTGACACGTACACGCGACATGATTGATCGTACAAACACTCTGTACAGATTTTCGGTCTCACCTTACAGTTGTTGTCCATATTAATTAGTCATAGCCGGTTAGCGTTTATATATTATTATACATATTTGAGATTAACGCAAGCCAATTAACTATACAAAAACTGTTCGCTAAAAAAAAATACCTACACAAATCGCATGGCGTTTTACATCAAACCTCGACAGATAATTCTGAATTGATTGTCTACTCTTTTTTTTTAGCGAAAAACGGGAAATTAATTTTTAAGTATAAAAAATATACATATATCTGCTCTTTAAAGTTATAACATAAGTAGAAAAACATACGTGCACAGTACACTACTCAAAGTAAGTACTACACGCGCATAACGTTAACACCTTTGATATGTGTGTAACCTATACGGTTGTCATTTGATTAGCTTTTAACAAGTTATGATCTGACCGATAATTTAATGAAATTTTAACTTGTAAATTAATTATAATTGGTATTTATTCAAAATTTATCATAGGCAACAACCAACAACTTGAATATTTAAATTTTTTCAACATTTTTTGCGGAAAATTGTTTAGGCCAGGTCAGCTTAGCTTAGACCCATGTTTATTTAAGGTTCTGTAATCAATTCGTGCATAATTATTAATATAAGTCAAAAAATAAAACTATCAAATTAATATTATTTAGGAAATGTGTTATTGAAACATTTGTGTAATTTTCTGTGAAACTATGGTTATTTCCGGTGGAGGGGTAGGGTGTTAGTGGAAAATTGCCAATATTTTCCATCCCTGTGATAAATGTCCGGCAATACGGTCGACAAGTTAGGTTTCCTAAATATTGTACACCATACTTTGGTCTGATAATAATATTATGTGTCCGAAGAATCGACAAGAGTTGTTACAAGAGTTTTTTTTTCTATGTGACTCATACCCGCATAATAGAATATTATGTAGAGTGTGATGTAGTGGTATTATTGATTTTTTTTTTTTTCATCTTAGATACTGTTATAGCGTGTGGCGTATCTACATATATGTATTGTTGTAAGTTACTATGATATTTATATACAGGGTGATCCACTTATCGTGAACCACTCAATATCTCATAGGGTTTAATAAGAAATTACAATTTTTTTTTTCATACAATGTGATAAGAATTTTTCAAATTTTTTTTTCTTGTTTTTACCCCTCTCCCAACTTAGTGGTTTTGATAGCGACTTTTGAAACTGTACTAAATATGTTGACTCTGGTCGATAACCAGTTTCGGATAACTATTTTTGAAGTTATTAAAGTTTCAAGTTTAGAGCAGGAGGAAAGGTGGAGTGTAGTTGCAAGGGGGTAAAAACAAAAAAAATTGTGAAAAATTGAGATGACATTGAATAAAAACAATATGAAAAAAAAATTGTAATTTCTTATTAAACCCTATGACATATTGACTGGCTCACAATAAGTGGATCACCCTGTATATACACACACACACACACAGAAAGGTGTTGCGAGCCGAAAGACGAGACGATCGGTAAGGAAAAGAAAAACTAAAGAGGAGATTCACATCTGACGAGTGCGCGTTTTTTGGTGTGGACGATTTGTCGGCGCGACACAATGAAACACGTTTAGAGAGAATTTTTCACGCTGCCCGTCGGTGTATAATAACAATAAATAATAATAATAATATGCATTATTACTATTATTATTATATACGTGTACTGTAACAACGAGAACTAGAGTTTTCTATTACGCGTAATATTATATTATTATTATAATCAATCAAACCGGTACGCGACGATGGGTTTTTTTTTTATATTTTTTATTTATTGGAAATGAACAAAAAAAAAAAATGTCGATAACGTTCTCCTTGTGGTCACGCACACGGTGTGTTTCTATTATGATAATATTATAAAAATTATTATTATTACTACGACGGAATTTTGAAACAAAAAAATATAAGGAAGACCTGTCAAAGATATTTCAAAACGATGGAAAAAATGTGCATCGGCAACAGGGCTACTGTTTTTTTTTTGAACAGCGGAAGTCATTGTCCGGGTAAGGAAACCACTTGAGCCCAGACGAATGGCTGAAATACACGTATATGGGTAATTATGGCGGTGATTTTCTGAAGAAAGAAGCTCTATCGTAGCTGCTGGCAAAGACTCCCCCGGAAAAAAAAAACAAACACGTCATGTGGTGCACACCCCGCCTCTTCGATCGACCCTCTTTCTTCGAGCTGGTTTACACGCGGTAAATTAAGCCAAGTCTAAGCGCAGAGACCCATAGCAATACCTAATTGATTAACTGGGGGAAAAAAAACGGTCCATAGACTGTGCACGCTACCGTTTTGCTCGGGGCCAATGTTCATCACCGACCAGTTAGTTTTTTTAAAAATAATATTATAATATTACATAAATTGTACATACTACACAGCGCGAGAAAGACCAGTTGCATCTCTAGAATGCCCCCGCGTTCGTCCATAATTAACCTAACAAATTTAAATGCAACAACGCCAAACACTAAAATAATAAATATACCGAAATTATCCACCTGCATGCCATAAGCGATTCGGAAAACCAAAACAAGTGCTTAATCTCGAAAACGTCGTCGTGGGAGTTTGTGTCAATGCTAATGCTACATAGTTAGAACCCCTATATTAAAAAAGACTACACAAGTAGATACGACAAAGTTTAGTACATGTCGTTAGAGTACAAAATATAGAAATGGTAGGTGGCAAAGGCAATGTATAAAGTTGAAAAATAAAACTGATAGATTATGAAAATTATGGAAATGTGACTGAAATGATTATTAACAATTTTATTTAAATCACAATTTTAGGGTTGTGTTTGAATGGTACTTTTTATGTTTCTTATAAAATGCAATTAATTTTACGGTAACCACGTTTTATTATATGTATAAGTGACGAGGTCAAACAGGTTAGTCAAAAAACATTACAAAAGGATAAGTCGACTTACAAGCTCAGCCTTTCTTTATTAACTATAGCAAACTTAACAGATTAATGTTTGCGAATGTTAGCTGCTAATGATTTAATTACTCACGATACAATACTTGTACTTTTGAAATTACTCTGGTTAGTTTATTTTTCTTTATCATTTATTGATTTATAGTTTGTTTGGGTATTTATTTTGTTAACATTTTTTCGTATGGTATACTCTATTTGAACAAAAGCTCTTTCCATCTCATGTGAAGAGCACAAAGACAAAGAGCGTCGCGCAAAAATCGTAGGGAATTCCGATGTATGTACATAATGCTACAGGGAAAACCGAATTACTTAATGCGTCGACGAACCCCAAAGAATCAAAGCGGTTTTTTTTTACCGAATACCAATATCAAAGTGGACGGCGTTGTTGTATATAGTATTAACAAATCCCTTTTAAGTAATAATAAAAAAAAGAGCCGTTTGAAAATGCAGCTACACGAATTTATTTAAATTGAATTCCTAGTAAAAGGAACACACCCCAAAGGTTTTTATCGGGTCCTTGGTCTTTTTTTAAAGAACACCAACAACGGACCAGAACGATAAGAATCATTGATGTATCGTATTCCATTTAAAAGTAGAACAACACAACATTTTGTCACGCTTAATTATTATTGTACAATTCTAATGACCGAGACGCCAAACTGTTTGGCCAAAGTCCAACACGACCATATTAGAAGGTTTATGTACTTAAACTACTTTGCCATATTTTGGGCTCATCGGTGCTTCCACAATACCTGACCAGACATAGACAGTCTCTATGTATAGCACGTTCCTACAATACTTAACCTAACCTCTCTCTGGGCTTTTGAGCACACTCAATATTGTCTTATTTCGCGGCCATTTCCGTCATTCTTTTCTGGACGACCATATATTCTGACCGAATAACACAAAAAATCTCGACTCCGGCAAACGAAACGCACGCCTGGGTCAACAGTATTCGGGTTAAGTGAAATACACATAGTACATAGTGTACAAGATTGCTGACGGTCAGGGTCAGAGATTCGTCACAAGTGAACAGAGCGGGATATAGAATATAGTTTGGCCTCGTTATCGTTGATCGACACGAGGGTCCGAATTAATTATGCGTTTACCGCACATGGTACACACCAGGATAATAATAATAATATTATTATTATCTCCTTGGCCGGACCGTCGGGTCGCCGGAGAGTTCATGTGGCGTTGGGTGTATATAATTATTACAAACATTGTTCACCGTGATTAATAGTGTAAATATAATATGCAAGTATTTAATTACACACATAACGGTATAGGTACCGACGTAAAAGCAAACATCTCGCAGTGCTCAGTATGGATATTTGTGTGTTGTCTAGTAAATAAAAATATATATTTTCACCGCAGAGCACGACGATTGACAGCGTGGAACATAAGCTCTTGAATATTGTGTGTGCGTTATCTAAATGACCCCCGGAGACAAGTTATTGCACGCCTGCACCTCGCCGGATTAGAAGCACAACCCATGCAAATCGAATAGCATATTGTATATTGTAATATACGTTTTCTCGGTACAGACGTTGCAACGGCCAACGTGGGTCTTGAGAGAGGACATAATAATATATTATATTATCCTAATTTACTATGGAGTAACGCTAATCCCTATGTACAAAGCCGTTCGTGTTCCTTATCAATATGCAAAAAATTATTGATTAGAAATTATTTTTTCGAAGCTTAACTAATTATAAAAAAAAACAACTCACGTCTAGAAGGGCCAAGTTTGGCAAATAAACTTTAAAGGATGCATACGTTTTCAAACACTCTTAATAATTGTAATTTTTTAATAATAAACTTAGAACTATGACTTTTCTTGGACTGATAGAGCGTTTAATGATGTATATAATGGGTAGTCTCACTCATTTTGGCCAAAATTTGAGATTGGGCCTTCTAGACCCAAGCCATAGATTTATTTCCTATTGAACTTGGCACACATATATGGAGGTGGAACTTGAAGAGTTTAAAACATTTAAAGCTCTCAAAGAATTATAAGGGTAAAAGTTATAGGCACCTACTCAGTTAGATTACTAAAATTTGTATAAGGAGCCATTTTTGATACATATATTATGTAAATTTTAAATGAAAACAAAACAAATTTATAAATTATTTTTACACGTATTATGGATGTACGTGAAATCGCCTATATTTTTTATGAATTGTACTAGTAATGTATTAATTTTAATGAAATGAATAAGTATAGTAAAATTTTGTTTTTAAACAATTTTGTTTTAAAACAATTTCCAATTTCTGTGTCGAAACTAAATGCAAAATTATTCAACAGTCGACTGAATGGTTTGTTGTTGAAGG
Organism: Adelges cooleyi; assembly: GCF_023614345.1. Lineage (NCBI taxonomy): Eukaryota > Metazoa > Arthropoda > Insecta > Hemiptera > Adelgidae > Adelges > Adelges cooleyi. The sequence continues at coordinate 17,037,947 of NW_026095893.1, forward strand.
CCATTATCGGTCAAAGCGTTTAGGAATTTTGGCCAATTACTGAAAAGCTCTGAAGTCGATAGGGAAATGTAATCAACCAGATTACCTATTTGTTTTTTTTTTAAGAGTAAAATATCAATCATCTAGTAAAAATTATATTATGCTAACGACGATCCGTCATAATATAATATTGTCAATTATTATTGGATACCTAATAATATTATTTTTTACTCTTGTTATAACAGTATGTACATAATATTATGTGCGCTAGTAATGTAATCGTCTTTTCCAATAACATACAAACATAAATTATGTTTTCTTATTATAATAACACCATCATCGTACTGCGAGAATGGTAAATTACATTTATTTTCATATACCCATGACTTCCGGAGCGGGTTTACGTGTGTTTTTCTTGTCACGCTATATTAACCACTGCGGTGAAGTAGTGAGTTTTTGAAAATCCCACATTTATACGGTCACTACTATATGCGAGTATAGGTAAGTACACATGCGACTAATAAGCAATAAGTAATAACCGATTTTTCCATTGCGTCGTAAAACGCACGAGTCAAAAGAGTTTTAGATAAAAAAACATAAATAAACACTACGGACGTTAAGCAAACAGGTTTTATTTTTATTTTCAAAAGGGGGTAAGACAAAGTCAGTGAGACATGTAAGTCAGACGACGGCAAACGGGATTGAATACAAATTAAAACGTCTCCAACCGGGTACATAATATTATAGCCGATAAGAAGCTCCCTCACTATAAGCTCTCGGTGGACACTTCGGGTGACGCTGTCTGTCCAAGTGTGATTATTAGTATTTTTTTTATATGTAATTTTAATACCACCTGTTTTGAATATCCACGGCCTCTACCCTTAAGGCAGCCGTTGTTGATGGACACTGCCGGTTATTAATAATAATACATAATAATGTCGTTAAGAGAGCTGTATTTACTGTATCGGACACGAACCTGTGTATTGTAAATCCCGAAGAGAGATAAAAATTAAGATCTCTCTCTTCGTACGGACACCTACGTCGCGACGTTTCCCAGTAAAGAGAATACATTATTATAATAATAAAAATAAAAAATAAAGTATGGAATGCTTTGCAGTGTGACAATTTGGCGGTCGCCGACAAACAGCAGAGCGTACTATTGTATATACTTCTCGCGGCGAAATTTCTTATTTTCCTCTGAAAACACACACCAAGGCGGGTCGTCGATAAATTATTATTATTTTCACACAAATACCACCAAAAGAGTGAAGGATAAAAAAAAAAATCCAAAAACTCGGAGGCGGTGATAATACTCGGTCGTCCTACGGCAACAACACTTTGGTCGGACTTGAGAACGTCCAATATATATACATATATATTATCTATATATTTTATGTTATTATATACAATACACAGTATACCGACTACCGCGGTAGTAGTAAACCCATGCCGGTATCCCGCTGACCATCACAACGCCAACAAGGGCGACACATATCCTGCAACAAGGCGGGACCGTTAACCCGGTTTTCCCAGAAACCAGATCCAACGGGATCCATTGTGTACAATCCTACCGCTGCGGTTCTTCCGCATTGTCCAAATACGTTGACCGTGAGAAGTCAAAGGCTACTGTTGCGCCTACACTTGTACAACGCATTCAAAACTGCATGGCGTCGGGGCAACACGGTTTTATGCGCAGCAAACCTTTTTATTTTTGGAAAAGGTTTCTTCCGACTCCGTTAGGTCAAAACCGCATCCTTTTCTTTTCTCTTTATCTCTTTTATTTTTGCCCTTTTTACCAGCATGTTTTTCGCACGTTACCGAGTCCTACGCATAATCGGATTTATGACGCCGACGCTGACACGCCACACAAGTCGACACCCAACGGATTATATTATTATTATTCGATTGTTGTGTATTTATGATAATATATAACCGTACACCGGATACACTTAGTGTACGATTTTTTTTTTGAAAAAAAATTCCCTCGGTGCCGTGTTACAAACGCCGGCAAGGCTCGTGTGTCTCGTCTGGGTTAACAACACAACATAATATTATAATATAATATATACATGAAAAAACGCTTTGAACAATTTTAAAATTCGATTCCCCGAGTGTTTTTTTTTTTTTTAATTTGCAAACGATAGACGTGTGGAGTACGTGTAGTACAGAACGACACCTTAGCATAAAAAACGCTTTCAAAAGAGATCCGGTCAATAAAACCTACAACTAGGCGGAAAAGGTACACGTGTTTTTTTTTTTTTTTTTAAATATAGTTGGTAAAAATAAGCTATGCTAATTTTTTTGCCAACAGAATTACTAAACAATAATTAATCTGTGACTAATAAAACGGATAACACTAACTACTCAGTGGCGCAAAACGAAAAACACCTCAGTGACCAATACCGGCTTAAGATTATCTGTCTGTGTCTGCGCGGCTGCTTTAGATGATTCTACCATGCTGAATAACAGAGTAGGTACAACAAGAAAACGATTTTATATCTTGCGGTGGTCGAGACGTCTCTATCGGGCGAGTAGGTACGATTTATATTTCGGAATGTCTCACCGGCGTGACTTACGGCCTACAATAATATGCACAGACGAAAACGCCCACAAACCCGTGTACAATAACCGATAATAATAATAATAAGGCGACTTTTTATCGACAAAACAGAACAAACAAAATAGTAATGTAACTTGCAAAAAAAAAAAAGATTTAAAAAAATTGCTCACACATTACCCGGGAATTATATTTTTATGTACCCGGGTAATGTATATTTTACAAGATTGTCTCTCTAACGGCCGGGTTCAATACACTTCTTTTTTTTTTTTCAATTTTTTTTATCTCAACTCAAACAAACGGTATAAACACAAACACACGGCGTTATCGGAGCACACGAAAAACATACTATACACACAATACAAACATAATATATTAAAACCGGGCGCTACAATCGTAGAGCTCAGGCTCGGTCGTAGGATACAAGCGCTACTCGTGCAAAAACATAATTAAAACTAAAAGAAACAGGGGGCATTGTTTTCTTCATGTATGTCATCGATACAATAATAATAATCGTAAAACGGTACATAAACCATCTACACACCGCAGCAGTCCTCACCGCACAAACGGTAGGAAATAAAATTAATCACATAAAAAATCCCAGCCGTTATTTGTATACCTCGAGACGGTCAACGAGCCATTTTTATATAATGATATTTTATTAAATAAAAAATAAAATCCCCCAAAAAAGAGATAGCGATCGTTAGTCGCAAATAGTCTGTATTAAGCTGCCGTTCGGTTTTTGTTACTTGTTTTTATACGTCATCGTAATAATAATAATAATACCGAAGAAAACAACAACGATAAAAGTATAACTGTGTAATAATAAACGGCAGGCGGAGAAAGATATTCCATACTTAAACATACTTATACATCAACAAACATCATAAAATATTGGAGACTGCGGCGGCCACGATAATAAAAATCCCTAGGGAATCAATTGCTGTGCCACCGCGACCATTGCCGGACGTCTACTACAAGGGAGACACATAATATAATAAGCCAGTAAAAAAAAATTTTTTAAAAAAATGAGGAAAGAAGACAAATCCTTATACTTCTTCAACTTGTAGTTGTGTACCCCACACGTTTTTATGTTACGATTTCACGTAGAGATAAACCTGCGTTTTAGTTCTTTTATTGCCAAAGCCTGAAAAGAACGCGCAACAACACCAAACTGCTTGTTTTTATGTTTACAACGATATAGAATAATATAATATTACATCTTGAGCCCCGAAATGAGTACAATAATAATTTATAGACCGGTCACATGTGTGATGACCGCGTCGGTGGGTCAGGTCTCAACATGATAAAATGGCGCACAAATGTTATGTATTAGTCAATCCTAAACTTTTCTTCAATTCATAAAAGCAGCCGGACACTAGAATTTGGATAGAGAACTTAACGGGTGTTAATTAATTTTAAAAATAATTTAGAAGTTATTTTAACGTTTTTAAAACAACTAAATTTTATATAAAAATCGTTTTTTGTTTTTTTTTTCTATACTGTAAAATGCGTTCATACAAATTTAAATTCCATATTAGCGCATAGCAATTTGGAAACATTAATATTTTCAAAATGTTACTTTGAGGTTTAGTTATGTGTGGTAAACATTATAAGTATAAAATTTATTTGGAGATTTTCAAATAATTCTTATATTATTTTAAATTACACCGAACCAACAATTTGTTTTCTGCAACAAGAGCCAAAATATATAATACATTTGTTTGGACTTATTTCGCTGAAATTGAATTTGAGACCTCAAAACTTCTCAAGCACTTCATTACTTTTATAAATCGCCTTCAAAGTTGAGTATATAACTTACAAAACAATTAGCAGAAATTATTAAACCTCTTTTATATAAAAATAACTTTAAAAAATGCTAATTTAATTTTAAAACTGGTTCTGAATTTAGAATTGAAATACAAAATCATATTATAAATACATTTTTAAAAGTTATTCGTCCGTAGGAACTTGCTGAAAACTTCACAAAACGGTGTTTTTTATCAAAATTATTTAAAAAATAACTAAACGGACAACAGAAAACCTACGGCCTGATTTGGTTTCAGAAAGAAAAAATAACAGATGTATTTTGTTTCTTGTTCTAATATGTTTAAATAAAGTATAATTGTTGAAACATTAGTATCCATATAAATAATATTTTATTTCCAGTAAAAATATTATGACAATTAGTTTATGAATGAAGACTAAATGAATATTGACGAATACCTAACACTAAGCCATCATTTACCCACTCTAACCTTGATTTATATGTATATTGTAATCAGAAGGGCAAATAGTGTTACTAAAATAACACAATATGTTCTATAGATTTTTGCACCCAATGCGGCGTTTCACACCGTTCCAGCCTTTCTGCCACCCTTGGAATACAGCCCTTGTACCATACGGTTAAATGTTAATTTTAGATATTCTAGGCGTGTAAAGGTAGTATTACAACCGATTGCCAGAATCTCGAAGCGTGCGGTGTAGGTACCTATAGCTGTTATACTCGTGTCAAGTGTATATCCACCGATTGTATATTATTGTTTGCTCGGTGTAGGTACACATCACTCGAGTGACGGGCGAGGCGATAAAAACCTGCGTGTAAACCACTAAAAAGTATAATATAATGTACATAGGTGTAAATGTTCTCAGCTCAGGCGTTCCTCTTTATCTTTACTGTGTTTGTGTCACAAGACCGTGCCTATGTTTTGTGCTTGCAAACAACGAGTCACCAACGGTTTCCGCAGGTGTAGCTTGCGTTGATTTTACACAACATCTATATTACTATTTCAAACTTGTATATACTTAACCTTCCTTTTCGAAATAATATAATAGTATTGAAAGTTGGGGCGCTCAATTATAAAACTCATACGGCCAGTGTCACAATGCACACCAACCAGGTTATGTTATTATTGATGGAACAACGACTTTACTTACTGTATGCTGTTAATATACACGATCATTTCGAATCGATTACCCTCGAGTTGAATATTGTATTGCTTACCTGAAAAAGACAATTAAAAATACATAAATACACCGACAAGGTAGAACAATATGATTAGTATTATAGAAGTGGACAATTAACCAAAATAATTGCATGATGTGTATCATCTCTGTAGTCTGTGGTAGTAGCAGGTTTAACTCTATTTTTTCAAAATACATTTTCTAGTTAATCATTTTTATATTGTTTTAATAATACTACCTATTCGACTTTTAAAATTTACCACCTAAAACTACTGAAAGTACCTTTTAAAATAATATTTTTAACCAGAAATAAAAATAAAAATGTTTGACGATCCAAAACATTTTTTTTTTTAGCAAAATACAAATTATTTCCCAGAAAAAATCATTACCGGCCCGTATAATGTTAAGAGGTCTGCTGTTTTTCGAGAGTAGGTACTTATTATCGCCTCCCTACGACGAACTAGACCCGGACTGGCGCTATAGCCAAACCATAAAATATAATATAGTTTTACATTGCGTCCGAGCGAAGACACGGTTTCTTATCATCTCTCGCCATCGCATGACCGACTTGCTAAATATATATTATTATGACAAATCTCAGAGTCGCATTACGGATCGGCGTCGAGATAACTATATTGTATATACGATGAGATAGAGAAGAGGTGTACACTAATTATAAGTACCTACGGTTTTTGGGCGTAGGCGTCGTGTCTAAAGGTCTTTGCCATTTTGCGGATTAAGTGTTTGTGTGTAGATATAATATAGAATTACATATTATTGTAAAGTTTGGCGGAAAGACTGAGTGCGTTTTAAGGAGGTTTTATCGCATGAATGGTTTACGACCCGGCAACACTGTCTTAAGTACCGATGTCGACGCGGATGAGACACGGGCCCCAGGTAACACGTTGGCGGAGAAGGCATGAAATACATAATATATTATTATTGTACGTTTTTTAACCGCAACCGTCGTCCGTCCTCCCTTTAAACACGTCTTGGCAATAATTACAAATATTATTTATACAGCGTGTGCCAGAAAGACACGGTATAGCGGCTGTATGTCGTTCATAAGCAGTTTTTGGACACACTGTACAACTGGCAATACCTGAACCCCGTTCGAGTATTGCCAGAGGATTTTAAACGGTCATTGATTTAACGACCGTTTACTATCCTCGACGATCCCAAGCGAGTAGTAATATACTTAAAAATGATAATAATTATAGGAATGTAACATTTGAGGAAAGTACTTAAATTACGGTGGTTTATATATAATGTACAGGTAAGAATATGGTTTGCAAATCATAAAATGTGATATAATACATATTTTAAACTACATATAATAATAATAATAATAAAGTTGTACACGTTATGAAGGACAGGCAGGAGGAAATCATCGTATGGTAATGATGTTATTTATATCATAGGTAGGTATAAATAAATACCTACTCTTAAGACGAGTTTTATTTATGCATAAGTTTATTAAACGTTATAAAGATGCTCTTGTAATAAAAAAATATATATTTATATAATACGACACGCGCCGACATGATGTTCGCTACAAAGACAGCTGAAATCGATTAATGTATATTTTTTTTATAGACAGTGTGACCAACAAACTCTTCGACATGGCGTTTTTGCACTAGCAATTCAACCGAAAAGGCCATCGAAAATGGATTTTTTTAAATGATCGTAAAACTAAGTATTTTAGTACAAAAAAAAAATTTTGAACATTTGTTTTGCTACTCAAAGTGTTGGGTTAGAGTTGAGAGGTCACCTACTGTTATTTAAACCCTTAAAAATACTCTATATTAGATACAAATTTTAAGGTAATAAAAAAAATATTTTAAGATAGTTATGTAGGTACGTTCCATTAGAGCATAATATTGTCCAAATTTTAATTATGATATAACCTTACTTCCTCTTCCCTTTTTTTTTCTGTTACAAACCCCATTTTATAACAATTATTGTTTATCAACTCTACAAAAAAAGCGTATTAAAGCTTACTTACCAAACCGACATTAAAATATACAAAAAATTTAATTGCCACTACCTGCAGTTAAAGTTATGGGTGTTAGTTTAAAACTAAATAATTGCTATAATTTAGGTGCGCAGCGTTGAGCGCAATAGTCGCCCAACCAACAAATAAAAATATGAATTTAAAGTTAATTAAATGTATTTAATCTAATTTTCAATAATTTAATTACTAATTATTTTTAATTAAATGAGATCTAATCAGTTATATTTTTATTATTTGAATAAAATAAATTTAAATTAGTATTAATATTATTAGTTTACCAATTTATGTTTTTAATTTGTTCGTTAGACCACTATATCCAGCAAGTGTACTTTATAAGATAAGGTACTGAAAATATACTTTATATCTTATACTGATATAAATTGATTATTTTGAAATATTGCCTTATCGTATTGGAGTTGTATTTACTCCATCGGTTTATTGTGACTTACTACAATGTAGATATTAAACCCCCCAAAAAATACAAATTTTTATGAAAAAAATATAGAAGTTGGCTTCAAAACGAAATTACTCCAAAAACATATAATTTGATATGCAACTTAAAATGTATTCGAAATTTTATAAAAATCCCCCCTAAGTAGAGCGGTGATTAAAAAAATGTTTTACAATTTGAATTCAGCACTACTCCAAAAACATATAATTTGATATATTTTAATAAAAAAATTAGGAGATAATATTTTCGATCGCTTTTTTTTTTTTGGATTCTAAAACAATTGTGGCGACCCGGTTATCAAAGCCAAGTATATGATTTCCATATGTTTGTCGGCTATAACATTTCACTTCACAGTAATCGCAACTGGACGACGGTGATAACATTCTTGTGCTCGACGTAGATCCGACACATAAGTGTACGGGTCTGATTGCACTAAGCTTAAAGATACACTATATTACAGTCAACGCGTTATCGTATCCAATATAGTCATAGTCAACCGACTCGACACTGTTAATCTCCTTCTCTTCTTTGAGATGTAACGCGGCGATGATGCAGTAACAGCTATACGGTCTCTCGTCATGGCATCCGCCGGTTTTTCAATAAATCTTCTTAAGGCAACGGATCCCATCGTTCCGTAATCTCGGCCTAGTATCCTTCAAACGTCCAATTGACTACTCGACGGCAACTTGTACACAATATTATGCTCTACGGAGTCGTTCACAGATTTATGCGCGGATTACACAACCCACAATTATAATCGCACGGCAGCTAGTCGTGTCCGTACAACGAAAGTCTGAGGTCTCCGGAAAGGTGCAAAAGTAATGACAATCGAGTCGTTGTAGACATATTGCAGTGTATACTGCAGCAGTGCAGTTGCAAAACAACCGAGAATTGCAGTGTGACAAAGCCCGGCATGATGCGAACTGATAGATAAGCGACTGGTGTAATAATAGTGTTAGCGCTGCCGACATAATATTATACTCGATACGGGATCTATCAGCCACACGGGTACACCTGTCCGTAAAAAATAATTATTATTCCTACTATAAGCTTGATAACCTCTCGATAGGTACAATATACACCACGCCGGAGAGTATGTGTGTGTGTGTGTTTTATCTGATGGCAATAATTCTAAAACGGTTGTTCCGGTCGCGCCGTGCAAACGTATACATACTTACTTATATATACTTACCTATACACACCGCGTCAAGTCACCGGTCGGAGGATCGACTTGATTACACAATACACTATAGAGTCTCAAGAAGTGACGGGAGACCGGAATTTCTTTAAAAGTTCAACAAAAATTAAAAATACACACTTAGGATGAATAAAAATATATTATAAACGGATATACCTATTATGGTGTGTGTGTGTGTAGAAGGGGGAAACCGGGAAACGGGGGGGGGGAGGCAGGGGAAGACCACATGCCGTCTAGGGCATAAACAACACCTTTACACTACTTTATTGTAATATTATAATACGGGCATGCCTAAGAGCGGCAACAGCGACACGGAAGACACGGTTCCCCGTCGCCAAAGAGCCGAGGAGCATGTGATACACGCCCAGCCCATATACATATTATATACACACACTGCTGCAGTGAGATGTTACAGGGAATTATGTTTTTTTTTTCGGTATGAATATTGTAATATACTGTACACACACAACGGCACACGGTTGATTCTATTTTATTATTTGTGTTTTTTTTATTCTATTCGTAATAACAATATTCAATGATCGCCAGCGTTATTTATGCGCGGTGCCCGTTGTTTTATAATGTCCCCGAGCGCATAATTTATATAAAAATAAAATAAAATAATAATAAGAAACTTGCACAGAGACGGAAAGACACACAGAATTTTCGACTACCCGCTGTGCCAAAATCATCTCTGTTTATACATCAGCTATCTGCTACTCTGCCTGTACTACAACAGCAGCACCAACAATCCGAATGACTGTTTCTTTAAGTTTTTCGCGGTTTGCGTGTTTTGTAAGACTTAACACGACACAAGGACATGTCGTTGGTTTTTTTTTTTAATATTGATATGGCTACTGCTGCTGCTGCTGCTCTTGCTCCCGTTGTCTCGGGCAACACGCTATTACAATGCTGTACATATTACTAAACGGGTGGAATATAAATCGCAATACACCAACCGACGGGTATGAAGTCATTAGAATGTCTGTTTTACGTTCGCGGTTATATTACAGTCAGAAACCAATTGTCTTGGCAGACTAGGTCGTCTCGAGCGTGTACATTTTATCCCAAAATCAATGCCTCGAAAATGCAAGTAACTGAACTGAGAAGGTTGTATAATAACGTGGGTTGAACTTGAAAGCAGGAAAACCGAGAGAAATAGATGCGATGGTTATTGGTGTTTTAAAACAAAGAAAAATAGTAGAGGCGAACGACCAAATGGACGGTTGATAACGACAAGTAGATCTGAAGAATGAAAAAACAAATCTTGAAGGATAGGGAGAATTTGACCTTTGATAACTGTTGGGCTGTTCTAATCAAAAAAGTGGCCTTGAAAGGGGTGGCGGTAGTCTTTCTGGAAAGTTTCTCGTTGCGGTATCTAATAGGCAGCTAGGTATAGGCTGTATTCAATATCATGTATTGTGCACGCCTCGGTGACGGCAAAGGCGAATTCCAGGGCGTCGTTTACCGGGTGGCGACGTTTGAATTTTAAGCGTTTTTTTTTTACACGAGTCAAACGAACGGCTTGAGACAATCGCAGCGGCTTAACCATTGAACCGTCGCCGTCCTTATAACACATGTTTACCCGTAAAACGCGTTCGGCGGATAGCGAAAACAAAACCTATATAAGAAGAAAAAAAGTAATATAAATCGTTCACGGAGGCGGCGACCGGAGATTTCTTGGATTTTTTTATTAATATATCGAGAAAATCCAGCCGAGTCTTCATGTCGCGGCATTACATTGAATGTAAATTTTGTTTGCGCAAACAGAACAGAAGCGGTCGCATAGTCTTACATATATGTATACCTAATATAATACAGTATGACCTGATGCGACTCGACGAAATTATTGTCCCGTCAAGTCGGTTATAGTGCGCACATTAGGATACACATAACATTAGAATATTATTACTATTATCGTTATGCACGGCGGAGGTATTGGAAAATTCGTTTTGAAATGGCTAAGAAATATATAATATATATTTTATACAACATCATGATATTATAATATGCAAACCGTTAAACAAACGCGAACCGCTCGGCAGTAAAAATAATAATAACCTATAATAATATATAGCCAGGGGTGGGCGTGCACCGACGATTCCGAGTATTAATGATACTTGCATTATATTATAGTGTTTATATATTATACATATAAAGTATATATTATAAAGTAGGGTTCACTAAGTTTGTCTCAATTCACTGTAACCGGTTACGAGATTGAATAGGATACTATCATAATTTGTGTAACTAGTTAGTTACAAGTCACAAGTTGAAACAAAGCATACCTGTTTGCATTCATTCATTTAGTTTATTATCAATGTGACTATTGACTTCAACGATAAACTTTACATTAGTTTATAGGATATTTATGTTGGTTGTTTTTTCAAAATTTATTTAAATTATACTTGACTCATAAGATTTACACATAAAATTTAATTAATTAAGGTTTCTGTTTTCCATTGATGGTGGTTATAGTATAGTGGAATTGTTGAATTTATATTTATGCTTGTAATACTAACATGTTTTCATTAAGAAAATATCATTTAATCAAGTTCAATCATTTAATAAGTTTCAGACCAGTCAAATGTTATCATGATATTGTGATAATATAATCTATAACCTAATCAAACATAACCAGAAACTGCCTGGGTTAGATTAAGTTTGGTTGGGTTAGAAATATTTTCTAAAATGTTTTTCTTTATAATATTAACCTAAGCCAACCAAATTATTAGCTTGGTTTAAGGTATTGAGTATTAACAAATACTTGACACTTAAAAGTGTCTCTCTGTTTTATTTTTTTACCAACGTCAACCCGCAGGGCAATAGATTCTGAACCCTAAGAAAACGAGCATTTGCTGAGTGTGTATCAACGAGATGCTGCTGCTGACAACCAGATAACACGATAACGGAGCACGCACATCTATAAATGAGGCGAAGACGATCATGTTACGCATTTTTTTTACACCTCTCATAATGATTTGTGTTGTTTTTTTACTATCGACAAACGTTATACTGCTATCCCGTCGCGACATCATCAAGAGTAACCGGCAAGGAAGATTGGGAAAGAAATACCTAAGCGTAGTATGCCTATACCACTTCCGACTATTAAACGCGAAGCTAAGCCATAAACCTATATACTAATAAACTCTATTTAGTGCGCTGTCTGCAAGAATTACCTATAATTGATATTTTACACGAGAACAAAACAGTATACAGGGTGTAAATATCATCATATTCACCATGTAGCTTAACGGGCCTTGAAGGTCCAATACACGCTGCCATCGTGAGGCGGAGGATTAAATATTGCTGAACAAAATCATAAATACTGTTTTATCGGTTCAACTGTTTATGATGCAAATAATTCATTAGTTTAATTATTAGTCTCAATTGCTAACCTATTTTATTAAACCAGCAATTTTGGCTTATGAACTATAAAAAATTATTATTGTAAAAACCATGTGGTTATCCGTATGAAAAAAATTATGACAACTAGGCTCTTTTTAATGATTTACAAAACTACTCACGACGATTTCTTGACAATTTGAAACGTTAAATAATTAAACGACATATGAGTGCGTTCAACTATTAATCAAGAATGAAATAGTAGATCATAAATAATTTACTCATTACCTTTAATGATCAGTTTTATTATAATTAAATTACTATCGTTTTACACAGCGCTGTAATTTTAATTATCGACGCGGTAGATTTAATTTATTTGTTAAATCGTTAATCTAATTAACATACATTTAATATGTAGAATACATTTAGCCGTAAGCCACTAATTTTCGTCGAAAATAAAATATGCAATATTGTAATTATTTTTAAAACCATTCCGGTTAATGTTTTGTTGTAATTTTCAGAGCATTGATATTATTTTGTTAACATTTTAAAACCCACGAATATTTCAATTGGACAATATTTACTTTAACCGATTTTATGAACATTTTCTTTTAGCACTTTTTAGTAGGTAGATACATGTTCTTATTCAAAAGTACATTTAAAACTGTTTAAGTTGAACTGTGTCGACTCTAATCAAACTCAACTGTTTCGAACTTTTTTTATAATTAATCCAAGAATAATTTACCAACGACAATTGTATATAGTTATGAGAAATTGCCAGATTAAAATAACATTGTGCCGCACCTTCCTATCTTTTCGCTACACTTTCAACCGCTAATCAGCGTTTGTTATGTACCGGTAAAAAAGTGAAAGTTTCAAAAGTGATGGACTTTTTTACCAAGGTTAAACACATATTATTATTGTTTCCCAAGACACATCGGTCGGGTCATAAGTGCTTATTATTATTATTATTTTTTTTTTTTGTAATCAACTATTGTACGGGATGCATTAAGCGTATTGCGACTCGAAGTCTGCGATACAATATAATATATAATAAATCGAGATAAACAATAAGGTTTACCGGGTCGGATACTAAAAAGATCATAAAAAACCGTAGGTGCATATGTAGGTAGGTACGCGTCAGTTTTAATCACCTATTGCGTGCAAAGCGAATAAATATAAACTTAAGAGAAAAAAAGTTTGAAATCGACTAGTGTGCAATATTTATTACCTACTATGACTATCCTATCCACAACACATCGGCTGATGTCGCCGAGACTCATTTGTTTCAATTACACAACGTTTGCCCAGGGTTCCGACGGGACTCAAGTGAGTGCACATAAGTATTCAATAAGTACACACTTTAACATATATGGAGCCTATGGTCGTAAACTCGGTACGGTGGAAACAACAACAGCAGCAGCAGCAAGCAGCAACGGCAGATACATCTTATACGGTACACGTCTTATGTAAGCCGTACTCTAGTAACAATACAGTCCACGACACTTACACGTCGTATCTCTTATTTTATTTTATTTTTTCGACGCTCTATATAAGATTTCACTGTTTAAGCGCCGCCACCGCAGCCGCCGATAGATGAGCTAAGAAATGAGGAAAATGTTTAAATGGAAAACCGGTCGGGTCGCGGTTCGCATAAGAGTAATTAAACGAAGGCGGCTCGTGTACATATAATAAATCACAAGACGATTCTCGGTCCGGCCTTTGTATACATGTATGTGTATTTTAGTATACCCATTACCTCCACCGCATATTTATGCATGCAAACAGTGTCGGCGTAAGGATGTATGGACTACCACCGCCGCCGCCACAACCTTATAACCACATCATGGCCGGTACATGTATAATGAAACGCTTACAGAGAATAGGTATACAGGCATATTTAAGCGACGGCCAAAGCCGAGAGCGACGGCAAGCCCAGATGCGGATCTCCTCCAATCGGGTCGTCGTCACACAACAAAGTATAAAACAAATTTCCCGGCCAGTTTTTTAATAGACAATCAAACGACATAATATATAAACGGGCACCGCCTCGGCCGTGGCACGTTCTCTTATTGATCTACGCTATACATGTGTGTGAATTAATTGTATATACAAGTGTACCAGCCGTTAGCCGGAGATAAACAAGTCGTTAACATATTATAATAATATAATAATGTTACTTATTAGACATCCTCCGCGTACGTGCGTTTGTTGGAATAATAATATATAAGCGGTTCACACCGATTGGCGTTTGCACACAATAACGCCGTTCAATGTGTATATTTTGTTTCGGTCGTGTCGTAATACCGCGTCTTTGGAATGCATACCGTTCTTGTATTTTGAAAGCAAAAGTGTGTAAACGGACGAGATTAGGTTGTACGTACAAAGCCGAGACCGGCTAATGATGTTTTGATAACAGCTACATAATCATAATATAATATAAATACACCTCGAACGCGGCGGTCCGATCCGTTAATAAATAATTTATATCAATTTAAATAACTTTCTAAACGGAGAAAAATCAATGAAACACAAAAATATTGTCATACCTAACCTAATAGCGGATACAAAAAAAAATTGTTTCACCGTTTTCAAAAATTTCGGTTTGAACATAAATGTACCTATTTTCAGGCTTAATGCTAATTTATCAATCCACTGCCGACAATCTTAGATCTTCTTGCACTTTGTCTAGGACCACCTCCGTAGTATTATCTGCCTCACTAGACCCAGCCTATCTCGATGCTTTTAAGAGTTCAACTATACTTGCTTCTCCTTATCCGTCTTGTAACTCTTCGTTGGTTCTTATTTTGTTTTTTCTTTCCCCATAGGTTTTCCTCAAGATCTTCCTATCTAATACTCTCAACCTCTTTTCATCGGATTTCAGCTCGAAGAATACCAGCTATGTTATCTGTTACGAGACGTTGTTCCAAGCTCTTTATGACACTTTCATCGACACCCACTTAAGGTACTCGGGATTTGCCTATTCTTTCAAACAAACACCGATTTACAAAACGGTTAACACTTTTTCTGATTCAGCCATTACGCCTGGAAACGCATATTTTCTCTGTCTTACCCGTCACGTTGGTTTTCATCTGTTCGATAAAGCATGTGCACATCTTTATCGAATTCGAGTAGCTCTTTTCAGTTACCACGTGTAACACTTGGTCAATCGTTTGGAAGTATTTTGAAAAATATTATCATTATCGTTCCCTAGCATTACTCCGTGGATGTACCGTCAGAGTTTAAACGCAGCACTAACAACAAAGTGAGAGAGAGAGAGAGAGAGAGAGACATGTAAAAACGTGGTACAAGCAATAATAATAATATATTCACATTTTACAGCCAGGGGCCAATAACCGATCACGCGCATAGTATTAATCAGTATATGTATATATATTATATATTATATTATAATATATCCAATAAACCATAGGCCATCCGAGGCGTCATTACTGCATGACTTCCGTTTGTGTGCGAGTCGATGGAAATTATATGAAATAATCGCACCTCGTCTCGGAGACATACCCGTCGACGAAGATAGAGATATATATGGAAATAGTTGAAGAGAGCGAGACAGAAAAAAAACGTTATAGACAAACAACGGGAATAATTTTGAGTAACCATAAGATACCTACGACTGGGAGACGATTATTGACGAAAGAAAAATTGAACTTCAATTTAAAAAAAAAAAAAAATACTTACATTTTGTACTATTAATTTAGAGATAATAAATACATATATCGTATATTGCCATGATGAACGACGTAGAATTAACATATCAAACAACCCCTCGTCATCGTCCACCGCGTACGGTAAGACACATTCTTCTACTTCATCTTCTCATCATTTTTTTTTTTTGTCCACTATAATAGGTCAACAAACTCTTAGCCCCAAACCCGTGGCATAACAATATTATATACATAGTTAAGAGTAGTAATAAATCTCTGTACAGGTTAAAAATACAACCGTCAGGCGCTACCAATCCAACAATATAAACGGCCCGTCGAAACAAATTGTTTTAACATCAATTACAATTAAGTCGTATTATTGTACATACAACTGTTACTGCAATTTACAGTCAGGGGTTGAAAACTTAGACAAAAACACGGTTCGTCGGGCAGCACTGAAAAAAAAAATTGTAAATATTTCTATGATAAACCTCTATTCGTTACTATTTTGAACATGCATACACATACTAAAGTGTGTTTGACAGTACACCTAAAGATGAACAACATTAGTGCATATACTACATAGGATGTGTCTGCCAATGATCAACAAGATCCTTTGACCTTCGAGCGCGGATTTATTATTTATATTTTTTCAGGTAGGTATTTCGGCCGATTTTTGGTTTTCATTTGAATCGGATTAACGGTAAAATCGTCCTACCGGTTTTATGGAATACTTGGTGGAATTTTTTTTTTCACAATAAACGGGGACGAATGTAGTAAGTAAGACCGGGCGCACGTTTTAGACCTTTTTAATTCACAAAGGAATAATAATAAACTATCTGTTATTCCACGATAATGGCTCGTTTGCGGACGTCCAAATACACCACCACTTCCACGTTGTATTGTGTTGTTTTCTTATATTTAATTGAAAAATCAAAACCGTCCTCCGCCAGACATCCCCTGTGTGTATTAACTTCTGCCATTTTAACCCGACCCGACAAACACCCTCAAAAATCGTATTGATTTGGTCTTATAGATGCATGTTTGTAAAATTCAAAGGTTTGAAAAATACCACAAATCACCGACTATTTTATCCGACTGTGTTTTTTTTCGAAATTAATCGCTCTTACCGTAGAGAAGAAAAAAACGGAAGAAGCAAAATATGCTATTATAATAATAGTATTTTTTTTTTTCGAACAACAGCTACTGGTATGATGTCCGATCGACTGCGATAACGACCGACGACCTGCGAGTCTCACTCGGTTTGTTTTCCATATACACCTAACCTGACAGAGAAATAAAATTAAAGGGTACAATGCACACACATACACAATAGGGAAATAACCTACAAACTATCGGCGGAACCAGTTTGCCCGTACGGAAGACGAGTAGTGTATAGTAGTAGTTGGTTATAGTACAAGATAATGTTATTATCATTATTGTTATTATATTGTTGTGTGCGCGATAATGGAGCTACTACAGTTGGGGTGGGAGGGGTCATTTTTATTTATCATATCGTTACTACTGTTACTGCTCCTACTTGTGTGTGTGTGTGTATATATATATATATATATATATATTATTATGGTTATGAGTCACCGACTCGACCACGTTGTCTCACGGTCCGTCTTGTGACAGGCCTAATCCGTTATACACGGGTGGACGAAGACGACGACCGGGCCAAATACACCGCATAGACAAGTCACAAGACGAATATTATTATAATCGAAACCGCTAACGACTATACGGTGGATGCGAGTAAAAAACAAAAATAAAAAAACAACGTAATATAAATGACCAGAAATTTTTACAACGAAGACGATCGGTCGGACGAGCAGTGTAAAAAAAAAAGTGTATATATGTATAATATGGACAAATATAGAAAGACCACCGTCGTCAACCTTTGCTCATTCCTATGTTATCCATTCCTGTCGGTTTCGCGCGCTAGAAAACGATTTATTGCACCGCCGAGTGTCTTGAAGATACACACACACACTGTTCTCTTATGTGCCCGCGTGGCTTTACATATAATAATGCGATATAAAATACACTTTTACGATGCCGACCGACAACGAAGCAATACATATTTACCAGGTAGCGCAAAAAAAAAAGTCCAAAAAAGTGCACGTGCACGTAGCCCCGAAAATTCCAATTGGGATAGGTGCCAACAGAAATAGCCCAGAGGGCCTAGGACAAATAAAAGCCTTAGGGCGAACAACAATAGCCAGTTGAAATTATGAGTTATGAGTTTTAGACATTATCTTTTCTTTGTAGTTTTTATAGGAGTGTTGTGGAAACATCCGCCACTTTGGCCGTGAACAATGCACCAACAATGTTTTAAATTTGCAGATGGGCTGTTAATGTGTTTTACAAGCAGATTAAAATAACTGAACGTTTCTTTTGGATAAAAAACTGAATAATACAAAACTTTATCCGGGAGTGTGCAAGTTAATGAACTACTTTGTATATTAGACACTAGCTTAAAAATAAGTGCGATTAGTAAGCGCTCACAAAATGCACACAAAGTGACTTCGAGACGGCAAATACTTGAGTCGGTATTATATAAAATCCAATTTTGAACTTGGCTTAACAGCTATTTAAGTAAATTTTTAACTAATTTATGATTAAATTAGTATTTTCACGTCAAAATACACATTGAGAGCCAACTTTTATCGAATTAACATTTTTTTTTGTGCTTATAATAATTATCCAAAATCATAGAAAATTCCAACTATAAGCGAACGTTAAATATGTCGTTTTGGATTTCACGTGCAATGACACTTTACAAACCGCTGCCTAGGTCGTAGCGTTTATAAAATATGTTAATCGGTTCATCATCTGCTCCACCACTCGTACTGCTGTCCGGATTTACTTTTAAACATAATATACAAACACACACACACGCACATAGAAGTAGTTGTGTACGGCGTTGTATATTTAAATGTTTCGGTTAAGTCTGGCCGTCTTCCGCTTCCTCTTGGACGGTCAGCGATGACGAAGTTTTCTTCAATGAAATTCATAAACGATAAAGACTCTTTTGTGCGAGCGTACTTAACGTGAGTGTGCCTGTGTACTACTTCTGTGGCCCGAGGGCAACACAAATGCACTCGGAGAGATCAACATAATACACACACACACACACACACACACACACACACTGTATTTCAAAAAAAACAAAAGTTTTAGATTTCCCGTCGGCGGACGTTATCATAACGTTATCGCCGTATGCTGTGTGCCTAAACAAAATATACAATTGACCGTCAGATTTGTACCGACAGATCTAGTGACCGGATAACCCTTGAGGAATGGATGGATGGTACGACGAACGGATACAGAAGAGGGAAACAAATAAATAAACATACTCTTTGCGGTCGCGTGGAGCTGGTGTCAGGCATTTGTTTATAACGTGTGATGGTGCTATGGTTTGTTATCAGCAGTTATATATTATACGTGTAAGTCAATGAATGTATTAGGTATGTAAATTCAACCGCCGAGTCGCATGACATTCGTTGTACCAATATTGACCATAACCGTAAACAAATTAGTACCTACCCACTCGGGTCGTCCGTGTAACACTGCGATCATATTATTATAAGGCTAATAATTAGACAGCACCGTCGACTGTATAGCAACTGGCATCGATGATTAGTATCTTCTTATTGACCGTCGTGGTCGGATAAAAAATAGACGAACAAAGACGATTTGTAACCCGATCGAGCGATCTCCGACGGATTTGCATTGGCAATATATATTATTCACCACACAGGTCTGAAGGTAACGCATGTTTTTGACCGGTGTAAAACGTTTGGCTTGTGGCTGAGGTTAGGTTACAATAATTATATAATGTGCTAATTTGTCTGACGCCGATGTCGTGGAAAACAACGTTATAAATTATAATATATATATTGACACCTAATAAGATCATGTTTTAGACATGAAAGAATATTCTGGGCAAAATACTTGATTATTATCCGAATTTAGATTTATTTTTTTTATTTTTGAGGAAGTTGTTATTAGAGTACAGATTGTTAAGTTACAGAAATGTAAGAATGTAATGCTATTATACACTAAAAAAAACATAAATTAATCCCATTTGATTATATTGAAAATGAGGAAATTATACAACGGATATGTTTATTTATGCAAAAATATTCAAAAAAACTTTTATTTTGTTTTTTATGAAAATGATTTTTATTTAGTTTCTCAATGTATATTTTTATTTAAAAATCTACTCACACCTTATAAATATTTAACACACTTGGCACTTGAGTTATTTACACAAACATAATATTACAAGAAGTTCTGTTTCAACAACATAACAGAACACTGTTTTTCAGACACTTTACCGATTAAAGTTTACGTTTACATATTATATTTACTAATACAAGTTAGATATGTATAAAACTATAACATAAAAAAATGTAAAACATGACAATATTTCTTTGCCAAATACATTTGAGAAGTAAAGTACATTTTAACTCAAGTATATAGCAGTTAAGCCGCATTTAACACAAATCAAACTCAAAACCACATTTAATGAAAACCGTACTGAAATGTTTTAAAAAATAGGTATTTAACCGATTTAAATTTTTTATAAAATTTCATTCTAGTTCACTTCTTTTCATTTTAGTTTTCAAACATAACTTGTTTTACGCGGAATGTTTCAAAATATGTTTCCGGCCATGTCATTATCATAACGTGAAGAAACTCACGGTCGCCGTTTTGACTTAAAGACCATTTTCAGCGTTTGCTTTGCGGTCTCTCCAGCGAGGCCTGAGGCGTTTTTTTAACGCCTCTACCGGCCATTCGTCATCCGAAAGAGCGTTTCTCTTTGCTGCCAAGAAGACACCGGCGCGTAAGTCGCCTAAACAGTCACGATGACGCAGCTCTACCGCGACAATTGGTCAATCATAATAATAATAATAATTATATTTATAATAACAATAATAACAATAAGTGTTAATGGCTCTCTGGGGATCATCACACTACGGTTGAGTGCCTAGGACTTAGCGGTGGTGGAAGTTATTTTTATTCGCCAGTCAATGTCGCACCGACGGTTTCAATGCCACCACTGCTGTTGTTTTTTTTAATACACAAAATATGTATTCTTAGTAAAAAAAAAAATGTTTTACAAAAAAAACGAGAGTTCTACAAAACTGTAACTGTAACTGTTGCATAATAATTGGTAGTTGATTTTAATTATTATTCTGTACCATCAAAATCCGTTTTAAAAAATAAAAAATTCATACTTTTGGGTTTAAAGTATGTTGAGATTCATTTGAATATTTCATATCATTAATAATCTTAATAAATATAAGTACATATTTTTTTTTCTTAAAATATAATCCTTTTTTTTTCTTCTATCTTTCGCTTAGCTTATACTCTTACTGTGTCTTGTGGTACATATCGTGTAATAAAAATAAAAATGGAAAAATTAATATTCTGTAAGAATAGTAGAATTATAAAATTGTTCTACCGATTAAAGAAAAAACTAAAATTATAAAACAATATTTATTTTATAAATATTCTGCCGAGGTTTGGGAAAACAATTTTTAAGCATAATAAATATTTGAGATTTTGAAAATCCTTCATAAATAATTATTCAATTCTCAATATTTAGGAAATATCATTAACCAGTAGTCGTCCATAGTAGTTTGGGTAACATTAAATTACAGTTTAGCCTATCATGTTAATACTGGTAAAGACCATAAACATCTGGTTATCTTTTTTTTCAAAACAGGTAGTTTTATTAATATTTTTACTTAATTAAAATATTATTTTATTAGTCGTTTGCGTGTTACAATCGTGTACGTGCAAAGCTATAACAAAAAAAAAAAAATAATCATACAAAATACATTATTTTTTTGTTAAATTATAATTTTGGTCGTTAAAATCTGTATAATAAAAAAAAACGTTAAATACCGCACAACCTACTTATTTTATAGTTTTTTTTTATTCCGCTTATTAAAATAAGTTCTTAATTTCAACACAACCGCTTTGGAATAGTTTAACTATTCAAACTAATTAGACGGTTTTGCGTTTTATATACCAAACACAACACACGTTTTTATTGGTTAATAAAATATGTGTTGCGATTAACAACAACTGTCGTCCGTTTAATATATTCAATACATAATACTTTTATCAGTTTTTAATACCGACCTTGTGTGAAAATCCACTTGTAAATGAGTAAGTGTAATTTATTGTTTTATATGCTAAAAATACATATTTTTATTTGACAATTTTGCGCTAAAATAATGTAAATGTCGTGTACGGAAAATATTGTATTAAAATTTTTTTTCTGATGTTTATAATATTATACAGCTGTTTATACCGATATGGTCACAAACAGTATGTATTATGTAAATATATATTATTATGCATCACTCGTTGACCGTAATGTATCGGTAAACCGGTTTTTTTTTTAATAATAATTTACTAATTCTATATATACCTATATATAATATCCGTTTTTTCGCGAAAACGTCACCTTGAATGACTATTAAAATGTAGTTAAATTATGATTGTTTTCAATAAATAATATATACCGTGTGGTGTGTTATTCGTTCAACGACGGTAGAAAAAAATACCCCGTGCAAATATTCCGTGGGAAAGGATTTATGAAACAAAACTCGATAATCTACAATAAATAAAATGTCTTCATTCTACTACCAATATGCGGTTATAATAGTACACGGTACATAAATTATCGAGCCAATATGTATATATTTTGTATTTGTCTGGCGCGTTGACACCGTGCACGCAATCGACAGATAAAAAACGACCAATGCCAATAAATCAATACCGAATCACTCCCTGGACCGCAAAGCAAAAGCAAATGATGATAACAAATAGCAATCGAATAGTACACATTTTAGAAAAAAATTGTACACGAAAATTAAACAAGACAACAAAAGTTCAGACGTTTCTTTTGTATCCAAACTAATTTTAAACAAGAGCCACTTCAAAATTGATGAACACATAAACCGGGGCTCGATTTAAGCATTAAACTTTTATTTAAAAAAAAAAAAGTTATAGTTCCTTTTAAATTGTATTATTCAAAATTAAAGTTTCTGTAAGCAATTAGTTGTTAATTTTACAGCTTATAACTTAAAACAGTTGCTTGTAACTTTTAAAAAAAGTATCGTGATAAAAATGTAATTATTGTTCCTAATTTTAATATAAAAGTTCAAAGTGTAAAATGTATTTTTAAAAATGATTTATGTATACATAGAACTTAAGTAACTTTTAAGTAAATAAGTATTCTGTAAAAATGTAATATATTATTATTTTTGTTATCATTTATTTCGATTGATTGATTTTCTGATTTAGAACATAACTTTACTGTAGGAAAATATAAATATGTAAATTTAAATTGAACTATAAACTATATTAACTATGAATATAAGTTAGTAAAAGTATTTTTTTTATTTAAGCGAATAATTAAATGAGTTAACTTTGGTAATTTATGTTTATCTATAAAGCGCCACAACTGCCATATGAGAATCACACGATCAAATACCACAAGATCGGCTGTCTTCGACGCGTCTGACATATCACTCAACACGGTTGTGACTTGCCGGTTTGATTAAAAAATAATTAATACAATTTTAATACATTCTCGATATAAGATCCATCGTCGAGCTGTATCCGAGCGGATCCTTATCACGATCCACAACATATGATATAGATATATTGTAAAATTATTATTATTGTTATTACTTTAATAATAATTATTATACAATACGCCATGGCGTTCATGACCCCTAAACACGGCGAAAATTAAACGGCAGATATCATTATTATTTTTGGTACACACACACACATACAATAATAATATGAATATGAATAGGGCGACAAGACAAAAAAAGAATGATCATCGGGCACGACTATAGTAATAGTAATGATATAATATATATATATATATATATATATATATATATTATACACTATATAAATCATACTCACAAGGTCTATATTGTATTATTATAACAACGTTCATTCACACCGTGTGGCGGCGGCGATGACGGCGTAGGTAAGCGATGGATGTATGGTCGGAAGAGAACCACGGTGTATGTATGTACAGTTTTTCTGGATGATCGATGGGCTGCCGTCACAGGCTGGAGGAGGGGGGGGGCTCGGTTTGCCGAGTTCTATATATTTTTTTATTTTTTATTTTTTTTTTATCCGGACGACTTGAAAAATTTGTGGTCGACCGTGTGTGTTGTTGAACCGGTGGCGTTGACAAATATTTTCGTTGGTCCTCGCAGGACTCGGCTCGTTTATTCTTCTTCTTATGAACTGTTATTATTTTTTTTTTTTTTTTGTACACCAGCAAAAGAAGTAAAAAAATATATATACATTTGAATACGAATAGAGACGCGAGTACACGCGGGACATAATAATATAATGGGTGATATATATGTGTCGTGCAGCTTTCGGCGTGGCGGTACCGCGGTTTGGCGGTCACGAGATATTATAATGTTTAATATTATTATTATACTTTAAAAATATAATATATCTACACGGATAGGATAGTCGCTCTCCCCGTGTACACAAACAATACCGATGAGACGCGGTGGAAAAATAAACTGGATTTGTTTTTTGCACGAAAAAAACAAACACATCAGGAATCGAAATGAATTTGGGGTTTTTTTGTTATGTGTCAATTTATTGATTAGTTTTTTTTTGTTATCCTGCGTCGACAGGGTGGAGCGAGTACGGCCACAAAACCCATTAATTCTGACGGTCGTATTCGCCCCACCTTGCGGAAGAAGGGTTAATAAATTACAACGAAAAGTTACACACAATTTAATCAACGATATACTTGATACACTTAAATAAATTAGACAATTGGCAATGAGAACGGCAAGAGTTAAATTTTGTACAAGTAAAGCTAAACCTATTTTAAACACATTTTTAAACACACCGCCAGTAATTGACTTGTACAACAGTAATTTTTTATCTAACTTTCTTCTAACTCAGAGAAAAGCGACTTTATAATAGTTATTAGGCTAGTAAAACTAAATATTGATTTATCCAGCATGTTGGCAACTTAGAATCTCCAAATTCTAAAACGGCTCCTATATCGATTCATTTTAGTTATTTGTTTCCTTTTATCCAATTAACAAACAGCCATCTCCGTTACTATAGATATACTTTTAAAAATTAAATTTGCAATTAAATATCACACGAACTGGTTTTCAAGACACGTTTGACCCACCACAATTAGCTGATTCGGCTTGTAAACAATATGGCGTCGCTGCTACTGGAAAATGGTTGTTTCTCCGAAAAGGGACGGTCCTTCAGGACAATTTTCAGCTGGTAAATTTTTAATTATTATCATTTCCATCAGTACACACACACACCTTGCCTGCACCGCAGGGGTATCATCACTGGGTGTCGGTGTAGGTTTTCGCACGTGCCCAATAATATGCCTATTGTAATACCGCGAATGGAGAGGAGATAAAGATTTAATATAATATTTATCGTTAATAATACAGTGTTATAATAACGAGTGCCGTTTGAAATAATAGTATCGAAAAGTTGTTAGCACGTTGGCCGGTCATAAATCTAATTTGCACCAAATGTGTGTGTGTGTTTCGAATTTAATAAACTTGGCGCACTTGAGTTTTTTTTACCTGGTTTTTTTTTTACTCTATACACAATCGTACACGATACCAACACAAGCATCACGCAGGTTTTATTCCCCGCAGTTATATATACGATCCGCGGGGGTCACAATCATATACAATTATAAATGTAATATAATGATATTAAGCTACACGTGTCGTTCTTGGTCTAAAATAAAAAATCATGAAATTTATTTCTGTTCAATTTGATGAAAATAAAACATGTAATTACCATTTGCCATTTAATCGGATATGCCCAAGGAAGGGTTGCCACTGCGACGAATAAAACGTGATATTTTAATAAGTGGATGCGTGGGTTTTTTACAAAAAAAAAAACATGAAATTTCATCAAATGAGTAACTGGTTAAAAAACGCGTTTTTCAAAATATATACAAATGAACTGCTATTTTTGTTTATAACAACGATTTTTTTAATTCAATATAACAAATTTAAATATTTAAAAAAAAACATTAAAAAAAAAAAGTTTGTTTTATACCAATTTTTTTTGTATCATTTAGGTATATTTTAGTATAATTTTTGATTAATACAAATTTGATATTACCTTTATAGAAATAGATTGTGAGTCGACTTTCTTTTATATTTGTACAAACTGTAACATTACAATTGTAATCGACACATATTTGATAGGTTGCGCAACATTTTGTGCCAACCTATTCAATTTTAACGTGCAGTATAAGTGCTCTGCCCCTCTCTGCACAGTCACTATCTATACAGGTATAGGGTTTTCACTTGACCTAAACGCTTAGTTCACAGAACGTTAAATGTGCATTGTTTTTTTTCCTTCAAACAATAAAGGAGGAAGTCAAGGAACGCCCGGTAAAACTGTCAATAATGCGATTTCACTAAAAAATTGTATTATTATTTCAACCATTGGTGGTGATGACTACAATAATTATTATTATTATTATTAAAAAAAACAAAATTTAACTATACAAATTTCACTGCGTGTGCATCGACTCCGGTTACAGTGTACTATTAATATTATTATTATTATTATCTACCTTACCACCGTTGGAGTGACGAGTCGATTTGCCTCATCATCGATAATGTCAGATGCGGTTAATTCGTTTAATTAATTGTTTAACCGATTGTTCGATATTTGATAATAATAGCTTCTTTCACATAGGCCTATTGTTCTCCGCGGTACCTAAGCCCCGTCCATACGCTGTTCGTTTAAAGAAAATTTAATAATATCACAAAGCGAGTCGTCGATGACTCGTCTGGAAATTATATTGTATTTAAAACGATAAGACTTACACGAACGTTATTTAATATTATTACTTTATTGTACATATTATATTATTATATTAAAACGTCAAGTGTGCGTTAACCACTAAATAATATTATGTAACATGAATGAAAGTCAAAAATGAATACACATAAAACACAATTTCTCCAAAACTTATTCAACGACTACAGTCGCTTTTAGTGATGACTGAGCTTGTAGTCGTGGATTTTGTTAATGAAAATAATATGTATCGACCTTATAAAGGAGAGCGCACGTTTCAAAACAAAATACTAAACAATCGGTATAACTAATAAGTTATATACTTCACTGTTGTGGGAAACGGTATAGATAACAATAGCGAGTTTGTGTAACATTTTGTCGAGATATGAATACAGACACAACCGACAACAAACGGTTATTGTCAACCAAGAACAATGAGGACTTAAATTTGCAAACAATTTTTTTTTAACGGTCAGTGTGTTTACAAAAATCATCAGTTCATGAATTGTATCACACTATACCTACATATGTTTCGGTTTATTTTAAATATTCCAACACAAACATAAAAGTTTATTGTTGATTTTTTTCAATGGATTTTAGTTTACTTTTAACAAGCATAACAGCTATGATTGTTATTAGATACTTTGATGACAATGTTGAACAGAACTTAAATCGGATTGATCAGGGCAAAAAAATATTGAAATTCCTCAACGACAAGACATCATGGGTAAATAGTATAGGATATCACAAATGTAAGTATATAATAAGGGCTGACTCGATTATTATTACTATTGTCCAAAATTAAGTAAGTGTAAACGGTAATATCTTACTTGTATGTGGAACGTGAAAGGTAAAAAAGTAAATTTACACATTGAAATAGCATCTCATTGTTTGCCGATCCCTTTTGGCATTAACAGTGGCAAAATCCGCGGAAAAGACTTCAACGAATGTGAGTAATGCATGTTAAATTTTATTACATTCGCCCCGTAGAAACCGAGGTATTTCCATTTGGTCGAAATAAGGTCAGGTATGTTGTTTTTGTTTTTTTGTACTTTGCGCTAACCTGAAATGTCTTCATAAAACAGTCGTTGGACTATACGAATACATCTGTTCGGTTAAATTGTTTGAATGTAATAAAAATTCAATTGCAGTTGTGGCACGAAAGTACCTAACCTATGTACATGAACAACAACATCAAACCAAGATAATAATATTCCAAAACCAATAAGCACACACGCCAGCTGTCACACGGCCCCGCACGTTTTACCAAAATAATTAAGTCCTAATTGCCGTGACGTTTTATTAAACGCTTCGGGGTGTTACCGTCGTTCGGATAGGTATAATAACACATTTAATAACACCCGACTTCAGTCTAAGCGTCATTTGCCGCTATGAACGTTTAGATACGGTATTTTACCTCTTTTTTTTTTCGATTATTTAAAAACTTATCCCTTTACGCGGTTTCGGGGTACACCGAATTATACTATCGGGCGAATAAAAAAAGACCACCGAGGGCCTTCGTCAAGTAGTGCGGTCGTCGAAAAACGCCCCGAGGACTCGAGTCAGCAACAGATTCAGTTTTTACAAAAAAAAAAAAAACAATAATAATAACAATGTTTGGTACCGCGCACGTTCCCGGTGGGAGAGAAGGTACCTATGGCTGTTATTAAACTAACTATTGATTGTTTTTTGTAAAGGCAAACCCGCCGTCAATTCGTACAGGCGCCTAACTAAGACGGGCAAAAAAAAAAAATTAAAGATACGGTTCGGGTCTAACAGACGGGGGGGTAGGCGATTTTTGCCAAGAAACGAGAACGCCTTAGGACAATAAGACCGTAATTACCGTCGTCGAACCTGCAATTTGATGCGTTTCCGATCCGTCTGTGTATGCACAACAGTGTGTGTTTTTTTTTTATCGAGCGATTTTTATTTCTTTTAACTATCCAACAACAATGTTACGCGGCCGGCACACACGGTATCCGTACGTCTAGTCTATCTGGTGCATCAGGAGCTGTAATTATATAATATATATACAGACCTATCTGTATTGGATAGAAGCAAAAACATAATAACACAATATGACCCGAGTTGCAATAGTAACAGCAGCAGCAGGAAGCGACCCGGTAAATGGCATTTTTCGATCCGCCTTTCCCGCGCTTCATACGTAGAGGTACTGTTATTGTGTGTTACTATTTGTGAAAAGACAAAACCGACTCACCGCAAAAGAAGAGACGACTCATTGTTGTTTGCCCGTTTTCGAGTGTATAATAATATAATACTATTATTATTATGTGTATACATGTCTCCGTCACAGAAACCACAAAACGGAAATGCACACACACACAAACTTATCGCCCATCATGTCATAGTGTCGATATGGATGTCTATACATACTTCCTTTTGTTTTACTTTTGTCTTTAACGAACTCTTGTCGACCGACGGACGAAGTCGTCATCGATGACAACAATAATAATATTATGTATATCCGTAAGTGCGGTTTTCGACAACGGTCCAATAGTTTTTGTAATAATACAAATATGGTTTTGTTCAATAACGATACAAGAAACGGTACGGCGAACCCGAAAACGATATTACAGTAGTTAACATTATAAAGACTATAAGAGAGAGAAACGGTTAAAGTTTTGGTAGATATGTTATAAGAAAAGATGGGAAAAAGGCAGTTAGGGTGGTTGTGTAGTATTTCATTTTCTGTCAAAAAACATGAACAAGTTTAGACTATTGAACACTTTGTGACAATTATTAAAAATGTTCAACGAAAAACTATTCAATTATTATACTATTGTTGTGTTTGAAAGAGAAGAAGAGGGAAAGGAGAACGGAGAAGAAAATTAAGTAGCTTTGGCTAGCTTCCCTAACCCAAACCTCCCCTAAATACGCCACCGAGGATTTTCCAAATGGTTTTTATTGTCAATACGTTTCTCTCGACATCAGATTTGTTTCTAAAGGCGTTTCACTTTATAGATCAATAAAAAAAAAAAAGGAGGGTAGTTTCATTCGACCACCCCCGGAATAATATATGATAGGTAGGTATGTGGATCGTCTTCGACTTACAACGAGCCGGCACGGCGGTAAATCACAAACGGTCTTATTATTTTCTATACTCAACTGTACTCATCATTTTAAGAGGATTTAATAGGCCATTATTGAGGGGGAGAAGAGGGCTAAGATTTTTTAAACACCGCATCCTCCTCGGGCGGTATACATGGCACACGGTTCGCCGGCGATGGAGTTATACCGTTTTTATGGCTAACCCGTGCTACGTTAAGACAAATAAATAAGGGAAAATCGACGAAGTGGCCCTAAATGTCGTTAAATTTTATTGGGCAACTACCGGGGAAAACAAGTCGATCATCTCGAAGAAACATAAAGTATTATTACTACAATAGTAATAATAATTGAATTCAAACATAATACGAGCCTTCTTCGGTTTTCCTATACACAGTAATTCTTCTTTGAACACTCACAAAGTAACCGTCGATGGTTGCTTCCTTAAGATTATCCGTTTTTTTCCACTTTTTTATAGTGCTAATAGAATGACACGGTTTATACAAACATTAAGATTTATATGTTATTTTTTTGAATAATTCATGATATTATTAACAACAGCATTATTGTATCGTAACTGTCTAAATTACTATTTATATAATAAAGTAATAAAACTGTCGGCTCTGATCTTCAACGCCTAAACATCAGTAGTTTCGTTTAACTTAACGTTTTTCCATTCCTAGAAATCCAAAGGGCACGTGAATCCCATCGAGTATTTTCCCTCTCCCCAAAAAAAGATGTCTCGTTATAATAATTATTGTTCGGTAATTTAATTTTTGACGGCGGTCAATTATTATTATTACTTGTATTCTTATTTATTGTTTATAGGTATTAAAGTAGCGCGTCTTATGGCCATACGACCGTCGTTTACCGTTGTTCTTTCCGTTTGATTTATTTCATAACCATCCTTGTAATAATTGTCAATGAGTATAGATTGTTGTTACTGTGTATTGGTCCTCTCTGTATATATTTCATTACTATAGTTGATTACATATACGTATAAATCAAATATGTATACACCGTGCATTAACATTTTTTTCCTATTAATAAAGGCAACACCTCCCGATGATATCGACAGTAGCCAGTAGCCACGGTTTAATACTAGTGTTAATTATAATATGACCGTTTTCTAGGAACTCCTCGGGAGACATTTGTTTCAGACTCAGGCCCGGTGTGAATTCCTTAAATCCGCCAAACGTTCTATCCCATTGACCAGGCGGCCAACATATTCGTCACGGCGCATAAATCTCTTCCTTAAACAGCGCCCTTAAAATATTCACGGGCGTTTCTGATAAGGAAACAAAGTCAACACAATACGCGGATCCGCACATCAATATTTGGCCTAATCGACGGAACGGCCCGAGGGTGGTTTTTCGCACAGCTGTCGCCCCCGTCGCGTTTGATTCCAGGTGCCAGCACAGGGTGTTGTAAAGATAATGTGTTAAAGTTTCGGTGTGGTCGTACAAACTTAATGAGCGTGGCGAGCCCGAGGTAACGTATGCGGGTGTTTTTTCCCTTTCTTGCGATATATCCTCGCTTCTCACTCAGTCTTGCTCGAAACATATTATGTATATTATAATGTCTTTTTAACGAGAAATCCGTCTGCTCCGTTCGGACACGGTTTGCGGTATACGGGGCGGCGACACCGCCAGCACCACAATGCATTGCATCCATACACATACCCCACAAATACTGTACACACTACTATATAGTATGCGTTGCATGCCGACGACGTTGTTAGGTGTTTAACGGCGACACGACAATAATATATACATATTTTTATCCCCGAAAAAAAGAAAAAAAAGTACTGTCGTTTGCCGACGATTAGTCATGACACGTTTTGTGCTACCGCGGCTCTGCTCTTCCTCCCTTCGGTCCCGGTCCTCTTCCTCCAATGGCCGAAAAAACATTTTTATATAATATAATATATTTTATTTTTTTTTTTTTTGAAAAAAAACGTGTGTGAACTCACACACCCGGTAGTCCGTGTCTAATCTGGAAGTAAAGGCGAACAAAAATGCGCATATACATACACACACTTGGACGGAGGGGTGGTGGAGGGCGGGAAGAGGACATATTGTTTTTTTGTTTTACCAAAACGCGTCTAATTACTAGAATAGGCTCGTATTATTATCTTAATAATAATATAATATAATATACACAGAACCGGCGGCGCACGTCATAGTAATACCCGTCAAGCGCACCTGCCATAATAATAGTAATATTCAAACACCTCTGGCTTTGTTTTTCTCTCTTTTTTTTTTTTTTAACACCACCGTAACGCGGCGTTACATCCATTGTTTTTTTTTTTCGTTTATATTTCACGTTTATATTTCGTTTATTATATTTCTATATTTCTCCCAGTTAACCCGGTAGGTACACCTCGTTATTACCATTGTCCGGTGCACATAGAGGTGTTTATAATAAACAAGACTCATATTATACTCTCTTGCTGACGGTGGCTACTTGCACCACCGCGCCGGACAGGAGGGGAATTGGCCGACTAATTTTTTTAGTTAACAAAAAAATAAACGACCGCCAGACTATCCAAGTATAAAGTATATCGTACAGATTGTATATTGTTTTTTGTAATATTCCAACGACGTGTCACGCGTAGGTGACATTGAAAACGACCGCCGGGCAACGACAACACCGCAGGGCACGTTTTTTTAAATCACCTCGGAACTTGGTTATTGGTTTTTTTTATTATTATTGTATTTTTGTTTTGTTTGTCCTATCGGTCTGCCGCGGCCGCATGCCGATACAAATTACTTCGGTCACGCCTATTATCGGCCGCAAATCGATTTGGTCGCACGATATAACAATAATAATAAAGAGCAAACAAACAAACCTAAAAAAAAAAATTACATCAGCGTTGTTTGCTTATTATTTTTTTGTCCTATAGCAAGCCACGCTATATGTGTGTATGTTATAATGATCTTGACTGCGAGAGACGACAAATAAGCATGCATAATAATAATAACATGGCTTTTTCTATTCGACGGCAAAGACCGAGAAGAAGATCTGTGCCGTTCCCGCGACGAAACGTTTTGGGGAACGCGATACTAATAATATTATTATTATTATCTGGTGCGGCTATTATTGCACGTGGGCACGTCATCCGACGTCGACTAGGTGTTAAGACCGATGTCGTTTCTTTTTTATTATTATTATTGTTTTTTTGCGTAGGCGAACCAGACCGGAGGAGCTGCACCGGCCAGACCAACAGCTATCCCGGCCGGGAAGTGTGCGTTTGATGGACATTCCCATTATTGCCCGGCCTCAGCATGGGGCGTCCACAACCCCTTGGGGGGTCCGTCCAAACTGGTTCTCGGATCACACCGTACTCGAAAAGAAACCGGGACTTACACAGGTGGTACTTACTCCAGACGCGGTCGTCGTGTGTTGCATAGGAATTGCATAACTGTTTTTCACATACCACTCACCCCGTGGGCCGTCGTCGACCAGAGTCTATTTAGCAGCCTAACCTAACCGCAGCGCAAACCTATAGACGAAGCAGCTCCCACAACCCCTCGATGTCCTTATCAGTAATTCAACACATTATGCCACTAGGGCGGTAAGAGTAAGAGGGAGATGGAAGAACGGAGGCAAGGGTTTAAGCGAAGAAAATATGAAAGTGTGAATTTCAAGAGTCAACACCCGCACCGTCCATTAGCAATCAGTTAAGCCCGGATCTTGATGACGGATCGATAAATGAGAAATTCGATTTATGTAATGCAACATTCAAAAGGACCACATTTGTATATTACATGTTTTGTTTAGTCATTGGGCTATATACTTTCAATTTTTAGGAATTTTACAATTTTTACAGATACAACGTTAAAAGGGTTTGCCATCCGCAATGCCTTCTTAAAACCCACGTCTGTCCTTTAAGTTTAAATTCAACAGATCTAAACAAATTTTTTGAATCAACAATGGCTAATTTATTTATTGAACGGCGTGAAAATTATATTTAAACAACTGATTATTTCTTCTGTGTACGATTTGACGAATGGCCTTGTGTGTGCAAGTTGGAACCACCGGCCAAAGACTTTGTACGACCGTCGATGGCTGTCAACATAAGTCGACCATTGTTATTATTCTACGTGGGTTCAATTAGGCGGACGGTGCGGCGGTTAACGAGCAGTCGCCGGGGCAATACAACAATAATAATATTGGAACAACGAGAAGTATAAACAATTACAAATGAGCGCAGGGATTGACAAATGTCCGGAAGACAGCGAAACAAAACGCCGAGCTTGCGTTACACAATTATATATACCTACATTGTGTACACGGTCCGACCAAAAAAAAAAAAAAAAAAATCTATATAATATATAAAAAGGAAAATAAATAGAAACAGCGCACGGAGTAAGAAGAAGAAAAAAAGGAATCGAATCTCACGTTGTCAGCCACCGTGAAACACGATCGCCGGCGCACACACGTGGATGTGATCTCAACAAATAATGCACAATGCAATAATAAAACCTATGAATACATAATAATATGTGTATCGACACAGGCGCATGCAAACAATGGCGTATGTATGTATAAGCAGGACGAAACCGAGCAAAACGTTTGTGTGTATACACACTATAATAGTAAGTGTAATGGGACGGACCGGTTCGGCGGCCGGTCCATATAGGTGGACGACCGATTTGCAGTTGATGTGTACAGGAGGCATTATCTTTGTTGGCAATTATCGACTCTTAAGAACGACAAAAGTTACGCCGACCCGAAACAGTAATTTCCCTGCTACTAATTGCACTGCGCGCTATACAGAGCTTACACGGTACCCCATCGGAGTGGACCTGTTCGCGGCCGAGTCTCTATATATATTATAATATAATGTATAATATTCATCGGCAAATCTGTATAGTAGTTGCCTATATTATTATCAAGATGGCGAATTCGCCAATAAATAACAATTGCACAATAACAAACCACCACCGAGCGCGCGTTTGTGCGTTTGCCGAGGATCAGATACCGCATTTGGTTTCCATATCGGACGTCTTTGATTGATGATATGACCCACATATATTATATGTATATATAGCTGCCTACTAGGATAGTGGCCGTTACACACCGTCGATGATCTATGCGACAACTTCGGTTAGCATACACACACACACACAACACGACTCATTGTTTTGGTCGTACAACGGCAGCAACCGCGGTAACGGTAAGCCCGGTTAACCTAACGCTGGAATTTCGGAAAGTTGTGCAACGCATATGAAAATTCCAATCGCGGACAGGTCACCTCGACATGTGCAAACGGTAAAACGCACATCAAAAAAACTGCGATTTATCCTCCACCACCACCACCGTGTGATCTCTGACAGCAGAGATAATTGGAGAGAACAGATTGATACGACGACTTGGGCGTTTAAAAAGGTGTGCCGTATGAGATTTTGAGGTAGACCAAAGAACAAGTGAATAGATATACCCAAAAACGTGTATGTCGATGAAGAAATGACGGCAAACATATGCTGTTCTAACTGAAACTATGAATTTAGAGCGGCATTAAATGCATACTATATTATGTACAAGACGAGCAGGTGTATCCAAGAGTTCAGTTTTTGGTTCGATCGGATTAATTGTTGAATATGATCACTGTCAGAATAATTACATCGGCGAGACAGTGACTATATGCCTTTGCTTTTTCCGATTTAGTTAGTTTGAATCGTCAGTGGTAAGCCGAACACGTGCATAATTACATTATCTCTAATGTAATGCTAAGTTGGGGTGCAGGTTTGCTAGTTGATCTACTTAAAACGCCGATAAACGTCCCGCACTGACCAACTGCGAGTCCTGATTTGAGCTACCCTTTTTTATGCATTTAATATTTTCTTCCATTAGTTTTCTTGATTTTAGCTTAGAACGAGTATTGATTTTACAGTAAAGTGTTTTACTATAAATAAGCGTTTTTTTTGTCTGAAACCATGATTACCGACATTTTTTTTTTTTTAATAACCTGACTTGACTGGAAAAAAAACTGCAATAATTGAACTGTGGTTTATGCAGAGTACGCCAAAAAACTGGAAAAGAAACCTGACCTAGTTTTTTTGTAATATTCTAACATTTAACGGGCTTCATTGGATTTGGGTCTTATTGCCGGGTCGACTTTGTTAAAAAATACTTTTTAGTGAGTTCATAACTTTCTATGTATCTGTGTATGTTTCTGTCTAGTCCCAAATGATTTGTGACCGTCTTTTTGATTTTAGAATTATTGAAACTACACAAATGTTGTCCCCAAAGGAATTTGTATCATTCTCAAACCCAGACCTTATGAAGTCAACTACAATGTGCGCCCCCCTCATAATTGCCTTAGATAGCTTATTTCAAATCGTACGCCAATTCCGTGTCGAACTTACCGCTTTCAATGGACTCGGCCTACTTAACGTTTCAGAGATAACGCGACGAAAAATGTAATTTTCAAACACACGAGCTTTTGCTTATCGTCAAATGCTCGAGGACGTTCCGACACGCAAGTAGGTATATTATTATAAGCGATTTGCATAACCCGACGATAGTTATCGTCACATTACCGAATAGGCACCCTTTTTTGGAAAGCTTATGAATATTATACAAACGGGCAACGGGCTTTATATTATTGTTGCGGGTTCCCTAGATACGGATCGCGTTTAGAAACAAAAAGCGTTATGAAACACACACTGCAGTGCCATTGAACGGAGAGAGAGAGAGAAAATCTTTTTTATCCATCAGCATTGTATGCTCTCGCCGCCACTATCTGCACCGCTCAATCCAATAAATCTCAGTTTTATTTACACAAACGTGCGCCGTCCGATCTATCTATCTTAACAGTATGCGATTCACGATTTGCCAACAGCCACAATAATAATATATAAGGTACACGGGACAGGGCTATTACAGTTTTATATTTGCCTCTCTCTCTCTCCCCTGAATCGTTAGGGATATCTGCGAACGGATTATAGTCGGTATTTTTATTATTATTATATTGGCGATAGCTGTGCAGGTATAAGTCTGACTACTGTAATAGTTATTGTCACCTGCGTTTTCCGGGGAAACGGTTTTTTTTTTATAATATAAATTTATTTACACCTGAAATCACGTACATTATGTAACGACGATATCGTACAAATGGCTACCACACACAGGCTCGACTTTCATCCGAAACGACAGACCGCATAACGTTACCAACTTATAGGACGAGGATAGGGTGTAAGTGTATAAATCCTTTGCGCGGGCGTCCGATCACGAACCGTATGTGTAGGTAATAAATAAACCATAATAATAGCATAACACACGGTTACAATAAACAAGAATGTGTGTTTTGTGATTTTTTTTATATGGCGACGGGAATTAATTTCGGGGAACGTACACCGTGGGGTGGTGGTGGGCCGGAGTAGCCTTCCAGTAGCCCCGTGCAAGGGCTGTCGTTACATGGCGTTGAACGCTTTTTACATTACAGGGACTGCACCGCATATGTATGAATTAAATCATTAGTACTTTAATAAATAAGTGCAAGACGAATTGACAGAGTTGATAGATCATATGTGGAGGACGAGTTTAGTGAAAAATTGTTTATTTTAAACCACAAACTATATTATTGTTTCTGCAAAATTTGTGCGCAGAATACGATTGGATTTCTGTCATTAAACATATTTTAAGAAAAACGCTATTCAGTGTAAATAATACTCTATAATCATGAATAAAATAAAAACGAGTTTTACAATATTTTTTTTTATACAA
Source organism: Adelges cooleyi (assembly GCF_023614345.1). Taxonomy (NCBI): domain Eukaryota; kingdom Metazoa; phylum Arthropoda; class Insecta; order Hemiptera; family Adelgidae; genus Adelges; species Adelges cooleyi. The sequence goes on from NW_026095893.1 coordinate 17,075,801, forward strand.
ACAAAAACTAAAACACATCAGCTACCGATTAGCTATTGAGATAATGCTTGTTATAAATATTTTTTTAACATAATTATTATGCACGTATTTGATAATTATACATAAATTAAGCGAAACATTTAAAATTATAATTTCGACGATGGCTGAACCGAAGGAGAAATTCCAAAACTGGTTATACAAAATTATTATGTTTTAATGAGTAGGTAGGCTTATATAAAATACGGGGTTTGTCCATACTTAGTTCGTGTGTTAATACCACCTAAGCACTTAGCTTAACATATGTTAGCGCTATTATGGCGTTCTATACAGACACATAGTAAGGAGGATTGATTCGCAGGTATAGTGTTTACCCTTAGTAAATCTTGGACTTTTTTGGATGCTCATTTAATCAGCTATAGCCTGTGAAGACCAAAGCGACGACCCGACCGAACCGTGAGCATGGTCAAGGTCGTCGGTCGACGTTCTTTTCCCACAGAGCTTGCGTGTCCGTTGGCAATAAACTGGCGATTTGTCGGTAAGACAAAAAAAACAATAAGATTGTTTATATTCTACTTTATTGGCACCGCCGGAGAGAGAGCAATACCGATCGAATTGATCGCCGATTTATCTTCTATTTTTTTTTTATTGTGTACCATTCTGCCCGAGTGTACCATACACACACATATATATAGACAATATAATATCTTGTTGATCTCTAAAGCGCGCACGAGGTTATATTATTAAAATATTATTTTCACGACAAATACGTCCGTCGCACCGTGACGTCGATTGATATCCAAAGAAGAGAGAGAGGAGCTCACCCGCCTCAATGGGGTTGATGAGAGTCGTGTGGGGTTCTGACCCCCCGATAAATTAAAATTTTTTATTTTAGTAAATAAAACACTATTCATGCATAGCTGCTAATAGATTGTTAAAATAAATGCCACCCACACTGAAACCGCAGCAATATTTTCACAGTTAAACACAAAAATACATACATTTTCAAAAGAGTTATGCAGTTTAGAAACCAATCGCGGTATAGAAAACCATTTGCAGTAGTTCAACTTAATACCAGTATTCACTATCTAAACTTTTGACAAATAACAATGATTTTATTCCAATCTCGAGGGTGAGTTCCAGAGGCACGTGACCGACCCCCCCCTTGCTCTTGAGACATTTGAGCTTTATAACTAATAGACTTGAGTCAGTGGTTCAATCACAAATCCATTCGTTTCCAAAAAAAACATAATTTTATAGTTTTCTCATTGAAATTAGAGTTATTGATGTTTCTAAATTCGAGATTAGGCGGGACGAATGCGTGGACGACCAACTCGAGCTGTCTTATAGGTAACCCGAAAATCTTAAGATGCCACCAAATTGTTTACATAATCTTTTTTTAATCCAGCCAGAGCCTTTTCATCGCTGCTCGTTCTGTTTGTACAGCGGACGCGTTTAAAATATTTACACAAGTCATGCATAGGCTCTCTCGTTTGGGCATTTTACTGTCTTACCCCACACAACATTCCCGGATCGTCTTCGTCTTGAAAAACACCCCTCGACATTTTTTTTATTATCGCTGTTTATAAATACCCACGAATTTCAACAAAACAATTTTTTTTTTTTTTAATACTACCACACGGCGGACGATCTATTTTTTTTCAGTATGTTGTGACTACTGTCCAACAATAATAATCGAGGGCAACACTAAAGTAGAAAATAATATATAAACTAACGCCAAGTCCGAGAATTAATACCGATGGACAGACTCGAATAATAATCTAAGTACCCATACTGGAATATTTATATTATACCTAACCGCTCAACAACAATTAATTATTAGATATTATATTGTATTATTATTAATATACTCTCTTGCTACGCTTAAAAATATTACCACCAACAGTGCGCAGGTCACACAATGCCATCGACGCATACCACATGGGATGTTTTTTTAATTTTTCTTAATATCATTATGTCTATAGATGTATAGTATGTATCAATAATAATATCGAATTTATCGAGAATCGTCTACAACACTACACGCGTCTGTGTCGTCCGTTCAGAGCCACGTCCCGAGCAATAGGTGATTATTATGATTACTACAACAATCGTCCGGACTCGTGCAAAAGATTAATTGAAAAGAAGAAAAAAAAACGCCAATCGGTTAATGAAAGATCTTTGCCGGTCGACCGCGCCTCCTTCGATCGACGTATTTAAATACATTTAAAAACGCGGCATACCTGCAATCAAATCACACGGTTAAATATAGATTATTATAGGCACCATACAAGTTGTTTTAGAACGTTCTGAAAAATAAAAATTAAATTAATAGGAAAATAATAATTTTAAAAAAACCATCACCGGAATAGCTGTTGTCGTTGGCACCAGTAAGTGACCTGCGCATATTATATACAGGGTGTGTCTGAAATGAAATTAATGACACACTCCCTTATAAACGGGGTCAATACTTTGCATAGAGGGTGCTAAAAGATAATTTTGTTTTCTGTTTAAAAATTTGCGACATTCATCCGGAAAAAAAAATTGATTTTTTTCTAAAAATGTCACTTATTGTACAAATTTATGTATAGATTGTTTATATCTAATAAAATTTAAAAAAATTAACATCTTTTAGGTTTGTATTATTTTTAATATATTACAAAATATTACTATTTCCCAGTGGTTGTGTGGGTAATGTCCCCTACATGGACTACAAAAATATAAAAACCTAAATTATGTAGTCATTTATAAGTCTTATTAAATATCATTTTTTAGATACAACACGGTAGATATGTAAGTAAACAATCTGTTAAAAAGTTTTTAAAAAACCTAATGATGAAATTTATAAAATTCTAAAACTTCGAATAATTCAAGTATTTTGAATGTCATACATTTTCTCACTCGCTATTGTTTATTACAAACACATTTTGTTCATACTCTATTTCTATGTAGACATTTGTTTATACTGTAGTTGTTCAAGACTATACAAAACATTGGGCATTTATGGGTTTATTTTTTTTTATAAATTTGTACTTTTTAAGTCCCCCGCGTGGTGTCGCTAGGACATCATTTAGTGAACAGTAACGGTTGCAGTGCGATATGGATTTCAGATACACCCTGTATGCGGTAGATACAATACGTTTTAATTTACGATGGCAGCCGAGACGTTTCAAATATCGATCGATGAAAGTTTACACGACTTGTAGGCATCTAAGTACAAATTATTTGCCGTTTTAAACTCTATATGGTCCGATACCAATTAGGTTAGGCGTTCCCGTCGAGTCACACCGGTACACGGAGAAAGTCGATCGCGCATACCAGTGTGTGTGTGTGTGTGTCTTACATCATTTTTTTGATATACAGCAATTAATAGGAGACAAGTTGATATAGTAACATTTCGATACATGCGATCACAACGACTACCGTATAGTATATTATAATGTGACTTATACGGATTATAATTTATATGCGGTATTGCGTTCTTTTATTATCGTGTTACAAATTGATGAAACTAAAAAATATATGTAAAAAAAAAAATTACTATACTTTACTACATTAGTGTTTTATGGACCACGTCTGCTTACGCAACCGTCGGAACGACCCGGAGACTAGTTTGTTGGCCAAAGACGTTATGCGACACGGGCAAAACTGGATCGTTAATAAATAACAACAACAAAAGTGTATTGCAAAAAATTATATATATATAAATACATACATACATACATACATACAAAACAAGTATACCTGTAAACTTACTGTATATACTATAGTAAACAAGTATACGATGGCGGTGCACCCGTTGAATTAACCCGACAGATATGTAACATGTAGCCTAAAGACATTGACGGTACACGGTCATTCCCGGCTCCTGGGATCCTGCCGGGAATTCCAGACGGCATTCTGCAGGAAACTTGTGCCAAGTACACTGTATTGAATTCCCTAATTATGTAACACCCAGGAGTTGCTAATCATTTCCTATTTGTAATTCAGCTACTCCCTCCGTTTTCCTTGATGTTTTTTTAATTCATTTTCATTAATTTCAAGGTTCGGTATGATATGCCGAGAAAGGGCAGTCAGAGGCAATTGATAAGTACAATACGGATATGGCCGGTGTATAAGTGCGGAAGTTGCGGGAGACCGTTTTGAGTGGAAGTCGAGAGGACTAGAGGGTGGCCGACCGGATGGCGATGATCATAGACTACAATTAACTCAAGTACGCTGATTTTTCTACCCCTTTCCACTGTATACACATATACACTATATATGCTATATCAACACTGCATAATTGCTATAACACGACCCCACTGGCCTAGTCAACCAACCCAAAATAGTATTAAAACCTCCGTTAATCCGGTGTCTTGCTGTCTTTTTCTCTGTATATTATACGTCATGCTTCTGCTTGTGTGTGTCTCTCTCTCTTTCTATGCGGAGTGTTCGCCGGTTAATAGTTTTAAGGTTGCTTGCTGCTCTTTCTATACATGTGTACCACGGGCGACATTTTTGTCACGCATAACGCATTATATACCGCCGGCAACCGGTTTGGGAAAAAAACGTTTCCGGCAAAAATTCTAGAGCTTCGAACGCCGCCACGAGGCATACTAATACAACGTGTGGCCTTCTTCTTCTAGGTACTATTCTTAGGTTAGTGGTTCGCTGAAATGCCGTTTTGTCTTTTGACGCGGGCGTCGTGCTGCATACCTACATATTATTATTATCACGGTAAGAACTAGTCGTGGAAATAACAGACCAAAAAAAAATACAACCGTTTAGAAATTATTATTTTTACCAAAAAAAAACACAGCTTGCACGCGTCAGAAGACCGTGTAAAACCGGCGTAACCGGCAGTGGCGGAACACGACAAACGTTTACTGAAAAACGTGTAGATTTAATAATAATAATAATTCCTTTTATTTCACACAAATATAGGCAGGTATGTAAAATATTCAATTTTTCCACCGTTCGTATGTATTATAATCTCTGGTCCCGTCCGGATCGCATCGCGTTGACGTTGATGGTGTATATACACATATAGAATAAGAAAAAATAATAAAATATATTGGTAAAAAAAAATAACCAAACCAAATCATCTCACAAGACCGACGGGTGTGCGGTTAACCGACCGTGAGCGAAATGCCACCTCGTATTACCGACGCGATGCTTTTTCGTCTTGAGGCGGCGGGCTGTGGCTTTCTTGGGATATTATCATCGTGGCCAACACAAAGAGCGAAGACCCCCAAAAACATCTCCCATCCAGAGTTGCTTAACAATATTAAATAACAATAACTACACCGACGGTAGCAGTCGAACAGTAATTAGTACAGTATGGAAAAAAAGAAAAACTCTTAATATGTATTGCAAAACAAATATTTTTGAAATTTAAAAAGTTATATTTTTAAAACATATTTTCACGTAATAATTGTTATTTATTTATTCGTATGACAAAAACGTAATAATTGTTACAAAACGCTTACATAATGCTTGGGCGAAACATAATAATTAATTATTACCCAACTAAACGTTTAATCAATTTTTGTACTTAAAATATTCATTTTTGGATATGCCCAAAAATATTTTACACAAAAAGTAGTTTTGTAATTTGAGCTCTTTAATAAATACACGTTGAACACAATATGTTGACATTTATATTGTGTAGTAATATTTTAAACTTGTTTTTGGACAAAGCGTTTAAACTTAAACGATTACCCAAATTACCTTAAGCCAATTAAAACCCAAAACCATACAAAACAAAATGTTTTTACAACATTATCAATTCAAAAAAATTTATTTTAACTCTAAAAATGTATTTTGCCAAATATGATTTTTAATTTAAAATCATTTTTTAACCGAAAATGGGATTATTTGATACATTTAAAGTTTTTATACATGGTAAGAGTTGTAATTGTTCCAAGACAATTTAACATTTCAATAGTTGTTTGGTTGGTGATTATTAAAAAGCAATTATTATAAAAAAAAAATTGAATATTCTAATTTTTCCACTGATGTTTGGTATGGAAATATATAGATTTTTTTCATTAACAAATTCATTTTATATTTTATTGACTGCACTTGTTCGAGGACACTTAAACCATCTTTTATCATCGTCTTGGCAACGGTTAAGAAACAAACAGATTGGAAACGTACACACAATCGGGTAATCAATGCGCGACAAGAGTATACAAGCTACCGCGTACGGGTTAGGTGTATCTGTTGAGGTCGACGATAAAACAGGAACAAAAAAACCGTATCAAAGTCGTTATCAATAACAGTTCCCACACTGCCGGACCGCCCTAAACCGTAAATCGACCACAATGCGGTAATTACACGGGTGTGCGCTTGTAGAGCTGTCGAATACAGTAACACAAATACCTAAACAAACACAAGAAGAATAATCTAGAATAGCCGTTTCGGTCTTGGACAGTGACCTGCCCATCACACACACACCATAGAATGTGTAGAGTAGAAAATCCTTCTACAGAAAATCGCCGGCACAAAACTCACAAACTTAAAAAAAAAAATGAACGTTTCGCAATTCGTTTAAAAATGGACTTAAACGGATTTTGAGTTTCGCTTGAACTTTTTTAATGTTAGCTAGTGTAATTAGACGTTAATAAGAAAGTGCAGTGTGTACCGCCATCGACGGGCGACCAACAATTGCGCCCCTGTTGTTTTCCTAAGATCTTATCTCGACTTTTTTTATTAATTAATCGGTCTCGACGTTTTTCATTAACCCCGGAAGGGGCGTTTCCCAAAAGGGGAGGAATTATTCACCTGTTACCCGCGAGGATGTGTACGCTGACGTTTTCAGAATCGGCGGCGGCTATTATCTTTAGCAGTATTACGCACAAAAAGAAAAAAATGACGAGTTATCGCATCTATAGTAGTAATAATAGTAAATGAATAAATACAACAACAAAAAAAGCGACGAAATTGTATTGAAAGCAACATTTTTATTTTTCCTTCAATACTCTTCAGGTCCGGTCGAGAGATTTACGGTCCCCGTATGCCAACGACACGGTAAAACTGGTTTCCTTGTGTCAGTGTGTGCACAGTCCGGAATGATAAATAATTTATTATGGATATTTCTAATCGACCGAATGAATTATCCGAACGGGGTTAACAAAATAAAAATAAAAAACCTACATCGGATAATGTTAAATCCTCGGTCGTTTTCAAATAAGGTATATAATATTATAATGATAGCGCGCGTCTAAATCCCAGGTATAAATTAAACAGCTATTAATTCGAAAACAGATTACAAGACCGTGATATTGTGTGTGGCAGCACACGGCGAATGCAACGTGCTGCATATAATAATATACTCTACTAGCACATATGCAGTTTGGCTACACACACACAACCGGTGTGTGTGTGTGTGTTGGTATTTTTTAAACTCACTTTTTTTCCACCTATTTAATATTTTTCACGAGTCTACCGACTACGTACTTATAGAGAGGATAGACTTAGAGTCTAAATAAAGTGTAAGCGCCAAAACAAGGCCTCGATAAAGAACATTGTTTGCCTACCGCTAGCCAAAAAGTAGATAACTGTAGGATAGTCGTTTAGAATAATTTAGATAATTATTTTCAAATGAACACAATAATTATTGGGAATTTACATATAATTGAACGTTTTTTGAACCGAGTTTTTGCAATTTTGTTGATTCGTGTTAATAAAGAACAACGTGAAAATAGCCGTTTGGGTTGTAATTTGATGTATTTACATATTTAAAAACTATATTATTGCACGATAATGTGTCGAGCTATGCAATATTCTTTGAATAACAAAAGATATAAACAAAAAAACTAAAATGCTTTAAAAGATTATAAACACATGTATATACACGGTTGTATTGTGCTTATCGATTCACTGGAATTGAAATCGGTCGATAAAAAGAGACGTGTGTAATACATACTGTGTGTTTTTTAATTTTTTTTTTTTTCGAACAGTTGGTCTTGTACACATTGGTTATTATTTATGTCAGGCCAGGGTTCGTGCCTTGGGTCCACGGATGTACTATGATTAGTGATTACAATTATTATTATCCGCCGCCGTTCCGTGTTGTTACAAATAATTATACATCATACATCGAAAATGGTAATAATACAATTTCAATTGAATTATTATTATTTTTTTTTTGGAATTCCAAAACGGACATACGCGCGCATTCTGTCTCTGACGGTCGTCGTTTGGGATAAAACACAAATTTGTTTTTTACTATTATTAATATTATTGAAAAAACCGGACAAACGAGATAGGTATATTACGGGTATTTATAATACGGCCGAATAATTTTAACAAGCAGTTAAAAAAAAGTAATAATAATCTGACATGGCGGTAGAAAGCCTCGCGTCCGGGGCAATAAACGTCGTTAAGTAAATGTAATCAAATCAAATAGGTTGATTAAGCGTGAGAGCAGCTGGCGCGTTGACAAAGTAAACTTAATTAGTCTTTAATATGCATACAACCGGGTACAAAAGACCGACAACCACATAGGAAAAGATTCACCCTGAGAAAACAAAAGGGAGCCGCCATCAGCTATAATTAGCGTTATTAAATAATAGAACACAACAAAGTGTAGACAAATCTAATAGCTAGCCAAAAATAATAGCTAATATATTCTAAACAATGCGAGTACATGTATTTTTTTATTATTTTATTTATATAGAAAAGTACCGCATAGCAATTTGAAAGTATTCTGTACTAATATTTAAAAATGTATCACAAATCAACATAACAACGTCGAAGCTAAAATTGTCAGAATTTAATAAAACCATTATTTTTTGTCAAATTTTGCCCATATTTTGTTCCTTCTTAATCAACGATAAGTTCTTAATCATTGGAAACCATTGAAAACATTTATATTGTTATAGTTTGTCCTACTGCCGTACGGAAATTGTCAATTCATGTGGTTTGTGGTGGCCGATGTCGATAAATTCAATATAAAAAACAAATTACTAGACGTTATAATATGGAACCGGTCGAAAACAGCTTAATAGGTGTTATTGAGTCCACTTTACAGGAACGCCACATAAATCATAGTGTTATTATTGTACGCACTTCGGTCGTTGACTACTTTGTTTGCAGTTATAAACATTTACTGATTTATCAGCCATAAATATAATATTATTCACAAACGGGAAATTGCTATATTAAAACACGTTTTTGAAAAATAAAGCGACCGTTGAAATAAAAAATAAATAATTCATCAATCAAACGACATTCGTTCAGTGTGTAAGGAGATAATTAAGACATTGAATGACTCAACGAGTGTACATTAGGTATAATTTGTTTTTTTTTTAAATTAATAGTCTGAAAAAATCGAGTTTTAAACGCTTTTCCATAATTTTCTATTGAACGTTTTTCGTTTTTTTTTTGGAAAAAGATAATTATACGCGCTTTGATAACATGCTAGAAGACTATTATTTTTTTGGACGGTTTCTCATGTCGATTAATATAGAAATTTCAATAACGGTTTCGGTTCTAGACACCAAAACTGGTCTTTGCTAATCACAACTATAGCGCTGACGGTTATTATAATAGTTACGTCTTCGCGGCGTCCTCTGCTGCCCAACAGTGTAGTAAGTATAGGTACGTCGACTTGGCACACTATATCATTAAGATTATTATTATTATTATGAAACGGTTACCTATAGCGTCGGTGGCGCAATTAATTAAAAACTCGTTTACCGAATTACATGTTATACATACAGTCAAAAATTACACTTAAAAAATCCTAAACGAAATCATAATCATAATCATAATTACAAACAGCGACGGGGCAACCGCTTCTCCCTCCCCCCCCCAACCCAGACCTCCTCTGCCGTCTGTAAGGCTATATCCATGTTATAATACTTATGCGGAAATTAATAACAAAAAGTTACAACACGACTATATAGCAAACTGCTTGCGACTAGGTCGGTCGGTCGGCCCATACGGGGGGGCACCGGTTGTCGGCCATGTTGCCGCTGTCTGGTTGGTGGTCGTGGCACAGGAAACAGGTGAGAAGTGTCTGTGCCCTTCCCCGTGCCGAAAAGGAGGTAGCCGGGCACTTTGCATTCGCAGAGGGTGCTCACGTGGGGAAAGGAAACCGGAAGAGGCGCGCGGGGTGAGAAAAATAATATGGTCGGAAACAATGGGCTTATGGGCGAGCAGGTGAGAATAATTAATACAGTCGGTGTGTATGATGTATATAGGAGGGATCCCTCGTGATATCATATACACTACTATACTCTGTGTTGTGTGTGTAGCAACAGGTCGGCAACGTTAAAACGTCCAAAAAAATATAATCGTTTAAGTCAATCATGATAATTACCGTTGTATTTTAATAACAATAAACATCATAATTTAATGAGCTCCGCGGTTTTCCGTTCCGCCAAGTAGACAATTAATGTTGTAATTATCGTATTTAGGCACAGGCCGCGCGTTAGAGTACAATAACTTGACGATGAGAAACATATTCCCAACGCGACTTGGACACAAGTCCCCGGGGTTTAAGCATCATGTTATTATCATATCGAACAATGGGGCCGAATGAGTTTTTTTTGCGTTGCAATAGTCGATTATAATATTTGAATAATGTTTCACTCAAAGTACTACTAGCAGTAATCGCCGTTCTTAAACCGCAGACATCCACCATTACTAGGCTCCATACTAATTACACTATACATACAATCCGATGAATACGTATGGCCTCGTGCAAGAATGAACATACATAAGTATTCATTTTTGCCGTGTTTCCTGCAAAAAAGATACCCATTAACCAAAAAAGTGCTAAGAATTGTTTTCCCAAGATATGACTCGATATACTCGGGTCTCTTTTCGCATGGTACGATTCAATTATTTATATATTATATTATGGAAAGTTGTTACATCAATACATATGCCATGGATACCTTTGAATGTCATAGCAATTAGACACATACCTAAGTTAATAATATTAACAAAACCCACAGCTACCATTGTCACACGTTGCCTTAGGCACGCCGCACGTCTATTAAACTTGCCCTAAATGTTCTGAAAAGTTCAAATCAGCAATAGTATTTCAAAAACGTTAGTTTTTCATTAAAATAATAAATTGTACTAGTCAGTAGCAATACAGTTTTCAGTCACATGTGTACCACATTATACTGCAGCCTAAACCAAATCTTATCAATAGTTCATGTTGTTATCGGCGGTAGTACATATTAAACACGGGTATTCCAGTAAAAATCACTGATTTATCTCTTTTCTATTCAAGTGTCAATACTGGAAGTATTATATAACAATTTGATAAAGATTTCTTTTATTTTTTATAATTGTATTAAATTATTTTCACTACTAACGTTTTGTAGGGCGTAGGTACATCATTTTTTAAACAACCGAAGTTCATGATATTTTAACGAGCTGATTAAGTTTTGGTGAAAATGCAAACCTACTTATGGTAGTCAACGCCCACTGAAGTTTTGTCGTTACCAACGGTAATAATCTCGTTATCTAGCTATGACAGACTCATTTTTTTAATGACTCGCCATAACCCTTATAAGTTATATTATCCCCCTGAGAGACCAGATAGAGTACAATGTTATTCCTTATTTTAGCTTCTATTTGTGTGTGTGTGTGTGTGTAAACATACTTGTCACGTCTTCTAGACTTTTTATTACCTGGTCCGGTACCATTGAAGCAGCCAAATTTATACTCACCTCACTGTAATTTTTATTCGTGAGTTTTTAATTAAACAAAATTAATAAAACAATCGTCGAACATTTAGACTAATATTAATAACAAATAATACGATCAAAACGGGCATTTGATCAATGCGAGGTGTACACATCATAATCAAATTTATCTTTAACTATCTTTTTGGACTGCCGTCGAGAAGCCTATCTGGAAATTATAATATAATACCTAATATAAAAGCTATATACGACCGATTCCGTTGATTACTTCCCGAAAGCACGCCGCTGATGAGGTGTCTCCCGAGACTGATTTACTGCCACCAGACCGTTGTTAATAATCAATTTTAACGTCTGTTTGGTAAATGCGGTGCACACACTCATAAACCACCTTGTGTGTGTGCTCTTATTTGTTCTCCGTCATATCCAGAGTTCAGACATTATCTGTATGCGGTTGGTCTTGGCCGGTGCGATTGACTCCACCGCCGACGACCCCTATTCGCCCCCCCTCCTCCCCCCGATTGTGGTTAACGACCAAAGCGCAGCAGTTGCCCAGACGAGAGCTGTCGTCTGCGAATCGTAAAAAAAAAAAAATTGTTTCAAAAATGCATATACAGGATGTTCGGCCATCACGTTTCTCCCAGTAGACTAACTAAAAAAACATGTTTTAAATTGTGAAGTAGGGGTTTGTCGAAATAAATGGTTTAATTGAATCTTTAGAGTAAAAAAAAAAATGTTACATTGACATGCATAAAATTTGTTCTACTCAACTAGAAGAAACTGTTTTTTTTTTTTTAATGAATAACCGTTTCCAAAAAAAACTTGAAATAAGAATTTAACGAATTCGTACATGTTTAGTGTTCCTTTAAGTACCTGTAGTAAAATTGTGTACACATTTTTGGTCTGAAATCATTGTAAAACAGATATAACTAAAATGCGTATAAAAAAAACATAACTTTCCTTGTCGTTTTAAATAAAAACGTACATAATAGCTATTTTATAGGCTTGATTTTTTAAAAATGTATAATTAAATGGTATAACAAAACCGATTCAATATAAACATAATATTGAAAGAAATAAAAACAAGTATTTACAACTTGAAGCATTATTAAAATAATATAAATGTTTTTTTTTTACAATATCGTGTTGTTTTACTTACACCACTAATTACAACAGTAAAATATTACGTTTGACAGTGGTATTGTTTCTGTTAAGTCATTGGGAAATGTGTCCATAATATTTTAACAAAAAATCTGGTGATATCGATTAATATCTATTCAAAATGAAGTCAGGTCTAGATTGAATTCCTTTCAAGTATGGCACATGTTAGGTACATGTTTTTAAGTGAGGGTAACACCACTTGCGATCAACAAAGTGGAATTTTTTCTTTAGTAATTATGTAAGTTACATTTATTCTCGATAATTGCACCAATATTTCTATCCACAATTGTATCGATATATTTAAAATGTCTGTATTATATCACAATATGCTGTGTACTTATTCGAATTAAAATATTGTTTTATAACGCTCTTTGCAAAACCTAACGGTTTGTCCTACAGTGATCACCACCCTGTATATTATATTCCATATGCAAATCGACCTGCCGATCCGTACATGTAAATTGGTGCATACACACACAGACTTAAGTACAGACGATTTGTGACGGTTGTTACTTTTATTATTATCGCTTCTCGTTGGCGCCGAGCTACCGCGCTGGAAACAATAATATTATTATTGTCATAAAATAATTTCGATATCTAGTTGGGAGACCGAAGTAATACTATTTTTTTTTTAGTTTAATTTTTCCTTTTTTTTTTCTTCTTACTCCCCGGGTAGACGAACGCTTAGAAAATTAGAAGACACCTCCGTTCCAAAAACACAGACATATTTTATTGTTTCTGACCGTCGGGGGGTATGATATATAATGTGTATCTTGGAGAAGCATATAGTGTCTATATGTATGCAAATGAGAGATAAAGATTCGGCCGCCGCTGTGCGAGTGTATAATATTATCACAAACGCACTGACTGGTCAAGTGTTTTGGGCGCGGGTGTCGTATATTTTTTTCACTCTTAGGGCGTTTGATTTTTTTTTATTTCTTCTCTTGGAAAACCATATTGTGTAGGGGTTACACAAATGTAAAGACACGCTAATCTCGTGTGTCATTAAACCTGCAACGAGCGCTCGTGTTCTTACGGCAAAGCGTGACGGGAAAAAATAAGGACTTTGCGTTCAATGAATAAGATAAGGACTAAACGGTAAACAGTCCAAAATTGTATTAAAATTGTTTTTAGGACGGTAAAATTAATATAAATATTAGTTTGATATTTTTCCAACGACACTTAACATCAACATAAACTCTGTTTTTGAGACGTTTTTAAACATAAAATCATTTAACGCGTTGAACTTGGTTGAAGTGAAACACCGGCACAATTACAAATCACAGATCATCGTTAATGTATGTTTCACTCATAACTTCAAAGTGTAGTTTGTGTCCAAGGAATGAGGACTAAAATTCATCATGGAAACGGTAAGAAGTCGAAATACGACTTTGTTGTTTGTATATATAATATCAATAAAGACATATTACTTTGTACGAACCGAGGAGTAATGTCCAGTCGAACGGCCTAATGGAGATGACGACCGGCGATCGGATTACATCATATTATAATATTATTATACCTACTTACTACTACACTGCATCACAATTCATAATTATTCCACCAGACGTTCTCGAAATAATAATATCATAATAATGAACCGAATCAACATATAGTCAACGTGGACCGGTCTCGCTTAAAACAATTATAATATAATGTATAAGATAATAAGATAATATGTTACAAGATGATCGGTCCAGATCAATGCAGTTATTGAAATGACAACAGAAAACATAAAAACATTATTAAAATCCTTAATCGTGTAACATAACTATCATAACAGCAGAGAAGTATTATGTTGTTAAACAATTTGTTAATATATTAAAAATCATATGTTTTGGCAGGATATTAAAAGTTACAATTAATATTAACAACATTTTAGTTATATCCGTTTAATTATTATTGAAATAAAAGTAAAACATTGGAGGACATATTTTCACAATACATTTTGTAAATAATATGTTTGAACCATTTCATCTCCTTCGGCCTGAATTGATAAGACATTATTTTAGGGCGGTCTTGAGCGTTGAGCCCAAGCAAGGAGTTTCGGATAAAAAAAACACATTTGCCGAACCGTAATAAATAAAATATTGTACCCGTTTCGAGTGATACGATTTCGATATTTTACCGTTACATTATCGAAACTCGTGTAAAAACAAAAGACTCGAACCGCGGCAAGCGGATTAAACGCAGGACGTGCAATTGTGTGTATCACGAAAACGTGCCGAGGCAAAACCGCGATCGGATCTCGAACCCGAATTTGAGTATTAATTATTGTACTTATAGAACGCCACCGACTGTTTTTTTCGTTTCTCTCGGGTGAAGAATTTCCCAAAGGACTATAACGCAGTGCCACCAAACGACGACCTACTGAGAAATAAAATGCATGCCCACGACGTCCTACGAATGATCGGTTAGGTTAGGTTTATTTCTAAACAAATAACCTCAACTCTGTGACACTAGTTGATGTGTGACCTTTTCTAACTTTCTCGTGTTTTGTTTTTAACGTTAATCGATATCTTACAAGCAAATATAGGTACATGACAATTGTCAAATATTCGGATTTCAATTATAAACAATGTAAGACATTAATAAACAAACAGACCCACAGGGATTCGGCCCGGACGTGTTGTCATTTTGATCTTAACATTTAGTTAGTTTGCACTCCTGCTAACTCCTCAACGGGTGCACACTATCTTCAGTGTTCTATTCTGTGCTGGCGTTTCGGATCAACCCATGTCTATCTTCAAAGGCGTATAGATAAAACGGCGATGCAGTGAATATATTATAATATACAATATGATATTGATTTGTTTCCAAAAATGGAGTATCTCTGAATCCAGCAGCACATCCGTGTATCATAATAATATGGTATAGTTGTAATGCTTAAGAGCTTGAAATCATGGGAAACCAAGAGTGTTTCTGGCTAGAAAGCGGAAGAGTTTTTCAGCCTTGTGGTCTTATTGGTACTAGTACTAGTACATACTGATATTTTCAGCTTTTAAACGTCCGATACCCAAGCCAATAGGTACAGCTTTTCGGATCTGCAGCATCTAAAGTAATGGTATAATCACTTCCGGGGTTTACACAGCCTCGGGTAACCGTCACAGCTATACGGGTAACGCCAAGTGGTCTATATAAACTATAATAATTTTCATACTTTTATCTTTTTGCCGGAAACGACGCACAAGATTATGTAAATGCCCGGCGCCGGGTTCGTCGCCTTAGTGAGTAAGATTTTCCATTTGTATGGAAAACATGCGCATCGACAACACCGCACGATTGTCCTGCAGGCACATTTCACTTTCACCGGGCATAATATAATAATATTATATATTTATGTTTCCAAGCCGTTGTGCCGGTGCTCTACATTGGAAACAGCGCCGCCTAACCTACCTGATGTAACGGGCTATAGCTGGCATGCTGCAATGACACATGTTGCGGCGGGTTCAAGGTGCAAGAATGGCGTTATAGTATTTTTTAGACCGTTTTTCCACCACGTTCGGTCCAAGTATGTGCATAAGAAAAATGCAAAATCGTGACGAGAGCTTCGCCGAGTAGCGGATGATGGCACTTCTACGGCGAATACGCTTAACCGACAGAGGAAG
This sequence comes from Adelges cooleyi, assembly GCF_023614345.1. Taxonomy (NCBI): domain Eukaryota; kingdom Metazoa; phylum Arthropoda; class Insecta; order Hemiptera; family Adelgidae; genus Adelges; species Adelges cooleyi. The sequence continues at coordinate 17,092,197 of NW_026095893.1, forward strand.
GCAACAGCCAGCTATGGGTTTGCGAAGAATAATAATTGTTAACCGCAGATAGATAAGTGAGTACCGCCGGATTTTCTTAAAAAAACCGCCGGGGAGCAATAAGCACAAGCTATAATCGCTCACTGGTGGCACCATCTGACGGTCGAAAGCCGTACCGGACATCCTCGTCATAATATATAACGTGCATGACAAATTTTGCTAAATATTAAATAGAAAATAATAAGAGACGGAAACTCTAAACACTGTGATTACATTTCTGGCAAAAAAAACTAACAAATTACTTGATATGAAACCATTTTGCAAGTGGCGTGAACCAACAAAGGTACCTATGTAAATTAGTTTTATATTATATCTATAATGATTTTTACATCTATTTTTGTTTCACGTAGAAGAAGAAAAAATGAAAACTATATTTTTAATATGTGCGATTTGCATTATATTGTTTCAACATCTCCTTCGGAAATTGATAAAACGAGTACCGATAGAAAAATAATTTCATTGACAAACATTGTATAGTAAAGAACTTGTTTTCAAATAAATCGTCAATTGTTGTACCTACGCTGCTATTAGTTCTCATCAGTTGAAAATAGTCTAATTTAACCTAACTAGGATCAGTTCGAATAGGAACAGTAACACATCTCGTACTTTGGAGTCTTCGTGTCTTACACAAGTTGGGAGCCTCAGATTTTAGCTTCGGTCCTGAAAAACGTAGTGGCTTAATTTTCCAGTTTTGTCAGTTTACAGTTTGATAAAGGGTAATTTAGCCTTCAGAGTCCCATAATTCTCACTTATTCAATATCCCCACTACATTTCCAGTACCCATTAGGAATTAGGATCATTCCACGTTTGGTGAATTTTAGATAACTACCGAAAAAATATATATGTATTTTTAGTAATTTCCTCTCAAATGAAAAACCCATAACAACAGCTCTCGTTAATAGGTACTTAATCAAAGGTACCGTATCATTGTTTTTTTTTCATTCCATCCATATCCCAAAGCCGGTGTTATAAAAATTAAAATTGTTAATAAGACTAAAGGTGGAAAAAAACATAGGTACCTACCCAGTAATCTACTCGAAAGCAGCTGATGTGTCGTTAAATTACCTACTCTGTTCGCAAACCGTCAACGCTAGTATAACGAGCCGTATATAATTTTCGGGTATCAAGTCGTTGGATGGTATTTTAATAGTAATAATAATAATAATAATGGTGATCCGACATGTTGGTTATAACACCATACACCGTTATTTACGACCTAACGTGTTGAACCAGTAAGTTTGTTTGAATTTTTTTTTTTTTTTAATCGACTCTCAGAATCGCAACAAGTAACACTGTGCGTCAAAAAAAAATATTATAACTAAATAATAAACAATTGTATTGGTTAGAATGAATAAAAATATTATAAACGGCTAAATAAAATAAACTCCAAATTAAAAAAAAACCTGTTAACGTGTCGCCTACAGAAATAACTGCTCAAGTTTTGAAAAGTGTTTATAATAATAAAAACAAGTTGCTGTGTTTGATAGACCAAAAAAATGACAAAAGCCAAGTGGTAAGTTCTTACGCTCCAATCTAAGTTCAAAAACGTTAATTGAAAACTTGTATTATCAAAAAAAAAAAAAAAATAACCGTTATACTTGTTTCATATTTTATTTTAAATGATATATGTCACTGTTAAAAAAAGCATGCATTTAAAATTTAGTAAAAATATGTATCCATCAACGTTATAAAAATCTAAATTTTTCTTGCTTTAGGGGAAAACTTTTACGGATCTTGGAATTGTTTTTCTAAAACAGTTGTGTGTGATTAGTTATTTTCAAAGTTTCATTAAACAAGTTATTGCTAGTAAGTTAAAAACAAATTGTTTGGTAGCAGTTTTTGAAGTTGAAGTTTGACAAATATACTTAATTAGGTAATATTCAGGGTGTGGTATTCCACTTACCATTTTAATATGATCTCTATGGGAAATATATGTTTTATAAAAACAACCGTTTTGAAAAATTGTCCACAACTGTTTGGACCCAGGCACTCTGCCCTAAGTGGTCTGATGCCAACCGGGGTAAGTTTCGGTCGACATAATATAGTGGGGCATTGTTCGCCGCACCAAATTTTCATTACAAAGAGCTATCGTGGCAGCTAAAAATAAAAAAATTCAAACCACTATTGCGTCACGTCTGAAGCGACGCTGTTACGTCTGAAGCTTTCCGAGTGTAAACAGATAATTGTCTATGTTTTTGCCATACTCCGAAACGTGACATGCGTTAAACAGTTTTAGTGCGCGCAACACCGTGAGACCTTACGGACAGTCTCAAAGCGGCTCTCAAATGACGGAAGACGAGGAAACACCACATAGTGTGTACCAGAGCCGAGTTAACCACCGGTTAGGAGCGTCTTGGTAATTGAAGGGTTTCGGTCGGAACGGACGGTGTTAATTCGGCAACACATGAAAACACAGGCTTTGCCTGGCCGGAACGTGTAACAAGGTGCAAATTGGCCGGTCGGTAAGCGCAAGATGGCCGGCAATTAACGCGGCTTGTGTGTATAATCAACCACGGCATGTGTTTTCCATTCCACCAAAAAGGGTTCGAGAAATTGATAGACCGGCGGTGGTGCCGACAATTTGATTTCGGGTTTATCGAGTTACCGCGCCGGGTCTATGAACTACAAATACACGGTGTACACCACCCATAAGTATGTACCTATTCACCGTCTCTGTGGTTTTCATCGACACTGCAGCAATTACAGCGTGCCGGAGACGATCGACGAGAAGCTTCCCGACAACAACAAGACAAAGCACGTAGACTCGATTAGCGAATATATTATCACACAATGCTAAACAAATTTCCACCAGTTACTTAGCGCGGCCGTCGACCGAGTTCTCGGGTCTTCACAGCCCTGACCCTTGTGGTTCTTTTTTTAACACTCGACAACAATATAACACCACACTGACAATCACGAACCGAAATCCATCATCTATTGTTTTATAAATATTTTCGCTGAATCTGATCTCTCTACTTCCAAAGTGTTATATAAATATAAAAAAAAAACCAAAGTTTGTGATATTTTCAGCGCGTTCAGCACGATTAAAAGATTATCTGAAATATATTTCGAATAGAATTTTAAATTATTTTTGCTTTGCTAAGAACTGATTTCAAAATGATGAAAATAATTTAATTTTTAAATTTTTTTTGCACAAAAGTAAATTTCTACTTTGTTTTAATTGTCAAATATACAATTTAACTAAATATTTTAGTTTTTTTATTATGTTTTCGATTTAACATTTTAAAAATATTATTTTTAGTGGCAATTGTTTTAATAATATTCCAATTACTGCCGTGAGGTAATTTGTGTTAACAATTATTAACTATGAAATTGTATGTACGAATAATATTTTAAGGTGTTACTAAATAAAATATTATTTAGTAATAAATAATATTTTAAATGTTTTAATAGTCAAAACTAAGAACTATCACGATGTTTGGCCCAAAGGTAATTTGAAAATATCTTATAGCAGTTTTGTCAAAATGTTTGTTAAAAAAGAAATGGCTTTAAAAGAAATTGAACGCAGTTTATTTGTTGTACGGCTATTAATATCTAAATCTACGAATAAGCTTGGATATGACCCGATTCCGGTTACCAGAACATTGAGTGCATACCTTGGGGAGTTAAAATCAATACGGCACAGGTACATAGATATTTTATTCAAACATATCACGGTCTTGTACTTATGTCTAAAAGTCTACAAAAGGGTATTCAACGATAATATAATAATCCGCGAAGAATTAACCTGAAGTACATACAAAACACCGGTCGTACAATAACCGGCGGGCATCGATCATGTGTATGACAATCCGAAACAAGGTTTTCTATATGCTTTGCACTCCGCTTTCTACCCTTGGGGATTATACGGACGTGTAAAATACACAAAATCCACAGTCATAAGTGTAGCAAGTAACAAAGGCGATTGTAAATACCAAAAATGCCAGCCAATACAAACGAAAACGGGCACAATGAGTTGATGTGTGCCCTCATTATATTCGACACACACTGTGTAGAATAATAATTACTTTTTTCAGCCAAGTCAACATAGTATTTTCTCTCAGTTCTCATACACCGACGCTTAAAGTATAATGATAAACAATAATAATAATACAAGTTTTTTTTTTAGAAAAAATGAATATCTAGATATTTAGCTGCAGAATTAAATCATGGTTGTACAGACTGTTTTAAGGAGTTTAATTATGGTTTTAAACCATAATTAAACCGTTTTTTTTTTGCACATCCCTTCTGGACAAAAGTGATTTCCTTTCCTCGAAACAGCTTTAACTTTCGATAATGTTCGTTGGACTTATTAGCCGAATAAATCCGAATTCAAACAACACTTTTGAGCTCTAAAAAGCAAGAAATTATTTGCTAAAAATTAAAAAAAAACAAAAGCGTGATCTTTAACAGAAGCACATTTAAACGGTTGTCGCGTTGTAACTTGTACTCAAGAGTGTTTGTGTCATTACCATCGACTTTTACAAATAGTTTTGTTTAGTTTACATCTAGGAATATGTGGCGGGGGAATTGTTGAATTCGAAATTAAACCACCAAATTACTCGTATTTATTTTCTTATTGTCTCGTCCAATCTCAAGTTTTGTTTTTAAATTTTTGAGATAACTTTGTCAATTTTGTTTACTGTAAGTAACAAAATATAATACTTACTTTAATTTTTAAATTATAACAAATAAATGCTTAACAAAATATGGTCATCTCTAGGCGTATGTGTAGCAGATATTTCAAAATATAATATTATCGTCACCTGTTGTGATGTGGCAACGATAGTAGTAAAATGTTAGTTTCAACCATTTTAGTGCGTTTTCAATTATTATTTTTGTACATCGGTCTATTATTATTGATTAAAAAAAAAACATAACCCTTCACCTCGCACCGAACCACAATGGGATATCATTTTATCGGACAACAACAACGATGATGATAGTAATAATAATAATAATAATCGACCGTTCGTGTCAAACGCCAACTGTTCCGCATGAGATGCACGAGATGGACCTGCCATCGCCCCCGCCGGTCACAAAGAGATTTAGAGATCCATCGATCCATTCTTCTCCTCAATGGATCACACAACAAGTGCTGCCGACATCTCATGCGCGAGTTACTTGAGCGTGTGTGCGCCGCAATGTGTGTGTAAACGTTCATTTTGTTAAGTACGATTATTATTATTTTTGCTATTTTTATTCTTTAACGCCGGCATACCACACCGTTGTTGTCTATACGCGGTTAACTTGGGCTTCGTGGCCGAGAGATATCATTGTTTTCGTATATAGAAATTCGTGATATAATTACCCGGTACGGATCGTGTCGAAGCGCCTCTCGGAACGCGCAAAACATAGTTTGTTCAACCGCTGTTATCTGATCCCGGAGCCCTGGTGCGGTTAATTAACGTTTTATTTTTATTTTTTTTTTATAAGAGATTTGCCTTCTCCGCCTCTCTCGGCCGACTATGATACAGGTACCATAGGTGAGTATCGTTCGGCCTAGGGAATACTACGACGGTAATAAACGTTTTTAGATATTTTATTTTTTTCATCCAACACACAAAGACCGTGGTGTTGTACAACACCACAATATTACGGCCCCGATCGAGGTGTTTGTTCTGAGTAAAAAAATTGAAGAAGAAAAAAAAGAATAAGCGCAGCACACGTTGCTCGCCGGTGTGGCTTAAGGGGAATGCGTTTTGAAACCAAAAGACACACATGCACACGAGACGGACAAATTTCCTATGTATGTACGTACCGTGTAGCAGACGCGCGATGGAAGTCTGTGTATAGTCTTTGTCGCGTGCGTTCATATTTCTAATAATAATAATAATAAAAAAACATAAACGTCATACACAGTACGAATACAACAACATATGGCAAAGACATGTGTAGGAAGAACAGCTAGACTAGGGCGGGCGACCGGTTGCGCTGACGGCGAGTGCCCTTTTAACCCCCCAAAGGAGTCTTTCAGAAAAAATGTTCAACGCAAATAAAAAGCGATGACTATCGATTCCTTCTGGCGTTCAACCAATTGTCTAAATAATGAAAAAAACTGTTCCATTCTCTCGGCAACGACGCAGGTTCAAACAACAACACTTTTAACTTCTTATAGCGTATGTGTGATTATCGTAGAACGGGATTTGATCGAATAAGTCGATGTGTCAGACTATGATAATTATTGCTGAGTACATCTTCAAAATCGCTGTATCGCTGTTGTAACTATATACTGACAGTGACAATAAGATTATACAAGTAAACACGTCTGAAAATGGACTAAGCAAGTGTGCTAAGTAGTTAACAATAACAGTGACGCTAACTGGAGGGCCATAGGGCACCCACTGAGTTAGGTGACACTTACGTTCTAGCTTTCAAGCAGCTGTGCAGTTTTAAATCTGTTCAAGAACAGATCCCGAATTTAGTTAATTATTGTTTAATATATTTTTTTCTTGCTTGTGACTGAACTCTGATTAATATGCCAATTCTTTTATAATACTTACTGACTGTATCTAACTACTTTTTATTAAAAAAAAAAAAAGTAAAAACGCCTTTTCTTCTTTCCAGCTTTGGCGCTTTACCAAGAAGTGATTGTTTCTCTATTTTTTATATAGTCTGTGTACCGACCACTTTTTAACCACTGGGTCGATTTTTCCATATTATTATATAGTTTATCATGGATGAAAAATCTTTCGACGAGCACACGTCCCAACTTGATGTGGATCCCAATTGTGCTGAATTTAGTTAGTTTTATTTTCGCAGCATTGTTGAGAACAATTTTATACACCAGTTTTTTATTAGTAAATTTGATATTCTACAATAATAACAAAACCATCTTAGCGTGATGGCAGGCGCCTGACTCCAAGGCCCGTTAAGCTTACCCGATGATGATAAATAACATAAAATAGTTTAAAACATAGTAACATAGGTACTACATAATAACCTTAGCAGCTTAAATCTACCAGATAAACTCCTATTCAGTAAATATCAATTTATATTTATTTTATTTTTCAAATTCAATTTATTTAAGTACAAATTGCAGATTTGAACAGACAATCGCAATGCCGGTTTACTTTACATTTGCTCGATAATTCTTGGCTTAGTAAAAAATCAACGTAACCATCTGAGGTCTGTGCGGTAGTTTTTTCTTCTGCCAAGGTCGGTAAAATTATGTTTGTCCCCAATAATTTACCGCAGATTGGTCATTCTCCATTGATAACATGCAAAGTCTGAACAGGGTGACGGACGCCAAGGACACGGCCCACTATAGTAATCGGACGTAACCAGCGATCGGGTAACGATTACGGTAGACCGATTAGAAGTGGAACAGTGCAGTACAAACATATTTCTATGGCTTTGATGGGAAAGGCAAAACCGCAAAAAACAATATACATAATTATTTTTTTATTGATTCAGAACGTCGTTAGTCAATCTCGTGCGCGAGTTCCGATCTGGGTCATTGTTGAAACCATTCAGTACAATATTATCAGATAATAACAGCAATAGGTAGAATGCCCGGGCTACCGGCGGATGCAATACCGTCGAATACCGTGTGCGATCAACGAAAGTGCGGGGACCAAGAATAATAATCATAATAAAAAGTATAAAAAATTAAGATATTTCTTTTTGATAAAAAGAACACCCGCGGATCGCTGTTGGCCAATACCGATCGACTCGGCGACAAGACAACAGTTGTAATTTGTCCAACGGTGCCAGACAGACGGACAGACATGTTGATTTCCCTTTCGTTTGGAGCGCTCTCATAATAGTGCATAACTTTACTAAACTACTTCTGGTACATCTGATAAAACGACAAACGACGATTGTTGACTGTGTTATATAATCAGGCCGGCTTGAAGGCTATGCAAACGGTACCGGGGCGGATGGACCACTGGCCTACTGTCCTACAGGATAAAAAAAACCTTCTTACAAACGTAGCTATTTTGTTATGAGGATAATTGATGGTAAATGAAAGGGTAATGAGCGACAACAAAATGATTTCGTCAAACAATAATCTTCTACCGGAAAAAGACATCCATTGAAAGTACTAAAAATCTCCTTAATTTTTCAACGAATCTGCGATTTTGATTTGAGCCAAGTCTACGCCTATATGTTGTAATTTAGTGTGTTCCAAGGTAACTTAACATTCAATAATAGTTACAACTAAAATTCCTTTATTTTCGTTGAATTCCGTCATATTCATTTGCGTTAGGTTAACTAAGAAAACACGAAATATATTAAAGCACTCATTCATTTAGAATGCTACGGACTTTCAGAGGTTGATTTACTTATTTGGCACTCCTAGACTAACAAAAAGCAAGTGCTCCTCAATGGAAATGAAGGTAGATTTAAAAAAATGTATAAAAACACTACATATTACATTATTTTTTTTATATAATAGTATGTGTGCTTTATTGAGTTATTTTTATTTTTTTTTTTTTTAAGTAACCTATGTGATAGTAGACCTTCAATTTTTGCGGATCTGAACATTGTCTAAATGATTTTTTTTTTTTGTAATGAGCCGCAAAAAAATATTTTAAGAATCATTTCAGAAACGTAGGCTAAGGATGACAATAATATTATAATACGGGTGTTGTTTATGCCTAAACGCGCCAGAGGAGATTATCAATTTTACTTGTGCACTTATTAATGTATTCCCAGACCCTAGGTACATAACACATATATGATATAACATAATATTATTGTGCTAAGGTTTAACGCTTTGGTGAAGTTAAAGTGGACACTAAACGGTGGACCGCGTGCGTGGCAAGGGCGTCGGCGGACGCGTCGAGAAGGCCACGGCCGAAGAGGAGAAACCAATAAGCTATAAATTACACCGGCGCGGTAATAATGTTTTTTTTTCTCAGCAGTATTATCGTTATTAAATATACCTACACCTATATATATTTATACATTTTGTTTTTATTTATAAGCCGATATTATTTCGGTGACTACACACGCACGCCGGGGTAACGGTACGCGGGAGAAGGAATGGGTGGAAAAGAAAGAGTAGGTCTGTATCGAAAGAAAGAAAAAAACGAGTTAAACGGAGAAGTTCACGGCAAGGGTTAACAGAGCAAAAAAGTTTTTATGAGCCGATTGTCTCGTGATCATAGGCGAGAATCGATCACGACATGTATATCTACCGGATTTTTTTATTATTAGAACATGTATATGTATATATATGGTGGGAGGATCCACTGACCGTTGCTGCGAAGGAATACCAGCTCTCTTCACGCTGGAATCCGCGCCAATCGATAATTACCGAGCATTAATGGTGTTTTCTTTCTTTTCAGCCGTCGCCGTTATAAGATATTGTGCCGGATTAATGTTTTTTTTTTGACATAATTTCCCAAAATAAAAACATCTTTCGAAAAATGACTCGAAATAATGATTGCCCGTTAAATCCGCCAGCGTTCGCCTTTTGTGTACATATATATATATTATTATTATTATGTGAAAATTCGGTTCGGCTAGGTTAGGTTAAGACGAAAATCGGGCTCAGCGGGTCCTGTTAATAATAATAATAATAATATAACAATTCGGTTCTATTATGTGGACCGGCGGCATAACACTATTCATTTTTTCCTTGGCTCGGAGTTATGCTAAGGAAAAATAGTTAAGACAAAACAAAAGTCTATTAGGTATATTATCTTTGGCGGTAATTATCTCGCATTGTCGCGCCCCGTCGTCCCGTTCGAAAATATTTCTTTTCACCGTTATAATAACATATTTTATCTTGTAATGTCGCAGCTTTGAATAAAGACACTAAACATATTATGCACAAGACAACAAGGGCGATCATATTATTATGATAATATCGTACATGTACGCGAACTAAAATAACAACTACAATAGACATAATGCTATAAAAATCTACTTATAGTCATATATTTATTGTTTTTTTTTCAAATTATTATTATTGCTGTTAATTTTTTGCCGTAATTCCCAAAAACGTTTAAATTTTACCTAGAAAACGAACAAAAAATTATTCAAAATTGCAATAATAACACACTATAATGTGCATGTATATTGTATAATGCCATTATTGTTGTACTCGATCCGTGTACACGTCATGCGGTATTGATCAAAGACACACGGGGTCATTGCGGTTCGCAAGAAAATCATGATTACTTTACTCTAAGTAATAGTGCAAATTAAAAATTGAATATCGTTATCTGACTCATAAGCGAGTTAAATCATACAGTCGAAACGCATTCGCTTTAAATAATTATAAGCTGCACTCTGCGCGTCAAAGAGTTTTTCCCCAACGACGAGTAGGTAAGGTAAACACCAAGTAGATAATATTATGAGAGCACAAGAGAAAATATCCTGTCGGACAACAATGCAGTAGAAGACACGACGATGGGCAGAGCAAAGGAAATTACATATTACTTTGACCTTGTTAATCAAACACACTCGACCGATTATGGTTTTGGTGCAAATCGATTTGCACGGTCTCCTGTCATTGAACTATGGTAGAGAGAGAGAAAAAACAGTAAAAATAATAATGATAACAATACAATGAGCTTCGACCGAGGTGCTGTGACAGAGACTGTGCACCCAAATTATACCTGCGCGTCCTCTTGCTCCTTTTTATGCCATTCGACACGTTTAATCACTATAATATTATAGAAAGTACGTTGTTGTGTTCAACGTTTAAGACCTAAACAACATTAGCAAAGAGAAGTTTTTATATTTGTAAAGTAATGTTTTGAAGAAATGAGATTAAAGATTTTATTTAAAAGAAAAACCAAACCGTTCGACAGTTGATGACATCTTGTCGTCGAAAAGTTTTTGAATCTGTTAAAACTTGTCCAAGCTATAATTCAGCAACTTTGGATTATCAGCGGAATCCGACACTGCAGTCAAACTGTATAACAGTGGTATCGTTTATTAATATTGATAAGGTGTATGATTTATATACGAGACAATAACTTTAAGCGAAACGAATAAATGATATTCGGTGGTTGAGGATTTAAAGTGATCATAACGAATCGAAGAGAGATTTTTGATAATAATATTATAATAGAACCGTGCATTATGAAATAGGGAACAATTTATCACACATCAATCATAGATTATGTATATTATATACAAATAAGTTTACAGCCCATAAAACAAAATTAAAACGGTGTTTTTTTTATACTGCCTAGACATAAATAAAAAAAAATAATGATTAATGCCGTTTGAGAAAATAATAGACCGCATTTACATTGATAATAAATAATCATCGCGTTCGATGTTTTTTTCCAGTCGTACATTAAATTATACTTATTATTTGAAGTTGATAAACATTTGGTAATAAATAAATCGTGTAATGGATCGGACGACCAAGTTGGAAGTAGTTCATGAAACAGCCCAACCGAGATGAGCTTGATTGGAAAATGTTAAAACAGCTTTGTCGGTTAATAAATGATGATCACTATCATCGTCAAATTACTATGTAGGTATGTAATAACATTATATAAATAGGAAAATAATGTATTATAATTTATAACCAATGCGAGTTTCACACTATATCGATAATAATCAATTTGCATTGGATTTTGTTTCGGTTGAGTACAATAATATTTTTTATTTTATTCCAATACACTATAATACACGACAGTCGACCTTATTGACCAATTTGTCCGCACGTCTGATCGGTCCGCCGTGTGGATATTTATTTTTACATAAATACACATTCAGAGGCTCGTTAAGATAAGATAACAAACAAAAAAAAAACGTTATAATGAGTTTTCTCTCGATTAATTAAATAAAAACAACCGAAAAATATATATCAAACACCGGTTGGGATGCATTTTTTTTTTACTTGTTGTCATTATCGTTTCTATATAAACACACGAGACTTATGGGAAAACATAAACAAAATCTTACACCGTATAATATACCCACGCCTTTGAATAAACAAGATTTTTTGGAAACATACATAATGTGGATGTGAGAGTGTATGACTAAAAATAATGGCTTTTATTTATATTTATTAGTTACATATAATTTATCTATACAAAAAAAAAACATGATTAATACAACTATTAGCATATAATGAGTTATTACTTGGTCAATTATGAATTTGACATTAGTAAAACAACGCTCGGCTGTATTTAAGTAAATAATTCTTCATGCTAAATCTAATATGACATACTCAGTTTGACTTTTTTGGAATGTATCCAAATGGAAAAAATCTTGTCGTTAATATGATAATGATCATATCTTAAAAAATGTTCATTCTTCTTATCGGTTAATTTGGGAAAAAAAATTGTATTTGTATCGTTAATCAAATAAATACATTTAATAATACAAAAAACACTTCTCTGGTGTGTTCAAATCGGCACAACTCAAATCGCTAATACATTTTTAACTATTAATTAACCAAGACAATCAATTTATTTCAGGACATCTAAATTCTACAATACTGTTCGACAGCTGTTAAAAACGTTGAAATTAACAAAATTAATTTGTTCGATATTTTATGACGAAAAACTCATTTACACCCACCGCGCAGTGTTGTTACAATATAAACGTCGATAAAAAACACGACGTTTAGCGCAACTAGTTTTGACATATTTTTAAAAAATATTATAATTTATATTATAAATACTAAAATCGTGACTCGTGGCACAGAAGTCACACACACACACACACACAGCCACCGCTCATAGGCCTTCTTATATGTTCTTATCCGGACCGTGCTTTGTTTTTTTATTCTCCCGTCATTTTCCTCTTTCTTTTTCCTCCGTACTTACGACCACGGTCGTTTATACAGCTAGAAGTGTGTATTTGTCTGTTGTTGTCGAACTACATGCGGACAGTATGTATGTATGTATATAAAAAAAAAAAAAATAGTGTGAGAGAATACAAAGAGACGGTGACGGCCGTGAGGCGTACGGAGAGAAATACCGGTCATCTCGTTAACCCCACCGCTGCCACCACTTGCACATCCACTATCTCTCTCTCTCTCTCTCTACTACCTCTGCTACACGAATTCCGGACATAAGTTCACCACCACCGGCAACGACCGCCGCCGACAACAATCCCGTACAAACGAGATACAATCGTCGGCTCCGCCATCGTCTCACCGGCTGTCCGCGAGATAATTACCTATCCTCCTATCCCACCGAAGAAAGAGAAAGAAAGAGCTGATTCTGTCTCGGACCGGCAGCAACTATGACCACCTCTCCAAGCGCACGCCGGTCCCTATACGCATATCCGGAGATAACACCAGGCTTTGCTATCGTCGCAGAATAGAGATTAAATCAGAAGGGACGGTTCCGAATGTCAGCAAAACCGTGGCGGCCACCACATAGACGACTAAGAAATACAATAATGTATTGATTTGATACCCAACTGATGGCCGCCGTATGATAACAGTATCTTATCAGTGTCCGGGGCCTGTTATCGCGGCGACTGATAAAGCTCTGGGTTAAAAAAATTAACACTGCTAAGACGGCGGCTTTGGCCGGGAAACGCCGCAAACAACGAACAACAGAGGTCAGAGTGTCGGTGAAAGTAATGCCGCCATATGGTCAAACGAGAAACTATTGAAAAACAGCTGAGTTTTCATTTTTCCAATAATTTTCTGACCATCTAAAGTACACCTTTAAGAAAACACCAATAATCTAATAAATGAAAACCAAAAGACATATTGAGTAACACCTTTTTTTTATTTAAACAAGTGTTGTTGATCTTATATTATTTTTATCAATCAGCCCTTATTCTATCCGCGTTTGTTCTACTTACAATTCTTATAGTTATTATCATATATTTTTTAGATAATTGAAGAAGAATAATAAACATCACCCGTAAAATTGCATTGCAAATATCACTTTCATTTTGTTCTTTTGTAAAAGTTACTTAAACGATTTTGGTTATCGCCACTTCAGTTAGAACCAATGGCTTATGTTAGACTTGGCGCTGTACTGACGGAGAATGGGGGATAAGCTAAAAGTATATCAACAAAGGTATACGTGGAAATTGGTCGCTTGTATTAATTAGAATTCATTGCTGTAATGATCACAATTGAATTAGCCAGGTGAGACAGGTAAGCAAACGGGGCGAATATAAACGAATAAATGATTCTGAGGAAATTTACCATTTCGTTACCTTTTTAATATAAATCGATAACTTTTAATCGTGAGTTGCTGCTAATGGGTCACTTATAGTTTGATTATTTTTTAAGACTTTGGTGATTTATTACAGGCACAAGAAATATAGTAAAATAATGCATTCTTGTGTGTAATCAAAATGATTATGCATAATTGATTACTAATTAAACCACCAACATATTTGATGAATCATAGAGAAATTATCTTTACTTTTTTTTAGTTATATCTTTAAAAGCGTCGAGATAGAACATTGATTTTATCGAAATATAAGCCTTTATAAGATATTGTGTTACATGCAATATGCAACACGATACGATTCAATTTCCCGCCCCCCTTTTTTTTATTTATAATTCTTTTTAAAGCTTTACATCACCTTTTTAACTGCTGTTTCGTAAAAGCCACCTGTAGGTATACTCTTTTAAATATAACCTGACTGATAGTAACGTCGACATCTTGAGATGACACACACTTTAGATATAAATAAATAAAACACAAATTATTGTATAAAAATAACAGTTATTTTGCATTATAATTAATTGCTACGATTTTATTTCTTTAATTATTAAACTAATTACGATTAAAATGTTGGTAGTCTCAAAATGTGAGAATACATACCCCACCTGGCCCTGATACTTGAATATAGTACATCATATAAAATACATAATATAATAAATACAAACACCAGCTGCAAGCCATGAATCCAAACAACACACCCTCTTAATGAACAACGATATTAATATAAACAATATTTTTAAAGCACATCTATTTATCAGAGTAATAAATTGCTGTGCGTTTTTGAGTAAAACACGTTAAAATTTATTCAAGTGTTAACAACATGCAAACCGGTAAACGGTAAGGTTAAACAGCCAAAATATTTTCACATAAATACATATATATATATTTGATCTACTTGATTTTTACAGTCACCTGAATTGCTCCCTGTTAATCCATGTCGTTTAAAATTGCGCTGTTTATAGAGAGAACGTGTCAGAAAAGGAATGTATAAAACAATTATGCAGTATTCTGGAACAATAGGATCCCAAGAAAACCAAGTGTAAATTCCAGATTCATTCGATGTTAATTTAATATTTAAAAAATATGACAGTTTTTTTTTTTGCAAAGACGTTTTTTGAAGCGGCTAATGTAATCATTTTCGCGCCACCCATTGGCGTAGGACGAAAACATATTTATATTTTAACATATTACATATACAAGTATGCATATATACATATATGTTTAGTGTTCTAAAACACCAACATGAATAACGTTAACAATAGTACGATTCTTGTTTGAATAACTGATATTTTTTATTATTTTTTTTTTTTACAATAACTACAATATATATTTGGTTTTTCGTGTAAATGAAATACAAAAAAAATTGTGACCGTCGCGTACACCACAACCGTCGACTGAAAAACGGGTTTTAAGTTTTTGGTAGTACCTTGGATCTTTAAATGCATCCTTAACACTATCAGATGCGCGTGGCTTTATTTATTTGGTATAGGTAAAAAAAAACGAGATACAAATTAATCGCGTTCGCTCGAATGCAAATGGATATTATTAAGGATGGAAAAAAATCATCATTAAACGTGTAATTGGACGTGAGCCCGTGATAAAAAATTTAAAAAAATAAACCCTATGGGAGTAAATATCCAAGTATCCCAATATCCAGTGCTCGACAGATTGTAGATATGGAAATATCACGTCTACTTACGGCCGTATTATACATTTATCATTACCCGATTTATTTCATTTCCCAAGATCGTTATCGAGTAGACGAGTAAAAATAAAAATCATTGATTTTTACGACGAATTTGTCGTTTAAGTACCTCACCAGCGCGTGCAATACACGGTGTGATCTTTGAGGTTTTTTTTAAAAAAAAAAAAATTAATAATTCGTCTGCGCGGCTAATATGATAGTAAAAAAATATATATATATATATATATATATATGTGTGTATATTATACATGTTTAATTGTAATTTTTATGAACGTGTCTCGTTATGGGTATAATAATATTACAGAGATAAAATCGCGGTTGACGCACACAGACTAGGTGGTCGCGTCGCTCGTTTAAACACTACATATTCCACCACTACTGGTTACTCGTTGTAAGTATACTATTCCACTGAAATAAGAACCGTAGAGAGAAGTGAAAAAAAAAATTTGAATTCCCAACAATTCCACTCAGAATCACAACAAGAACAAGAATCATACTATATAATATTAATTAGCTCAATCGCATCGGACAAGAACGAACAATTGGGCGCAAATTGTTAAGATTACTATGGTGAAGAAAAATGGAAAAAAAAAATCGCTGTGCCTACCAAGTCTATGTATGGTTGGGGCAGTCTTTATTTTACTCTATTTACCTACCAGGTTATTAGAGCACAGGTCGAAACACGATTTGTTACCCTATAAGAATTACCGTTATTTTTTTACTAACGCGAGGGTGAGGCTGATTTAAAACAAAATTGGTTCCCATACAGCTGTTACTAAAAAAAATACATTAATATTATAGAAACATTATAATTAGTAATTAAATTAGAAATTTTACAAGTTGGCGTATACTATGCAGAAATCAATGAATAAAAAACTAGAGCCAATCCGAATAAATTAATAACACTTTTGAAATCAGTTCGCCAAATTGATCTTAGTTAGACAAAATATGGATCTAGTTTATTAAAACACAATTTAAAAAGTGACAGGTGTTTGACGTGTGTTAATTAGTAACAGCTAAATAATACTAATTAAAATAGTTATGACAAAAATATATATTATTAATAAAATGAGAAATTTTCCAACATTTAAGAAAATAATGAACCAAGTTACGCACCGAAATTCATCAACAAAGCAACCAGAATAATAAAAATAAATATACTTGATTTGTGCTAATGAAATTGTTTTTTTTTTATAAGTGTCGATTGTTATTTATTCGACTATTATTCATAGTTTTAAGGCTGGCAAATGTACGATTATATTATACTGAATTCATTAGATTAAATAAAATACTTTGATTTAGGTTAGAAGTTACATGTTAAGGCTCAATGAGCTAATAAATTTACTTAATTCTTAATCACTTACCAGCCCACCTCCTCGTTTTTTACAAAATATGTATTATACATTATTGTCTCTACAATATAATATAATAGAATAATATAATACTTGTAAATAATACTGAAACGTCAA
This sequence comes from Adelges cooleyi, assembly GCF_023614345.1. Taxonomy (NCBI): domain Eukaryota; kingdom Metazoa; phylum Arthropoda; class Insecta; order Hemiptera; family Adelgidae; genus Adelges; species Adelges cooleyi. The sequence continues at coordinate 17,109,533 of NW_026095893.1, forward strand.
AAAATTGAACCCACGACAAACGAAATTACATTTGCGGTTTCTTACTTTCCAGAAAACACTTCTTGTTTAAAATAAAGTATAAAATTAATACAGTGCCTATAACCACTAAATTTGTTTACCACTAACCATTATGTGGTCTGCCATTGTTTTATAGCACTTTTGAGTAGTGTCTGTGCACTTGTGTCCTTTTTGATACTATTATGGTTATGATTAGTATTATTATTGTTAAATTGTTTAGTATATTAGTTTAGTATTTCTTGTGCCTGTCGTTATATTGGTTAATTGTATTAAGCCTTGTAACCAAACGCTTTCTGTACAGGATCGAAATACCAATTTTAATGTTACCACTATTAATCACCATTTAACGGTGATTTGTTTAAGTGCTGGTTGCGTTGTGCTTGTTGTGTTTGTGTGTTACTGTTGTGAATTATGTAATTACTTGTGCTGAAATTGCCGGTTTGTAGGCTATTTATTAAGTGATTTTAAACGCACATAGAACTAACCGTTTATTCGGTTGGTGAACCAAACAAATTGTAATTTAGAAAAATCGTAGCGTTCAAAAGTTTCATCCAACGTGGTAAAAGACAGTTTATAAGTAGTCATGTTCAATCAAGTTTTTGTGATTTTTAACTGCAGTCAAACTAGCGGGTTGAACGTTTAAAGACAGATTTGAGATACAAGAAGATACGGCTGAACGCAACTCAGGAAGACCGTAAATCCTTTACAGAAGTTTTGCTATGACAACAAAAAAAATATTACAAAACCCTAAGGGCCTACACAAACAGTTTATATTTTTTAAATGGAGTATTTCGAGTGGACTCCACGATTGCATACTCAGGTCAACACTAGAATTCCGTCGAAAAAATTGATCAAATTTTTCACATAAATTTAATGGAATTCCATAAGCGAACATCGTTTTTTATTTATCCAATACTATTCTCCGAGACTCTCTGGTTTTTGTTTTAATAAATGACAATAAAAAAAAACCTTATCTAAACGAACGTTTTGCCATTTTTATGTTGTCGACTATTTTTTAAAAGCATTTCGACGGCATAACTAGTGTTAACACAGTGGAGATCGTACGAACCGATTCCGACGGCGTTTGAGATTAGCGACGACGTTTGGAAGTTGTTTTTTGCCATTTACACAACAACTATGTACCTATTATTATGTTCTATCGGTGCGGTGGCGGTAAAAAATTTTAAATAAAAAAACACTATCCGTCCAACGTTGTGCCGGAATTTGTCGCCCGAGTAGCGATAAAAATATATAAAATGTGTAAAAAAAATAATAATAATAATAATCCGACTGCGGCAAACATGACACGACAACGACTATCTGTGTGGACTAATCGGCTTTTTTAAACTTAACGAGATGCGTTCAAAAAGGCGGACATTTTTTGGAAAAAACAAAATATTTAGTTACCCATTTATGATGAGTTCAGCCGTACATCGTTTTGTTAATATTATACAAATTTTAGGACACGAGTGTTAACTGAGTATATTTTACGGGACATAATATTTTACATGTTTATAGGTTTCTCGACGGTGGCGACTTCCTACCGCCGTTCGGGTGCGTAAGTGAATGAAAAAAATCCAAAAAAATAAAAATCACCTCTGTCTTATTTATAATACAGCCGAACCGTTTGAATGGTAATTCGATTCGGGTATTCTTGCCGTAAGTTGTTTATTAAAGGCGTAGGCGTCTAGTTTAATAAATTCCTCGAGCCATTTAGGATAGAACAAAAAAAAAAAACCAAAACAATAAGCCAGCTGACTATATTGCTACCTACCTAACCTATGCATGTGTATTATATATATATGAATTCGATTACTATTCGGTAAGTTCTTTGCACTCATTATTATAATACTACTATCTTGACCGGCCAGGACGAATAAATTGTATTTAACGCGAACAAACACATAATTCGCATAATGCGTTTTGTCGATAAATTATATTTTTGCATAAACGGTTCGCGTGTGTGGTGTTTGTACGAACACCGGCATTTCACACGGCCCCTGTGGTTGGCGATACACATGCACGTGGCAAGCGGATGTAACTTATTGGGGTTTTCGTTTCGACGGTAAAGAAAAAAAAAACAATTACAAGTAATAACGCATAATTCGCTAACATGACGACGACAGGATGGGCACCGTAATTATGCATAATATTATACACCTCTTATTGATTTCACGTTATCTTAGCGTGGCCGTCCGCACTATAATACTAGTATGGTGTTGGTGGTTTTATTGCTCAATATGGAAATTTTAAACAAAGAAAAAAAATACAATTACAGCACCGATCGCAGGAGGATGATGGCCAGGACCAAATCTACTTTTGAGTACGCGGGACTCGAGAGAGACTTGGCTTTTATACTATACACTTCATTATTTTTATCGTTCACATTGAATACGTTTTCTTTTGTAACCTCGAATCATGTAATTAATATTAAAATAAACGTAATAAGTGTAATGCCCGTATTTAAACATACAATTCCGTGAATAAGTCAAGTAATAATAATTTATATAACAATTATTTTATAGAAAAAAATTCCGCCCTATTAACGTGCCGGGTTTAAAGTTTAGCCATTCGCATCGGTTATCCGAACCGGAGCGCGTTTAAACACACATTATACACAACGAACGGCAATAAAATTGTCTAAAACAATTTATTTCCCAGACAACATTATGCGTACGCCACCGATGTTCGGATGGTATCGCGTTGTTATTGAAACAATAATATAAACCCGACGGACGTGTATATTTTATATTGTTAGCGGTTAAGTTTCAGAACTAATCCAACGCACTCGAGGGGCATAAAACCGTTGTAGCAGAGCCTCAAGCCGACGGGCAACGGCCATTGCCAATGAATAATAGCGAAAAATAATTCTCCGGTACACATATATGAAATTTATCGGCATTTTTTTCAGCCCCGAGTCAACTGAGTTTTATCGAATGCCGTCGAAGAGCCAACAATGTGAATATTTTCCGAGCCGCAATGACTTACGGTCAGGTACACTTATCTATACACACACTACGGCTGTAACCCAATCCACCGGGGCGTAATACGATCAGACGGTTTTTGTCCGTCACTCCTACGGACTTGGCTTTTTAAGAGACGTGCAGCCTCCACGAATAGAGTGCGGGTACACATATACTATTATAATACACCATCGATCAACCCGTGCAAAGGCCCAGACGAGACGTCTTGAAACCCCGCCAGCAGAAGCCGATCGCAATCGCCTTCAAGCTTCAATGCGTCCTGTAAGCGTAGGACACCTCTTCAGCTATACAAACATGGTCTATGAGTCATGGGAGACGCTAAGCATAAGAATGTAGGTAGTTTTCCGAAGAAAATTGTTAATTAAACTGAAGACGGTCACAACCACGTAGAGTAAGCACAGGAGATGCGCTTACGCCTGCAATTTTCCACTAGTGTTGGAGAAATGGATGTTGGCCAATGAAATATCTTTAAGTAAGCCGAGTTAAGTCTGTGTCTGCGTATCATGCAAAAAACGGAAGAAGGATGAAGTAGGACGCGTTTAAAGTCGAACAGATCTGGCAAGTCAATAAGAAGTGGATATGGGTATGGTATGTTTTCAAAAAGTTACATAATTTAATAATTTAGAACATTTGTTAATACAAAATAAATATTTTAAAATTAAAGCGAACGCAAGAATTCAAGAAGGTAATATAGTTTTATAAATAATTTAATCAATAATAGTTGTAAACAATTTAGAGTAAATAAGTCCAAGTTCAATCCACAATTTCACAGTACGGGGGTACAGCCACACTTTTCTGTACTCGGTCGTTGGTAGTTGATTATGGATAAAAACTAGTTTTTTTTAACTCATGCCAGAGAAGACTAAGACCACACCTATGTTCCTCTTCTAGACAACGCATATGAATACAAAGTGGCACTAGTATAGTGTCAGAGAATAAATTAAATCAAAATTATCACTTCAAAAAATTCAAAAAAAAATCATGCCGGCATATTTTTAGTATAGTTTTTTTATACTAGTTTCATATACAGATATACTTGTCGCGTAACAGCTAATCTACATATTTTTCATTTCTTTAATTAAACAGTCACCAATGCCAAGGTCCGATTGAAAACACCTTTACACTTTTTCAAACTATTCTAGCTCCCCCCCCCCTTTTAGGTGCTCAATATCGCGGTTATCAGTTGTCCGAAGAGCGTAGCAACGGCCACAGGATCGACACCGGTTCAACGCCTTAATACCGAACGGCGACGGTTGACCAAAGTAAATTAATCCTAGTGCATCGAAACGGTACAAAGGAACCACTTGACGTGAGAGGCTCCCTGGTACACCTACTGCACACTTGCTGTACGCCGTACATATGCGTATACATTTCTGTATAAATCTATAGGATCGGTGCCAAGCCGGCTATATAACGGGAAACGTCATCGGAAAGATAAGATCCGATGGAAACCGAATTAACGTCGGCGTCAATCAAACGCGTACGTGTACGTCCGAAACGTCATCTGAACCACGTAAACGGATAATCAAGAAGCGAGTGGTGTTGATATAAACGAATTATTATTCAAATGTTTTTTTTTACAACGTGTAGTAAGTACACCCAGGCAGTCGGCACGTAGGGGCCACGCAGTCGAACGGACAGTGCTTTTAATGTACCCGTGTAATTCTCGATAAGCCTTTTTGGAATTTTGCAATAATAATTATTCTTGCACGTCCATATACCCAGCACACAGTCTAGTCCGGCATCCATTTCTACCGGTATCATAAAGTATCATCGTCGATGCTATCTCATCAATAAGTATCAATCACGTTAAACCACCGTCTATCGATTATACACATTTATCTCAATACATAATAGTACAACGTCAGTTTTTAAATATATTATTACAACGATTTAGCGGATTACCATACGTAACTAGCTCTTTGACACACCAGATTCCGACAGGAATAAAAAAAAAATCACTCGGAGACGAGTTTGGAAATATTTTGAATTTTGCATCATACTTCGGTCTTGTAGCAATGATGGCGCAATGGACGTTTCAATTCACCGTCGATATTTTGTATATGGATAGCATGTTAACTCGTAATTAAAATAATTAACTATTATACGCTTATAAATTCTCTTTGTACGTCTCTCTTCGTGTGATGTGAAGAGTGCTTAGAGATTGGTTTCAGGTAGAGCTTATTCAATAAAATCGGGGAGAGCCGAAGGGGGGCGGGGGTCAAAAACTCGTCCTATCCTCAAAATGTTCACCCGGTAAACTCCAATCAAAGAGGTTCCAGGGAGATATGGTCTTGGTGTCATGATTCTGTACCTCGTATGCAAGACCATGTATCTCTTGTTCGTTTATCATTTTTCCGGATGCGTCCACATGCTGATATAAACCGTTAAATTTCACTGGTTTGGCTCGAGTTCAAAGAATCCAAAGTACCAGCGACTTCACCCCTTTTCGGAATGTCTGTAACTAAAAACAAAAAAAACATGCGCTTTTACCTGTACACGAGTACTTTCTAGCGATCGAGCCATTAGAAACCGAGCCAAACGGCCGAGGTTTTTCACATATTTTTCTTCTCTATCTCCTTTCTTTATGTATCTACCTATATATAACTTGACCACGAGGGACTGCTACCGGCAGAGCGCATCGAATATTAATCGGACAACCACAGTAGCGCCGCTTTGGATGCAAAAACTCCTATACGCATTCTTGGCTAATGGAAAACAAAGTGTTCTCGATTAGCGCCCTATGCACATAAAATACATGCACGTGTGCATTGAAGCTTGGACCGGCTTTCGTTGGAAACATATAATAATAGTAAATCATGACGTGTTCTCCGCACACAATCGCCGGGCGACCGTCCGACCGTGACCGCCACCGCCTCCACGGTCGCCGTTGCAAAAGGCTATAGTTTATTAAAAAAAAATTTTAAAAAATAAATAAAGCCTTCTTCTGTCCGCTGCCATTACTGAAAACAACACTTGAAAATACCGTATTGTAACGCGTTATCGGTCGATGAATAAGAGAGGCTTTCTCCTGTTCACCACATCACCCTCGAGGCGATCCTCGTTTACATCCTATCCGATGTCCAAACGAGTAAGGTTATCTTTATGATAAAAAAAAAAACCATACACAGCCCAAACCAAGCACAGTCCGAATCAAGTACAGTTCAAACCAAACCCAGTGAGAAATTATCAAAGCGCGGGTTCAGTATCCGCAGATTCGCATCGAAGCGTTTTCTTGAATGTCATTTTATTACTATCTCTAAATCACAGGTCTTATTATGTTGAATAAACATAAATTCGTGCTTGTTGTATAAGTAAACTGGCTACAATTGTCTACTTTTGAGTTCTTCTATTTCATCTGCGTCTGTGTACTTCAACTCGATTATTCGGAGTCGACCGCCCTTCACACTTCTGGGGTCTTCTTGGACTATAGCTAGGAATGTGTGATCTTAATGGTATGATATAATATGTGATGTACAGAATAAAAGAGAAAACGACATGCATTTGAACTAAGTTACACCGTTCGTCTTGTTTTTTATCACGTCTGGTTTCCGCCGAAGAATGTTATTCAATTTTGGTCAGGAAAAGTACATTCAGTACAAAACTGAGACGCGTAATGATTTTGATGTTTTTTGATATGTACTCGTTTATATGTATTTATTTAAGTATACAAAAATAATTTGTTTAAATAACAAAAAATCAACAAATTTTAAATAACCTTCGGTCATTCATTGGTACGAATGCAGTGACGAAAGCCCCCTAGCGGCGAATAGTTGTGGTTCAAAACCGAAGGGCAAACTTATTTTTTTGCATTTTTTTTTTTAATTTTTCTTAACCGTTTTTGAGAAATGTTAACGGGTACAAGAGTTTGACGTTACGAATCCATGAAAACTATAATGGTTGTTTTCTCGATGTTGTATAAGAATTATAACAGGACAGAGGAATACAGAATAATTAACTTAAGAACAGAAGATGGAAGGCTAGTTACAAAAGGGATAGGAATAGTTCTTCAAAAAAAAAACAATAGGACACAAGGTAAAGGGATATGTGCAATGCAGCGATAGAATAATGTTAGTCAAATTAGACACTAAACCTACAGATACTGTGATAATTCGAGTTTGCTTTCCCACCTCAGAAGAAGAAGACGATGAAGTAGAAAGAATTTATGAAGAACTAAATAAATTAATATCCGGTCCAGTATTCGCAGATTCGCATCAAAGCTTTTTCTTGAATGTGATTTTATTACTATCTCTAAATCACAAGTGTTATTATGTTTAATAAACATAAAATCCTGCTTGTTGTACATGTAAACTGGCTAAATGTCTACAATTGTCTACTTTTGAGTTCTTCTATTTCCTCTGCCTGGGTATTTTAACTTGATTATTCGGAGTCGGCCGCCCTCCACACTTTAATAATTCATCTTGATATCATTTTTTTTAACTTTTCTTCGTCCCTCTTGCCATAGATATTCACCTCTACCAGCTGAGACGTTCAGCTCTATTGCTGAGTGTTGCTGTACTCGGGATTTAAATTAAATGCCACTTTCAGTTTAGCCGGTTCACCATTTTGTCGTTTGTCTGACATTCATCCACAATCCTTATTTTTTCCTCTCGACATTCCTCTCGGAGATCATACCGATTTAATCCTTTTTATAATTTTACATCGACCGAAAAACAAATACTTCAAATACAATTATACAATAATTTTGTCCATTAGAATATGTTTAATTATTTTCGAAGATGTCATTGACTGTGAGCGTATACGAGTGGCGATTTCAAAGTTTTAATACATATTTGCTATTATATTTCTGAATTCGATGGAAACATAATACCCCGTTTGCTTGGCTTTTATAATCCGTTCGGGTTCGACAGTTTCAAGTAGTAACCCAGACCCAGACACTGGTCGTCTCGTAATGGACGAATAATGTAAATCGACTTACAAAACAAACATCATGTTTAACGAATTATTCACATGTAATCCGCTTATGTGCTGTCCGTGGACTCTCCGGCGGACGTTATACCTTATACCTACTTCCGAAACGACACAATCGCCGATGTCACACACACACACACACATATAAAGGCTATAATAACAATAATAATAATAATAATGTATTATTATAAATATTATAATAATACAGTGTCCGACTTGACAGTGCGTTCTGAACTGTTGTTGGATTAAATGGAGAAAAACGACTGTATTTAAAACACAGGTGTTTCGACAATAGATGTAGAGAAATACCACTTGGTGTGGAAATATTTCCAAGTGCACAAACGGCCGTACGTTAATGAAATTAAATATTAAACCGCGACCACCCCTTGCGCCCAAGGCCTATGCCATCGCGACCGTCGTTGAGAAGTATCAAGTGTTTTCAGCCCAACTCGCACTGTAATACGCCCCGAAGGCAGATCCGTGGCCAGTGGAACTCTATTGCCTCCACAAGAGTGGCGCAAGTTTCTTGTCTAGAGTCTGCGGTTGTTTTTTTTAATCCTTATGGATCTCCAAGGGCACCGGTAGCCCCCGAAATGCATAATGCTGCTCACTACACGCCGGTCCGGTTAAACATTTATAAACATGTATTTAATACTACATAGGTGTATCCGACGATGGTTTATTATAGGTATACTGGAGTATAGATATTATTATTATTCACCTGGGGCGCAATAATTGTGTAACGCTACGCCGCGCTAATCTGATCGGACGCGTGCCCGCCGGCTGGTTACATTTTTTTTTTTTTTTTATTGGTTTCGCTTTTTTATATGTATCAGTGCACCGGCCACGGTCTTACGGGCGTTTGCACGTACACACAAGACAGTTGTGTGAAATAAAAGTTGACGTCTAAAAATCCGCATCTCGGACGGCAAAGAGTGTGCATAAAAAGCGGAGTGAAAAATATAAAAAAACTTTACTTTCCAAAAAAGGAGGCAATGTTATCTTTTTTATTATTTTTTTTTTTTTGACATAGTGTTTGAAAACTTAGACCGATGGTATATAAAATAGCCAAAAAAATGTTGTAATCGTAATAAATAAATAAAACCAATACAAATACGGAAAACACAAACAGTAATATAAAGAAATTAAAGAAATTAAAGAAAGTATTGCCAGCATTTCTGGTCCAAATACACATACCATCCCTTAAAACACTCGGTAGACTTATTTTAACCGATCATAATATTATAAGTACCTAATATAATACTTTACATAAATATATTCATTTTTTATTTTTTTATTAGGAAGATAATGTTTCTTAGTACAGACGGCGAAGTTAAATCCTAAAAATAAATTACTGACAACACGTTATGTGTGCGATAAATACAAAATGTTTTATTTTCGATCATTAATCTATATGACAAATTACTCAGATATGACAGTTATTATGAAATTCGCGTTTCTGACACACGTTGGCTGTAAATTTGACTTGCATTAATGCCTTCCGCTTCCAACGCGGTGTAGTCGGTCAATTCGTTTGCATCCGTTAAAACATAAAACACAAATGTCATACACGTGCACTAAAAATACTTCACATTCCACACTGCAAATTAGAAAAAAATTGTAATGTTCTGTAAAACATAAAAATATGTTCGGTCAGGTTGGGTTATACGACTTCTGTTAATTTTTTTATATCGTTGTCAAATTAGTTATAATAAAATATCTATGATTTTGACAGCAACTATTAAAAACAAAACAAATGTTTTCTATTACAGCAAAAGTACATTTTATAATATTTGTTAGTTATTAAATACCTACGATATTTTTTAATAGTATACAAATAATTCATAATTATATTTGATTAAAAAATAAACTATAAAGAACACAAATTAATTAATAATAATTCCTTACTATTTTAATTGTTTTAAAATTATTATAGTTAAGGAAATATTTTTTAAACATTTGTGTAAGTATAACATTTGAAATTTAAATATGACTATTATATGTTTAAGTTCACAACAGGCGTGTCATCGACTTCACAGTTTAATATTAAGGAGGTACAAGAAAAGAGTGAACGTCTACATGATATGACTTCTGTTCAACAGAAGTGCAATTATTATCGAATAAAATAGAAAATAGATAGGAATCGATTAAAATTATACACACTGAAGGGTAAAAAACATACATACCACACCACATACCATATTATATACATACATAATAGATTTTATCATAACGGCGCCTATTGAACGTATTAGGATTGCGAAACTGGAGCATATTATATCAATTCTTCGGGCGGATTGCCAAACCGAGGCGGACCCCGCGGCCACAGAGCAAATAGCAATCTGCAATAATAATAATAATACCAATTCCAATGCCGCCGTTTGGGACCATTAACGACGGAGCAGGTTATTATCAAACACGGGTAGGTATTATGTATAATATTATTATTATTATTATTATGCGACAAGTATACAAATACGGTTCGGACAAATTGATTGTTATCGTTTTGTGCGGTAGGTATATACCATGTTATACCAGGTATATACCTAATCTCATTTGTTCACACACACACACACAGCACACGAGCTTGGTACTTTCGCCCGTCGTCGGACCTAACAGCGTCGGTGTTGCGCAAGTCGGGCGCATAAATCAACGAGCTCGACATTTTTTTATTTTTTTTTATTTCATTCATTTCGTTTGCATTTGTTACATATATTATTGTGGGTAATAATTTATCACCGGACGTTTCTGGAACGTAGTACCAGTAGTGCTGCAGTTAAAATGCATATATAGGTACCTCGAGTACATCCAGATGTGCCGTATCGTTTGTACAAAATGCTTGTGCGCTTTGAGCAACGAAATTCGAGTGGCTTAGGAAGGATTTGTTTTTTTTTTTTTAAGGGATATATATATATAACTGACCATTGAAGGGAGAAATGACCGAACAAAACCGAGAGCTGAAATTCGAATCTCTGCGGCTTCCGATTTGTTGTACACAAAACGACGTGTAGTGTTCCACAAAGTCAGGAGGTATCATTGATTCGTCTGTAAGTGATGGGAATCCGAAAAATCTAGTAACAGATACGTTCAGTTTGTATTTTTCCACACAAACATGTTTTTTTGGCTGAGAGTAAAACAAAAAGATATTTTTGATAAAAGAACTTATGATATAATATTTATTTAAAGAAATAATCGTTGAAAAAACACAATATGTTTAAAGGATCAATATTATTCGTGCTACAAAACGTTCTCTGTATGAAGTCAACATTTTTGGTTTTATGAAATGTTAAGCGTAAATGTAAAATTTCCTTAAAAACAGAGTACAAATTTACAAAAAAAAAATGTTTAATAATAGATTATTTTTTTAGTCAAATCCATCCGGTGTTTTGTTTCCCTATTACTAATATTGCTAAAAAAAATATGACTTTGGTATACCATATAACTCACCAAACTAGACCAAAACTAGAACAGTTATGACTGAGTTGATTATCATACGACGCACAGAAGAGAGGATCGCATTGGGTCATACAAACGAGAAAAAGGATTATAATTTATATCTATTTTTGTTTTGTTACACATAATATTATGTGTTCTAGTTGACCTGATTTTCGTCTTGTATGTGCCATGGAGACATGAACACTGCGCATATATTATATACAAAAGCAAAATTCTTTGTTTCTTGCACGCGGTTTGTGCTTATTTAGTATTACATAAACTTTTTCCTTTTCTTTTTTCTCATACGTAAGTCATACAACGGTAAAGGCGTGAGAAGCAAAATAGCGAGTAATGAAAACAAAACAAACAAAAACGTGGATCGCGTTTAGGACACAAAAAGTCAAATCTACATAAACCGTCAGGACAATATTATAATATATTGTTATTGTGATTGTGCAATCATATTATTATATTATGTACAATACGTAATCGGCGTGAACCAGATAAGGTGCTTAAAAAATAATTTTCATAGATCTTCTACAATTTCCAGAGAGATTTCATTCGATTCCCGTAGGTAACAAGTAGCATCAGCAACGGCAACCAGATAGGCGTTTCAAGTTATTTATAATAATATGGCGTGTGGGGCCGTCCGACCAATTAGCTATAGTATTTGGAGAGAGTAAAAAAAAGTCAACTATAATATTTTATGTACTAAACACTAGATTGTAATAATTTAGGTCCGACAACTATAGTCGTCTATAATATGTATTATTTAAACATAATAAACAATAATAAAGGGACGACGATTAATATTTAAATGGCGCGCCTACGCGGCCGAAGAGGCGTTTGTCTAAACAGCGTTTTTAGTTTTACTGGGAAAAAAATCTAATAGGAAAAAAATAAAAACAAACAAATATTTTGACTCGGTCGTTATGTCGAAACATGTTTGAATGTTCCTATTTGATTTAGAGCTCTGGAAACGTGTCCTGCTGGCGAGTGTCTCGTGCGTGCCCTTGTGTATCTATATAATACTAGATATAATATAATATGTCGTCTTCCTACATGATCCTACAACTGGTGACCGTTTGAAATAAGACCATTCCGGTTAATTTGGTTCTATAAAAATGTACACAATCAACGTTGAACGCGGCCCCAAATAAATAACGGAATTTTCGAGTAGGAATCAGAATTAATAGTGTAATTCTGACTATCGTTCACGGAGGACCTAGTCCTCGCCAAAGATACCGTTGACGGTAGAGCTTTGCCAAGATAATAAAATAATATGATTGGACGCATTGTATTTTGGAATCCGTTCGATCAGATGAAAACACAATCGCCGAATACCAAGTAAATAGTTTAGGAACGACAACGGCAAAACGCTAGGTCATCCAATTTCAAAAGATAACGCAAACCAATCAGCATAACTTAGATAAAGACAATATCAAAAGCACTTTGAGCAGTGCAAGTTCTAGATACAGTATACGTTGGTTATATAAGTCTAATCGAGAGGCAATTAACTGAGAAATATAAAGAGGGAGAAAACTTAGAACCAAATGGTTTTTATAGACTTGGAAAGAGCGTACTACTTGATGCCAAGACGGTATTGGAAAAGAAATAAGTCTCCGAGAGTTTAATGAGAATCAAACAAATGACTTATGCTAGTTTCGAATAAATAACCCATCAGGAAATTTCAAATGATAACCGGAAGTACCCATTGAGATCTTTGATCGGTCTACAACTACCTATAGACTTTTCAGCGGTGTCAATCAAAATACTTAGTCTAATTATTTAAGTAATAAAAGGAAAGGAATTGGTAATAAAAAAAGTTGAACAAATTTAGTATTTGAAATCAATAAAATAAATAAATTAAAAACAATTAAGGGCATTCCTTGCAATACCATAATTACAACTCACCACAAACATTATAGCTGTATGCAATATGAGATTTCATAACTATTTACATTATATACTTGCAATCTGTGTCTTGAGGCTATTCCAATATCTATATATTGTATTATTATATAGGTCGCTTACACTAGACCGTCGACCAGACTAGCCACCTCTGGCTAATATGCAATACATCTTGATTACTAAAAGTTTTTTTTTGTCAACATTTTGACAAAATTTACTACTTTATAACTACAAATGCGATTTCCCAGATATATCCGCACAATAAAGTCCTCTCGTCGGTCCTTTATGGATAATCATAATATCGTGCCATGACGTCACTGTATATACTTATATATATATATATATATATATATATATATATCATAAACATATAAGAAGAAGACTAAGGGACATCAGGCACGTTTTTATGATTCACAAAGTTTTTTTTTTGAATGAGCATACCACTGTTCTGTAAGTACATACCTGTGGAAAAAAAAAGATTATAAATTTCGGTCACAATGTCATTATATTAGTACATACAAAATATTATATACAACACATTAAAGACTGTCGTCGGCATATTCGAATAGAACACTTTGGGCGAGCTAGAGAGAGTGGGTGGGGTGGGGGAGACGCAGGCCATTGTGGCAAATGTGTTTTGTGCATTTCGTGTGTGTATGTACACACAATGAACGGCGGACGACATGAAAAGGGATGTTTGAAACCGCGGTTACCACTGTCAAAGACCTCCCGAACGAACACGGTGTCGTTCATCGCTAAAAAAAAATACCCGCATACACACGGTACACGTATTGTCCTTGTAATTTGAATCACCCCAATAAAATATTTATGATCGAGCATGTCTTATAGGACCTAACGTTGCCGCTCTTGTTCTTGCCAACTCCGCCGCCGACACCTCTCGGACGGCATTCTATTTTATTACATATTATTATAATACTCGAGAAAGGCACACACAGCACATGTCACGTGGGAAAATATAACTCGTAGGTTTATTATTGTTTATGGTTCCGGACCCGGAGAAGTTAACTGAAGATTTGCGGTGCCCGCACAGGTCATATTATACTCGTACTTACTCGATGTCCTCCAATTTTAGTGTAGAAAACACGCGTTCATATAGTTTGATTTAAACGGCTAAAGTAAATCAAACTTTTTTTTTTCACAAATATATTATATTAATTTTAATATGAAAATTGCGAAATGAGTACCTCGAAGATCAAGTGATCAAATATAATTTTCTATTATAAAAAAACAAAAATAATTAAGTACTTAAAAGCTCTATTATAAAAAAATATATTTCGCCTCTAATAGTCGCAGGGTGCACAGGAAGATCTAGGCCCTTCAAAACGTTTCAAAGTCTCATTAAAAAAAAAACCTTTTTGACTATAGCAGGTTAACCGTTGCTGACCAATTATGGCTGAGGATTTTTTTTTAATGTTCTGAGGTTCTTTAGCTTTAGTTCTTAATTTGCTTAAAACTTATGTACATTCACAAAACTTTATAAATTTAGAAAAAAAAATTATTTCAATACTCAATTGTTTGTTTTCGTAAAAAATAAACAGTAATTGCAATAACCAGTTGTGTAATCAAACGACCAAAGACCATTAATCAATCATAATTTAACAAATTATAAATGCATTTATCTCTTTTATTTCATCACTCGTTGTCTTATAATGTCACATGTATAACTATTGAGTACATTAAACTAAACATATTTGAATAAATCTGAAGTGTATAGATTTGCGAAATGACTTAATTTTAAAAATTACACCACAGTTGAATCCGGTAGTTTGATAAACCTTATAAGTAACGCAGGTGTGTTTTTATATTAGCGGGTTTCAAGATTTGCGGATAATATAAAATAGCCATTGAATTTAAAAACCGAGAATTAGTGAAAATTTGTGTTTTGCTTGAGTGCTATTGGTTTTACAACCATGATTTTGAAAAAATCGATTCGACGTTCACATTAATTTGTATTAAAAGATTAGCAACTCGACGACGCATAAAAAATAATAAATATATTAGAAAATTATATTCTTAATCTGGTTACACCCAACGGTAGTTATGTATCTATAGAACAGTGACGGTGATTATTGTGTAGTTAACTGACACTCTTGTCGAGTAATCAATATCGCAATAGGGGCTTTCACTTTATCATGCAATCGTGATTGGACTGTCATGTAAATACAAATTACTACATATCATCGCGTGTCATCAGCATTGTTTGTGTAGAAAATTCTTATCGAATAACGCACATTTTACCTCTTCTATAACAATCGCGAAGAGAAAATCGTCCACCCAATAACCTACGATACGTTTTACTAAACGATTTATAATTAAAAGAAAAAAAAAATTGTATTTTCTGTAATTTTCCAGACAAAAGAGAACCCAATCAATGTTGCAAGGACAGAATTAGAAGATGCGGTTTAATGGCCGAGGTTAGGTTAGGTATTGAGAAAAAGACTGACAAAAATACATTTCATTGCACTCTTTTTGTAGTCATAAGTATATGTATTTACTTTAATATTTTATGAACCTTTTCAAAAATCAAAAACTATTTATAAATGATAATAATTAGATCGTCTTTTTGCTGGTTTTACTGGTGTTGCCGGCTTTTCTCGTCTCATAGTACCCCCCCTGATTTTTTCTCTCGTTAAACATAAGCTCTAGATATTCTGTTTTAGACTTACTTATTCTCAAGCCATGCATGTAATGACTAGGGAAAATGCTAACTTCACACTTGTTTCCATTTATAGAGTTATAATAAAGGAAAACAGTTGTGATAGTTTTCGGGCACACATAAATCATAATAAAGATTAAAAGAGAAATCCTATAAGGGACAAAGACGGTAAACGTCGACTTAGAAACGACTCCCAAGGGCGCGGTGTAATCTTACCGAGTTAACGCTAAAATAATCTCATTAACACAAAAGGCAAAAAGCCCTTCCGCCACGGATATTGGAGAATAATTAACAGGACCTTCGACGTTTAATGTTTTTGCTACGCCAATCTCTGCTATATATTATCGGAGATTATACTTTAAACTTTGGTTCTCTTTAGACCCTATGCCTTGTTGCGGGTGGCGCAAAATAACCAAAAACTCTCAAGGGCGTTATCGAAAGACATTTAAAGAAACATTTTGTGTAACTAGAAACGTTATCAGCAACGCTCCATTGTATAATGTATATATATTAAGATGACAGTATTTTATAAACTATTTAACCGTACTATACTTTTAGTTTCCAAAAACCTATTCGCCCGGAAATTTCCATATAGATTTGACCGGATTTGAAATTGTAGCATTCGAGTGTCTCTCTCTTTTTTCTTATTTGGTTTTAATGGAAGTATAAAAGAACGCTTTTAACTAAAATATGATAACGAGAAACTATTGATCCACATAAAATAAGGTTATCAGATTTCAGAGTCCGCTATTGGCACAGATAAAATGGTCAAGGCATTTTTGAAACTTTAAAAATATTGTAACATTTCTTTGCT
Source organism: Adelges cooleyi (assembly GCF_023614345.1). NCBI lineage: Eukaryota > Metazoa > Arthropoda > Insecta > Hemiptera > Adelgidae > Adelges > Adelges cooleyi. The sequence continues at coordinate 17,126,304 of NW_026095893.1, forward strand.
ATATTGAATAGGTGTTTATGTGATATGTGTATCACAAAAAAAAAATGATATAATTAAAAAAGGATGTTACCTACTTCTTTCGGGTAATATAACATTAATTTAATAATACCTAATAGTATTGTATTGTGTCAAACTGTATCAAACTGCGAAAAAAATTGAAATATTTCTGATTTTGTTTTTTGTAAATCAAACATTTAAAAACCAATAAATGTTACAAAATGTACTGATTATAATTTAAGTTGTGACAATTCATTAAAAAAGTAATATTATCACTTTAAAAAAAACAATGGAAATTTATAAACCAAATATAGATAAGTAAGCTTTCACCAGCAGGATTATTCATCACTACAGGTGCTTTTATAGTTAAGCTCTACTCTCAAGTACACGGTAAACTATTTATTTTGACTATAATTTATATGTTTTTACACAGGTGTAAATGTTTTTATAGTCAAAGAATAGTTATGATCCGTGTGAATCGGTCCGGATAATAATTAATAGTATTTCCATCCGGACCAGTCACGATTTTGAGCCAACAGAATATCACAACTATTTACAAGTTCATTTTTATTTAGCTTCATCATGGCCCATGTCTTGTAGTTTAATTATTTACACGGTTCTAAGCAATTATTTTTATTATTATTAGCCCATTAAAAATAAACATATTAGAGTTAAAATTAAATTTCCTTACATCGATATGAATGGGAACCGATACCAAACGACGTTAATAATTGTTCGTAAACGTCCTTTGATAAAAACAATTTCGTTTGTCAGTTAATTATCAACTGGTAGCGTTAATTAAATTTATTATACTAAGGCCGAAAAACGGTTAAAAAATAAATCTATAAATAAATTGTAAAATAGTGTAAGTACAGTTTTTATTGAATAACTGGACCTATTAATCAACCACTGTTTATACCGACCACTATTATAATAAGTATTTTAAAACCAACATAATATAACAAGAATATTTACTTCATAAAAACTATTACGATGATATTATTATTATTATTTGTTCTTGTTTCGAGATGCCCATTCATTAGCCGACGTCCGACGGAAGGGGCCAGCAGAAACTAAGGTAAGTCGGTTAAAGGTTTTAAGTATGTTTTTTTTATTTTATTTTTTTTAATTACACGGAGGCGGCCCGGCGGCCACACGTTATATTGTTTCTCGTGATCAGAGATGAAATAATGAGGGAACGCGCGCTTATTACCATAAGAAGTCGGAAGTTAATGTGTGTGCATGTGTACATATAAAAATGTATATAATATGTATAATAGTATTAATAATGCGGGATCGTATGCACAGCCGATTACCTATTAAACGACACGGGCGGCAATAAATAAGCCCCGTGTTAGTAACGGTGGACGGTGACGGCCAGCACAAAAATTGCTAAGCTAACCGTGAGTGATTATTATTACTGTTTTTATATGTAAAATCATTACCATACATATCCTATACATATTAATACCAGAAAATTAAATGAAAATATTAAGTATACACGTCATAATGAAAATGTACGTTTAAAACTCCAGTCTAGCAAAAATCAGATTCATGTTCGTACATGATCGAATTGGTATACAGTGATTAAAACTACCACTGGTTAACCTGAGCATTTGTTGTGAATCATAGTTTGATAGTCATAGTTTTAAAAAGCCTTACTTACAGTACAATATCTGAATTAACCATGAAAAGACGTAACTAGAGCACAAATCTTAATTATTGTTCTTATCATAACAATAACGGCATAAATTAACTTTTCGTGAAGATTATTATAATATGATATTTATTTTTAATACGGGTTAAAGACATAAGTTTTAAAATTTGATGAAGGTATAAGATTTGTTCAATGTGCTTGTACGTATATGATATAGCTTGAGAGCAAAACCAACCACTATTAAAAAAAAAAATTTATCCTGGCATCTACCGAGATAACTACAGAGTTAAGTAAATTTAAGACTACCTGTGGTACAATATATATACATAAACAGTTACATAAAACATATGTGAATAGCGAAACAAAGGAAAGAATGGAAGGTAGATGGCGAACGGAGATAAAAAAATAAAATGACGACGGTGAAGAGTAGAGTGGAAAAACTAATAATATAAAATGTAAATGAAATTAAGTTTAAACAAATGGTGTATCAACAAGTGGTATTTTCGGATTTGCATGTTACCGATAAGTATCCGAAAATGCGTTTATCTGATGTCGTAATGATTTTTTTTTTATGATTACTAAAAAGCATACAGTGCCTACACGAGTAACACAATACCGTTGCATGATTATGTTGTGCTTATTGTACGAGTGAGAAGTCAAAGACGTCGATTTAATCAGATTGGCCAACCAAAACAATATTTACTGGCTAATTTAAAAAAATAAAACTTGACTTAAATATACTTGACCGATTTAGTTACCAGTATTTTTCTGGCAGATGTTATATGATGCATTGCACAGATAAGTTATAATTTATATTCCATAAAAAAAAATGCTTTGGCCCTGCTTTCCACGTGGGGAGGTATGGTCGATTCTTGGATATTGGCTGTGGACTGACTTTTGAACGTCCATCGTCGGCCGATACACGATTTATGGCGCTTTTCATCGGCAAAGATTTACGGTGTTCTTCGTCCGACCTGGCCAATTATAATATATATATATTAGCTGATAATATATATCTAGATGCTGCCTTCGTACCGGCTATCTTGTCGGCTTATCCGCGATAATCTGAACACCTTAAGTGTCGTCGCAGTGGTAGGCCAGCAAGTACTCGGACTGAAAATGACGGACGGGTCAGGTTAGGTTAGGTTAGGTTCGGCGCTAAAAGGTTCCAATGAAACAAATGAACGGCACACAATAGATAATGTGAATGTCGAATGTGTTTTGGCTTAACGCTGTATACAACGAAAAAAAAAACAGGGACGATTTTGGCGAAAGACAAGACGTGCAAAATTCAGGTGAATCCGGAGTAAGGCAAAAAAATAAAATAAATAAACAACCGTAGTACTTATCCAGCGTACAAAACCTGCGGGGGTCAACACCAAAAAGACAAATCGATCGGAGTGTTGGGGTGAAAAAAACTACTGTCGAGATTTATGACCATCGGCCGCTAATGACATTTTGTTAGTTCTGCGAATTTTTTTTTCTCTTTTACAACAATTGATGTATAATATTTGAAGACGTTTGCAGTTTAAATATAATTATTAAACACACACATGCCGCATAAGAAGAAATTGTAGATTGCAAAGGCCTGCTGTAAGTCAATATCTAGTCATGTTATGCCCTAGTCATAGTTAACATGTTTTATTTTATTTTTATATACAGGGTGATTCTTTTATCATGAACCAGTCAATATCTCACTGGGTTTAATTAAAAATTAAATTTTTTTTCTTCATATAGTTTTTATACAATGTGATCTCAATTTTTCACAATTTTTTTTTCGTTTTTACCCCCTCCCAAATTAGATATTTTGATAGCAACTTTTGAAACTTAAATGGTAACGTATATATTTTATTACCTTTTTAAATAGAGAATAATGAACTACAAATTTTGATTGGTCGATAACCAGTTTCGGATAACTATTTTTGAAGTTGTAAGAGTTTAAAAGTTAGGATGGGAGGAGAAGTGGAGTGTATTTTTTTTTATCTGCGCGCATTTCCCAACCGCACTTCCTCACCAATATTTTAAACATAATTTCCTCTTAGATTAGGCCCAGATTTATGCGTGTGTAAGTGAGGGGTAGTTGGGTTGGTTTGGTTAGATATATGTGATAAATAAAATAAAAAGTTGAATTAAAATACAAGCGTTTGAGTACATTTTTTTAAACCGCCTTCTAAATTATATTAATACATTTTTTAATCATAAGGTTATTTAAGGTTATTTTCTGCGGACGTGGAAGATTATAATATTTCAATTGTTTTAGAACTTTTTGAGTGTGCACACAGTACTGACCGACTATCGAGCGAGGTGTAGGATTAAAAAAGTTGAATGACGTTTAAAAAAAATGGGAATGAATGAAAATCGGAATTAAAACTAGAATATATCTACCCAACAAGTTTTTTGTCATACGCAGGGTTTAATAATGTCTTAAGGAGGGTAGGGGATGATTGGAATACCGATCTCGTTCGGGGTTACAGTGTTTTTTGCTCAAGGTATTCCACTGTGGGTTCTGCCATAAATAACCGACCGATACCCGATGACGGTCAGCCGAAAGGAATTCTCGCTATTTCTTTATCATTATTACTATTATTATTATAATTTTCTCGGCCGTTTGTTTCGCCGAGCTTATATTATATTACTATTATATCAGCAGCTCCGGTACGAACCGTCGAGGTGTGCAACCGGCCCAGAGGAAAAAGCAACGGGGATTAGATGCTGTGGAAAACAAATACACACGTAAGCGAGTAACCCGATAACTGTGGCCGACTACAATACAATTGTAAATCTCTCGGGTGATAAATGAACCCCTCTCTGTCGACCGATAATAATACATGACCTCATCCGACCAACGGAGTGAGATATGAGGAGTAGAAGAAAGTGGTTACCGTGGTCCATGGGTAGTGTGCGTTTCGAAAAAGCTCCGGAATTCGAAGACGAGGATTACTTTTAAACGGCCTCAATGACTGATGCGACTTGGGGTTCCGTTGTGAGACGAGACGGTCAGAAACCGGAGACGAACCCTTATCCGACACCGTTATAAGAACGGAGTTGAGAAGGTGACATGAGGTTAGCATAGTTCGCTTTACAGTAAAAGATAAAAAAAAAGATATCAAAAAACCATTAATTTACTTTTGTCGTACTAAAAACGATTGCGCTAAGAATGTAAGACATTGCCCTTTTCTGACAGTTAGTTGAGCAGAAAAGTAACAACTTAATATAAATTTCAACATAATCGATTATTGGTTAAAAAAAAAATTTAGGGAAAGCAGGAAAAAATAAAGGGTTGAATGGATTTAGATCATGTCAATGCAAACATAATTTTTTTGAAGAAATTTCAATATAAACATTGCTATTTTAATAGTTTTAACAAATGTTTGCATACAATTTTTGGTAATATTTTACGAATTAAAGTTGTAACAAGTTTTATTTAGTAAAGGAGATTTTGTTAAAACTTTTTTGTTTAGACATTTTAGGAAAAATTTAAGTCGTATTCATTGTTATAAAAAAAAAATCAGGTTATCAAGTTATAGCTGATTTCTGAAGACTAGTCTAAAAACTAAAGTGACTTGCTAGTTTCAGCTAATTAAAGATGCGAGTTCATTTGAGATTTTCAAACAAATTATGATAGAAGCCTATAAGCGTTAAAAAATATATATATTTTTTTTAATTAAAAATAACAAATTTTCAATATTAAAAGAACAATTTTTTTACTCCGCAAAATGGTTTTCCAAAAAAAAACAATATTTTTACTGAATTCAAATAAGCCCGCATAAATGTTGTAATACTTTTTGGACTAAAAACAATTTTTAATTTAAATAAAACCACTTGCATTACTTTTCATTTAAATTACTTAATCAGTCTCGCTATACTTTTTATTATGCTCATAATATTATAACGAAACTAATTATTATTATGGGTAAGTATAGGCTAAAGATCAAGAGTCGCACTCTTGTGCCCACACACGGCTGGCATTACGCAAGTGCGCACTGACATAATGTAATATTATATGTATTAATGAATGAATCGATTGCCATTTGGCGTTTCACTGCATTAGCCACACACTGCACACACACATACATTCGTCATAGAAGACACCGGTGCGGTAATGAGAACAACGGCTAATTTTAATGAGCCCCAGCCTCGCCGTAAAAGACATACGTCTACCCAATAATAAAAATAAAACACAATAAATTGCACTATCATCCACTCGGTCAGCCCTGGCCGGTCGATAAAAAAAATATCTATTAATGCTAGTGCGCAACAATAACAAGTGACAACAGTAATAATAATAATGTGTATAACAGTAGTGACTTTAAGAAAATCCATTTGGTCAACCGCCGTCAAAAGGCACGTGCACGTATTGTCAAAAATAATAAAAAATAAAAAACAACAAAAAATATAAATTCAAAATATAATACATATTATAATTTTTTCTTTTGTCGATTCCAACGACCGATGGGACGGCAAATCGATTGCCGACCGTACCTCTAATTGGATGGTTTTTATGGCGTTTTCATTATGGCTGCCGATTGTACATTATTATTGCCAACAATAAAGCTGCGCCGTTAATAATATATTATTATATACTTGCGGCGACAAAAGGGCGACGAGAGAGGGAAATCACGAAAACCCATAACAGTCCCGAAGGGGAGTCGTAAACTTGAGAATTCCAATTGGCAAAATCGCCACGTTTTCGTCTTTTACTAATGTACATATTATACGAAACAAGCGGTAATGATATTATATCTAACTCGGGTCTGTATTAAGGCGCAAAACGGTTATGGGCTACATAGCTTATACAGAAACGAAGCTATAAGAAGGTATATGGGGCTCGGTAACCAAACTTTTATTGACACATACTAAAACCAATTAAAGGAATCGCAGTACCCATTAAAAATACCAAATTATAGGCGTGGTTGTAAAGAAGCTACAGAAATATGTACAATTCATGATTGTATGTATGATAGAGACCAGATTGTGACCGGACATAATGATGCCAGTAATGGGACCACAACAAGATATTTGTAATTTATACTATTTTTTTTCTTCAGATTTAATACAGCTAATGGAGACCGGATAATAAAAAACGCTTTATTTCAATGAATAATTGACAAATTTTAAGACTTCCAACTAAATTGTGTTATCTATATAACTCTGACCTGGAGGAAATTTTAACAAATTTCCTACAATTTTGTTTCGTATTTCCAGAGTAAATTATACAAATTGTTTTTTGAAATTCATAAATATGCATAGCCAACAATTCTTTCTTGCATAACATACAACATGGCCGCGCAATACTCGTTACTACAATGATTCGCTGTGTGAGTTTCAAAATTAAATTTTATCTATCCCTTATTAAATAATAATTAAATCGTTATCCGTCGTTTACTTTTATTTATGTATTATTTTTTTACCACGATTTTAATTCGACCGTACTTTTACACATACACACTCATCATAATATAAATAAATTTAAATTAGTCTAAAAATATGAATAATTAACCGAGTAAATTATGTAATAATATTATTATTTATGAACAAAAGACATCGTTATAATTGAGTAACAAAACATAATGGAAAACGGAAATAATTTTATAAGCTCATGTATCCATGACGAACCGGCTACCGATTGTGTAAGATATAAATACACCGAGTACATGGGATTGGTCAAAGCCGTTTCGACAATACAAGACAGTTGGTTCACTTTGGTGAAAAATCATACTTGCTGCTCCGTATAATGACTGTATTACCGTGACTCATAAAGGACGTTCGGCCCCTCTCTCTGGTCGAGTTTGATAAATATTATTTCAGACAGTGTTTATAAACCCATTCAGATCGTTTTACGCAACAAAAGAGTCCTTTCAAAAACAAGCAGCACCGTTATTATGTATATAGTTTAGTTATTTAAATATAACAAAAAAAATGCAGCCCTCTCTTATCCAAAATCCTGTTTTTTGTTCGGATATTAGCCTTTACATTATCTATTGTAAAGAATAATACACTTATCAATTTTGGCTAATCAATATTAAATACAATACATGTACAGTTTACTTGTATCCTTATTGAGAAGTAAATAATGATAATAATAATGATAATAATAATAATAATAAAGGTTCAAGTTAAAACCATAAAATGAAACCCGTTAAAAACTGTACGGGCGATTATTATAAATAATGATCGAAGTTTCGTGCACTTTAAATTTTGTAAATTATACTTAATACTAGTTTTTTTTTTTGATGATGTGCACACTAAAAAATGTTGCAGATTTCCGGTATTCCTGTGACTCAAAAACCATTTTTTCTTTTAAATGACATTATCGATAACTGTCGAACACATGTATATAAATCTAGGTAAATCCATCGAGGCACTATATCTTTGTCACAGCTAGTGCAACGACTTAGAACATAATACAAGCATGTAAATTAAAACTACCTATAAAGTGTGTAGAAAATGCCTCTAAAAAAAAAAAAAAGAACTTTGTAAAAGTAAACTAACGCTAAATTAAACAAATTGAGATTGAATCTGACCTAAATAGGTTTTGAAAGGTCCAAGGCAAAATAAAACCCTCTAACGTCACTAGTTGTTTTAGGAAGAAAATTAACAACAGAAAATTATTACTTTGATTCTAAACAAAACTTTATAACAAGATACGGATTACGGATTTAATCCACTGTAGCGCAACTTTTAAATTTTAATTTTAAACTTTCATTAATAGACGTCTAAGGGTTTTAAAAATAGAAGTTATTTCGACTTGAAATCCAATCCAGAATTATATAACACTGCGACTGAGGTTAACCGATGAATTTCTATGAACTACTATAATATGTTCATTGTTCGAGATGCCAACAAAGTTTTGATAGTGTAATTAAACCGTTCGTACGCCATATCTTCTAAATACCATCGAAGTCAAAAGCAATTCATTTACTCCAAGTTTATGATATTCTTAAGGGATACTAACGAAACCCCAAAGTCAGGACAAAAGTTTCGACGGGTCATTTAATTGCTGTGCCATTTATCATCGAGTCGACGAGGACAAAGAAAACCGAGCCCATGTACAAGCTAGGGATAATTGACTTTATCAACAAAAAAAAAAACTCCAGTTAAGCGTTTCGTCAAAATGTAGAGGATGATTAGGGACAAACTTGCTTTGTCTTCGAAACTGATGCAAAACGGATTGAAAGTACCTACAGACAAATTATTATTCGTATCGACCATCATCATTACGTCCCTTGGGAATTTTGTCAGTGCGCGTTTTCCAATTACTTTTGTACTTGCCTAATGGTAATAGCACCTAGAGTACATAGCATACATGAATTATGCATTAGTACGGGGTGGCTGCAGGAGTGTAGCTATTTTCTCTGCGGAATTGAAGAGGCCGACGCCGCCGGTTGATTAAATCATTGCATCTGCAAGGGATGGTCTTCCACTACACGACGCTATATGCTTACTCTGACAAGACTCACACCCTTTGTAATCCGAACCCCTTAATGAAACAGAACCGCGTTTGTGCGGACCTTTGCAGGTCGTTAGACATTGCGTCGCTTCTCGAGTCGTGCACTACAAGCTCTTTAAGGTCAATCAATAATTTTTCTAAACAGTTGACCTTCATCGATTAAACACCGCACAGTAGGACGGCTTTTGTAAAGATAGGGTTTTTAGGATCCTAATTTTTCTAGGAAAATTTAGCAGACTATATTTTTGTATAAGAAAAGATTTTCAAGAATTTTTGCTTGTCTCTTTGGAACTTTTATCGATTCTCGAAAGTGATTATTTATTATCACTTTCCAATGTACGCCACGACCTTACTTTTCTGGCTTATTTCCCATTATATACTATCAATATATACAACAAATACATACATATATATTATATTATATTGCGTAACACGAACTCGTGCGCTTGTATGCGTTTGAAAAAAAAAATAACTAGATTTTCTATTTATCGATAACCGAACACATGTACTGAACACCAGACGGCTCCTCTAAGAGCTAAGCTAACAGCTCAGACAAGTCTAATACAATAAAATTAATTTAGTCATTTCGAACCAATTATGGGTTTTATTTTAGACTTACACAGATCATTGGCAATCTTTTATCTTAAATCATAATTTTACACTGAATACCCGAAAGGTGGTTTAGGGTCCAGAGGATGGCACCACGTATAAGACATAAATTTCAAGCGACTAATTAAGGCACGACAACAACAAAATGCGCACAGGTAGCAAATTCTCAGAAGAAGGTGATAAAACAGAAGCGTTTTTCGGACTCGGTTAGGGGTGTCGCCGCGTTAAAACAGATTACCTAAAAGCAAGATATTAAGCAGCTGTTAAGATCCTACGGCTTGATGTGAATGTATACAAAGACTGAATTGCATTGTATAATTGATTCGTTTCATATATTTTAATATAAACCGTACAAAACAAAAACAGAAATAACGACGGGAGGCATCAGCTTGGGCAATTCTTCGGGTCAGAGTATGAAACGATATTGTAACGGTATTGTGCAAATACAATAATTATATTATAATTTATTATTATTGAATATCATTGTTTTTTTTTCCAAAAGATGTTAACCATACGGCACAGTACAGAAAACAATACCAGAACAAACAAACGCCAAACATCGAATAACAACAATCACACATCATAGGTGCGATAATATTAAATTATGTAGGTAGAATAATGGTCTTATAACGTTTTGTTATTGTCATGATTATATTATACTTACAATCGGTGCTTCGTCCAATATTGATGTTTGTCATTTAAACGCTATTGTTTAAAAAAAACGATTTTTAATACAGTCTTAAGAAATGTATGCTAAAGAATTTTGTATGTGGAGATATTATACGAAATAATATTTTTGTTAAGATATAATATAGTTAAATCTTATTGAACGATTATAATACCTAATGTTTTTTGGCCGAAACACAATGCAAAAATATTATAACTATCATAAAATATTATAACTTCTATGAAATATCAAACCTTTGAAAAAAATTTATACTATTACCGCTAAAATCTGGACATTTTTCGTTTAAAAAACAAATAATAATAATTTCAAATCCATTTAAAATGTTTTTTCAAATTAAAAGTTATTTCCATTGTTATTAAAATAAATAATGTACAAATCTAATATACATGTAAAAAATAAAATAATATGAATTTTAAGCATTAACTATTAAGATGGAATTTGCTTGGATAGAAAATGTTTGTTTTATGTTGTAGTTGACTTAAAGTTTTACAAGTAAATAGTATTTTTGTCTGATTTTATTATGAAAGTCAAAACCCAAATATTTTAATAATAAATTTAACATAATCAAGATTTTATTCAGAACTCCTTACCCAAAACCTAATTATATTGAATAGAAAACACGTACGGTTTATCAAACGCCTCATTAGTTCCTATTAAACGACAAGTGTACCAAACATTATTACACGTTATTGTTTAGCGTTGTTTTTTTTAACAAAGCTTGTTCTACTTGTTCATTTTTTCGATAAAACTAAAAAAAATACTAAAAATAATATGATTAACCGAACCGGTCCATAATGAGTATTATTATTTACACAAAGCTTCTATGTCTTTTTTTTATAGTTTAACATCATATTGTTAAACCGATAACTAAAGTACGGACAATACAATATCGACCTAAATCTTCTTCTTTTTTTTTTAATACCTATTATATAACACAGTAGAACGATTTGTGTGAAATCCACACGGTAGCGATTCGCCGAAGACACTAAACACGCGCACGTGCTTAAGTGTGTGCCTACGATACACGCCGGGCTTAGCATTAGCCATTGTAGATCAGTGAACGGTTAGATCGTCGGCTAGATCTTTTCACAAAATTAGAATAAAATATTATAAAAGATTATATTAAACTTCACGGTTACTGTAATACCTTTTTTTTTTTTTTAATCCATTACAAATCGCGGGGACATAGTTGCCAACGAATTTACTGCAACGTAAGTACGAACCGTGGCGGATACAATATAAAATAACACGACATTAATATTATATAGATAATGTTATTAAAACTATAATAATATACCTATAACTGTTGAACGACAATCGTCACGTTGCCCCGAGCCGGTACGCCCCACTGGGGGGGACAAATCGTGTTGACGACTGTTTCCATCGAGCACAAGACATAAGGGCAACAACGGTTTCCTGTCTGGTGTCCGTTACGGGTATTCAAATTTCAGAAGTTTTTATTTTAGGACGCCGGTTAGGTTTTGGATACGGTTAATAAACTCATAAAACGGCAGGGTATATACATACACATTGTATAATGATGATTTTCCTGCCAAAAGATATGGTAGGGTGGGTGAGTACTTACAGGGTAACCTGTGACAAGTCAGAATATCCGATGGCGTTTGGACAAAATTTGGTTTACCTTAATGTTATTTTACAATAATATAGATACTTACCTTTCTCGATAATATATTTCTAGAGCCCTAACAACTTGTGCGACGTAAATGATAGGTAACGTATGTGTTTTACTAACTTAGTAAATAGAGGATAACCTACTGCAAATGTTAACTGATAAATTTTTGAAAAAATATAAACATAATTTTTATAAATATAAAAATATAAATAAAATTTCAGGAACAACACATTTTGTTTGATAAATGACATTAAAAGTTTTTTTTTTTTTTTTATAATTATGTAATAGTGTATCATAGTTTTAACAAATTCTCGATACTCGTTGCATGTAATTTATTATGTTCCAAACGTTTGGTCATAGATTATACATTTTAGAATATTCCAAGTGGCCATGTTCATGACTTGAGACCTTTTTCGCTTTCTAAATTGGGTACAATAAAAAAAACATCAAGTTACTACTGAATGGTTTACGAACCGTAAAATATGTATGCGATGCGCCAATATTAAAACCGAATATATAAGGGGGTGGCCGGCCTGGATATTATTATTACTATATAAACTAAATAATATTTTTAATTCACAAGACCTTGATCTCAACCCCTCCCCGTTTATCCGGTCGGTTTAGCATAGAATTTTTGTAATTAGGCGCGTATTACACATCGGTTACCGCCACCGTCGGCCATGCTACGGGCTACAGGGGATAACCCTATCCCTCCCCAACTAAACGGTACGCCCCGTGGCCATTGAGCGGCATGTTATTACTGGAAAACTACTGGTAATTCGATTTTTGGAACCTTGCAAAAAAAAAGTCCGTCGGCAGTTGGGGACTTGTGTAATCATATATACCCACTCACACTCCTCCCCGCGAGGGCCCAAGTTGGTCGACCGAAAGTGAATTTAGTCGAAAAATATAAAATATTAATATCAAAACGCTTCACCCGGCATATGGACCCCCAGAGCATGATGCACTACCGTCGGACGAGACGGTTCGGGATGCATTTCCCCTTTGTAAAATATATAATAATATTCACCAAACCGTAAAAGGTTTTCCTCCGTATAAAACCACTTAATTTTTAACGGCCGTCGAAAGCAACATTGGATTTTCATGGTTAATATACCGGGGCAGTGTTTTTGACTGCATACTGTAACCATTAATAATTAATAATGCCGCCCGGACAACTCAACAGCAACGGCGTTATAATAAAAACATAATATTATTGATGGATTATTTTTTTATGATCTTTGCAAACGACAAACAAAACCATTAATTAGTACCTACTGGTAAACTGTTCAACTGAATTCAAGTTCGGTTAAACGTACTTACCATTGGAATTAAACGATTAGTAGTAGTCAATGTTTGCGACAAAACAGAGTCAGTAGTTTATTTGTAGCTGAATTTACAGATTATTTTAGGTTGGTGAAGTTTATGGGATGGGAATGAACATTAATAAAATACTATTAGCTACACAATGTACCTGATATCATCATGCTATTATTTTAGATAATCGATTCTTCTGGAAAAGAAATAATTAGAAAATTGTGTTAGATGTAAACTCAGTACAGCAAATTATTGGTTGCACAAGGCCTCGATAGTGCAAATTTAAAAAGTTGACTGAATGTAAAGTAAATTATAACGAGAACTCTTCGAAGCCTCGTGTGATACCAACGCGGTTTCTATGAAAATTATATAAACTTAAAAAAAAGGAAATATCATATACATACATAGCATTAAGTACATTACTTAAACGGCTTGGGCATCATTACAACGGATATAGAGGAAAAGCCTGTAAAATTAATGTCGGCCAGTAAAACGTTAAGATAAGACGCGCGTTCCTAAGCGGTCTCTGCAATACTTTAACGCTATTTTATGGCATGATCTTATATTATTATACACAATATATACATAATAATACATCGTTGCGGTGTTGTGTAAAGATAAGCGACTAAAAACCTATGAAAAAAAAACAACTACCGATAAGAATATTATGTTTTCCGACTCTTTTCTGGCATCACAGCAATGGGCGTGTTTTTGTTTTCCTTGTGCGAAGCAACACTTCACTGGCATAAAGATCAAGAGTATAATTTTCATACTAGCACAATAAGGGCCACAATAGCGGTCAAGCTAAAGGCCAAAAAGTAAACAAACGTCTACAGCTGTTTATAGTTGACATTGAGTCACATGTATTGTCGTTATTATGATATTATTAACATAATAGTCTCTTGGTAACTTAAGTGAGTTGTAGGCCATAAGTACTAGTTATAATATTATTATAAAATGTAATATATAAACCCGTAGGTCACTCGCGGGCGGTCTGCGTTTAATTTTTTTTTTTAGATATATATTTTTGAACATGTGTATTTACCATTTTCTCTCTGCCTGATTAAAATTGTAAAAAGTATAAAATTTATTTTAAAATTATTACTATTATATGTCGGTACACGTAATCGACGGTGCTGTTCGACCACTTGAGGTGCAAACGGGAAGGTGGACCGACAAGGAGAGGGCAAACGCGTCTCGTCGCCGCGGGAGGGAACCCAAAGCGCCCCGTGACAAATGGTGACACTCGGTTGCTTCATGGGACGATCTATTTTATTTTTTATATTTCTTTAAAAAAAAAAAACACGTTATAACTCATAATTCGTATACAAGTGTACAAAATAAACAATATGTAGGTAATCACAATGATTGTTTTTCAATTAACGTCGCGTCACGCAATCAAAGCCATTTTTTTTTTTTTTGTTTAGGTTTACTCGTTAAATAAATACCTACCGAAGAAGGAATTATTATACAATTATTTTTGTCGTTGGCCTCTTGTGATATGTGTATATAATGCTGAGCCGACACCAATTAAGTTTGAATGATGAAAATCGTATAAAAAAAAAAAAATACATATTAAAAAAATCACTGTACAACTACTTAAGGAGCGACGACCTAGGCGCGATTTTACCGGACGACCGCCGACACGGTTACCAGCCCAGTACAAGACCATACATGTACAATATTATACCTATCTATCTACTTTGCAAGAAATAAATATATCAGGTGCTATGTGTAACAGGGTTTGTGAGTGTTCAAGTGCAATTATCATTAACTGGAATGTACCATGTAATAGAGTAATCATCAGAAACGTCAGGCCACCGAATTCGTTTTGTCCGTCTCTTTATACGATGAAATCCTACAATATAATTACTACCAGATAACCCCCGCCTCTCCATTTCACTCTCCAGTCACACGCAGAAAATGAGATGATTTTTTTTGTTTTACTCTAAAGTATTAATCGAAAATCCATACTTAACAGTCAACATTTTGAGTGTATGTTACCGGACTCTGGTAGTCTAATTTAGAAACAAATTTCCATTAATTAAAAAATACAGTAAAAAATAATTACATAACCGATAAAATCTGATGTTCAAGCAACATAGCAAGTGTTAATAGGCACTAATCAAAATATCAAATTGATTAGTGTCGCTTGTAAGTTGCGTCCCACCCAACAAAGTTAGTTGAAAATTATCATTTCGGTGTCAGTTTCGAAATGAGGTAATTTATACAAGCTTAATCATTTATATGAGTTCTATTCGAGTGGGAATCGAATGCAGTTGCGAGCAATTTTTTAGATTAATAATATTAAAAGACCACCACGGTCATCGCGCCATACCCGGTGTTGATGTGAAATAACCAAGTGTTTAATGAATTGTTTGATGAATTGATATACAAGTCTCATTTTTTGTTTTATCTATTAACGCGTCAATACAATCATGCGACCGGCAGCGAAGATTGTCGCATTATAAATGGATATTATATTATATTATAATAAATCGGTCAATTAATCGTGGCCCGTCAATTAGGCGGCAAAAAAATGTTCGATCCGAGACTCCTTTTTTGTGGTGGAGATGAGGAAAACGCGATAAGACAAACAACTACCAGCAACAGGCAACAGTCATCTTGTGTTGTGCGTGCATACTCGAACGGGTACAAATATTAATAAATGGCTCCCAACATTTAAAGATCATATAATGATTACAATATTGCCGTAAACATATAGTTAATAGTATATTTTTTTTTCACCGGTTTTTCATCTTCCTTGGGTCGCTCCTCCTAGCGTTGTCCGTGGCACTGTCAACCGGTTGACAAATAACACGGACGGCCATAAAAATTATATTCACAGGGGAATTAATTTATATCTCTTATTATAATATATAATATATAAACGAACGAGACTGGTGTTTTATTTTTTTCCCATTTTTTATTTATTTATTTATTTATACTTTACCGAAATGACCACAAGAAGTGGATTAATAACACAGCCGCGGTTATCTACGATCTGTGTGTAAATTATGTATAGTTGTGGGCCACCTAACGTAAGCATGTACATACAATATGATATTATGCCGCCCGGTCGATCATCGTTTTGTTACACTCACAAACAAAACGAAAAAATATATCCTAAGAAAAAACAGTATCTGGTTTCCAACGGCCCTGTTGCGTTTTTTTGGGTGACATTTTAATAGATACTCTTCGGATGATGTCCGAGCCCGATTGTCAAAATGATTAACTACACTCGACGACACTATAAACCACAATATATAGCGGACAATACATTAAGTCCGGCACTTAGGAATTTAATATGGTCTATTGTGAAACTATTCCGCTTAAGAAAATGCCACAACACAATTTATCGAAGTGTAAAATATAGAACATTTTTGTTCAAATAATGTCTCAGGAGATTCAAACAATTATAAACATTTCAAGACTTTACCTAAATTTTAACACTTGGCAAAGATACAAGAAGAACATATGATTTTACCTATTTTCAAAGTGTTGTAAAAGTGTGTCAAAAAGTAGATCAAGTATATAAAAATCTCTAATGCTAAAATTTTGGTTTCCCACGATAGTGCATCACCTGAGTTATGTTTTACACGAGAAAAACCAGTGTTGCGCTTTGGTTGCGCTCGCTTAAGCATCTCGAAAAAATCGGTTTCCCTGCGGCCTGCGACTGGACTCGATTTGCAAATTGGCTGGCTTTCATTGAAATAAAATCTCCATTGTTTACCGCCGAGTATACCTACTGCAATAATGTCGAACGTGATCAAATTCACAGACAGTGATTATCAAGTATAATGTGAATCCCCCACAGCGCCGGCCGACACATAAAGTTAAGGTTTACCGTTAGCGACTGGAAAGGAACACAGCGGATTATTTTTTTTTTCTTAATTTAATAGTGTAAGTACGCGTGCCGATAAATCAACGGAACGATGACAGATCAATTAAATAGGAGTAACTAATTGTGAATTGGATCTGTGGCATAGCTAAGATGGAAAAAAATCGACAAATTTGACACGTGCTTGATACAAAGGCCGAAGAAGGAAATCGTGATGCTGTTGTTCCTTGAGACATTCCTCTAGAATGTGCTTCAAAACTGACCAATAATAATAAAAACTAAAACCGATTATCACCTGATAAAAAAATTAATTACCAATAACGACTCTTCGACGATGTACTAACAAATGTACACAACATGTTGTCTCTCTTTTATTGTTAATAGTTATAGTTGTCAAATAAGATTCAAATAAAAATTACTTGTACCAAACCACTTATTAATGGTAGGTGTGCAGCTTGTGTATATATGATGACACGCACAAATAGGTTAGACTGACTTGTGCGGATGTTATGTATGTAATAAGTTAGGACTATGATGACGTTGATCGAAAGAATGTTTATCACTAACTTGTTGTGTACGGCCATTTTAAAAAAATATATGTAAATTTGTTATGTGTTTTTCTCTGTTTTCAAGGGGAAAGGGTGAATATTTCAACACTAAGAACTCGATTCAGCTACTTAGGAGGTATCTTAGAATACAAAAATAAATGATAAACACACGTAATTGTAAAAATAATACCTAATCAGCTCCGTATGGAAGCTAAATTGCATTTTTTTAATCCAACGATCACACACACGTGTCTAATTTCGAAGAACGGTTAAAGACTGGAGCATGTTAATTGCGAAGAGCCAATTTTCTGGTTAACAACCAAATTGATTATGACCCAACGCAATTACTAATTTTCTACGTAACAGCAACCCTTGTATTTTAAATATAAGTATATATTGTGTCGTTATTTTTTTTTATTTGATTCAAAACAGACGTCAAACTCTACACAACGGGCTCTACACAACTCTACACATGCACATACACGTTGTTAAAAACGCATTTGGAGGTAAGAACGAGCGAATGTTTATATTATATATATATATATTTTTTTTTTAGGGTATCTCGTTATTAGACGATTAATGTCCCAAAAGGAAGCTAATTGCAGGTTTGGGCGCACACGATAATAAGAGGAAGACGTGGTTTTTCTATGCCGCGGGGTCTGATGGACCCACAGAATTCAGAAAGAGGCGCCTGACACATGTTATCCTCCGGGTGGAGCGCGCAAAGGTGGTTTATGTTTTTATGATACCGCTATAACAATATCATGGCGGCGGTGGTAAAAATTGATGTAAAATTAAAAAAATATATGAAACGGTATCATAAAAGTAAACGAAATTGCTCGTGTGGTCGGCAGCTGTCGCGAACCGCACACGGAATAACATACATTTAATGTCTTCCAAAAAAAAAAAAAATCTGTATCCAATAAAATTTCCACCTACCTATTATTTTATATAAACTAGCATATTATTATTATTATAATAAACTGAAACAGTCAACAAGGCCGGAATCATTTTGTTGGTTCAAACACAATTCTATAAGAATGCCTTTTTGGAATATTTTCATTCTTGTCCGTACGGCAATTGTTTCGTTATGAACATAGTACATAAATATTATTTATAATTTCTATATTCTCCTAAGAACGTACACACAATCGGTAGCCCCGAGGGAATATAATATGATTAAAAAATATGGATGAAAAAATTCCATTGAAAACAAAAAGACACATGTCTCGCTAACACCATTGATATTTTCGATTTACATTAAAATATTATTATAAACGGATTCGAATATTTACATATAAGTATAATACATATAATAATATAACGTTTCACTCGGCACGGGTCAGGTATAGGTCGGGTTAGTCACTGATAGCGTCTATGTTTTTGTTTTATGTTTTGTAATAAATAAATAATTTTTCCCCATTACATGGTATCTACGATTTACGCCTAACTTAACCTGAATTTTCAGAAAATAGTCGAATAATTATTCCCAAATTTATTTGAGGTACACTTCAGATCCTAATAGTAGATAAATTATACTGATATTTATTTTATCATTTCCAAATAATTTATATTTTTACATATTATAAAAGTGGCTGTATAAAATAACTCCTAAAGACTGCTGTCCTGTTTTTCTACAAGATGTCAATTATATAGCATCGTGTGTGACGTATAGTGTTTGGGTGCTTTAGTGTAATATAAATTTATATTTTATTACATATATGAAAAAAAACAAGGCTATTACCAAGCAAGTTAAAAAAAAAAAAATTAACTATCAGACGTCGGTGGTGGACAAACGGGTCACCAAATAACTTCAAGAAGACTATATACGAGAATTCGCAATATTATATTGAATATTTGTGTCCGTGTAAAATGCGGCCCAACTACAAATAATAATTTAGTACATTGTACGGGTATATCATAATATGATAGTATACACCTGATTTGAAAAGTTCTTATCGATCAGCGTCATCGGTATTTTAGACAAACACAATGTACGTATATAAATTATACTTAACAGAAATGGCAAGACAGTCTGGGCGAGAAAAAAAAACGCTGTTCACACGTTGAAAAAGAAACGGCTAGTCGGTAAGGAATTTTGTATATAGAAGAAGAGAATTAGTCCAGAGCGAACTTCTTGTACTGTTACGATAACTCATAAATATTAAAGCAATAAAAATAAACATCAAACGTTTAATATTTTGATCCGCTGTGTCGTTGCAATTATTATTTTGTAGCCTTAAAATGTATGTTTAAAAAAAAAGGCCAGCTTAAAATGGCTACCCCGCTGATGACACTGTGCAAGACCTGACGAAGGAGTTGTTAAATAATATTATAGGAGGATTTGTGTTGCGAGCGTTCGTTTATACAAAACCCAACCTGTTTTACCGAAACCCAAGTCGATTTGCATTTCATCGTAAGAAGTTAACTTGTAAATTGACTAATGTTTATCGCTAAAAAAAAACGGTAGCAAAACATACGCCTTTGGAAGGATGCCATTTTCGTTTTTTTTTTTACATTATCTTTTCTAAATACAAAAACATTCTACATACCGCTTACGACAACAGACTCATACGGTCACGACTTTTTTCTTTTTTTTTTCACGTGAAAGTACACGGTGACACTTCGTTTCTTAAAGACCGCGCCATAAATCCAAACAGTCCTACTCTGCATGTAAGGTATGTATATGTTTTAATAATAACATTCCTATACGGATTCGCTTGTGTACACCACCACACACTACATTGTATGTAAAAATTTCCACTTGATTACAAAATAGGAAAAAACTCGTGTACGAATATATTTTAATTATTAAACCGACCGGTCATCACGATTGGCGGGCTCTAAGACTCATATCAGACCCATAACCTAACCGACCATTTTCAAATGTATACAAAACAAATGCGGTTGCTTATGAAAGCAGTATTGGCTTTGTTCGTTCTCTGGTAGTCACGCTTTGAATGCTAGTAAAATTTACTGGCACCAAGGATTAAGAATTGGAAAACATTTATGTTGATAGGATATAAATTTAACAGACAAATACCTACTAAGTAAAATAAATCATGCGCAGATTGAAAATGTTATCATGAGTATGATTAATTTTAGTAAATAACACATTTCATACTTAAATTGTAATCCTATAAACATGAGCACTACACATTCACATAACCATTAAGTGTTAATAAATTCAACGAGTGTACACATTACATACAAAACTACATATTATTATTATCTGTGTGTGAGTGTTCATAACTACATGTTTTAAAATCATGTTTTGGGAGATTAAATGTTTAAAAAATAATATTAAGCAAAAAGTTCTTTTAAACAATTTCCAAAACATGATTATAAAATATTTTTACAATTTTAACAAACTTTTTGACAACGTTCTAAACTTGTAAACTTAAAATATATGCGGTGAAAATGTTTTATACTGTCGACGGCCAACAAAATTGTTTTAAGACATTAACACAACTAAAACAATTAATATACTTTGCTGTAGCTGGGATTATTCTATTGTTTAGTATTGGCCGCACGACAATGGGATTTGATCAATATTATGACGATGATACAACAAGTTTAGATATGCATGGACCATGGACATCTATCAGATCATAAGTGGTACAGGGTCGAGACACTTCCGGTGGGGTTAAATAATTTCGCGTCATCTCTTCTATTCTGGCGAGTGAGTCTACACCCATTCGTCTCCATGATTTCCCTCTGGCCCCGTCTGGTCGACAAGAACAATAATTGATCGATGACAATGCAAAAAAGCCATCCTGTGTACAGTCCTTGTTCGAAATAGATCCATCCATCTCATCTTGTATATTATAATATACACGCTGTGAACCGGACGAATGATCCGCACACGTGTCTTGACGATCGCCGGACGAAGATTGAATTTGAATATAATATATACATATATATATTTATATATATTTTACTGGTAATATATTCACTGAGAACGATGCTTGTTATAATGCTATTAAAATTTGTAAACGTGTAACAATGTGTAACGACGATTGATTAGGTCCAGTTTTGCACACAAAGTCAATGCGAGTACGTGCTATGCCCACAAGATTAAAAATAACAATGGCCATAACAATAACGATCACGCCAAAATATGCAAGTACTGCATATTGGAATTCATGTAAAAATGTAAAAAAAATAAACAAAAAAAAATGCGCTCCCTTAAAATAACTTCGGTTTTGTTTACTTCAAGTCTTTCTGATCACGTACACAACAACAAAGACTTAGCGACTTAACAAATCCTTCAAAACATAAGGGTCTTAAAAAAAATTATCTGCAAAAAAACCACTATCCCTTAGCTCAGTAAGAATTTTTTTTTAACCAAATTCTCCCTTTCCACTGCGCTTTTGTATCAAATTTCCTAACACTTTATTACTGTTTGTAATCATATAGATTTTTCAACTCTGAATCTTAGTTTTATGATTTAGTTTTTAGGCTATAATATAATGGTTAAATAATAAAACTTGTTTATGTTATTTTTTTGGCAATTAGTAAAAAAAAATTGGAGGTCAATGCAACCTGAAAGAAGTCTGAACAAAAAAATATAACGTTTTTATTTTGAAGTCGTTTTATACCATTAAAATGGGTGTAACTCGTATGAAGAATGTTATAGAGTGGAATAGGATGACTGTAACTTAATGAGACTATTCAAATATGTTAAAACATTTTTAAAAATTAACTACAAACATTTTTAAGTTTTTTTTTTAATCTAACCTTAATTCCTCCTAATTTATAATATTCTAGGCTATTCGTATGTCTTTATGTTTTTTTTAATAATCGCATCAGCTCAATTTGAATTTAACTGAAACAGACATTTATACATAATATGATATTAGATTTATAACGAGCTCCGCGTTTTGTATATCCTGTGGCTTAACAAAAACAACATATCTTTTTTCTCCAAAGAAAATCGGACGTATATAACTCCCAGTTACTTTATCATACACCAAGACCAGTGTACATAACATAAACACTGGTTTCTCAACAACTATTCATATTTGTCTGGGAGCGCTGTAATTAACAACAGTGTGAAATGATCTATTACTTAATAATTCGCGTTTTATAAAACAAAAAAATACACGGAGCGCGGCACACAACAATTGAATAATAATAAATAATCAAACCGGGCTAAAACCGCACTATAAAAATAACAATAATAATATATTACACGCACGACCATAATTTCGAAAGCTGGTTTCCAAAAAATGTAAACGCATACATAATAATTTCATATAAGTTATTGCACTCGTCGATACGGAATAGGAAAAAAATACACCTCACTTTTCGTGTCAAAACTGCTGCGGTTATCGTTATATATTTTACTTTTTTTTATATGCATTTAATTTTTGTTGTTTATTTGCCTTGTCCAATGTGCTGCTCGGAGATTTATCGTCAACACGCACACATTATATTATTTAAACTCCGCCTTCCGTCACCACCACATACACTGGAATGCAATAATATTATTATAGCGTTTGTCATCTCTTCCAATCATATTATACCGATGATTTATTCGCTATGATAATCTAAACGCGCGTTAAAATACAATTTTTTTTTCTCTTACTTTTGACGATACGTTCTTAATTTCTTTCTCGCCGGGACTCGTTTGTACGGACCAAGCGGTGCTCTCGGGTCCGGTTAATAAAATACCGTGCTAACGAGACCTGACCAGGGCGGCCGGTTCACCTGGCACCTTGTTATGATATTTACTATATAGTTTACTTGTTTTTTTTTCGGTTATTTTTTTTTTTGTTTTAACAAGCCGTCTTTGAGAGACCATATAATTATAAAGTCTACTCGGTGATGACACGGCGCCGCAGCCGCCAACTCGAGGGATGAACCTTTCTCGATATAGGGAAGGGAAAACATATTATGTAAGTATTACATATCACACACGCTATTATTGTGAAGTCGTTGAAGAAAATCGAACCGGGAGTGGCGATAGTAATATAGACCATATAGATAGAGGTACAGAGGGCGTAATGACTAGCGCAACACCTTTCGCTCTTTGGAGACTTAAACGGTGCGCAACAACATGTCGGCGGCTACCCGAAATAATCTCCTTATGTGTAATTTAAAACCTATTTTCGGACATATAAAACGTTTCTTGTTTGTTGGCGCCAGCGGCATTTTTCGAACCACTTGGCCAGAACATTGCGCTTTTGTGTAGTTACGCGTGTATTAACGTTACAACCCCTCGTCGGTTTAAAAGTAGAAAAAAACGTTATCGTTTAATCTACGTTGAAAAAAAAATTACTTTGAGTCATTTGAATTTTTATTAGGGGTACGGGTTAATAAAAAATACTGTCCCCGAGCCACCCTGCGGTGTTGTGAAACGATATAATCGCGTTGCCGTGGGTATTTAACTTATGTATATGCCTTTTCGTATGACATTTCTGTTCGGCGTTCGTTTTAAATTATTGAAAAGACATCTCGAAAACAAAAAGACAGCCGACCTATGTACACAATGCCGCTGCTACACAATTCGAAGAAAAATTAGTGAAGGTACAAAAGCGACGTGTACCCAAATGAATAATCAGCTGCAGGAGGGGAGCAAGGGCGCCCAAGGCATAGGTTAGGGAAATTAGTCCCCGTTATATGGTTTAGTCCCATTTAATTTTCAACAAAAGTTAAGGTTATAGAATATATATATTTAGTACATTATTAATGGTTATTTATATATTTTTAAGGTCATTTGCCGTCGTAAGTCGTGAGCCCTGTATTATTTTTATTAAGATCTACTGTGTCTGTTGTAGCTATTGATTATTTTTATTATGAAGTTTTAATGTCAGATGTAAAACCAAATACTATCGACTAACTAACAGTGATATTATTGAACTAATATTACCAGTTTTAATGTTACCATCAGTACTATTTAACCGCGATTTATACTGGCCCTAATGAGTTATAATGATTATTACTATTGTTAAGGGTTAATGTGAATTGTTGTTAATATTTCTAGTTCAAATTATACATCCCTTATAGACATTACTTACAACTTATACATACGTCATCTGTTAAGTGTTTCTTGAATTGTAATTAAATTAAAAAAAGTATTTGGAAATCACACTAAACATTTCGAATAGTTAACTAAAAAAAATTACTGATAAAAATGTATTAACCACTCAAAAGTTTAGCAGCAAATTATGGAACCCATGTACAAAATACTAGATATGTTTTTTTTTTTTACAAGAATGACTTTTATTGTCGTTCGACTATTCGCTACTACCTTAATCCTAAGACATATTTTTTATTAATTCATTTACACTAAATGAGCTATAGACTTCTGTTCTTCTAACCTGTATGGAAATGATATTACCGTGCCGTTTTATGTGTAAGTTTGGACGACGCCCATTACAACAGTTGCTTATGACAATACGAATTAAAAATATAAATTGTAATTACTAATTAGCGTTAAAAGCGTTTCATTGTTAAGTCATTTACAATGTGTACATACGTCAAAATCGTGTATACTCGACAGGTAATATTAAAGTCAGTACAATTTGCCGAGTTATATTATAATTATCGTAGAAACGTACCCACTTAAAACATAATATACAACGTTAAATATATCCTTGGCGGTTCTGATAACAACAGTCTTTAAAATGTAAATAACGAATGAATACGCGTTAAGAATACACCGACAAATGGTATTTGCATAATAAACGCGTATAATTAACAAGCTTAATAATATTATGTATTATGTATACATACATACATGTTTATATACTTAAATGTGAAATAATTTTCAATCCTACGCGAATGCACTATAACAAAACACAAACGCTATAGCGCCGCTGTACACCTTTCGAACCAGAAACAGCAAATACATGAATCATGAGAATCTTAATACGATCTCGAAAACGGTGTTTTTTTTTTCCTTTCGCGTTAAACATATGATAATAGTAGCAATAATATAATGGAAATTATATAGAACACAACGACTAATTACCCAATCTCGAGTATATCATTTGGCGCTGAGTAAATAATAACCGAGCGCATATGCAAATTGTTCCCAAGCAAACAAATACACGAGTAATAATAATATTACACATGGAACGATTTACGCAAGGGTCAGATGATCTAACTTAGGTTAGTCGAAATTCGGCATGGTCTTTCCGATCCGTACCTGCTGTCTCCCGTGCATGTATTTAATACATGTACTCATGTATTAAAATTTAGAATAAGACTCAGTTCAACCAGGAGAGGGCTTAAGTCTATAGTCGATTTTTCAATTCAATAATAATAGTTATTAAACTTACTATATATTTTATGCACATCAAAGATTCCCGTAACCGGACGGTAATAAATTTTTGCTATGCACTGTCATTAGACGTTTTTTTTTATGGTATACAGTATACACACGTCTAGTTATGTAAAGAAAAAAAGACAACACATACTATATACTCACGCGTTCTTATTGATGTTATATATCACCAACAAGGTACACGAATGGACGGCGTGCGTACGCTATAAAGAACTTCTATAACAGGTGTGCGCCCCGACAAAGTATAGGTACATACTTTTTATACGATCCTCAGCAGGTGAAGAACACCGATATCGGTTCTCTAAACGAAAGATGTAAATCGATAAAACCGTCTCGAGATTCATAAACTATGTGTTTCGAGTATATGTGTATTTAAGTTCTAAAACGATTAACGCGCAGTACGCATCGTTATCGGGTAGTCTTTACATTTTTTTAATGCACACACACCTGCCCGGAATTTTTTTTTTTTTTGCAGCGACCATAAATGGTGTAAGCCTCTACATAAACTGTCCGCCAAGGGTTTAATAATTTCATTCTAATATGAACCAAGCATAATAATAATAGAGCGTCAATCAGCATTGACTACACGGGAAAAAAATATCTAGTTGACCCAACTATGTATTTTTTTCCTGTGTAAAAGTTTGAGGTAATAGAACAGGTATTAGAATTAATATAATAAAAATTATATTCTTATAGAGACTTAATTGTGTTTAAAGTTCAAAGTATTGAAACGGGTTACTATGATTTTTATTAGTAATTTGTTTAGTGCTTAACTTGTATCTGAATACAGTAATTGAATTTTTTCATTTAAATGTACATGTTTTTAAATGTCTAAACTTGTTTACAAGACCGGAACAAGTCGAACGTGAACCCTAAAAACTTACACTTCGAAGTACGACATTTTCGAGACAGTCCTATATAAATACCGCTAATGTATTAAGTACTTCAACAACAGAAATTTCTTTTTCAAACAAAAATGATGTGTCGTACTTCAAACATGATTAATTCACTTGTAAAGGCATCCGAATGGTAAAAACAATGAACTTTTAATATAACAGAAATATACTTAATTAGTTATGGAGTCAGTTTTTTTTTTAATTTTATGTACTTGAGACGTGTGCTGTTAAGAAAGTATTACTTAACTCACACCACACAAATAAACAGAACACACAGGACTGAAGCTTGGTTTTTAAAACGTGAGTAATAAGAAATTATGGATAGAGCAACGCCGGACTAAGCCATTCTCAAGCCTAGCCTTAACACTGTCGGCCCTACATTTTCACATTCCAGATTAATACGAAAATGTTAACATAAAACAAGTATAATAATTATACTACATACAAATAATTACTGAAAACAGGGCATTTTCACCTTACACTGAAATGCCAATAAATGTATAAATGTTACATACTAATTTATTGATTAAATAAAAAATACACATGGCTTAATTTCGTTTCTTTGATTAAGTCCGCAGCCTCTGAGTTATTTTTTTATTAAGTTTTAAGCACTGTGCATGTTGTGACTATTAGATAATTGAGTGTATAATAGTCTTGAGATCGACTGTGAAGCCAATACTAACATTTTTTTTTTATAACAGTTTGATTATTGTAGTACTATGCAATAGTTACTAAAAGTATAGTACATAGTCACTAATACAAATAATAACAAAGACATATTTTATACCACTTGGTAACCAAAACATTGAAAAGTTATTTACAATTAATGTATATATATTTTTTTTTTGTGTAATTAAAATTGTAGGCAAGTAGTAAACAACAAATATGAACAGTATTCCGAATAATCGTTGATTGGAAAATAAAGATGCCAGGTGTTCGCCCTAGCCCCTAGTTGTCTCCTGTCTGGTATCTAGCAGTATGCCAATCTGTCTTCAATGGCTGAAAACGTTTCGCCAACGTTATCGCTTACAAGTAGAACATAAATATTATAATAATATAATGCCAACGAATTAGAATAATGGATTTCGAACACAACACATGTGCGGCGCGGCGTCAACGTTTAACGTCGTTAAAGAGGCTGCACGAACGCCGCGATGACTTTTTTTGTACAGTATGTGATACATAAGAGTCGTCTTCTATATACAATGCGGCGATTGTCCTATATAGTATAACACTATTAAGCATTACCGCTTTTGAACCTATCCGACGCCTTCCTCGTTAAATAGACACACACACACGAGGTGGAGGATAATATTGTGTGTTTGTGCGCGTTTAACGTCACCGCCGATATCATCGGTTGTGCAGGACATACAGGGGCGCAAAGCGACCGGTGTCGATCCGTGACAGTAGCTTATTGTAGGTGCAATGTCGTCCTCGGGTCGTTTGTACCCGCCCGATCTGATACCGACGCGACATCAAAAGCAAAATACAAGACACACAATCGAGTGGAGAGAAAAAAAAACTCATCTACCGTGTGATTGTTATCCGAGAAGAAATTCCGAACACGGAAAAACCGGCCAAAAGCACCGAAATCGAAACGCGCACACAAATTGGAAGATTCTACACGCGCGTTGGAGAGCACTGCGCAACGGCGTGTGGTATCTGCGTTCTCGAATTCTCGTTTGCCCGTTGATTATCTGATTGGGAATAATAATAATATGTACACAACCGAATAATATGATATTTAAACAGAACACAAAATAATATTACGGCGAACGCCGTGTATTACGTGATGTACGGAGCCGGGTACGGAGACAACAAGCGCGGGCACATACACTTATTGAAAAAAAAGTATCATCGAAAAAACTAACAAACAACGATTTTATTAACGCAGACCAACCCAAGAGCGGATTATCTCTTACGGTGATCTTCCAGTACATAATGTATAAACGGAGAAAAATTACTGCAACTCTGGCACAAGCAGTTCTGCCGGACAATGGTCTTGAAGAAAAAACAAAGTTAAAACCTGTAGGCAATTAAATTTTACGATGAAAGTAGTGTGTCCGATTTTTTGTTTTATATTATTATTACTATTATTATTCATTCTTTATTTTACTGGCTTTTCCTTATCGTCTCACGGAATCGACCGGACTGTACAAATGGCGTTTAATAACATATTTTATGAAGAAAAAACATATACGAAAGATTCGAATCGTATGGGACTATCTAATTTTTTTCCTCTTGCGCGCACTCACAAGATTTTTTGTCTAACGGTCATAGTAACGAGCCGTCGTGCCGAGACATGAACGCCGATCAGCCGAAACGCCAAACACCTTAGGGTGTACTTCTCTGGGAAAACTTAACTGATCGACACTGCCGAAACTTCGATACCAAACTCAGATCAACGCAGAATTGACCGACTTAAATGCCACCGAACTCATCTAAATTATCGTTCACTTAATGTATGCGTGAATACTAGCATACAAATCGCAAAACCCTTTAGAGACTCCCCTATTATTTGTTTTATCAAATAAATAATATTTTACTATACAAGAATACAGCTAACCTAACCTAACTTAAGAAAATGTTCAAATAGAAGGTATTTCCTGAGCTTTCATTAAAGGAAGAAATTAAAAAATCGAAGATATTATACTGTCAAGACCGATAGGGAAGCCCTCAAACTCGTTTATCTTCTAATTATATACTTATTCGAATTTATATTAAAAATAGGATATATCTTACAATGAATTGTACGTTGATTGCCCTTATCGTTTTAAGATTATTAAACATGAACGTGTCTCATGAACGTTTGCACTTATTTTAGAGATATAGGTTAAACTCTTTCAACTTACGTTTTAAATACACATGGTGCAAACAGTCATCAGTGATCAACTATAACTATAGTGACAGCTATCCTATACTTATAGGATATCTAGGTACAGATAAGGTAACTTACGGAAATTAGCCTGTTGTATGGGTTATACTTAAAGTTGGACGCTTTCTTTTTAGTGTCGATTTGTTATTTGTATGTACATTTCATCAGATGTTTTATGATGTCCGTGGAATTCATCCCGTTTGTTTTATAATAAAATACAATTACAGTCATTATCATAAAGCCAATACAACCCATTCGAGCGAGCACATTTCATTAGTCGTAGATCTTTTATGTTCTGGTATGATAATTATTTTTAATTTTTGTTTACTAGTCAAATATGTTATGTGCTTAACCAGTAGAATTGCACGTGTAGCCTATACTTTATTTTACTATTACTCTCAGAATTTCTAATACAGGTGAGCAGCTAGATTTAATCGAACACCACATTTGAATATGGTTTTTACGAGCTCGGATGAAATTAAAACACATGCGGCTATAAATAGTGAGAAAAACTATCATACCAAACGTTAATAATAATAATTCCCGAACCACGGGAAACAAAATAATTGCAAATACTTTCAAAAACATTACTCATTTCGTATAATATATTACATATAACCTTCTGGCCTTGCCGTCTCCGTCTCTCTCTCTCTCAACATAATTCTCACAGTTTTATAAACAAAAAAATATGTATATTTATTAAGACGGTTCTAAACAAGTTATTTATTATTTGGAGGCATTACAATCAGAGGAAAAAAAATGTCACGCGGGCTACAACGACTTCAAGTGGGATTCCTAATTTCTAGATAACTTGAATACAACCGCCGCGGTTCATAGGTAACCGGAAACTGTAGTCATAATATTATTGGTGTTGTATTAAGTGCATCGATATATTATTTTTTTTTCTAGCACAGGAACAAGGCAAGGGAACCGTCAACAGCACGGTTTTTGTCGAAAATTAAAACAAGGACTTTAAATCACCCGCAGTACTAGTATCGATGCTTCTGGATGGTGTGATGGACTTTTTTTTTTTATCTCCATGCATCCATTGCATTCCGGGGAGGAACTTGCCTGGTGGGGCATTACTAGTGTGATGGACCTGGAAAAAAAATTACAATAACGAGCGTTTTCTAATTAAAATAAATATCAGCCGCAGTCAACGATAGTTCCAATGCGGGCACTACTTAACATCTTGCACTTAACTACTAATACTTAACACTGCTTTACACGGTAGTGGGAAAACATAAAACAAACAAAAAATATTTGCAAATATGCGATGGTGAGAAAACGGTATCTCACGTCTAAAACATACAGATTAATACTACAATACTTAGTACTTTGCACTAATAGTATAAATTAGACAGCTTTTGTACATTTGATATATTAGGTATAACGCTGCGGTGTCATGATTATTTTTTTAAAGATGAGTTATTTTAAGCAAAGGTTCATTAACAACAGTCAACAACACAGTTGTCAGTAATGACTACTATAATTTATAGTAGTATTTATAGTAAATTACCTATGACCAAAATAAATTTTCATCGGTCATTTTTTTTTTCGCATTCGCATTTGATACCCGAAGTGGAGACAGTCAGGTGTCACATAACGGAAGTCTTATAATCTAGCAAGAAATGGTCGTATAATCTAACCAAAAATAATTACAATAATTGTTCATAACAATAATAATAACAATAACTATAATTCAATTACAGCGGTATAAATCACAAAATGGTAACATTCAAATTGGTAATTCGATTAAAAACAACGTTAGTTATCTAGTCGATAGTATTGGTTTCAAACCTCACTTCAAGACTTAACACTAAATTGCTTAATGGCCATAATAAACTCGGTGCCCTAGATCTTCACAAAACAAATAACACTGAGCCCACAGCTAACGACGGTCAATGGACCTATGGCCCTAACCAAAGAAAAAAAGTGAGTCATGTGTATTTTTGTTTTTATTTTTTAATTACGATGGAGCACGTGGAACTGCACCTCCCTTCGTGTTATTTTTTTTAAGGAGCAATAAGCACACGAGGAATAGTAAGATCGGATTTGATAAATATTTATTAAAAAATCATAAAAGACACTTTAGGAACTATCCATATTCATTTGTATTAACAGCAATCATTTATTTATTTTATTTTAAATTCTTTTTTGCGTATTTTTTTCTCTGTTCATTTTAATTTGTATCAACATTTATTTTAATTATGACACTATTAGCATTAGACTTGAGAAAGGCTTAGTTTGACTTTGCTCTTTCCATAATTTCTTGCTACACACATTGTGGCGTATTACCATCGAAAATAGATCTTGGATTTTATTATAAAACTACTAAAGTACACCAAAACTACAAAAGAGCACCCCAGCTCAAAACAAATAATTATTATCCAAGTACAGTTTATTTTTATACGACCTTTAAGTGTGAATTTCCTACACAGCAATTCAGAATTATAAATATATTTGAAATGTTTTGTTGAGATTTGGGAAATTTTAAAAGTATAAGATTGCTTGTCGCTTGAGGTTTTTTGAAAATTACAAACGTAAAATTAAAATAAATATTATACTAAAAATTAAAATATATTTCTAATAATTAGAATTGAAGTATTATCGAAACATTTGTGATCATATCATATACATACATATTACGTCAAGAGGGGTTGTAAACAAAATCATACAATAAAATACACAGTATTAATGTATATTTTTTTTAGTGTAAAACTACCTCCTCATAAGGGACTCTTGTTCTTCGTTAGTCGGTAGGACGTGAATGAATCCGCCTAGGGTTGCTGCAGTGGCAACCCAGTGTAGCAAGCTTCGATAGCTTTGAGTAAACTTAGACACGTGGTGCGGATACATATGTAATTAATATTATATGTCTTATATATTAAGGTATTTAATCAAATTTATAGAACTAAGACAACACGATCTCCTCGTGTACTCGGTGCGTTTTTTTTGTATAGTATTATGCTGAATACTATCTCGTAGAGTGGAACCCAGTATTCGCCACGGGCACACGTCAAAACTATATAGAAACCAATGACCTACGCCTACGCGCAAAGTACACACGCACACACACGAACCTATACTATAGGCGACATGACAACAAAAGTAATAAAATCCCAATTACCCCAGAGGATAATATAACAACGCGGAGATAATTCAACTGCAATCGCGTTAACACAAAATAAATCAGCTGTGCTTAGCTGTTGTAGTGGTCGTTGTCGTCGTCGTCGTCGTGAGGAGACCAACCCAGGAGTAAGTAACCCGTGTTGAAAAGTGGTAATCAAACCGATTCGGTCGGGTCGTTAAACAGTGTTAATGGATATAGTCGTGTGTGTGTGTGCGCGCGCGCTTAGACGGCGGTTCCCGAGGCCAAATCGTTTAATCATCCGGGGAGAAAAAATATATAAATAAAAATTATACAAGTCGGCCGTTTGAAATAACATTTTGATCGTTTACGTGTGGCTGGCCGTAAGTAGGTAAGTGTACACATTATAATGTGCTCGGCCAATAAGAGTTGTGTCGCGCAGGTGTTGTGATCGATGACCCATTAATAAACTTCGGTTAATAGGATTTCGGCGCGGCGTCTTAATTGCCCCTCAGTGATTACGACGACGCTAGTCAGAGATGAAAACACACATTTGGATAAAAAAAGAACGAACGAGACAAACGGTTAAAACATTTAAAAAACAATCGAAATGAATAAATACACTATAGTTTTGGTCACACCTCCTTTACCGTGCGGCGATTAACTCACAATATATTTAGAGGATAATTATTTGGATTTTCAGTAAAAACTCACAAGATTTTTTGAACTTATAATAGTTTCCAATTGACTGAAAACCCCAAAATTAAAACTGTCTTTTTACTCAGGAGTCAGGACGCACTTTTCAGAAATATTTACAAAAGCCAACTCGATATTATAACAATTATTTGATTAAACGTCATCGACGAATAAAATGTTAAAACTGCAAAAAGAATTAGATATATATTTAATGGACTGGTGTAGTTAACATGAATTAACAGTTTAATGCTAGTAAATGTAGTCGAATATATTCTTACCATAGTCGTAATCCTATTGTTACCAGTTATGTTTTAGATAATTTTTCTTTAACTCACTAACACGAATGTTTGTATGGGTATTTTTCAAATCTTACAAAATTAATTTAACCTAATTCTCAATGTTGTAGAGGGGTGGAATTTGGCCCATACACTCATTTCAGATAGCAATACAATGTTCCCTCATAATAATGGTCAAATGAAGGTTATTTCTATAAAATTACATGTTTTTTGAAAAATAGTGCCTTAACTATTTAAATAAACTTTCAACAGCTAAGTAATTTATGCACAATCATAAAAAAAAGTAAAAAATAAATGTTTAACCAGCTTTTCTAAAAAAATAGTAAATTAATTGAGCTACAGAGCAAAAATACAATTTTTTACAAGAACAATTTACCCCATTTTTTAAAATTACATTCAAAACAACCTAAAATGAACTACAATTTTAAATAATGTTAAACGCCTTTATTTTTTTACTATAACGAAAAGCGTGGGCCCCATGCAATTTTATCACAATTTAAGTGTGGTACACTTTTATTTAAAACTATTAATATCGAGTTTATACCTACATAATATATAAATCGACAAATACTATAATATACTGTGTAATACTGTGTTACTCGTGCACAGTTTCAAATGTAAGCACATTCATTCATGGCAAAATAAACATTGGCGTTTTATTGACTTTTGATATGAACATACTTTTTAGCCTACGTCTAAAGCAAATAATGAGTGCGTATCGATTTTCTTTTTGTATGGAGTATTGTCGTCTACTGCACCACACATACATTTAGACATTTTAGTTTTTCCTAAGACTAGTCAAGTGGTATCCATTTTAGTAGTGAAAAATTTAATAAACGATTATAACGATGGAGAAATACTTGATCGTTAGAATTTTACTTGCGTTAGCCGTAACACACATAGTATGTGCAGGCTATAATGAGGCCAAGCAAGATGAAGTCGACTATCTTTGGCAAGCAGAACATTGGGAAGAGATGACGTGGTTCGATATGATGCAGACCCATCTAGACACAAAATATAAAAATGATCTATGGACTGCAACAATAAAAGAAATACCTGTAGTCTCTAGGTTTAAAATAATCGCTTTATTAATGGGATGCGGTTACGGACATCAATTTATTGACTTTCTCTGGTTATCGGTCCACACAGTAAGCGAGTGCGGAGATTTGCTAAGACAAAATAAAATTGATCACTCCAAACTTTGTTGGGAGCAACTTGAAGATAGTCTCAAAAAAGGTAAGGAGACTATACACATATTGTTGGAATCGTACAAACAGATTAAAAAATTAGACAACAGGATTCAAGACCACACTCCATTTTACGGTCCTCTATTGTCGATACATGATTATCTCCAGAGAGAAGGACCCTCTGTAAAACACGGTCTCACAGATTCAACGACCTATTTTTTTAATCGTTATATCAACGACCATATTACGAAATTGGGGGATGTTTGGAACATTCACTGTTTTCCACCACATCGTTTATCATACTCTAAACGAGAGAATATAGAAAAAACATATAATGAAGATCCACGTCGCCAAGAGATACCGTCAATCTACATTTATTTTTTAGACAAAATAAATTTATCCACGATGTACGTTAGAAAGCATCTTGCCGATCATGGATTTCATTACAATGATTTACGCAGGGAAGTTGAATTTGCTGTTCCTCCACCCTTACCCTGATCAACAACGACGAGGCTTACCTGAATATCTGTAAATTCAGTAAAACGAAAAAACAGATTAAATAACATTTTAAATGTTTTTTTATATCAATATTTTAATCAGTTTAAAAATTGTAATAAAACCCATTGAATATATTATATTATTTTATTATTATTTTGTTATAACTCTTAAAGTATAACCACATTTTACATTGTATATTCAATAGGAATAATCCGATTTAATAATTAATTTCTGATTTGTTAGTTTCGATGTGTTTCATTAATGTAATAAAAATCGATTGTGTGTTATTAAATTGTTTTTTTATTGATTTGAACAAAAGAACCAAAATTAAAATTAAAGTCATCGATGTAAAATTAATACATTGGCAGCCTTGTATCATAGCTTAATTCTTTTTCTTTTTTTTTTGATTACTATATAATCTCACAACCCAAAAATTAAAGTTAAATAAAGTTTTAAAAAAAATGTTTAAATAAAATTTCTTATTGTAATTTCTTTGGCAAAATTGCTTTATGCTACATACTTGTTGAAAACTAATTTATTTCTCTAGACAAAACTTGAGCAACTTATGGTTATATATAATAAAATAATATTTAAAACACCCTTAACCATAAAACACGAAGAGTGTGTTATATTTTAGTTAGAATGTTTTAAATATTATTGACATTTTCATGTCTTAGCTCTGGCACATAACCGAAAGAAACGTTACCAAAAAAGCGTTACGCTATTATCTGATATGAGATAAGAGATATGTTGTACGTTCAACGTTCAAATAAGAACTAATTAATAAATTCAAAATAGTTTAAGGGCCCAAATTCTCTATGTTAAGTTACTTCTGGCCAGATCATATAAAAATTTAGATTAGTTGTTGAATTATAATGAAAAAAAAAAAATTAATGGAGCTTCCAGTTACAGCATAGGGCCAAGGAGATTAAAAAATTATAAGGAGGAAATAAAATATGTACAATCAAATGAAAGCGTTATGCTTGTGTTATCTGATAAAAGATAAGAGATATGTTGTACGTTCAACGTTCAAATTAGAACTAAATGATAAATTCAAAATAGTTTAAGGGCTCAAATTCTCTATGAATTGTTTTAAGCCAGCAGATATTAAAAACTACAATATTAGCCAGAAACTTGATGTTTTAATACACTAGCCACCAGCCATAGATACTAGCTTGTTGCTGTTTGTTAATATACTATATCATTATTTATAATTCCACCACTACTCTAAACTTATTTGGTACTTCAACGAGACATGAAAATGCTCTTTCGTGGTTGCAGACTCGGCTGAAAAACTTTGTTTACTTTATTACTACTGTATTAGATGGCATAATACACAGAGCATTTTTTCCAAAAAGTTACATTATAAAAATGTTTACAAACAAATTTTTAACCAGAACTTTTGTACAAAACATTTTTACTTTTAATAATTTTTATTTTCCAAGTAGTATAGAACTTTTTTAATAAATCTTGGATTTTAAAAGTTTAATAAAACTGTTTTGAAATTACTTTTTTTACATTTTTTACACATTTTGGTAAACTTTAAGTCTATAGCTTCGGAACTAATGCGAAATTGTCTACTTCGTATATTTCGTTAAATATAGATCTACTAAAACAACAAAGAAAAAATGTTAAACCCTTTCATTCTGCAGTCAGAAAAGGGTTGAAACTTTATTTTGCATTTTTAGGTATAGTTTAAGGATTTAAAGTCAGAAAACTAGACTATAGCTGCTTTTTAACATATCAACCAATTTTCAACATATTTTGTATTAAAGTTTTTTTTACTCGCAAAAAAAGGTAAAGAATAAAAAATAATCAAAATAATAATAATATAAGGTACTTTATAAGACCAATAGTTGCATTAATCGTTTAGTCCCTGTATTATAATAATAATATATATATATCCTATAATTATTATGGTAAACGCATGCACAACGTAAGTATAAGTACACATGCATATTATCGGTCTTCGTTGTCACGATACCAAAGGCAAACCTTACATCTCAATTATTATAATATGGTGCTACTATATAGTTTATAACTGGAACATACATACATTTGCATTGCGAACCGCTAGGGAGAGAAGCATGTTATAAAAAAATAAAAA
Source organism: Adelges cooleyi (assembly GCF_023614345.1). Classification (NCBI taxonomy): domain Eukaryota; kingdom Metazoa; phylum Arthropoda; class Insecta; order Hemiptera; family Adelgidae; genus Adelges; species Adelges cooleyi. The sequence goes on from NW_026095893.1 coordinate 17,163,983, forward strand.
GGAACGTCACGATCCTACGCGACCGCATTGGCCCGGCGCCGTTTTTGCATATTTATTAGCAAAAAAGTAATAGTCATAGTAATAATAATAATAATAATCGTTATACGTGCGCCCACCCAAACACGACGGATGCCACCATTGCGCTGTTGATGACATTAACCTGGAACTTACCCGGTAGTCGTCACCGCCAGGTAGCCCCCCGTACGTGGGTCACGGATAAAGAGCATAATATTATTCACACGGCCATCCTGGAAAAATTCCTTACAAACACCAAATGGACACTGGTAGTGCTGCAAAAGTTCCGTTGCGCCTGGGTAAAAAAGGATACGTCGAAATTACTATTTTTAAAGTTATGATTTTCATAAATGGAGTTGAAGTTTTCCCAAACTTCAATCATGAATTACGAATAGGCCACATAATTGTCCGACATATTTGTACTACGCTTTATCATAAGTGAAAAATAAGGTACGAGGCTAATGAACTGTACTAGTTAGAAAATAAGAAAATATAAACAATTTTAAGATCACCCCCTTTTGCCCAAACAGAATTTTTATTTCCTCGAGAATACAATGTTTGATTCTACTGTAAAAATCTGTAATTCGTTTACTCAGTGTGATCGGTCCACTTAGATATTCTATACAAGTCCAAGTGAAGGACTAATATGCAATTCCCATTTGGCAAAACAGTATCGATAATAAATGAATTTAAAATATTGCAATCTAAACTCATAACATGAAATATACTACCTAGAAATTATATCCAAAACAAGAAGACTTAAATCCAGACTGTCTCAGGATATTTTCGTCAGACACTATTATTATACTGCCAATCGCAGACAAGGTCGTTGGTCCATAATTTCCTTGCGTTTAATGTAATCACCGATACTCGGTATAGTTTTGCTTCCTCAATTCCTTCTAATATTTCCCAGTAATTACTGTACACGCAAGAGTATAATATTTAATAAAACAAATTATCCGAGTCGTCGGTAATTATTGTTTGGAAATCTATAGTTAATTTTTTTCCGAATAATACCTATAAATAGACATAATTTAAATAGAATAGCGAGACAACTGTACCGTGGAATAATTCGGATAATCATAAGACAAAACTGTAATTAAAACGGGTTGAGCGACCGTAATAGACGTCATTCTCTTCTATTTCAATACTTTTAAATAATAACAAAAACTAATGTTACGTTAATTTTTGTATTCAACAAGCCATGAAATCATAAGCATAATCATCCCGAGTCATGCAAGGCTTATTAACAACACGAGTTACACCGAACACATTTTATACGAATTATCCGAGAAACATATTACATTAAAAAACATTAAAGTTGTTTTGAAAACAAAAATAAAGGCTGAGACCGCACTGGTAGCAGATTTCAGTCATCCTAATTCGGATACAGTTTTAATAAGAATTTCAAATTGTATGAAATGCAAAAATTAGATTTTTGCACTCAGAGTTATCAATACATTAACTGTATTAGAAACTAATAATTAATAGTTGAGAAAACTAGAGAAAAAAGCTTTCCTATTAAATATAACGCACATAATAATTACATTAAATGAATATTTAACTCTAAGAAGTGTATATCATGTGTTATTTGTATACGTCATACAGATCAAAGAACTCAAAACTGGTTTCAACAATACGTATGTAAATGTATATTGTATACTGGACTAAACAAACTCTGTGAATGACAGAAATAATCTTTACTATCATCTTAAAGATAAAATTACTATGTGTGTAATAAAGGAAAATAGATAAGAACGACGGTAACACTTTAGGGATGATTTAACTGACGGATGAACTGAATGAATGAAATTATGGAGGAATATATTTGTATTCCCATAAAGAAACTTGTTAAAATGATGAGTTGGGTCGTGTGAATGAAAGAAAAGTCTATATAGTTGCACTGTTATGAATAAAACGAAGAGCAACTAAAATACTGTAAGTCATAATTGTACTATATTTAAATAAATTATACAATTCGCCACCGATGGTAATGTTTTACTTTTCTATTTCAAAAAGCAAATTGTACATATTTTTAAATTAAGCTAAGATAATACTTTTATGACTAATTACAATTAATTTGGAAGAAAAAAAATTCTTTAGTTTTAAGATATTACCAGACTCATAGTACCTGGAACAAGTGATAGGCTGTTTTCTGTCTGTTGTCAACCTCTATTAACGATATCCCTTTATCACCATCCCAACCCTATCACACCCACACTTATCACTTCTCGTCCCATCCTCGGCCTACCACCATCATCTTCCTATTCTCCGTGGTGACGTCATCATTACACATTTGAGTAGCGCTTCTCCATAACACTTTTTTCGATCCTACACTTTTTACCAGTTTACTCCCTCCCAAATAATAGTCTGTTCTAGTTAAAAAAAAAAACTAAGAACGAGATATCATTCAATTAACGCACGCGCGACTCTTTTTAAAAGACAACAATAGACTCCTATTCGGTTGTTGGATACTATATGTCTTGACCCGAAGAAGTGGGGTTCTCTAATAGCGGTTAATGAATAAGAAACTTCCTAAAACGAACGCTATCGTTTGTCATGTACGCGATATAACTCAAGTTGACAATGACAAAAAGTAGTTCCCCACCCTTTTTACCCTACGGCGGCGTGTATCTATTATATTATAATATATCGTATGTATATACCTAAACGTTGGACGTTATAAACAGCGACGGTCTGAAATGAGCGAGTTGTATTTTCTTGTTAGTTGTTTGGAAACATTGATCTTCCGGACAGGGTGTCAAACGCCCACACTGCCAGTGATGCGGTATGTGTATATTTCAAGGCGTCGGTCGCTCGCGAGGAGGAAGGCGCTATAATATTATAATAGAAGAGGCTAAGCAGCACGAGGTCACGTTCTTATAAACACTGGAACATGCCAAATGAATGAATGGGGAGGCGAGCGGGGCCATTTAACACTAATCCCACGAAGGCACGCTCGCCGCCGCCGTCTACTTAACAATTTAAAACGACACGAACAATGTGTTGGAAACCATATATTACGTTTTTTTTTTCAAACGTCTCCTAAAAACTAAAAAGACTAATGGCGATTTTCTAATACAAAGGGAAAAGTTCGAAACAAACAAAAAAACACCGAACACGTTATTCAACGCGGGTATGAAAACACATAAGATGTTTAATATAAAGCTGGCCGGTCTACTAGTTGATAAATTCTACGTAGTGTTGCACAAATAAAACTCGAAACTGGTTCTAAGATAAATAAGTTTGGCTTGATTCCAATGCACATTTATGTAGTATTTAAATAAAATTATTAAAATAACGGAATATTAATTGTCCGTCAAACATAAAATCACACCACTTTTAAAGCGAGATGATGTACTTGAATTCCCTACAAAATTTTCTCCTTAAACAAAAACTACCACACAAAAATCATCAGTTGATTAAAATCTCAATCAGCATTAGTTTTGGATAAAATGTATTCTCTAATATTGAAGTACTAAATAAATTCAGGATGATCCATTTATCATAAGACACTGTTTTGATTTTTAAATAATTGCAATTTTGTTGTTTCAATTTTGATTTGATTTTTACAGTATCATAAAATTAATTAACATTTAATTAAGTATTGTCTAGATTTCTAACAACTTATGAACCTTTTAATCTTAAGAGTATATAATGTAAGTTTTAAAAACTGGTTATCAACTTTTCAATTAAAAAATCAACATTTAACTTTTTAGTAAATTGTTCTTAATTTTAAAAAGTTAATAAAATATGTACGATACCATTTAGATTTTAAAAATTGATAAATCTCTAAAATTTACTACTAATACCGTTTAATACTAACTTTAATATCTCCCATAATAAAAACTTTGTACAACAAAATTGTAATTATAGAGAAAAGTATAAATAAAAGTTGGTGACAATTTTTAATTTGATAACATGATGGTACATTTTTATATGAAAGAAAAATCAACTTATTAAAATACAATAATCAGTGCTAATTCACCATCACAATTAATTAAGAAATCTTTAATGATTTTGTAAAAACTGTACATTCATTTTTTTAATTATTTAAGTATTGCATTTTATTTAACTCTTTTCTAAAAGTAATATATATTTAATGCTTTTTTACATTCGCTATTCTTATTTTAAGGTCGAGTTTACATTTATTAAAAAAAAAAACAAATTTAAATGTAGTAAATAAATTACCAAATTATATATATATATACACATAGGTATATTGTTTTTTTTTTTTTAAATATATTTTATTATACTCTTTATTTTCTATAACTCAATAATTGTCAAGATGACACTTAAGAAAAATGAATTTTTCCTTAGTAAATAATTTATGGAGGATAAAATATATATTACTGAAAATTACTAAAAAGTAACTTATATAATTGAACTTCGGCGACGAACTGACAACCCGTCCGAAGCGAATTCGTCAACATATAATAGATGGTTGACTAGATAGATGACCAAGATAGATTTTACTAAGAGCACTTAAAACTTCAACAATAATGGTCTTTGTTTAAACTTTTATGATATGCAGTAACCGAAGTTACGGATGTTTGACGGAAAGGGAGAGTACCGTATACTTAACCATGTTAAGAACTGTTTAACTTTTTCAAAGGGTCGCTCAATTTATACACATGACTTAGGGCTCCGGAGTCGCGCCATATATTCCTTCTTGTATATTATTCTTATGTTATAAAAAAAGTCACACGTCACGTGTCGTCACTCGATTTGTTTGAAATACGTATTAAAATAATAACCGAACGTTTAAATCGAAACTGAAATATTTTTAATTTGATATTTCAAGCAATTAATAACCGTTGGGTGCGCGGATTTCTAGGAAAAAATTAAATACTATAAACGATAGGAATGGCTATCGGTTTCACCAATAGACATTTCACACCACCAGTTGTTCGTATATTTTTTTGAACCAGTTATTCACTGGACGGACGGCATTGACTTACTAGTTGCTACATAGTACTTACTAACGGGCTACCCGTATGGGAGATAGAAGTCGGCCGAGGGATTAAAGAAACCCAACTGGTAACCGCGCTTGTTAATAACGTACATACAACTTGATAATTTGATAACCATTAGTTTAGACATGGTTTTTTCTCGATCTGTTCTATTCTTTTTGTATTACTAATGATTTTATTTACAACAACAACACATAATCATAGATATAATGATATTTCCAACCATTCCGTTTAGCTCCAGGCTATCGCTGCGACTAGGCCTGAGACTATTACACAGTACTATAACACACTATTAAGTTATGTCAATGCAAAATATTTTCCAGAAAAAACAAGATTCTTAAATGGTACACGACGCTAGTTGAAAGCAAGAAATTGTACAAAAAATGTCAAATTAAATGAACTATGATTAACTCGTCAAACAGCAAATGGAAACTAAATTAACATTATTTTTAAAACTATCAACAACAATTATTTAGCGGCTAAATAATTTTAACCAACATTGTACAAGATTTGTTTAAATTAAAAAAAATACTTATAATTACTAACAATTTAAAAATTTAATAATAGAGTAAAAAATATATTGCAAAAAAAGTTTTTTTTTTACCAAATTTTATAGGTTTCCTATCATTTACTTTGGTAACAGGCTAAACATTTTACCCATTCGCCGTGCGACTTTATCATTACTAACAGTAGTGTATAAAAAATATTGTACTACTTACATTTACATGATAAAAATATATAATTGCATTTTTTAAATAAACTGAATACTCTTCGTTAACAAACTATTTTACTTAACGATTACGAGAAACAAGGTACACTATTTGTAGCATTGTTTTAAATTATTATTACTTTGCTTTGCTTAATTACTTCATTTAACCCACCCCGTCTTCCATTCGAAATTCCTGACCATTTTTTTACGGTTAACAAATCGCTTTTCGAAATAGGGCGTTGATTGTCAAGAACATCTGCCACTACGTTCATATATTTCTAGTACTTGTTAATAATGTTAGCAAGTCGTTACCATATATAATTACTACATTTAACTCAATATAAATATTATTGTTTTTACTAAATTGAACTCTGATGGGTCCGACAAGTTAACGACTAGGTAGTAATCGTTCATCGTGGAATCATTTCTAGATTATCAATATCTATAAGCATTCTGTTCACTCATAAACAAAAGCATACTCAATAATTATTACTACTTGTAAGTACAGTAAACAGAAAACAGTAAGAAGAAGTAAGCTAAGATTGGACTTGGGTTAAAACGGTCATTGGGTTGTATGTGTTAAATACATAGACAAATGATTATATTATTGTTGAGCTATTTGATTAGATTCTATGAATAATAAATGCATGGTAAGAAATATTTATCAAACACAGGTGATTCACCACTAACACACACATTTTAAATTTTCTTTTGCGCATAGAAAGAAAATCAACATTAATTCGGAGACTAGTATCTGCATTTTTTTCTAATGTACAAAACACGCTGACCACGTTGTTCTATTTTCAAAAATAATACATAATTATATAGTCTTATTAACATCCCGAGATTCGAAAAATACATTTTCAATGGAACCGTAGCTTCCTGTTTGAGAAAGCAAAACGTTAGTTAATGTCATCCGACACTCGTCACGCGCAAATTACATCGGTGCAGGTAATTCAAAGAGATTTTTTAGCTGAAATTTGAAATTAGATCAACTTCCCTAAAGCCTGTAGGACTAATATTAAACGCCTATCGGAAACGTCCTACATGGGCGGCTTACGCAAGGCGGCAATTAACAACAAATACCCAAGACGTGTGCGCGAATCATACACACAATGTACGCGGGGGCGGTAGCCGTGCTGATTTCTTACCGTCAAATTATTCAACCGGCTATATCTTATATACGTGCCCCATTAGGCTACCATATTATTATATATATATATATATATATCAATTATTTCCCACGCACGATCGTGTCGACAAACGTAACGTATTGTGAACAAATCGCTTCCACTGCCGTTTACAATAAAAGCAAATAATGTATCGGTAATGAACTATAAAATAAAATACTGTCATCGTCTTACGGCGCGGCGACTTTATTTAATGCGGAATTCAAAACCGAAATAAAAATTGAACCGCCGAAGCGTCTTAGAGGAGACCGTCCTCCGCACACGTGAGACTTGGATTGTGAACAATTTATTTTTTCATTTAACTCGATCTAAAAATAATTGCGCGGTGGCTGTAATACGTATGCAAAACGGTTTATTATATCAACGTCTGAATGATATGTAAATGAGTGTGTGTGTATGTACAAAGGAATGTTTTCATAGAACAAGATGGTAGGAAAATAGGCGTGGTCAATACTACCTGGCAATTAACAATACATGTATAGGTGTCACTCGTAATTCTTCTGGTTAACTGTATGTAGATTCCCATTTGCATGTTGCAAGGGCCCCCGCAGCTGCCGCCACCAGTTTCTATATATAATATGCAATTACATTGATAATAAACGCATTCGCCGTCTCCACCGCGGCTCTACGACTTTTATTCGTGTATACATATATATTATTTCTTGTTTAACCCCGGGAATATACTGACGTTTGTTCCCCATTAGAAGCGCATATTTATACACCCACCAATAGTAATTATCATCTCAGTATAACATAAAACTGTTTCGATCATACGCATAATAACGTAAAGATATCTTAAATGCATATCTATTAAAAGCACGCTATATAACATTGTGGTCATCGGCGAAGTATCCAAAATGGGGTTTTAGCATTAAACTCCCACCCCCTCCCTTTTCTGTCACTATCAGAGATTGTGTTTATGATGCCGCACTCAACGAATCTTCCACAGTAAACCAAAGCCGAATTTGGTCTGAACTTTTTAATCGTTCACTTTGGTATATCAGTAAAATTAAACCATAACTGTAAACGATTCTATGCGAATCTACAGACATCTCTACAAGTTACTCCTAAAATATCTAATTACACTGAACGATAAATAACGGTACATTTAATACAAATGTAGATTAATTTGATAAATACTTGCTTCCTATTGACCCCATAAGTGTTTCATTAGCATAATACTATTGCACTATTGCTGTAACAGCGATTTTATCGCGGCAATCGAAAAATGCATTGTATCTAATCAACCAATCTATGTAGATAATATCTAATTCATTAGTCATAATACAATACCATAGCCCATACGGTAACACACTAGTAACTGTAAGCCTATAATAATGAATTGTATTTACACAGAACGTCAGCACTTCTGTAAAAATATTATAACGCAAAAATGGTTTAAACGCTAACACACCGTGAGTTATAATATGAAAATTTAGAAATATAGCTCTCTCCATAAGTAGAATATTGCACAAAGAAAATTTTAAATAATTAAATTTAATCGATACAATTTCCATAGTTCAATTGCCATCTAAATTTATTACATTTGATGTTAATTGACCTAGGAGTTGTGACCAATGTTCACTCAACTCTATTAATTATTGTTTAAATAAATAATCACACTTGACCATTAATCTTAAAGCAATTTTTTTATTCTTCTTGTATGTTATATTATCCAAAGTTTATTTTTTTTTCTCGGTCTCTAGTCTTGGCTTGTAGGAGTAACAAGGCCTATTAATCATATTTACTTAAAGCTACATACGAGTTTCATTATACGGCTCTGTAGGTGATTTTTGTTTTTTTTTCCTTTTTAAATATTTTCTTACCAAGATTTACAAGGTTGACGGATAAGAAAAAACAGAAAATAACACATGTGTGCGTGTGCGTATACATGTATTTAGTCGTATAATATATCTGTCGTAAATTTAAAGGAAAAAACCAATGGCATCTTATACCGTGTCTTAGCCAAGGTATAAATAAGTATTGACGAAAAAAATTAAATTATTTATGTTACTCGAGAGTCCATTTAAAGAGTATACGTACCGACAGATTGTTTCTAACTAACTAGCGGACGGACTTTACTCAAAGTACCGGCACAAGATAAACGATGCAATATTAGCATGTGTATAAAATATAATGTATATAACACTACAATTACTATTATTTAAACACACGACGAAGCCCGCAAGTAATGATGGTGGAAAATAATAACATTTTGCGAAAATTATCGTTTAAACAACAAACTATAATATTACTTACCGAGTGTTATAAAGTACTAACCGGATTACCTCGAGATGGATTTTAATTATTAAAAATGTGTTAAACATTTTTTTGTAACTTTATACTGTTTGTTCGAGTTTAAAAAATAACCTAAATAACTTTTTTCGCCTTGGAGATCTATTATTGTATCGTTTAAAAATTGACAATATTGAGCTTCAGCAGTAATAATATATTATAAAAGATTTATGTGTTTTTTTATAAGAGCAATCTTTCAATTAATATACATGGTCTACTGAAAAGTGTCGAGATATCTAAATCTGACAAAACGAAATTGTTGAGCTTTTTTGGATATGACTTACCTATAATTTTAGTAAACGTTTTACACATTACTTTGGAAAGTAATTTCTCGCAACTATTATAAAATCTTAAATTCTTGTCCTCGATAACCATCCGCGTAACAATGTAAAATTAGGTTTTGAGAGAAAAAAAATGCTTATTATTTCTTTGTGATAAAAATACTTTATACTATGCGATAATTACTTTGATACAGAGCTTATATTATATAATGTTAATAAGACAAACTGTAAGCTGTTAGTAAAAATATTAAACAAATAAAAATAAAAATTGGTCAATTTTATTATAATAATTTTGGAATAAACTTTAAACTGCTAACTGTAAGGTGAGTTACTTTTTATTTTAAAATTAACCTAATTTAAACTAGTTTAAAAAAAAAATACTACTCAGCTTTGAAATTAAATCAAGTGTATAATTTGTTGCGGTTTACTAACCGCAACGTATTGGCTAAAATATGACAATCTGCTTCAGTTCTTGATAACATTTCTCAGAGGTTACTGAAGTTCTATACTAGTCTGTAGTCTAGTTTTATGTGGAAACTATTGTAATATGAACTATACCAATTAAACGATCCAGTAGGGTGCTAACGTCGAGCCAATAGCTAACTTTGATGGGTACTGTTAATAAATTAAAACGGCCTGTATGTAGTTGATTTAATACTTGGATATATTATATTAAAACCACAGCAATTCAAATTTGCACAAAACCCGTTATTCTAGCTATATAAAAGTGGTATTAGATAGTACTCATTTTAGATACAACTTATAGATATGTATCTAAGTTTAATATATTTGCTTAAAAAGTTATTAGAACTTAATTTAATTTGATATCCTCGTGCAGTATTGTTTTGAATATTTTTTGTTTATACTATATTCCTATATAGTTATATAAACATATTTGTATTAGTATTGCATTTTATTCAAGACTTAAAAACAATAGTACCCATTTATTGACTTATGGTAAATCCAAATTTTGAAAGTCCTAATCCCCCCCCCCATAGTTCTAGCTATTCCTCTGCGTCTTTACCCTTATATGGCCTACGGGGTGTCATTTATGTTAAATAAATTACTTTATATCCGACTAAATACCGATGCCACTACGGCAACACGGTTCACTTCCCACGACGATCTCGCACTTGTTCGTTTGACCGGGCGCAAAGACGAACCCATCGACGAGCGTGGGGGGTTGATGAAAAATGGTTGCAGTGCTACGGCGGAGGTCCGGATATAATATAAGTACATATAGGTATAGATAGATATAGATGTCTATCTCGTTCACAGAAGCGTCAGATAGAGGCGATGAAGACAAAACGTTCGCAATCATTCTTTTCGTCCGCGGCTCGACCGTATGTCTCTCGCAACAATAATACAATTTTAATTTATGCCGTATTATCCGAAAACGAATTCATTTTTTTGTTTTCTCCACAACATACAAGTAGGTATTAAGACGATTTTCCCATTGTGTACCACATTATTTTCGTGTAGTGTCTTTGTTTCTCGCGTACAAGTCACCGGCGCAGCGATACGTCCCGGAACGATAATATGTAAATGCCCGTGTCTACTGTATACATGTAGGATACAATATTATTCCCAAACCGTCATTATTATTTTGTGCCGCTGTCCGAAGCCATATACAATATCCTACAATAATAATAATAATATACTATCCGGCGGCGAAGAAGAGTTTACGGGTCATTGGAATGTGTCCGTGTATATTAATGTGCGATTTATCATTTATACACACACACATATATAGGTGCTCGAGCTGGCTGCAACCGAGGAGATATCTCTTTTAGGCCGAGATTTTTCTGAACGATTATGATGGATTGACGAGCGTGTCCAATAATATAATCATAATAAATACGAGAAGAAAAAATAGCACGATAATAATGATTTTTACTGTTGGCCGAGACCTAACGGGGGGGGGGAATCTATCATTTAAGTGTATAGGCGCGCGAAACCGTACAACTGTGGCGTATCGAAATCAGTTATCGTCTGAATTTATTATGGACGATCAAATCGCAACTCGTCCATCAATTCGACGGCAAGGCAAGCTAAAAAACAACAGACTACCCAACTAAAAATATGCAAATTCCACTTGCCTCTTCCGTCTATTGTTCAACTTTAAACGTACAGAGCCCGAATAAAAGAATAAATCGACTAGACGTTGGTCTAGTCGACAATGTATAGAATTTTACCGTTCATAGCACCAACGCAGGCCCGGTTAGGTAAGGCGTACGCCGAATGAACGGTAGGAAACTCCCGCAGACACCTAAATCCCATAAACAATGCGATTTTTTTACAAAAAAGAAAATTAGAAACCATCACAAACTAAAAGTTGTGCTTTGTAATAATGGAAATGTTCTTTTCATAACCCTCAAAATAATTCTTTATACTTAAAAAAAAAAAATAATAATTAATGATCAACCAAAACGAGTAATTGAATATTTTTATACTTGCGGTGTATATAGAAAATTACTACAAGGTGGAATGGCTCAAATTTTATTTTGTTCAAAAACAAATTTTAGACTATACAGAGTACACATTTTATTGATGGCCGTAATAAATTTTGCATATTGCTAATTAATTATTAGACTTCAAATATAATATTTATTTTATTTTTATACTACAAAAACAGCTATTGGAGGTACTATAAAGTTTTCAAAACAAGATATTTATTGTCTGTTTTTGAAGAAAGCCCGTCAATCGATCAGAAATGGTAAAAGTTGAAAAATGCATTCCTTTACCCTCAAAAAACAAAGAAACAAAACAAAATTGGTTTTCTGGGATTTTAATATGGTAAAAAATGGTGGAATGTATTTAAAATGTAAATGGATCATTTATAAATCATTTCCCTGATCAATTACGGCCTTAAATCTAAATTGTATTGTACTTATGTCGTATCAAAAAAAAAAAAAAAATTATACAATGTCTTAATAACTGAAAAATGGATAAAGTACAGTTTAATAATATTTTACCAAAATTTCGCTGATATCGGTAATCCCTCCCTGCAAAATACTTGATTATATTCATCAACGCCTTTTCGGTTTTATAATTTTAAGAAATGTCTACATCACTCTTCAAATGGGGATTATCCGACTCTCTTAATTCTCAGGCCTGACCATAGAAAGCTTTGTTATTGTTATTAAACAAAGTCAGTCGACCCGATCGCTGCTTACCGTGGTTCATTCGCATTATCCGAAATCGGACACGGTCTTTAAAAGGTTTGATCGTCGAACAACGGTGTAAACGGGCACGGTTTTCGATTAAACAATAATAATTATCACCTCTGAAGCTCCTCCCACATTGCTATATACGCAATCATATCATATTATACGATATACCCAAAGAAGTGTGTTATGAATTTCCACTTAGGTCGAAAGGCGTACACGTCCACGAGGCGATTGCGCTGGGCCCGCAGTGACCGGAACCCGGCAGATCGTACGAACTGATGTGCCGAATACATTTACCTCTATACACATAAAGTATCTTGTAATAATAATATGATAATATTTTTAACTCGCTCGCCAATGAGGTCGAAACAGAAAAAATCGTATTACAAGTCGCGGGTCAGCAATACAATTAAAAACACAGCAACGTTATTCAGTATTGATTTATGGCTTGGCCAGATATATGTGCGGCGCATTCGTTTTCGATTATTACTCACTTGACATTGTATTAATACGGTTTATATATATATATGCAAGGGAGTGGTCAAAATCGGAATTACTCGACTGCAATGTAATAACCCAAACCCTTCCAATTAAACGATCGTTTCGGACAACTCATTAAGTCGGTAATCACCATATTATAACAACTCGATTATTATTGGAAATTGGTATTTTACGATTGGTACTTTTTTTAATTATATTGCAATATAAATTATAATATTGTTAATAACATACATCAGCTTCTTTAAAATGTATTCACCTAACTGTTTTTTAATCAAATAAAACACCTATAACAGAACAGAATAATTTCAATACACAACAAAACGTCACGAATGAAAAATATACATAAAAGTAGATAGTCAAAATATATGATTAATATAATATTTCAAGTGGAAACAACTTTTAATTTATTATGATTATTAAGTATATAATAGGTCGTATTACAGTTTATTAACAAAACTATTTAATAAGTATAAAAAATTACAATAACATACGTGATTAATACAAATCACATTGTACTTTAAGAATATAATTTGTAATTCATTGGTTAATAAAACTAACAATTTTATCAAATTATAAATGATCTTTTTTAGTGCTTAAAATAAAAATCATGTCATATCAGTGAGTGGACACAAATTAGAAGGACTGAGTCATTTAACGTGGAAATCCCCAGCCTTCTACCCCTATAAAAAAATATATTTATAAATAAAATTTACCCCCCCCCCCTTGATCCTAAAAAAAAAATATACCATTACATAAGACACCCAAAGATTAGTATACGAGTGTATTGTGATAAAGAGTGAAATAATATTATTTGTGGAGTAATAGAAAATCAGTTTTAAAAAACTAGGAAGGCCTTGTATTAAACAACTTTTGGCGATGTACTTGGAATTAAAAACCATTAAATTTCTGAGGCATTAAATAAAGGTTAACTAACTTGAATTATTTAAAATAATTTGATGACCACGCGAATTATTCGAATGTTTTACGCTTTAAATGTCGAATATTTGATTAATTCGAATAACCGTAGATATTTTTACCTAAAGCGACCAAAATATTCTGTAATTGACTGGATATTTAATTAAGTCAATATTAATGTTGTCAACTAAATTATATATTCGGTAGCTAATAGCAATAATACACAGTCAATTATTCGACGGATTTTCTGTAGATGCGACCAAAGATTATTATTTTTTCCGTGCACGTAGAATGTGTTTCGGGTAATGTAGGTTTTTTATGGAATTGTTTTTGAATTTCTTTTAATGGTAAAATCTCGTAGGGTTTCGGAGTTTAACGGGGCAAAAATTCAACGAAAAAAAAAACAACATCTCGAAAAGGACATAACGGGGCACGGATACAAGGAAATACATTAATCCGACAGTAAGGTTGTGGTGGTGGGGGGGGGGGGGTTCTGGTGACGTCTGGTATGCGAGATGGTGGTTTGGCAAAATTCACCACAACCCCTAAGGCACAGACAAACACAACAACGACATGTGCATTGCGTGTGCACAATGACGGACCGTGACGACCCGTTAACTCGCGCAAAAGGCACCACCAAAAGGTGCCGCCGAACACGCGGCCACAACAGAGACCGGCAAAAATCATCATCGTCTAAAAATTAGTAACGGCATTGGGGGGGGGGGGTGCTTTTATTCGAAAACATCTGTAAGTCGTACCTACGAATTATTACAACACGATTTTGACATTATTTCTTGATTTCGCGCCGCGGTTACTGTTGAACGATTCACCTAAAACGTGACTGCGCGTACGGATTTCTATTTTCAAAAAAAAAAAACGTTGCCCCAAATGTTTGCCATGACACGTGTCCATGACGCGCGTCGAACGGCGATACCATTTTTCCTCTAGAAACTGATAAAATCGAACCGGTATTTAGGCTAAGCGGTATATTCGTTTATTATAAGGCCGGAGACAGAAGTAAAGGTCTGCCCTGGGAATTGGTGAAATTTTAAAAATAAAATAGCAGAATCCGGCAAGCAAATATGAATTTATAAAATGACAACTAATAAATTTAGCAATGTACCAATGATGTGAAGTTACCCCTTAAAAGGCCTTAAATAAGACATTAACAGTATTTATTTATAAATAACAACTTTTTATTAGACACTAAGGGGATTTTAGTTTTAAGCAACCCGATACTGTTATTAAGTCTCTTTTTGATACTTTGAGATTTTTTTTGATAGTATATTATAATTGTCAATCGAAATTATCTAAATAGTAGAAATCAATTAATAAGAAAAAACCAAAAAGTAGCACTTAGATAGCCGTAATCAAAGGCTTTCTTATTACATTGCCGAAATTTGAATTTTTTTCTATGTACAATTTTGTTGATAAAACTTTTCATATTAAAAATGCTAAAGTTATACTAAATCTAAAATATTGTCGAAACACTTACACTTGTGCAAACAAATGTTTTAGTAAATTTTTTTTAACTACTATCGATAAATATTCATAAATCAAGTATTATATTTTAATCAGAAAAATACGTCGATCTAACGACAACATAATACATAAAATTGTTAATATTTGTATTTTCACATTTTTTTTTGTGCACTTCTTAGTATTACTTTTTATATCAAAATTTAAAGGTTATAACAAATCATTAAATTTTAGATACGTACATAGAAATTTTATTATTTTACAACTACTGCCTAAAAGCGGCAAGTGGTGGAGAGTCTAAAAAATAACTATTTAAAGTCTAACGGGGCATAAACTATATTAGTGTTTTTTTTTTAGCTTCTCACACATAACTTAACCCATAAAGTTTATCAAACAAATACAAAGTAAGTAATATTTAATATTATTTTGTATTTTAATTATAAAACCTTTACAACTGCATATAACATACGGGTCAAAACGCCAAATACATTTTTTTTTAAACTTTTTTCCGATTATTTTGTTTATGGTCGTATAAAGTATTTTTAGTTATTTTCTTTATCGTTTTTTTTAATGAATCTTCGGCCATCAAAATAAAAAATATAAAAAATCAGTTTCTTGTGTAAAATAATCTCATCTTTCTGAAATAAATATATTTTTTTGGGGGTATTGGAAAATGATTAAACTAAGTTTATAATCTCAAAAAGTTGAGTTTTTCGTGTTGCCTAAAATTTGAGAGTTTTTCTAAAATTTTTTCCATAAAGCTGAGAAAATTTGAAATAAGATGTAAAAATATCAAACTGGATCTCCATAAAAACGCTTAGAATACAAAAAAAAAAAAAAGAGTAAAAAATCATAGGAAAGTCGAAAAACCGGGAAAATTTAATTAATAATTAACAGTAATTAAAATTATTAAGGATGTGTAAAAATAAAATAATTTTCCGTTTTTTCGACTTTTCTATAAACTTTTACCTGTTTTTTTTTAAATAAGTAAAAAAATAAAAAAAATTGTTGAGAACATTCTTTTTATCGTAACAGACATGCAGGGTTAGTTTCAAAAAGTTCCGCGGGGCATTTTCCAAACGTTCCTTCGTATTTGGCGTTTTGGCCCATATACAGGATGATTCTTTTATCATAAGCCACTCATTATCACACTGGATTTAATTAATGATTTAATTTTTTTTTCATAGTGTTTTTATATAATGTGATACGATTTTCCACAATTGGTTTCCCCCCCCCCCTCTAAACATTTTTAAAACTTAAGTGGTAACGTATATATTTTTTTAAATGTTTCAAATTAAGAATATTTTACTAACAACTATGACTGGTCTATAACTTGTTTTGGAAAACTATTTTTGAAGTTATTAAAGTTTCAAGTTTAGGGCAAGAGGAAAGGTGGAGTGTAGTATTATTTTTATCTGCGCGCACTTCCCAACCACACTTTCCTACCGTTCTAACTTTTAAACTCTTATAACTTTAAAAATAATTATCCAAAACGGGTTATCAACCAGGCAACATCTTTAGTAAAATATTTTTAATTTTAAAATTTTTAAAAATATTTATACGTTACTGTTTAAGTTTCAAAAGTTGCTATCAAAAAAACTAGGTTGAGAGGGGAATAAGAACATAATAATTTGTGGAAAGGGGGATCACGTTGTATAAAAACACTATGAAAAAGAATAATTCGATTATTAAATAAACCCAGTGAGATATTGAGTGGCCCAAGATAAAAGAACCACGTTGTATAATTATATATAAATATACTCATAATACACATTTAAAATTACCTCATTCTTATTTTTTGAAAAAACAAATTTTTAGGGCGCATTCGACATTTGAAACTTAGTTTTTAACGCATATAATTTCATTAGCGTCTTAAACTAAGTAAAATGTTATGAATTATTTTACTAATCGATTAACCTTGAATAATTACTATTAGAATAAGGAAAAGGTTTAGATCGAAGGAATGGTGGACTATAGTGATTTTGTTATCAGTGCGCAAGTATACTCAACCGCACTTGCCCTCCCGTCCTGACATTAAAACTCTAAACATTTTAATAGTAATAATTTGTAGGTTACCGACCAGTTAAAATGTTCTGTAAATTATTATTACTTTAAAAATCTAAAGACATTTTTATGTTATTATTTAAGTTTCCAAAGTAGGTAGTGTCAATTACATGAACTTAAAATTCAATGTCTTATAAATTGGTACTTTGTAATTTTATCGAAAAAGTTCTTTGTAATTGGTTAAATTTGCGATTATACTGCTCAGATTATCGGAAACGTGTATCTTCCCGGAAATAACTTTGTACTAAAGATAATTTGACAGCGTTGTAAAGTTGGACACTAATGTCACCAACCATTTTGGATTTTTCATTGCAGAGTAAATATGAAATGTGTATAAATCTGTCAAATATTATCAAAAAAAATACTTACATTTTAATAACTCATTAATGTATTATTTATTATTTGCATTTTAATTTATAGTTATTCTTCTATTAGGCTATCATGCACCATTTAGTTTTTAGCATTTATAATTTCACGCCACCTTAAAAAAGTATGTTTGTCAATGAAAAATAATAAATATTTCTGTTATAGGTGTTACGATGAAATTAAACATGAGTCCTCGTTATGTCGTGTTCTTAGTAATTTTTTTCTTTAACCTCATCGTAAGTGATACATTCTTTACAAAATATAACAAATATGAATATTGTTCAAATATTTAAAACTGTTTGTACTTGTTTTGTTTTTATAGTAGCATACATATTTTCACAATGTATTAATAATATTAATATTTTACTTTTTTACGTAATACAATGTAACTGAAAACGACTGCAGAGATATTTGATATCACTCAAACCATTTAGATCTCTTAATATACTAGGGCCTAGGCAATCACTAATTCCCAGAGCTTATAGAGATAAGTTCATAACTAATTTCCTTTGACCTATCTTCACTGAAACTACAAAACTCTACTAACAATACTTTAATACAACTGGTATTTGAGGACAGTCGTCAAGAACTCTATGATACTACTAATAGTACTAATACTATGTATGTATGTCTTTCAGATTTCATTAGTTGCTGAGCCCAAAGCTATACAAAATTTAAAAATAAATCTTAGTCTTGATTATTTTGTAAATAAATGTTATGTAAGGGAGGATATAACCCCCTGTAAGTATCTAAAACATCATTTTGGTTTATTTTTGTCTAATAAGCAAAAGGAAAAAAAGGTTAATTAAATTGATCCGATTTCCATTCTGTAGACACCACTGATTTTTTTTTTGAGGAGTTTTTAAAAATTTATTTTTAGATATTTATTTGATTCTCAGTTGTACTTAGAAAAACTTGATCGTTAAAAAATGTACTTTTTGAATATAGTTGTTGAAATTATGGTCTAAAAATATGACAAAAAGTAGATTTAGAATATATTTATATATATATATATATAGAAATTTAAACTTAGAATCATGTATTCAAAAACATCCTGTCAAACTTTCACAACAATTTTCACAAACTTTCAACAAATCAAGAAAAACTCAATTATTCTTAAATAACGATTTTTTTCTATTAATATATAGATTCTATCATTTCTATAGAATGGCATTAATTATTTTTTTGAGAGTGATGTTAAAATCTAAAACCCATAACTTGTGAATGTCTGTAAATGACACAGTTAAATTAAACTATATAGTATTACAACAGTTCTTAAAATGTTATTTTATATTTGTGTATAGTTTGTCTCAGCTACAACTTGCATCCAAACTATCTTAAAGCAGTAAACGCTGCAAGAGAGTTAATATTAGATGGCAGAATTTATGATGGGCGTAAAACATTAGTGAATGCAACAAAAGCTATGATTATGGAAAGACCGGACTTGATAGAATTCCAATCACTTGTGGAACATATATTTAAAGAACCAGGCATTATGTGTCTAAAAAATATAGAAAAAGTCGTCAATGCGTTTGTAAACGACGTAGAAGACGAAAATAAAAAAAGAAAGTTTGATACTTTAGAATAATTTTGTTACATTTATTTGCATTTCTAATATTTATTACACACAATAAACATTATATTTCAAATTGTGTGTTATTCTTTTGTCGTATACGAGTATGAGATATTCCAAGTCAAATAGTACACTATTTGACTTTTGCATCATGGATTTTGTTAATTTTTTATTATACGTAGTTCTATGGGTTACAATATTGATACGCTAAAAATTATATGCTAAAGAATTTCATATCCAAACGAAGTTCAATAGCTAATGAATATTACAGTGTAATAAATGGTCGCCGCTTGCTTACTACATACTTTTGATGAGGCATCACTAATATTGCGGAAAGCCACAAGTTAAAACTAGTATATGCAACTAGTATTCCAACAAGTATTTTGATATCCCTTAAAAACAGTATTAATACAGCCAAAATACACCCGTACAACAAAGTCAGGAAATTACCATAACTAGATACTCGTCAGAAAAAATAGAAATGTGGCCTAAATAATTGCATCAATAAAGCTGAGTCGGAAACCGGCAATACTTGTGCAGCGTGGAAAAACATTGCGACGCCACAAGGGTATATTATTGTCATAACGGAACAAAGAGTGTAAAACAACTTGCACGAAAAAGATAAGATAAATCAAACGTACACGGTACACTCGCACAAGCAAACTGATAAGAGTAGATAAAACCAATAACAATAAGTCGTGAAAAATTTTAGTGGTTAAAAAAATGTAGAGTAAGAAAAATAATTAATCGCAAAACAACACTACACACAAAACAGTAATAAAAACTAGTCGATTTTTATTGTATAAACGAGACAAAAAAATATTTTCACAAAGTCCCTATCAAACAACACAAAAAAGGTAGGCCTGTATTTTGCGGGTCTAAAAAAGCATCTCAGGCGTCTAGAAACACTTATAGCATCACAGTTTGACATTTTTCTCTAGGTCCAGCGCTTTAGGTTTCCTGTAAATAGGCAAGTAGATAGATTAAAATGTAAAATTATGGTATTTTAACTAGGGTGAAACATGCAAATTATTTTGAAATTATAACCAATAGTCAATAATGATATTCATGAAGCTTGTGTTCCCGTGCGACGTAAACAAGTCTTACTTGTCAGAAGCCATCGTAATAACATTACATAGAACAGTCTAACACGAGTTTAAAAAGAACTAAATTAGTGGTGATAGACTCTATGAGGTTAATAATAAATATAACTCACACAAAGAAGAATATACATTAACTTGTAATAAAATAAAATAATTATATTTGGTAAAAAATATTTCTTTAAGTGACATATTAAATTAAAAGGTAGTATAGCCATTATTTAAAACTTTGTTTTAACACAACTAAGTTGATTTGCGGATATGCGGATTGATTGGTAAAAAATAAAAATACAATTTAAACTGATTTTAATTTTAAAGTTCTTATGAACATTTTTTTCATATTACTACAAAACCTAATCTCGTTATTATTTTTAAAAACTCAAAACACACATATGAACTGAGTTAAATGGTAAAAAGTTTTGATTTTTTAATGAAAAAGAATGAAAGAGATTTAGAGAACATATGTTTACTATAGTAAACATATAAAATCTACTTGAACCCTTAACCATAAAAATTATACACTTCTTGCGTACACGCGTTCTTGAGTCTGTTGTTAGCGCTGAAGATGACAACATCGTTGTCGTAACACGTGTACGCAAGAAGTGTATAATTTTTATGGTTAAGGGTTCAAGTAGATTTTATATCTTTACTATATATTTAACCATAAGTTTGTTTAACAGTTTTTTCTATATGTATACTATATCCCAACAAAACATAAGAAAATTAATTAGCTTTATTTTATTGTGAAAATAAATATATTTTTTTTATTTGTAACAAATAATAATAAATAAATAAATAATTTGGGTTATTCCCCCCCAAAAAAAAAAAATATTTATTTAACCTACGATGCAAAACTAATTCACTTTTTATTAAAAAATGGTGATTTTTTTGTGTATGTACCCATTTTATTACACATATTTTTGTTTTCAAGCCCGGCTCACTCGAGTAACACTTCATTGATCACAATTTAATTAAATGTAAAAAAATCATTACATCACCTCGAAAAACCGAAAAAAGTACTGCTAATTTTTTAACATTCAACGACTTGGTGGAATTACCCATTGTTTGGCTGACACGCCTCTAATCACACGACAAAAGGCAATATTTCTTTTCGACAATAATTATTAAATCAAACCAGCCACAAAACTCTAAAGCTATTATTTGAATAAATAATATGTTTGTTTGTAAAGGCTAATAAAAAATGAAAATTAAAAAAATAAAATATGTTTGTTAAAATTATAACTATCCCAGCACGATTGTCCAATTATTGCAAATGGCGAATAATTTATCTCTCTATAACTTAAATTCAATGCTACACGCATTAGTTAACCTATATAATATTATTATGATATACATTTTTAACCGCAAATCAACATAATGCTTACCTAACTATAATCTCGGTAAAAACAAAAATAAATGATTGTATTTTTTTTTTTTTTATGAACGTACAACTTATACAACTTTATGACTATAATAAAATATTCGTTCTAATTATGTTGTCAAATACATAATCATTTTGCTATTTCACGGGCAATATTTTAATAATAATTACATTGTGTTGTTACGGCATAACAAAAACTACCTACTTTATGTAATAAAATAATAGTAACGACTATTAACAAAAATGGTTCAAGGAGATCTCTACTATATCCTCCACCGCGACGATTCATCATGTCTCAATTATTGGATACATCCATTACAATTATTATTTCTGCATGCTGTCGAAACAAAAACAAAAAAAACATCGATAACATTCGCTCTCTATTTTTTTTTTGTAGAGTCTGTGTTTATTTTTTTTTATCCTGTTAAGGTTATACACCGGATGTGCAATATTAGAAAACAGTTTCAAAGTATTATACAGTGCAGCTGACGAACGCCCTTCGGCCCTTATCGGTTCTGGCGCCAGTCGAAGAACTTTTATTTTCCCATCTGAAAACTTATACACCCGACAGTATTTGCTTTTAGGAGTCGACAGACGAACCGATTATCGGACGAGAAAAGTTTTGGCCGTCAATAACTATTTGCGTGGAAAAACGTACAGCTTGTGCGAAAAAGTTTTCTCCTACAATTCTATCCGCCGTCAAACGATGAAAATTACCAAGACCAAGTATCCAAGTCTAAAGAAAACGTGATCTAAACATGTACATACACAAGTGGACGCAATAATGTGGAAAAAATATCGACTAATAACGTAGGAGTGTTGTTGGGAATGTGTTCAATATCGGAATTGAACACAAAAAAAACATAAACAAGCAAGCATGAACGATAAGCATGCGTGCCGTATCATTATCATATCTGGCTCACGTATCAAATCCATAAAGAATTTGCTGGCAACAACAAATTTCGGTTTCCTAATGACTGGGTTCCCATCTCATTTCGATTGATCAAATCGCTTTAAATAATGTAAGATTCGTTGAATATAATAAATAAGTATAGTACACAGCTATACGGCTATACGTTAGGTTTCCTAACGTTATACCACCAACTCCGACGGAGTCGACGGCCACCAAATAAACGACATGTGTACTTAATAAAATTTAAAAAAGAAGTATAAGATAACGTCATTAGGTCGGCTAATTCGGATCGAAAGAGACAGTCGCGATGCGTTTGGTTTTTTCCGTCTCTTCACGAGATTCAATCCAAGATAAAGACAGCGACGCGACGGTGGCGCTGGCGGGTCGATACAATCATTTATCATTTCCACAAAAACATAATCTAATATGCACTAAAGAGAATAACTAAAGATAAGCCAGTGGACAGCCACCGTTACATAACGTAAAATCGACAGACGCACGGTAGGGTCCTTTTTTCAATCGACCAATCTAATTTTGTTGAATGATGCATACAAAACACATAAAGACCTATACAATATATCCAAGAGAAAGAATCCAAATTTTTCAAATTAAAAAGTTAAAATCTAAAATTTACTGCAAAAGCATCCAAGTTAACATCTAATAACGTTCCATCAAAGTTCTCTAATGTCCAAGTACTCTTGTGTCTCCAGTAAAAGGGCAAAAACGTATCGCATAATATTATAATTCAGAAACCAAATTGAAACACTCGATATTGATGCGAGTTAGGAATTTTGACAATACCACGTTTTTGAATGTCGCATTCAATTACAATATTTTTAATTACCAAATCTGAATTCTATAAAAGCAATAGTTGACAATTAGTGTTTTCTTTAAATTATTAATATTTAACCAATCAATAAGCCAATCAATTCTAAACAATAAATTGACAAAAATCGCTACTACGATAAGTTTTTTTTTTATTGAAATCAACCAATTTGTATTGGACCACAATATTGTGTTAATGAGCGGAACAGCGACTGAAACTAAGAGCCGTCATGTCAGTTACGTTCGGTCGCATAACACAAAAAACATTCTGAAAATGTATAATCCTCAACGACAATATTGTAAATCTGGTGTTTCGCAACGGATTTTCGCAGCCGAAGATTTCTGTGGTATTTAATTAAAAGCAAACCGGTTCAATCCAGTAGTTGCATCTCTATACAGCCGAAATAATGTTTAAATCGGATTTACGAACCAAAGCTGTAACGTAACAAATAAAAAATAAAAATAATTATCTCAACTACATTAAATGTTATTTATTGCATCGGTTCGACATTATATTTACCAAAACGCTGCTGCCTAGTATTTAGACGCCAGCGCTCTTAATTTAAATACAATTTAAAACAATATTTGACCCATACATCAGCTCCATTAAAAAAAAAAAACATTTTACCGTTTATTGAGGCTCCGTGGAATACACCCAAATTAAAATGATTTTTTTTTTTTGTTTATTTAGCGTTGATGTTCTGAGCTAAGCTAAAATCGAATGGGTATACACGTTATGTTTAACGAGTTCAGACACAAAAAAGAGATTACCCACGTCCCTCAGGATTTAAATTCATTAAAAAAAAAACTGCTCCACACACAATATCCTGTACAGACGGAAAACGCTGATAATTGAAAATGCAAATGAAACGATGCGTACATGCATATGCATTCCATGAGTTTACTAAAATAATAATATAATATTGAACACACCGGCACCGAAGTCTGTTGGGAAAAAAAATAGTAATGTATATTATATAAAAGTTATTTTTTTTTCACCGACAAATGCGATGGGAGGGATTGAACTGTAACGAGCTCGATTATGCTGGTCGTTTTTCATCAAATATATCGGCTTGTAAGAAAAAAATCACCGTTCCCTGGTTTCATGCAATGGTAACGCCTAGTCACGAAGACACGGCTGTGGTCGAGGCAATATAGATGGGTAAATAAATATGCTCAAGCCCCCTTTTTTACGGCCTGTTCCGAAAGAAATCGATTCATCGGGGGCTGTCCCGCGACGGTGGTGATAATCTACATCATTTTTTAACTAGACAATTTTTATTGTTTCGTTATATTATGCAATGGTTAGCTGTGCGATGCTCCTATTTGAAATAACACACGAACCCTGACCATTAAATCCCTGATTTAATGGAAGGGAGCTGGTTTATAAAACTAAAATAATTGATCAACTTTGGATATTTACTTTTTTTTTTAATCAAAATATTAAATCTATATTTTTAAAATTTTAACACAATACGAATGCAAATAAACAACTTACAGAAACAAATTTTAGAAAAAAAATTATTGACAAATACCCAGTAATGTGAAAGTTATAGATACCTTTTTATATTGGTAAATGACAAAAATGAGTAAGAGTTGATTAACATTAAACTTCTTAATTTCAGAAATAAAAAAAAAACAAGTTTATCTCCAAAACATAAACATATATTCGATGGACAAAAAAAACTAAAGTTTAACTGTAGCTCTCTGCTTTTGCAAAACAAATAATTCATCTTATATAATAACCAACTTATAAGTTACCAAATTGAGTAGAGTTAGAGAAAGCAATTATTCTAAAATATCTACAACTCGACAAAACTAGATTTTTTTCCCAAAAAAACTGTATTTGTAATTTGTAGATAGACACAAAATGTATTTTACAATAAATACTTAAAGTGTACCTATTGTTAATGTGTAAACTATATCCCTTTTTTAATCAATATCCTTGGGCGTTTTTAAATAAAATTAATTAAAATAATACAATTCGAAATTTAATTTAACCAAATAAGCTTTGAAATTATTCAAATACAACAGTCGCCTTGTATACATTACACATATTACATACCAAATATATTTTTTTTTTGTAAAGACGATTTCTATAGAGACAAAGACTGCGATTGAAAGATATTAGCATTATGAGCTTCATCACATAATCTCGGTTGAAGAACACTTCATCTTTGCACAGTAGACCATGTCAAGGCCGGATTTACCAATATTAGGTATACACTACAAGTACAATGCCTATAGGCTAAATTGTAAGCCGAATCCATCAATGGATGACGTACAATAATAAATAGAAATCTAAGTCCCAGAAGAAAAATAATTTATAATAATAATAATAGCAATAATACTAATTCCATTGAGTGCGCTAATACTACTACTACTAATAATAATGGTATTCAAAATGACATAGCTAAATCATACCTTATTATAAATGAATAATGACAGTTCAATGGTAACATTAATAAATTAGAATGTTATAATTTGTCATCGAGAAATTAGAGTTAGTTAAGTTGTATACATTCGATTGTAATTAGAGTGGCGCAAGAGCCGGATTAACCAATACAAACTGTATACAAAGAGCCTAGGGCTTAGGGAAACATACTGGATCCGTGTCTTTTTACTATTCAACCTTAAAAAAATAAAACACACCAATCATTCTTGTACCAAATAAATAAGGACTCTTTATTAGAACGTTATTGGAGTGAGCTGATTTTTGGTATAGAAGAAGTTATAGATAACTTTGTTGGGGTGCTATAAGTATTTTATTAAATTCATTTTTTTGTTATTAAAAGAAAATTCCTTCGGATTTTCATTTGTTCACTTTTTTAGCATATGCCAACGAAAGAAACCGTTTAATTGGCACATTTTTTATTCATACATTTTTTTTTAAAAAATTGTTTGCCTACTTATGGGACCTAGCCCAACTTGTATCATGCTCATGGGCAGTCTGTCCGATATAATAATGATATGTAAATTGTAAACGTTGTAAAACATTTATTATTATCGACTGGGCCGTAAAAAAAACTATTTTATCGATATTAATGCAGTCGGTACACTGACGTTTTTACCGCTTGTTTTTAAAAGACTTAAAATTGTTGTTAACCATCGATAAAACGCCATAAATTCCGGGCAAGACTGATTTACGGGTAAAAAGTAAAAGCTATATCGTGGCGCATAGGTAAATATAATAATAATAATATAGTAGCGACCATTTTGCATTATGCAGACGGGTTAGTCAACATAAAACTATTTTTTTTTTTTGTAGGTATATAATAAGACGGTGAAAACAAAATAAAACCCGTAGTCATTCGCACTTCGTCTCAGTATTTGTATTATATTGTTTTGGCGGTCTGAGTCAACATTAGTTATTGTGCACTCGTCAAGATGGTAAGATACATTGTAGTAATAATAATAATATTATTATTATTATATTTAAACATAAACGGGCACAACGTGAGTGTGCTAGAACTATTTTTGAGAAACCGATCGCGTTAATTAAAGACAATTTTAATTAAACATCGTTTATCGCCTCAAAGTATCTGCCGGCCATTCTTCAATCTTCATAGAGGTGTATGATGCATGCAGTATACTTTACGGCCCGAGTACATACATAAAGCCGATTCACGGATATACTCGTGGCCATGGAGAACAGCTGGACGTCGAGCGAATATTATTTTCAATTTGGGGAGGATTCTTTTGTTTGCTTTTTTCGGCCGACCTGATTTCGTTTCAATGGAAACTAATTTAAAATCATACTCCGGCAAGACAATAATATAATATAATAACGTAAAAAAAAAGAAACAGTACATTGCCGCGGGGTCCGCCTATTGCAACTTCCGTAAACGCACGCGCGTTGGTATTAGGATCAAACATTTTTCTTAATAATATAATTTTTGATCCGGAATCTTCGTTATAATAAAATACAATACAAATAATTTTCAACTATTGGGTAAAAAGGTTTTGTAAGAAATATTTGTTTGGTGGTTAAGTATAACATCCAAGAGATCTACATATAGTCAGTCACATAATCTAAGCAAAATTATTGGTCCATAATCAAGGTTTTAAGTACATAAAATCCAAAACGGTACAAGTTACATTTTTTTTAAAACCTGAATAAATTATTTATCAACGATACTTTATTTTAACTGTACTTTTTTAAAAGTGTATTCTTCAATTTTCAATATTTACAATTAACATCACCCACATTAAAAATACAATTTTTTTTGGCTCTACTGTAAAATTTTATAAAAATCACTAGTATCCTTTCCGTTTTCTTAAAAATAATTTAGAAATTAAGTATAACTTAATTAAGCAATACAATTTGCAGAAAACTACTAAAACTATAAAAATATGCTCAGTCAAACTGTTGAGGGCTGTCATTCGTCTCAATTTTTCTTAATCTAATTTAACGTATAGGCAGAGATGTAAAACAGTTTAAAAAAAAATGTAAAAAATATTACATTTTACAAAATGGAAACCATGTTTGAAAACAGAAAACACGAAATTAAATAGAAAAGGTCAACAATTAATTTAAAACCGTTAATCAGAATTAAAACCAAATGATAAATACCTATAATTAATTTAAGTGAACTAAATTGTAATAGATTAAAATATATTACAACAGATTTGTTCCTAAAAGTGAATAAAAATCAGTAACAAATTGATATATACCAATACGTTATCTCAAAATGTTATGTTGAACTATTAAATGTTTAATATTTTACTTTTTTCTGGAACACTATTAATTTTTGAAATTGAAATGGTCCGTCAAAGTAACAATAAGTAATAACGACCACGTAGACAAAACCCAATTTAATAACACTTACTTAACTTCAAGTTATAATCGTTTAAAAATAGTGGAAGAAGAAGAAGTGCGACTGTGTCAACATTTTTTAGTAGATTGTTTTGACGATGTATACTGTTGAACGAATTTACCTAAAAAACGTTGAACGCGCTCAGCACATACTTTTTAGTAGGTATATAAAAAAAAATTGCCCATTGTTTGCGGACACTTGCCCGGTCGCACATCGAATGGTAATATTTTATTTTTAGCATCAATTATTAAATCAAACCCGCCATAAGCCGTTAATTTTGTTAAAAACAACTAAACAAAGTTGTTTGTTTAAAAAAAAAATCATCCGTATCACACGTTAGTCTAGCGTCTACCATTAATCATTACCATAACAAGTAAGAAGTAATTGTAATAACCAGGTCAAGATGAACATAAAATTTCGAGTGATAGGTCGACTTGTAGGTTTTTTTTTTTGAACTTACAACTAATAATAGAAACCACGGTATCGTCATTTGGTTTTTCTCGGAGAAAAAAAATGAGCGTTTTACATTAAAAAATCGTTCGACCCGTATTGAACATAAGCACACTACTATACACGTATACACACTTAATTTTATATATGTACACAGGTAAGTACGATTTATGTGTACAACACACACCACACACACTGTGGAGTATATAATATATCTCTATATAAACGTTCGTTACCGTTTTTCTCCAATTTTCCCGTCGGCCAATTTATTACGGAAACGTGCCCGAATTTTTATTTACAGAGCGGCAAGCAAAGCCTTATTATTATATACTCGCAGGTACGATACGACCGTGGGGCATTAAAAAAACCGCCCACGACTTCCATTAGCGTCAAGTCGTTTGTCACAGGTTTATAGTGCCCATCGCGGCCCGCAAAATCCGGAACTCTATTAAATGTACGTATTTTAGTCCCGCCAAAACCCTATCCTCGGACCAGGTCGTCGGTGTGCGCGAACCTGAACCGGCATACAAATAGCCGGTTTAAACACTTCACCTCCCCCCTCCCCCCCCCCCAAAAAAAAAAAATAAAAACCCCAATCGCTTTCTAAGTCTTTCGCCCTCGCCCGCCGACCGTCTTTTTGTCTTTACGAGAAAATATTTTCTTCCCCAAACCCCGCCGCCGACGGTACACGCACACACAATAACGTCACACCCAAAGTTCGTGCCCGAAATAAAAGAAGCTTAACGTGCAGTTTATACTTAGAACACGATTTACCCGATTACGGCAGTTTGCTCGCACCGCAGCGGCACGTTCGAAAAACGAATACACTTCGAATCGCCGCCGCAGTCTTTTATTCTTGTTTTACCCTTTTGGAGAAATAATTAAAAACGACCGACAAACACAATTTGCGCCCCCCCCCCCCCAGACAAGGACCCAAGTACCGCAATTTACTGAACAAACGATAGTAAGTAAAAAAAATAAAAAGTACCGCGCGATTCAAAATATTACAAAAAGAAAAAGTACAAACAAAATACACGATAAAAAAGTACTCAACGGCCGCCGCTGTTCGTTTTAATTCAATATAATATATATATAAAACTGTTCCGGTGTAAGGTGACACGTGAAAGGTTTTTTGAGTGGTTTCGTATAAATCAAAACCCTTTATTTTTTTTTTATAATTATTGTTGTTATTACATTATGGGCGCATACAATTATTGTAGAATACACTCGTTTTACCGACGAACGCTGCCATTGTCGGCTGTGTCTACGGTGTCTTTGAAATAATCGCGACCCTTTGAAACGAGATACGCCGAAACACACCAGACCGCAAGTACCGACGACGGATGGGCTGCGAATTCGGCGTGTATTCGTTTAAAGAAATGTCAACATGTCTAATCCGACCGCCTTTATTCGTCACAAAGATAAAGGCAGGTCGCGGTATCCTCTGCCGTACACGTCAATAGAGCAGCTTCAATCCCATTAAGTAAGAAGAGACTTGGACGATGTAATGAGACGTCTGATGATTCTTTTCAAGGCGCAGAGACACGGCAATTAGTCTATTTCGCGGTCTTGTAGTTTTGACGAAAAATTAATAAATACAAGTCTCAGGGCGGAACTTGCCACAAACCACCTCAAAGACGGCATGTGTATTCGATTTGCATTAATTCTTGATCTAATTAACGAATAACATTAACTTAAACCTAGAGTACTTTACTGAGTCTGAGATACCGGATAGACGACCATTTTGTCACCATTTCCGGCTTGATTGAGCCATGTCATACACAACTGTCGAGACATAATAAAAGTTAGCGCCTAACCTAACCAAGAAAAGTATAAATCATAATAAGATGATACAAATTTAAACTAATTGTTTAACCTGAACATTTTTTTTTTTAAATATAATGACATTAGAATTTTAAAATTACTGAAAATCCGGTTTTTGTCCAACTCTGGTGATGTTGTACAACAATATAGCTTTTAATATTATAGGAACAGATGACATTTACCATGTATGTAATTATTTAAATTAATAATGTTTTATGGAGATAAATGAATAACACTAGAATTGCCGAACATTCCAAAAACGAACATCTACTTCAAAACATGTTTTCGATTAAAAAAAACAATAATAACAGTATTTCCACTCTCTTGTTATTATAGTATAAGTTGATGTAGAAACAGCATAACAAATACATTTTTCTGTCGCCGTTTGTTTAAAAAATAAAAATAAAAAATAAAGCTTATTGACGGTCCGGCAAATGTAAAATATGCGTTTGGTTTAAAATTACAAATAATATACAGTTTACACGGAGAACACTTACACGATGAGAAACAAAAAACGGATCTTGTCATAAATCTAATACAATTACACGACGGCGGACAAATTTGCATTTTCTGTTTATATTATAATTTCAAATAAGTAAGACTATTAATGTCAAAATAAAAAAAAATAAAAACCCCAAATCCGTCTAACGGGCGTTTTCGTTAATACGTATACAACTATAAGAAGTCTTAAAAACCACAAAGTTCCAGACACGTAATTATATAGCTGTAAATTATTTTTCATTTTTCGTTTCCTATAGGACTGTATAAAGTATTTTTTTTTTTTTTTTTATAATTAAAAGCGTTTTTGGGGGGGCCGATGATAGCATATTATATACAACGTTGTTCCGACACAAACCGGGGATAATAGATCAAAAACATAATATTTAGCTAGTTAAAACGAGTGGGCGTGATCCGACTGGCACTGTCCATCCGACGTAAATGAATTTATGGCGTAAAACAACGTTAATTAAATGATAATTATCATTGCACTAAACTCCCTGTTGCACACAACACACGCTGAGAATCGTACCTACAAGTAGATATCCACAACACACACACACACATTATCTGCACTATAACTACATACATATATGAACTGCAACAGTATGATATCGGTATACATTTTCTTATTGTAAATTAAGACAAGAAAGGAATAAGACGTGGTAAATACCGACTATGTGATAAATCGCACGTCGTTAATCAGTGGCTCTCTCTCCGCTAAAGATACCAAAAAAAAATATATAAACATCAATCGAGACACATGTAAAATACACACAATAATATTATACACGAGTACCAGTACTGTACACACAATCGACCGACTATACCGGCTTTATAAACAGCATAATATAATATAATCATAAAAAAAATACTGAAAATATTACATAGTTGATTATTACACGGAACGTCTGTATAATAGTCGACGATTTACTCTAAGGAAGTCAATGGACTCGCGGTATCGAACCATTCCTATAATAATATAATAATCGTTTATTAAAAGTAAACTACTGTTTATCTATGACAAATAATATGTATACATACTGTAAGCAACACAAATATTTAGGGGTTGCTTATTGGCATCAAAGTTTAATACAGTGATTCTATACAGTACACGTCAACACAAAATATGCATTATACTCTATTGTTTACCTAAAAATTCTATTAACGTACAAAATAGTTAAATAATAAAAATATAATAATACAGTTTTTAAATAAGTATACTTCTAATAAATAAAATAAAAAACCTTAAACTTAAATTTGTAATATCAATATCAAATTGTGACTAGTCCCTACACTTGTAAAACAAATTTAAATTTACATAAGTGTGTTAACGTTTGGATTTGATTTTCAGTTTGTTTTTATTAATGATTTGAATTAGTCGCTTAATCTCTGTCTCGTTTTGGTTGATTTGTTAACTTATGCCACGAAACATCAAGCATAGATTATGTTCTGTTGGCTGTTTTGATAAGAAAAAAAAATGTATAAAGGTATTTCTAAATCAATTGTAGTTTGATTAATCATTCACAGTTTAACCTAAGGGCTCCGGTACCGAAAATTGCAACGTCGCCAACTATGAGCAAATTTGGAAATGAAAAATGTATCAGGTTTAGTAAACAATACCTTTTTTGCATAAACCAAAAACGAGACAGCGATCAAGCGACTAATTCGAGTTACTAAAGAAACCCGAATATCGACAAGGCCCTCGTGGACGCGTTATCAATAATAAAATCGCAAATTTAAGTTCTGGTTATAATTTATTATTTTTCAGTACACCTATCGGATTTGACTAGATTTTAACGGCGACAACGTTGGTGCAACCGCCCGGGGGTGGGGGGAGGGGGGGGCATTGACGTATAACATTATATTGTGAAAAATGATAATATTAACGGTTTTAAAAACCATCACGAGAAGAAGATCCTACACACACGCCGGTGTTCTTCGTCCGCCGTCCAACGAGTGTAGGCACACGCGAGATAAGATGTACTTTATCAAGCGCACGCCTCTGGAGAGAATCGAGATACAAAAAAAAAAAAAAACCGAATGAAAAATAAATTTGTACTCGGCAATACAAGTGTAAAATACACACACACACACACACGCCGGGATTCTAATAACATTCGGACGGTAAACAATTAGTCAATGTTAAGCTCTTTATTACGATTGGTTTAACACGGCCACTTTCTCCGGCCACGTGTGTAGGTACATCTTCTATACGAACCCCCTCTGAGCCTGAGATAATATGCATAATATTATACACGGCACTCCGGTGCGTTACACGCGCTATTTGTTATTCAAACACTCACAAAAAAATACCACTAACAAGATAAAATATATCCAAACAACACGATTCCGAAAAGTCAGTTAATTCATTTTTTTTTTTACTCTCCCGGATCGCGTCTTACCGTAGTGGGTAATAATATTATTGCCGGGACACGTTCACAAATTAAAAATACAAATTAATATACACTTAGCTCGGATGATTTACCGGCTGTGTACGAATCGGTCAGCATAAATACATATATATATATATATATCATAAACTCGGAAAATGATAATAAATTTAAAAAATAATAATAATATTACAGCGGTACAAGCGACGGCCCTGTGGTATTATTATCATAACGTATACACACGGTACTACACCTACTGAAATGCGTAACTAACGAAAACCCATTTGTGTGGAAGAAAATTATAATGAGCCAAGGCATTGTGTATACTGTGTATTGTACTATGCCACTATAGCGATACGGATAAGGATATAACTCAAAATTATCATCGGCCAACGTTTACAAACGCATTTGTTTTTTCGGATAAAACAGTTTACAAATATTTCTTTGGCAGGATGGCAGAATTTTATTCGTCAGTTTTGGTGTGATCATACCGGACACGTTTAAATGGGTATACGTAATACACAAAGTGGCAAAATATAATATGTACTAGGTGAATTATCAAGCTATGACGATGAGCTATGTAGATTCGTCAAAATAAATAAATTCATCTGACGTCTAAATAGATTTTCGGTTCAATTTTTAATGTGTGGTATCGTGAGAAGTAAATTTTTATAGAAACAACAAAACAATTTTGGAATTTTGAGTATCAATTATATAATGTTATAATATTATCTACTTCAATACTGTACTATAAAAATAAATGGGTAGTTATTCAAATTAATCATTAGAAAAATATTTTGAATTTTGTAGTTAAAATAAATCGAAGCGTTTACTTAGACTATTGCTTTTAAGATATATTTTCATGTGTATGGAGAACATTTTCAAATAAAAAAAATGTAGCATTGATATAAAACTAAAAAGCTATTGCTTATTTAGATTTGTTAAATAAACTACAACTTTAAAGCCCAATTTTATTTGTCCTAGAGAAGATATGGTATTTTTAACATGTATAATATGATTGGATGATGTACATGGAGAATTATGATGGATATGTTTTTTGTCATTCAAAAATAAGCGTCATCAATTTCATAAGACCTTTTTCGCGACATGGGATAAGGATAAATATTTGGTAGTTAAAAGTTTTCATCATTGTGTTGTCAATGACATTTGTAATAATAATAGACAATTATAAAAAGACAATTTTATCACCAAAAGTTTGTATTGCTATAAAAAATCTATAGTTAGAAATTTAGTTCGACGTACTTTTACTTTTTATCTTTTTACTAAATATAATGTTCTTATGTTTCCTGTCAAACTTTTAGCATTTAACATCTCGAAATTAGACTAAAGAAAGATCTAATGTAAACCTTTGATACATTCAAATATATTTGAAATTAAAGTTCCAATCGCACTCCTAAATAATTGCTTAATGTTTAGAAAAAAAACATAAATTCTCACTACGCCTTTAAAATCTATGCTGCTTTATATATTTTGGTTTAGTGTTTTTTTTTCCACATTAATATTTAAGTGTTTCCCGGCTACATTATTAAACTTCTACACAGAAACTCACTGAAAAGTCTCACCACGCTTAAATAAATTAAATTACAAGCGCCTACTGGGAGTACTAGATGGGAAATAAAATTAGTATTCGAGTAGGTATAGAATAGCGTTGACGTGGAGACACAAGGGCGGTGTTTAAACATTTAAATCGATAATTTAATCCAAAAAAAACTTTTAGGTTAAAGGAAAAAAGTCCTCTCTCTAAAGTTCATGTCTAGTCAAAAAGGTAAATTATTATTAAACTATAATAAATTACCTTCTTGGTTACATTTTTAATGGCGTTTTTTTGCTTTGCTAGTGGTTAACTAACTTAGTTTACTTTTATAAAATAAAATTCACTGCGAAGAAAAAATTACAAACAATGTAGTGGTGATTTATTACCTTTAGTTATAATTCAACCATATTGACTATATTAAGTAAAATACCTTGTTTTGTATGTCTTATATTGCAGCCAAGAAAAATGTGTTGTTTATAAACGTCAGTTCAAAATTTAAAATCATGCGCCCTACAATAAATTCACCATTAAACTTTTGTCATATTTTATAAGTCTTATAAGAATAATTACACTTAAAAAAAATGTATTTAGCTTATATAAAAAAAAGTACAACCACAGAATTGAATCCCCACTATTCATTACTACTTATTAGTAGTATTTAGAAATTTTAATAAAAACATAGTGTCTATTACAATGAGTTTTATAAATAGAAAATCAAATGATTAAATAACAATAAGATAATACTATTTATGTGATCACTGACTCTGCAAGGCTTTACTCTATGAACCTGGTAATTAAAATAATATATTTACTGCTAACGTGACAACAGAATTAATTATAAAACAACGTTAATTAAGTTTGCACACAAAAGCAAACAATGTTCCTCGGGGGTTGTATACTTTCTTAAAAATATTAAAAAATAATACTTCTCATAATTAGGTCGGCAATTTCGATATAACAAGTGAAACTATTGATTTTTTATTATTTGTATTCACTATATGTATATATATATATATCACTAACCGTAACTTGAGGGGGGAAAAAAATTCAAGTAGATCAACAGCGATAAATAAATCTGGATAAGCCGATAAAAATATTGACAGATTGTTCTCAAATCATTTACTGACCTTAATAAACTGGATTGATTTCTTTGTGTCCATTGTCGATTGATCAAAATTTACGTGCATTATGAAATTAAAACTTTAAAAAGATCACCTAATCTTGGTTAACGCTACTTTGTCAAATTAAAGGAATACGTTTTAGGTTTACTAATCGACAGTTAAAATATGCCAACGACAACCCAATGGTTTTGAACACATAGATACAAGTAAATGACACTAACCTGTTAGATGGTTTCCAGTAAATTCAAAGTCGTCGTCTTGATCCCAATGCTTCAGTGATAAATTGTTCAGCGGCGTAGCGTTTGCGAATTCCAAATTTGCAAAATGCCAATCCAAAATTTGACGATCTTTCGATGACAAGTACACATCGCTTAAAAAAAAAAAAATTAAAACATCATAAGTTAAAAGCACTGCATCGGTTATCTATTTAATATAGAAAATATTAACTAAAAATGTACAACAGTTACACAAATTCATTAATTAATAATTACTAAGTTATAAATGTATTAAAGAGTTAGAAAATTTAAAACAAGTTACACTTATAAAAGATTAATTATTTATACTGAAATAATATGTACAACACGAAGCTTAAAAAAAAACAGTGTTTCTTTCTTTCAGTAAAATGTATACATATAAATATTTTTTTTTTCAAGCAAACTTTACAAATTAGTTTAAAATAAAAAAGTAACTTTGTCCAGCCTTGCTAATATGTCAATAGTTCATAATAGAATTAAATTATTAAAAAATTAATCGTTGTACCTCGGCGGAGAAGCTTCCATTTCTTTTAATTTATCTTCAAGTTCGTTCTTTTGTTCAAAAAGCTCATCCCATTGCTACAATGACAAAAAAAAAATGTAAGTATTATTGTACAATTATATGTGTAAAATTTTGTTAAAAATTAAAAGGTTATCCAATTATCATACATTTTTTATTATACAACAGATAAAATCATTCATACTGTGTTTAACAGAAATTCAAATGAAAACAAAACTTAAGGTGTTAAGAACATCTAATCAAGAATAAGTCTATCATAATTTAATGTAAAATCCAATGTCATTATGTTTTTTTTTTTTAATTATTAAGTATTCACAAAATAGTATCCATTTGTACTAACACACACTTAGATTTAATTTAAATTCTAAAAATGTATTTAGGCTAAACACGAACAATAAATAACATAGTATTTTTATTTCAATAAATATCCAAATAATAATTTATAATTTAAGAAAATCTTTTAATAGTTGAATCAAAATATTAATTTTAATGGTTATTTAAAACGGTCAAATTAAATTATTTAAAACATAATTTGAAGCCATAAATAAAAATGTATTTAAAATAATTGTTTGTTATTTAAATATTATAAGCTGCCCAGGTTTCTTTGTAAATGGATAGAATATTAGATGGAAAATGATTGAGATAAAATTTATAAGACATAATAAAATTTGGCAAAAATGAATAAACTATGGCAACTTGGTAATTTTTTATTTAAATTTAGAAAAACGTTTTAATTTAGCGCATTATATAATTATTTATTTGAAATCATTAATTATTTAGAACTTAAATCATATTTTACACAAATGTAAATATACATTTTTTTTATTATATTCCTTGAAAATTTATTTCAATATAATTATTATTTGCATTTTTATTTAAATAAAATATTATTTAAATTAATTAAAGTTAAAATTGAAAAAATGTTTTTGAAAATACCATTTGTTAAATCAAAAATGAATTCTATGTATCACTAGAATTTGTATTTAAACAAAATAATAATGCTCAGTTTAACGACACCAAATTTTACTTTTATATTAATTGCCAATTCCCTCGTGGCCGCCTTGTATGCAAAATTTGAGTTGATATCGCTATCTTTTGTTTCGGCGTTTTCCTTTTGCTGAGCATATAAATCTTTCAGGACTTCTTGCACATGAAGCATCTGTAAAAATTAAAGCATAAATATTTTTTTATTATTACCATACAAGACCAATTTGTGAAAGTCAATTTACACTCGAGATAAATACTTATATTAACCTTTTTTTGGTTAGTTTTTAGGCGTTCTTGTAAATTCACATAATTTTTCATGTGTTGAGTTAATTTTTCCTTTACGTGTTTCTCTTGCAGTCTTTAAAGAAATAAATTCTAGTTAAATATCATGTCTAACTAATTTTTTTTTTTTTCAACTTGTATACATACTTTATAACCCATTCGAGTGCGTGGCCGAGAGAAACCGACTTTCCATTGCAGTAATTGAAGTCCAAGTGGTGAGACAAGTAGCTGGTAGCTTCCAAAAGCCGATTAAATTCTTTTTCGACCATTTCGTCTTTGTCTTTTGGAACTTGCTGTTAAAAATATTATACAAATCATTAAACTATAAAGCAAAACAGTGTCATAGTATTAGACCTATGTAATTTTTTTTTTTTTTTAATCGTAAATATATTATTAATTGCTAATAATAATAGTTTTTTTAGTCATAATTACGCCCTCTACAGCTCAGAACTGATACCGGTATTAAACACTTGCTCAAAAGTAAACATTGTTTATCTGTACAATATTATTTTAAATAATATATTTGATCACTTACAGTCGACACTAAGGCGTTCAATTTCCCGGGTTCGTAGAGAGGACATTTTTGTCTAATACGGTGCAGTTCCATATTGATTTGTTTCGACAAGACCGTAACGGGGTTCCCACCCAAACCCGTAACTACCATTGCGCCCAAATCTGCTACGTAAGTATTTTTCCGAAAAGTAGCGATTCGTCCGCCGACTCGGTCCTAAAACATAAAAGTTTTTTTTAGTTAATTTTCTACAAGACATCTAGGTGTTTATTGAACTAGAATTTAATTTACCCGTGCTTCGAGTACGACCACTTCCATGCCAAATTGTTGCATTTGTTGAGCAGCTGCTAGTCCAGCAATACCCGCTCCAATTACAACCACTCGTCCTACTTTTTTCGAGGGAACAGTCTACAACACCAAGTTTAGTATTTAATTTAAATATTCATTCAATTGAGCTATTACGTTGCTTACTTTCAATCTCTTGAATACACCAAAGTTTATGTATCCATGTCGCTCTAAATATGCGTGTATGCGTTGAACTAGGACTTTGTCGGTGTTGTATGGCGGTTCGATTAAAGGCAATGACGCTTCAAAAATTAATTGTTGTTTTGGGTTATCCAGCCATTGCTGCAACTGCAATAAAACCAATAAATTAATACTAAAGACTATGTAGGTAATAAATAAAAATCAAATAGCGTATTAACAGTATCCGTACCAAGCGATTGCGAATATGCAAGAATAACTTTTGTGTTTGAGTCGGACCGTGAGCTACGTCTGAGAAACAATATGCTTCATTCGATGTCATCTTATCGAAAGGCAAACGACTGTGGAAAGCGGCTCCTTCCAAACCTAATAAAAAAAATAATAATATAACGCCTAACAATATACAATTTGCTCTTCTTCTTCATCAATACTAAATAAAAAATAATTAAATTTAAAAAAAAAAAATTTAATTTATAAAGTTTTGATTTAAATGCACTCCAATTATTGGTAAGTGGAAACAATTGTATATATATATATTTTATATACCAGTCGGATCGTCCTGTTCGGAATCCAAATCGAAATCGTTTTCTTCTTTGATCGGTGTAGCATTGTCTTCGGACATAATATTATTGTCCTGAATATTGTTGTCGGTCACATTAAGTGTAACGGTTTCATCGTTGGGCGCTCCTGAATTCAGCTGTTAGGGAAGACAAGTAAAATATTACACAGATCTCTTTTCATATACAAATCATCGACTTACCCGAATACGTTTCCTGCGATTAATCAAAGCACTCATCTTCCGACAATAATTCTTTCGCTTCTAAAATTGAAAAGACAAACAGTTTTTTAAGATAGTAATTACATGAACTTTTACGTAGACGACAAAAAAAAAACTTAAGGGGACGTCGTACCGCTATTTATTAATGAGTTGGGTATAGGCAATTATTTTCAAAATCTCAATTTAAAGCTTAAATTGTAATTATAATTATTAGATTAGTAATAAGAATTTATTTTAGGCAGTTAATTTATTTTCCGAACTATCGCAGCATCGTTGTCATTGGTTTTAAATATTTTTTTCAACTAAACATAGTTTTCTAATTCCAAAAACACGGCTTACTTGGTGGTTTTAGAGTAAAAACCCCAATTATAAATATTGTAGGTGAGAACTTTTTCTATGTTTTGTTAGAAACCAATTTTCGATAGTTGGTATATATATATATATATATATATATATATATATATATTTAAATAATTTAAAATATGCGTTTTCTTAATGCCATATTGTTCCATATCCAAACCAACTATCGAAAATTGGTTTCTAACAAAACATAGAAAAAGTTCTCACCTACAATATTTATAATTGGGGTTTTTACTCTAAAACCACCA
Organism: Adelges cooleyi; assembly: GCF_023614345.1. Taxonomy (NCBI): domain Eukaryota; kingdom Metazoa; phylum Arthropoda; class Insecta; order Hemiptera; family Adelgidae; genus Adelges; species Adelges cooleyi. Next base: position 17,204,814 of record NW_026095893.1, read on the forward strand.
GTAAGCCGTGTTTTTGGAATTAGAAAACTATGTTTAGTTGAAAAAAATATATATAAAACTATATATTAAAACTTATATATATATATATATATATGTATATATATCTTAAAATTAAAATCTAATTCCAACAAGGCATAGTTAAAGTTCTCATCTTTCAAACAATTTATAATTTATATCCCTGCGTGCAATGTAGACTTAATACCATTGAAAACACAAAAGTACTATTTTGATGCTATTATTTTGAGATGCGACATCCTCTTAAGTATCGGTTTATTGTAAAGTTTATAGTATATTATTGTAGAAAAAGTAAAAATCGTTGAATGCTAATAAAATGAAATTTAAAAAAACTACAAAATACGTTAACAAAACCATAAATATAAACAATAAAAGTACCTTTACTAGTATATTACTTACAGCAAGTTTGTGAAAAGACCTATATAAATTCAATTTCAAACAAATCAGGCAATTTAACTATAAACTTTAAGGCATCTACAGCTCTTGCTCACAGCTTTGAAGTCAGCTGCCTACATCTAGTTTTGCCGCCTACTATGACTGATAACAAAAATGCCGGGAAACCCAGGTGAAGCTGTTCAGGTGTGAAACGTTTCGTCCACCGGATCGAGCTTTTTTACATTTTATTTTTTTAACATTTAATTTAACAGATCAACAGAGTTCAAATGTTATCCATAGAAAAAGATTAAAAAAATTAGTTGTTAAAATTGTTTAATATGTTTATTATTTAGGTCTCGAATTATTATTATTTTTTTAATCTTAAATAATAATCAAACTTAGGAAGCGGAATATAACAATATAATATTATTATTTAAGTTAATCTACGCTTAACAATTGTGAAAGGCATACCCGATGGACGTAAGTCGTGGACAATATTTTTAACTAAAAAGTTGTTAAAAAGTGTTTATTCATTAAAAATTTAATTTTAATAAATCAATTACTGTTTCGACTACCTGGCTGGTCGTCGTTCTCGCTACCATGGTATCATCACATAACAAACCAGCAACTAATAACAACTTGTTGTCAACAAGAATTGCGCATGCTGATAACAGATAAAACTGATAAGAAAAATTGTAGGTTAATGTCAATTGTATAAGTTACTAAAAAACGTGTTCAAAATTCTTGCATTTGAACTTTGAATATGCTTTGGTCTTTATTTATATAAATAGTTATGATAGTTATGAAATTATTTTTTTAATTATCGAAAGCTAATAAAAAGTAAGTATTATAAAAACTTCACTTTATTTGTACTACCTATTTTTAAAATACTGGTAAAAGTATTGGTTTTTGTGCACTTGGTTAAAAAAAAATTAAAAGATTGTCAGTAGGTACGTAGTTAAATATTTACTATTTAGTCAATATATATTGTATACAATAAAAAATCAGTTCAGTTTAAGAAATTACAGTATCACATGATCGAATAGTATTTAAAAACCATTTTCATTCAAATATTCTTTATAAATATCTAGATTTTAATGTACATTTTTTTACTCTATAATTATAAATTATAATAATGGTCTAAAAATAATATGTATCACAATTTGTTCTTCCATATTATTAAAAAAAATTATTTTAATAATTGCATAATGAAATCATATCTTATTTTAAACAGTTTTGGAATATATTGTGTTTTACAAGAAACACGGTAAAACGTATTTAAATAATTATATAAGTGATTCTTATAAAATTACAATAATAAATAATTATAGAAAAACTAATATTTAAAAGCAATTTAGTGAATATAAACTGAAAATGGTTAATTGTACCAAGTTTGTTGTGTAATATTTTTATGTATATTTTATTGTACATCAGATCTACTTTAGTCTAATTTTAGAACTTTAAACCAAACTTTACATCTGAACATTTGTTTAATATTTGTAGTAGGTATAAGGTGTAAGATGCCCAACTCTATTTTCTTCCGTTATTTTTTTCTAGTTCTCAAAAGCTTAAAATGTACCAGAATAATTCTAAAAAAAGGAAGTTTTAATTTGATAATTTTTTTATTTTAGGTAATTATTTCAAATGTCCATATATCACGACGAAGTAGAAATAGAAGATTTTGAATATGATGAAGATGAAGAAATTTATTATTATCCGTGTCCGTGTGGAGATCGGTTTGAAATAACTAAGGTATTTTTTACATAGTTATTTCGTAACAAAATTACAACAACCTAAATTTTATAATAAGGAAAAGTGATCAAGTAGTTAGCGATGAGCCATAATTTCCTACCCGATGATAACCCATCCCGAGACACAAACCTAACTTTCCCAGTCACTTGTCTTTTGGAGTACATTCCATTGATAAGATGCCACACACGTATTTATTTAGCAAAAATAATGTATTTATGTTTCAAATGCTACAAAGTCTTCAATACACAAAAGTAACATACCGTTAGAAAGGTGTTAAGTTCAATTGCGTTTCTGTTCTCTCAAAACTTCATAGTGTTTGATCTACAAAAAATGGTTTACTGAAAAAAAAATTAAATTTTTGATATAGAATAACCATTAAAGAATGTTTATTACTGTAGTAACAAGTATATACTACAGTTGAAGCTCTAAATTAAGATTTTGCAAAACATTTTCCCATACTTTACTCCTTAATAAATAGATGGTGTAGCGTCGCCTTAATATAACTATTATTTTTTTAGATTAACTTTCCTTAGTAACTTACTATCTATATCCTATGTATTAATAGTTCATATTTTTAATTTTTTCAGGATGAATTAGAAGCTGGTGAGACAGATGCTACTTGTCCTAGCTGTTCATTGGTTGTTAAAGTAATTTATGACCCAGTAAGTTCTCAAAAATTTAGAATTTCTAAGACTCAAATCCACCATGCTTAAATATATACTTCTTGTAGCGTGATTCATTTTGTTATTATTTAAAATAATGTAATTATTTGTGTTTGTATTATTTTAGGAAAGTTTACCACACAAACAAAAACTAGCAGTTACAACAAAAAGTCTTGAAAAGTGTTGATCCTATGGCTGGCGCGTCGAGAGGACGGGGACGAGGAGGTGGTAGTGGTGGAGGGTTTGGGCGGCCACACGTATCCATCGGAACTGAAAGAACTGAACCAGACGACCCACTCGATTTCAAAGCACCTGAACTCTTTCCGCCACTGCGAGCCAATGTTACCGAAATTGAAGAAGACAGTGAAGACGAAGATTTAATCTCATTCGAACAACAATTAGCCAAGCATTTTCATAGTGCTCCGTCGTTTATATCTAAAGATGAGTTTACTAGTCCTTGGTCGTACCTCAAGAGTGTAGAAAACCATAGTTATTTTCCTCCGTCCTTGCTACCAAAAAAGAAGAAAATTTCATCCAATGAAAAACCATTGACAGACAAGCAGTGGATGGATAAATTGAAAGCCGAAGTAGCCAACCATGATTATTTGTCGTTAAAACAAATCGTGTCTGCCAAGAAAACCAAAATCAACGATTTCCTCAACCCAGCCAGTAAAAAGAAGGTAAAAACTGAAAACGGCCCTTCCACTTCACAATTGTTCAACGAAAGTGTTGTTAAAGAACTCGAGGAAGAGGAAGACATTGATGTCGAAGATAGCGAAGAACCAAAAAAGAAAGAGGAAGATGAAAAAGAAGGAGAAGTAAAAGAGATTGATGATGAGTTGGAAAGTGATGTCGACGATGAGTTGGATGATGGAACCGACTACAATAAAAATTATTTTGATAACGGGGAAGGATATTTAGATGATGAGGATGATGGTTTAGATGATAATGACGCCATCTACTAATACGATTCAACTATTATTTTTGTGTAATGAGCTTTATTATTTTTTATGTATCATATTATATGTTTTTCATTTGTTACCTAGGTTAATAAAAAAAACCATTGTATTATTAATTAATACATCTCTCATTGAATGTAGTTACTAATTACTGATAAATTTATTTTTTACGATTGTAATTTGTGTATAAATCCATTTTTGTTTTTACAAATTCTATCTAACACCGTTGATTATAAATATTATAGATAACCCACAGAGACAAATTTTAGCGTTAGTCAATCGTTTTCAATGAAAATGATACTACTAGGCACTTATCGTACCGTGTCGACATACAGAACTAAAATTTGTCTCGGTGGCCCATCTATAATTACAATCAATGCTAATACCTATAAAATATTGATCCTATTGATATTTTTTTGTTTTTTTCTACCATAAAGAGTATTGACAATAATTTGTTGCCTTGGATAGACAGGCATTTATTGCTACGTGAATTTCACATGAAAATTCAATTTTTATGTTCTGTTGTTGATATTTTGTATAATGATAGTATTTACAATTATTATTAATTTATAAACGACATGTTAATTTTAGTTAGGTTTAATATTACGCCTTCAATAAATATAATACAGACCTATATAGGTCCTGAAATCTGACAACATTTTTGACATAACAATTTAATTGTTAAATACATTTTTTATTTAATTCTTGTAAGTTATATAAAGTATTGGGGATTCCATATAAATGAGTCCTATTTACTTGTTATCTCAACATCTGAAAAAAAAAACCTTATATTATTTTTACAGTATATAATAAATTGATGCATGTTTGAAAATGGGGTCTGGTGAATGGTGATATGAGAGAAGGGAAGGCTCATGTCTAGGGCTATATGTTAAGAAGTCGGAAAGTACGTCAAAATCTTTCAGTAGGCATCTTTAATCATATCGTGGCCTTAATAATACTATCCACCCCTCTAAACTGCACTTTTAAAATTGCATTAAAAAAATGTAAAACCACATTCCTGAATCCTAGTAATTATAGAAATAATATACATATGTATAAGATTAAAACATAATTTATTTTTGTTCACTAATTAAGGCGTTGCGTCGTCTGCACCAGTGTAATGTCAAAAAAAGTAACAATGTCATATCATATTATTTAAAAATATTTTAATATTTCATTAATTTAAGCTTTACATCTTTCATTTGATCAAGTTTATTTTTATAATAAATAATTGTTTGAATAAAACGCATGTGCATACTGGACGAGCTACTATACACCCTTCTATCAACCACAATTACTGTGTCAATTAATTCAATCTGTGCTAAATTAATATTAATAATGTAAAGCAAATTTTGTGTTCAAAGATGTTTTATTATATATAATATAATATAATATAGGATCTCCTTGAACACAAAATTTTCAAACCTTTGCTGGCTCTATGTGTGTTTTTAACTGCTGAAACAATTCGTTTCTATGTTAACTTCTGCTTGTTGTTTGAATAACAAGACGTAGCAATTGTATATTGATAGTATATTAAAAGTCAAATACTTAGATTATAATATTTTCAGCGAACAATATGCATTGTGTCGAAGCGTTCTACAGTTATACCTATTTCACGTTAAAACAATTACTTTTTTGAACTACTTAAACATTACTGTCATGTTCTACCATAAGTTTGGACGTAACTTCAAGCTATTTCAAAAAAAAATTTGAAGGCGGCCAAAAACTCAAAGGGGCTTCGCCTGGAGACTGATGGTAGGTATTGCGAACACATACAGTCATTATATTATGTAACATAATACAGCAATATGTTCTTCTCTCTATTATTGTTATTTATAATAACTGTTTCGAAAAAAAAAAAAGAAAACTTTTATAAGAACACTAGGAATTTTAAAAGTTGGTGAAGTAATTTTAGCATTTGAGAGTCTAACAGGGCGAGCTCACATTTGGGCTTCAGAATAGGCAATGCAATAACTACTGGGTAGAAATCTCTAAATATATAATAATTTAGATACCAAATCTAAAGTCCAAATCCAAACTGAATACTATTTACTAATATTATGTTAATTTATTTTTTTAGATTCAAGTGCAATTATTTACACGTGGCGGTCGGTCATAAATTTCCTAATAAGTATAAATAATACGAAGTAACCCGTAAGCAAAACATGTAGTAATTTATTTTAAATATTAATAATAATTTAATTGTATACAGCTGTAAGGGTCCGGAATTAACTACATACGAAATAATTGTACTTAAGTTTCTTTGCTCAGTAAAATTCATACATATTAAATTCAAAATAAAATAATTGAAAAAAAAATTTTTTTACATGACTGGTTTGTTAATTCTAAACCTTTTTCTAGTGCTTGATTTAGTATAAGTAATGTATTCCTCAGACGAATTTATAAAAAGGGAGTGTAATTATTGGAAATATTTTTTTCAACTAAATCAATACATTTCTGAGTAATATATTCTGGTCTCACTTGGAAGTAAAATAAAAATACCTAGTAGGTACCTACCTTAAAATATCTAAACAATTGTGTTACCTCCCCTCCCCTCTACTAAGTCAAGTACTGTGTGGATTAGGTCTATGTACGATGATGCCATTTTACTCTCAATTCTCTCTTTATAAATTATTTTGGACAACCGCACAATTATAATTTATTTATTTAAGTAGATTTACACATTTTAGCACTGTATTGTCATTTCAGATAATCGAACTAAACTACTTTAACAATTTTTTCGTTTGTAACTTCTCACTTTCGCGTTGTGGTCGTTCTCGTTATAGTTCATAAACCTCTCACATTTTCTGCTCAGTAAAAATTAATTACTTATTTTAAAATTTGCGTCCAGTTAATCAAGTCATAACATTTTGTACACCAACAAGATTTTTTTGTAAATCAAATTACCAATATCTATCCCGTTATCCTACTGGATAACCTCCTTCGTACTCTCTTATACGCAAAGTCTGTCGATACCGGGATATTTTAGTCATTAAGTTAGTCTTAAGTTAGTCATTAAGTTAGTCTTAAGTTAGTCATTAAGTTAGTCTTAAGTTATGCCCCGATCGACTTCGATGCGTAAGTCCACCATTGTCTGTTCGTGGCCGCCCAGTCTGTCGATACCGGGATATTTTAGTCTTAAGTTAGTCATAAGTTAGTCTTAAGTTATGCCCGGATCGACTTCGATGCGTAAGTCCACCATTGTCTGTTGCGTGGCCGCCCAGTCTGTCGATACCGGGATATTTTAGTCTTAAGTTAGTCATTAAGTTAGTCTTAAGTTATGTCCGGATCAACTTCGATGCGTAAGTCCACCATTGTCTGGTGTGTGGCCGCCTAGTCTGTCGATACCGGGATATTTTAGTCATTAAGTTAGTCTTAAGTTAGTCATTAAGTTAGTCTTAAGTTATGCCCGGATCGACTTCGATGCGTAAGTCCACCATTGTCTGTTGTGTGGCCGCCCAGTCTATCGATACCGGGATATTTTAATCTTAAGTTAGTCATTAAGTTAGTCTTAAGTTATGCCCGGATCGACGTCTATGCGTAAGTCCACAATTGCTTGAAACGCCCCTACCACACATTTCTGGTGGTTGTACAGTAAATACAATTTGAGCATCATCGTAGATGGAGATACCACATTAAAAAAAACGAGCCAAATACTCTACCTCATAGGTGGTTTGGAAACGAGTATACAATCCCTGATACGGAGTAACCGGTAAAAGCAAAACATGTAGTAATTTATTTTAAATATTAATAATAATGTAATTATATACAGCTGTAAGGGTCCGGAATTAACTACAGACGAAATAATTGTACTAAGTTTCTCTGCTCAGTAAAATTCTTACTATTTAAATTCAAAATAAAATAATAGAAAAAACATTTTTTTTATGTGACTGGTTTATTAATTCTAGACATTTTCCTAGTGCTTGATTTGTTATAAGTAATGTATTCCTCAAATTTATAAAAAAAAGTAGTGTTGTTATTGGTAATAATTTGTTTTAGATAGTCAATCGATATATTTCTAAGTAATATACTCTGGTTTCATTTGAAATAATGACAATGAAAAGATTAAATATCTTAAAAACACTTGGGATACCGATGTCCGATTTAGATTATATAATTTAAAGTTTAAAATAGTATTTAGTTTTTATTTCTCAAAATCAAACAACTAAATCTACTCAATGATCAAAAAACTATTATTACAAAAAAAAAAAAAATGATAAAAATGAAATGTTTACAATTTATAGACAACGGTGCTTGATTAATAGTTCTTTAGGTATTTTAAAATTCGACTTGGAGAGAGAAGAGATATTTTGTTTCGCGCAGCGTGGCTGCACTGCAGACGGCAATCTTTTATCAACCCGTTTGCTCACGTTATTATTTTGTTAACTGCTTCAGTAACTCGTTTGCGTAGCATCTGTAGAACGTGTTGCTGTTAATGTATCCTTCAGTAAAAATTGTTCATTATTTATAAAAGTTCGTTCGAATTATTCGAAAGTGCTGTATATATATTTATATATTTAATTTTTTTTTTAATTGTTTATAATTTTGTGTATAAAGTAAAATGTCAAGTTTCAAACAAACGCCGTTAACTTGTAGTGGACATACTAGGCCCGTCGTTCACCTGGATTTCAGCGATATCACCGACTGTGGATATTTTTTAATATCCGCTTGTAAAGGTAAATGTAAATAATTTTCGTACAATATTCTATATTATTATTGCGTTCGCGTTCTAGATGGAAAACCCATGTTAAGACAAGGAGACACTGGTGATTGGATTGGTACGTTTGAAGGCCACAAAGGTGCCGTTTGGGGGGTAGCCTTGAACAAAGAAGCAACAGTAGCTGCAAGTGGTGCTGCAGATTTCGAAGCTAAGGTATGAGTATTGTTTTTAATGAAAAAAGCGCTTGTATTAGCCTTGAGATTGACTTCCTCGTATGTTTATTGTTTATTTTATTTCCTAGATAAGAAATTGTACATTCAATACACACACACACACGAGTATAGTTTCACTTTTTGTATTTAATTTTCACAATAATATGTAAATTCCTATCGATCGCTTAAATTAAATTCATTATTCAAAATTTAATATACATTGAATAAAATATAAACTGTTTAAATAAATAAATAATAAAATAGTCTCAAAACAACAACAATAAAATATACATTTATTTGTGCTGTGTCAAACTCGCTTTATGAGTTTAACAAAACTTTTCTACCTAATATAATTATTTCTTGGCTTGGCAATCGAGTATTTTCATGCGATTTTAGTTATTTTAATAAGGTTACTAAATTTAGGCAGTTTTTTTTTATTAATTAATATAAAGATAATTTTTTTTTTAGATTTTTTTATGGTTAAGTAGTTGATGGATTTTAATTATCTGAACATTAACATGAGAATGTGTTGCTAAAACAATTTGTTCCTTAACAGTATTTAATTAAATTATTTTAATGTTACTTTTTATCTGTATCTTTAATATGTTAAGAAAATCAAATAGGTTTTAATATACTATACATGAATTTTGTATAAGAAGTTTAATTTGGCTATGGGTATTATTAAAAGTAATTAATGTTGCTGAACATTTTTAAAAAAATTAAGTCAAAAGACCTAAATTTGAAGCGGGACAGCTCAATTGCTGATCAAAATTGACCACTGAGCTTCCTTCTCAATTTTATCAAAATTAGTTTATATTAAAATTCCTTCTAATGTTATTATAATACAGTTAAAAACTGATACAAATACATTTTAATTTTGCACTTGGTTAAGGATTTTAGTTCTTATTTTTAGGGAATATTATCTTCTAAATAGTTCCTATAATCAAAACTAAAATAAACTCTTTTAACTATTATCTTTAAATGAAAAGTTGAACATCTGTATATCAGTAATGTCCACAAGTTGTAGTTGTTTGTTTTTACATAATCTTACCATTTAATTAAATTTTAATAATACTTTAGTTTCATTCTGTAAATAGAGTATATTTAACAATAAATAAGTGATATACTTATTGTATCACTAATTGTATAAATAGTAAAACTTACTTTGAAATTAGTTGTATACCCAAAAACTATTTTATTGCTAGGAAGTAGGAATCCGTATGTACGTAATATGTTAGTGTAGATTATGTTTTTAATATTTGTGATAAAAAAGATGAACTATACTTGATTTAAACATAAATGTAGTTTTTGATAAACAAATTTTAATGTAAATTATTATACAAATCTTATTGTTTCGTGTAAACAATTTTATTCAATTTCACATTTGGCACTTTTTTATTCTCTTAAAATTATGTTTTAAAGTTAATTAAGTTTCTTTTTGATTGCAAAAGTTGTATTTTCGCCTTTTTCATTCTGCTATACAGTTTCGGTTATCTTCCCATACATGCCCAGCTTAGTAAACGGTTTAAGCTTTGCATAACTTTATTTTTTTTTTCAAAACTAAATAAAATGGTGTAATTTTTTTTTATAACAATTTCTAACTCAAATATACATATTTTATGCGTAGAGTTTTTATATTTATGCAATTTACAAAAAATAATTTAAAGTATTTTTTTTTTTTAACAACTTTAATTAATGGAAACTATGGAAGCTTATCTTATCGCTTATATTGTAACCCTCCCTATTACTAATTACCCTTCACCCACACCTTTGTTATTTAATAACCAATATTTTATGTATTCAAAAACCGTGTGACAAAATATAACATACCTAACCAGAGCAAAAATCATAAATTTGATGAACGGTATTAAATGGATTGAATTATTAGTTGATCATTTTCTGATCAATGCATGTTGTCATTAGTTAACTGACGTTTTGAACCCATTACAGGGACTACGCATATACCGTGACCATAAAGTATAGTCGCAACAGTTTCTCTGAAGACAGACTCTGTTGGATGGGTTCAAAACAGCAGCTGACCAATGTTGTTTTAAACTTTTATATAATATTGAGAAAAAAAATTGACTTTTAAAACGACGTCTCTAAAGTAGTTTGGAAACTGTTAGATCATACCAATATCTTTTTTTTATTATTTCAGATCTGGGATGCTAAAACAGGAGGTGAAGTACAATCTTTTCAACACAAACACATAGTAAAAAGTGTTAATTTTTCGAGGGATAGCATTTATCTTGCGACCGGCTCCAACGAAAAATTGCTCAGAATATTTGATCTCAATAAATCAGCTGGTATGTATAAACTTGATTAACATAAAAAACAATGTATAAATGTGTATATTTACGTTTTATAAATTGTTCGTTAAGAATGGTTGTGTACTGTTCAATGCTGTTGATCAGGAACTGTTTGGATGAATTAAAAAAAAACATGGTTTTCTGCACATACGGTCTTTGTTCAAGGCCTACTACTATGTGACAGTAATAGTAACAACAGTCTAAGCCAATAAACTTTACATGGCCAATCTGTCACCGGCTAATTGGCCTTGAATCCCATTCTATCAATATCTATTATGATTATTAGACATTTTTTTTTTTTTTTTTTTAGGAAAATTTAAATCATATTTCCTTAATTGAACAAAAAAAAAAAAAAGTGTTATTACTTTTCGATATCATATATTTTAATATAAATTTAGATAACCTGTTATTTTAAATAAAAACGTATTTTATTTTCTTATTTAAAAACATGTTTAAATCAACTATTATTTTCATTTTTATTAAAAAAAAAAAAAATTATTTAGTTGAAACTGAACATTTATACAAATAGGTTTTTATTTAGGTAAAGACTTTTGAATGAAATACAATATTATTTGAGTTTATTTAAATTTTTATTTAGCTAAACAATTATTTAAGTAATGCCCAGGCTTGACAATTTCAAATACATTATCATTTGAATTAATTGAAAAAACAATAAAACAATTTTAAACTTAACTTTCTTGTTAATAAATTTAAAATTATAATTCAAATAAGTATATGCTTAAAATTTAATAATAAAAACCAATTACATTTTTATTTAAAAGAAGACTTTATTTTAAATAGTTAAATTACTTTTTTTCGCTTTTGTAATTTAAATAATGGTCCAAACATTTTTTTTAGAAGCTGTTACTACTTTTAGTGGTCATACATCTGGTATAAAGCATGTCATGTTTTTTCAAAACGATAGAAGAATAATTTCATGCGCTGATGATAAGACTGTCCGAATCTGGGACCCGTCGTCTGGACAAGTATGTTGATCAGTTACTACCAACACGTTTGTGTATCTTATTATTGTAATTTCACTTTTTCATATTCCTATGTAGGAAATACACAAAATGGAATTCAACGCTATACCGACCAGTTTGGAGGTGTCCAGAGACGAATCCATCGTTACCATTGCGCACGGCAGTTGTGTTAGTTTTTGGAATGCAGAGAGGTAATGACTTGTGTAATTATTTAAATATATTAATTAATTGTCTCGTAATTGAGTAACGAAATAATTTCTATTATTACGTTTCAGTTTAACAAAGGTGAACGAAGTCACTGTGCCAACTCTGGTAAATACAGCGTCCCTGCATAGAGATAAGAGCATGTTTGTGTGTGGAGGTGAAGATCTTAAAATGTACAAATTTGACTACAGCAGCGGAAAAGAAATAGGTAACGACGATAATGACGCCTTTTTTATAAACAATATCGTACTCAATATTAATGGTTTTTTTTTTTTTTGTATTTGTTCCTCGTTAGAATCTTTCAAAGGACATTTCGGTCCCGTGCACTGTGTCCGTTTTTCGCCTGACGGTGAACTGTATGCGTCAGGATCCGAAGACGGTACTCTACGCTTGTGGCAAACTACCATAGGTAAAACATATGGATTGTGGAAATGTGTCGATAAGGTTACCTCTCCTCAAGACATTCACCAACAAGAGATCACGGCTATTTAAACAAAAGAAAAAAAAAAAAGATGACATTCGCAAATTGCAATATTTAAATCTGAAAAAAATCCTATATGGTTATCGTAACGTTACCAGAAAAAAAAATATATATATATAAACACTTTTTTTCTTTAAAAAAAAATTGTTAAAACATTTTTATTGATTGAAATAATTGGACACAAAACTTAGGTAAAACATGATCGAAATGTGATCAATTGTGTACCTACGACTAATTTATTTCAACCTAGCGAACGAGTATTGAACATAAATTTGTTTAATAATTAAGTCCACTACATTATTGTTTGACTAAAATATAATTGGGTTTATACAATATAATAACATCAACAATTATTTATTATACACAAAAATAGTTTTTTGTTAATGTCCTTTAAATTCACATACAAATTCATAATAAAAAAAAAAAATGTTTAAATTAAATTAGCTACCTGCTGATTTCATACATCATTTTACTGTGGGATACGAAATCTTTTTAGTTGTATTAATTTTTGTAATTCCAACAAATTATCTTATATTTATATTTATTTTGCACAATGTTGTTATTTATTTTCTAAAGTTTGGAACAAGACTGTTTTTTTACTGTGTTCCGTCTTTAGGAAGACATTGGCGTCTTTTGTGCGGTTAAAACGTTTAAGTTTAATTTTTTGAGTAGTTAGTGTTTTTTTTTTTTTTTTTTACAAGTTGATAATTTTTTTTGTATTTATTATTGACGTACATTTAGTTAACACCGCACAAGGCCTAAGAATTTTTATTTATAATAAATAACCAAAAAGAAATAAACAATATGTTTTTTTTTTTCATATAAATACTAAGCTAATTTTTTTATTTTCTCTCAGCACTCTAACAAATAATGTTTGGTCGAGACACCAGTATTTTGTTGAACAAATGTGTTCGGTTTTGAATATTCATTTCAGTGAACTTTTTATGGAACACATATTTTCCAGTATAAATGAAGTTGTGAAGCATTTTTACCACAGTTAACTGTTTTTCCAAAGATCATTTGTTCCGCAGATAGAAAGTATTTTATAGTTATAATATTATAATTATTGGCCACACAAAATATATTTATATTTTATTTTGTTTTAATGTGGAACAAATAAGTAAATATTGGTGTACCGTTATCTACAGCACAATTAATAAGAAAGGTATGTCGGCTATTCGTGATAATCGCAAAATGGCCTTGTATTTCATACGGGAAAAAAGAGGCGACATATTGTAAAAATTGATAACAAAAGTTGTTGACATACCTAAGTCTTTTATCTATGCTGTTATCACAACTACCGTGAGGTGTGATAAGTGATTACGGTGTACATGCGGTAAATTATGAAAATTGTGAGAGCTGTTAAGTAAAAAATTAGATCATTTACCATTGTACGTTAAATAGTTGTTTGGGTATTAGGAAATTTAAGTGTATCTTTTTCTTAGAACGTTATTAGAGAACTATTTTCGTTTATGTTTTGCTATTCATTCGGTCGTTTATAATAATATTTTAACACGGTCGCAATAAAATAACATGTGTTAACGATTAACATTGCTCGTTTCCAAAAACTTTAGATAATATGTTACGTCGCTGTATGAAAATCATACACCGGCCTGGCCGTTTCTACACTACCAGAAATGTGCTTAAGTTACACGAACGAGGTATGCTCCAGAGCATATTTCCAGAAAACTCGAGGTTGTAACCAAATAAGTAATATATTTTAAATAAACCTAAAGCTAATTTGTCGTTTTGCTTTCAGCAACGAAGTCATTGATATATTGACGAGAAAGAATCAATGCGCTTACGCCGGATTCGATCCGACCGCCGACAGTTTACACATAGGAAACTTGTTGGTCATTATGAATTTACTGCATTGGCAACGTGCAAATCATCAAGTCATCGCTCTAGTGAGTAAATGATCGGCAGCTATATGACTAGTCGAATTATTTTAAAAGCTTTTATTTTAACACCCACCGTAGATCGGAGGCGCTACAGCTCAAATCGGCGACCCCAGTGGCAAATCTAAGGAACGAGACAAACAGTCTTCTCAGGCGTTATTGAAAAACATTGAGGGTATAACAAAGAATCTAGAATCTGTGTTCAACAATCATTCCAAATACTTTTGGCATAAAAAACAATCGCTACCTGAGCCAATGTGAGCACATTTGAGGTATTTTTACCAACTTTGTTTTGCGTCTAACTAGCAAAGCATTGTACGTTTGTTTATTTGTTGTTTTTGTTTGTATCTAAGTATTGAAATTTTTGTTAAGTATATTGAATCATATTTTATTTCAACAGTATTGTTAATAACATGTCGTGGTATAAAGAAATCGGCGTTATCGATTTCATGAATAATATCGGCCGCAAATTCAGAATGGGTACAATGTTGTCGAGAGAAAGCGTCAAAACACGTTTAGCTAGTAACGGAATGAGTTTTACAGAATTTACATACCAAGCATTTCAAGCTTACGATTGGTTGTATTTGTTCAAAAAATACAATTGTCACTTCCAAGTAAGTAAATTGTAGTAAGAGCGTAATTTTTCCTCAACACTTTTTTTTTTTAAATTGTTTTCTTTTTATATACTATTTACCTAATTGACTAGTATGACTATTTTTATTACTTGTTTTTTTTTTTAAGATTGGAGGAAATGATCAAATGGGAAATATCATGTCAGGCCAAGAATTAATCAGCCGAGTCGAAAACGGCAAAGTTTATGGTAAATAATTTTGTTGATTAGCCGAAGAAATCCATGGTGATCGTATTGTTTTATTTTAAGGAATAACTGTACCGTTAATAACCACCGATTCTGGGGATAAGTATGGTAAATCGGCTCAAAACGCAGTATGGCTAAATGCAGACAAAACTTCTCCATTTGAATTCTATCAGTTTCTAATTCGCACTTCCGACGCTGATATAGAAAAACTATTGAAACTGTTTACTTTCCTTACGCTGTCTGAAATCGCCGAACTAATGAAAAAACATCAAGTAATGCAATTAAATGAAAATAAATATTTCATATTCCTAATTTTTTTTTTTTTTTTTAGACTGAACCTCAAAAAAGGATTCCTCATGAAAAATTAGCACGAATCGTCACTACGTTAGTACACGGAGAAGCCGGTCTTGAAGAGGCGTTGATGGCTACATCCGTTTTGTACGACAATAACGTCGAAAATCTTGGTAAAATAAAACCGGATGATATTTCAAAGATTTTCAGTGGCGCAGTAGTCGTTGAATTATACCTCGAACCTGGTATTACCGTTTTACAATTGGCCATGAAAGCTAAATGTTTTTTGACTGAAAGTGCGTATTACAAAATATGTGTTTAAGTATAATAAATTATAGTTTTAAAAATAATACCAATAAGTGTGTTTGAAATAATTTTTCAGAGGACGCTTATCGGATAATACCCGCTGGCGGTTTCTACATAAACCATCAGCGAATTACCAATATAAATGAAGCCGTTACCATGTCTGTGCATATTTTGCCTAATCAAATTTCCCTTATTAGAGTTGGTAAGTAATCGGCAAACAGAAATAATTTTTTTTTAACTAAAAGCGAGTCCATACTGGCCGTTGCAGTCGGCATTTCGCTTGTATGGACAAAACATTAACGACTACAATATTTTCTAAATGGACGACATTACTTATAAAATTTCGCTTTTCAGGAAAACGCAACTATTGGATAATCAAATGGATAATGTGAATAAATCTAGTACAACATTTAATGTTATAAGGAAAAAAATAAATTTGACATTCGTAAGAAAAAAGAAACATTCATTGTTGATTTATTTTTAGTTCTTTATTATAAATAAATATTATTAGTCATTAGAACTTGTGCGGTATTGACTAATTATAAGTCAATAATTAATCAGCTTGTAAATAAAAAAAACATTTTTAGCTACCTTAAATTTATACTTAATGTCTTTAACCACACTTTGTTAGACGCCAATGTCGTTCTACAGACAGTACACAGAAGTAAAAAAACAGTATTGTTCCAACCTTAGTAAATAACGACGTTGTGCAAAGTAAGTACAAATATTAATTTGTAAGAATTACTACAACTAGAATGATTTTGTATTGCACAGAGTAAATAATGTAAATATAAAATCGGCAGTTGGCTGGTTTCATAAGTGTATAAATACAAACACAAACAGTAAGGTTGTGCTGAAAGTAATGTTGTATAAAAATATAAAACATTAAACTACAGAAAACATTTAGAACGCTTAAAAAGTCGTTGTAGAATCTGAATGTAATAATTAGGGAAATATAGTTTAGAAGTTTAAGTAGTACCGCTTATTATTTTCATGCACAAAAAATGAAATAATTCAATTTTAACCGCAATGATATTGGAAAGAGCAAGACGACAATTGGCAAGTTCGTCAATATGTTTGACAGTGGAAGCAGCATTGGTCGTCAACTGACCATAAAGCTGAGAATAATAAAAGCAACTGTTTCTTCTTTTTTTTTTACAATTAAACAAGTCGATCGTCGTTTAATATTGCATTTAGTATTCTTGTTATCGTAAAGATAACTTATTTGAAAAAAAAAAAACATTATGTACACCGTGTGATATTTGGAAACAACAAATACAATAATTACACTAAAGAAATTCAAATTTGTTAATTTTTTTTTTATTAATTATATTATATTATTCAAATAACAAGTTCTTTGCTTATCGAAAGAGCGATATCAATTTATAAAATCAAGTCAGCAATAATTCTAACATAGCAAAACAAACTATAATGACGCTTAGATTTTATATTTACACAAAACAAAAATTAATAATATACGTAAAAGCAAAAGAAAAATCGGATTTTCTTCAACCTAATTTTACACGGTTTTCACAAAACAAATCATTCAAAATAATGGTTTCCCACAATTTTCCGTACAGAAAACTTTATAATGCCCATATAAAATAACGGAATGCATAATATACGCATTATTACATTAATGAATTTATTTTTAAATAAACACAACTTGTGTCGATAATCTAACATTAAAAAAAATATATACATGTATTTAAAACAAGTCATGTAAATTTACATCTTTCAAGTTTTAAATGTTTGTAATAAATAAAATATGTCGAGGTAATAATCGGAGCGCGTTACGTCGAATACGAATAACTTCATTTTTTTTTGTTAAATATAAAAACTGAGCTGCCATCATCCAGTGGCAATGGGATAGA
This sequence comes from Adelges cooleyi, assembly GCF_023614345.1. Classification (NCBI taxonomy): domain Eukaryota; kingdom Metazoa; phylum Arthropoda; class Insecta; order Hemiptera; family Adelgidae; genus Adelges; species Adelges cooleyi. Next base: position 17,222,612 of record NW_026095893.1, read on the forward strand.
CTGTTAATTTTTAAAATCTGTTTTTCTAACCACAGCCCGTAATGTTTTTTCGTCAAAAATTGATTACTTCCAATTTTTTTTTCTCTATGTTTAAGATAAAACAAAAGGCACGTTTCAATCGAAATTGTGTGAAAACCACTATGTTTTGATAACGATATATATTTGAAAATCCTTGCACGTGTGTAAATATTAATAAATTATATTTATACGTATAAACAAAAAAAAACATTTACATAGGTCTTTACAGTCTCAACAATATGTATTTTACACTTTTATGGACAATATATAATAATCTATATTAGAACATCCTTTGTTATATACAACAATAATAATAATAAGATATATTTATAATAATATATATTATAAAAAATTAAATTAAAAAATAATAATAATAATAATAATAAAAAAACAACATAATTCAACTATATCTTAACAAATAAAATATGAAAACATGACATTAATACAAATTTGTATGGTGTGTATTTGAAGGAGAAATTATAAAACAAGCAAATTTAGGTCGGGCTTTTTAGTTTTTTTCTTTTTTTGCAAACATGCAAAGAATTTGGCCCCCTAAAAACGGATACGTGCTTACAATAATAATAATAATAATGATAATAATAATTGTTTCACCATCGGGGAAAAAAAAAATTCCTCGACAAAAAAATTACTAAAACAATAATAATATAAAATACACATTTAGATTATTTCGAAAGACAGCATTTTGAAGAACGATAATTAATTACACGGATGTACACATCATCTTAAAGATTTCAAATTATTAATATAATAATAATATAACAATAATGACTACAATAAAATCGTTGAATTTTTTATTTTAAATTTAAGTATCATTGAAATGGATACATTTTTTTAAATCGGCCAATCAAAACGCTGTCGAAATACAAGTTGCTTTTTTGAAGAAATGTTGTTTAGACAAAAAAAAAAAAAAAACTAGTAAAAAACTGGTCTTTTTATGAAAGAACACTGTTCGTCCGTTAAAAATAAAACCGAGGTTTCAAAATTCAGATAACATTATAAAAAAAGATAATCTCAATAATAATAAAAAAGATTAATATTAGTTTTAATGTGTTGTAAAAATGTTATGGCTTGGATTTTTTGGAATAACAATGATTTAAAAAAACAATAATAATAAAAATCAATAAAGTTGAAAGTTGATGGATTTTTTGCTTTTCTTATTGTTTTTGTAAAGATATTAATGTTGTAACATAATTATTTAACAAGAAATACAATAATTTTATCATAAAAAAATTTGTGTGCGGCTAATAAAAAAAAACCATGTGTGTCATTCGTAGTTGCAACTTTAGCGTAAGTTAATATTAGATTACATACTCATTTTGGGGAGGAAGGAGCGCAATTGTGTTTCACGACTAATATAAAACACGTTCAATAATGGTTTTTTTTTGTTTTTAGTATTTACATTGTGTCTAGGGAATAATCTACGTTCACACTGCATTTCTAAATAAATCAAATTATTTTAGATGAAATATTTTAAAGAAAGAAAAAACGGGGAAAAATAGTTCGGAAAACATTACGTGCAACTTAATAAAATATTGTTTGTTCACTCTCGAATAGAAATTGCCGAAAACGGATCGTCGATTGCCGATACAAATATTATTTTGTCAATCGATGTCGAGAAACAACTAAATAATAATATCAAATTATTAAATAACTACCACAATATTATAGATGAAATTAATTAATCACAAATGTTATTTTACGTTTACAAATAACAACAAGATAATAAAAACGATAAAAACTTATTAACTAAACTTAGAACGAAAATATGGTTAAACTAGATTTTGGGATTTATGTACAATGTAAAAAATAAGGCATTTGTGATTATTTAAAAACAATTGAATCAATACAACAAAAAAAAATTATTAAAAGAAAAACAAACAATGTCATTGTCATTTTGTTGTAGCACAAGTAGATTTGTTAAATTTGATTTTATCTTTGAAAAATGTAATGTCTTAAGCTTAGGAATGATTTGAGCTTTTTATTGTTTAATTTTAATTTTTCATTTATTATGATCTAGCAGTAGTGTAGTTGTCACGAGGCTATAAGTTATAATTATTCTTTTTTTTTTTTTAGGCGAACTTCGACTTTAATTGAGATTGACAGTTTTTCTGAACAATTATAATATCATACATACTTAGGAGGCAAAACATTGTTGTTGATCGTTCGAATCAATTCAACAATGGTTTTGAGTCACTGGAATTTTAAATGAATGTGTTATTTCAAATATCCAACTTCCTGGCCAATAAAACCCTCCCCAATGTATGTACATAAAAAAAATTATCATTGAATGTATTAGAAACAAAATTTAACGTGTGAAATAAAAATAAATAAAGTCGATTGTCTACAAACTTAATTTCTAAAATAAACAAAAAAATTATGCCTGAAATGAAAGATGAAATTTAACTGTTTTGTTAAGACTGATATAACTCCTTTCCAAGCCATATGTCAACTGAATTATTTTATTTATAAAAAAAAATATATATATTAATAAAAATTTGTAAGTAATTTTAGTATTACGCTACAGTTTTTACAGCGCAGTTATCTGAATAATGGTTTAATTTAATGTCTTGCAATAAATAAAAAAAAAAAAAAAAATGATAATAATAAAAAAATATTTGTACTATTGCTCAATATTTAGTTATCGGGCAAAATAATTAAAAATAATAATTTTATATTTAATAACTATCACATAGACAACATCTTCGCGACCACTTAACTATAACATTTAATTAAAAAAGTAATAAATTTTTCTTTAAAATTTAAAGAAATAATAAAAACAAGTAAAAAATGAAAAAGAAATGGAAGATACCTTAACAACATAAAACTTAGCCACCTTCAGATTCTTGGGAAGAACCGGGCTTATCGTTAAGCTGAGCCCGCAACTCGGCCAACGCGTGGCCTTTGTACAGCCGTTTGATGCCCCTAGGTAGACCCCGGCAAGACGACAAGTTTAACGAGTTCAGAAGAGGACAGCTGTTGAGAACAGCTTTTACAGGATCTAGACTCACCGAGGAACCGGTCAGATCCATTTTTCTGTAAAATCAAACAAGAAGGCAAAAGTTGTAATGTAGAAAATATAAAAATTATTAAAATAAACGCTTTGATGCGAATCTGTGTAGATGGTAGAAATACAAAAACCGATAACAGCATTGTAAAATCCATAATAATGTGCATAAAATTAATTTTGAGTGTTAGGGATGTTACAATTAAAAGGTTGATCGTCTGTCTATAATAATTTTTTGCCGTTGTAATACCAATATATCGTAATTACCAATAAAACGAAAATAATTTCAAATACCTGTGACTGTGTGTTGATCAACTCACACACAGCAACATAGAAATTTACAGCAGTCAAATGCAATCGTCCACCCTTTTTTTTTTGTTTTTTCTTTATATAAAATAAAAAGTTTGATGACAAGTTTTTAATAAAATCGTAAATGTTGTAAAAAGTGAAATAAAGAAAAAGTTTCCACCCCCATCTAGGAAAAAGAGATTATAATCTTAAGAAAATTCTATACAAATTTTAAACTAATCAACTAATTTAAAAATATTTATAGAGTGTACGTAAAAAAATATGTACATTTTTTGGACATTTTCGATTTAAAAAGCGTGAACTTTTTTTCCCAATAAAGTACTTTTCAGAAAAGATGCTACATGAAGAAATCGGTTCAGATGTTAAGTAGACACGCATCAAAGCTAAAAAAAAAACACAATAAATAATGGTAAAAATAAAAAATACCTTAGCAACGAATCTTTTCCTTGTTCGGCTAAAGCCATAACAGCTGCGTCTAGCGTGTTGGTATTGGTGGACCAAGACAGGTCGATCTCCATAAGACTGTGACTCCACTTTTTGCATATCAAATCGAGACCAGAATCGTTTACTCGAGTCACACAACATCCTAAATTATAAAAAAAATTCAATTAATTTTGAAAAAAAAAAATGTACAAAATACACATAATATGACATAATAATAATAATAATAATATAATTGCCTGATAAGTATAGGTGAGTCAAATCCCAAGCCGGTACTCTGACTAGGTACTCCGTTACTTTAGAACACCCTCGGACGTCGAGAAGGCACAGTTTATGGGACGTCTTCAATATCCTTTCGAGGGCGTGGTCGTCAACGAAAGGTTGTCCCGTCGCACTGATGTCGTTTGAAATTGTGGCAACGCTGAGCTCTTCTAACAGTGGGAATCCGGGAGACATTCCTTGTTCTTTGAGGGTCGTAGTGGTACTTAAACAAAGCTGACTGGTAGCCATACGTAGTACACGCAAATTAAAACAGCCTTCTTGCAACCGTTCGATATGAAGTTGTCCCGTATTGCCGACCATTCTCACGTTGGTCAGATCCAGAGATTGCAGGTTTGGACAGTACGTCTAAATTCGGAAAAATTAGTTAAACATAACGTCAATGTAACCGTAAAACAACACAACTCGACAGTAAAACAACAACACGCTCTCCACTTACTTTATCCTTCATGATACATCTCCATTATCTCCACACTAACTTTCACTTTGATCCGTCTCTACCTCCTAGATACCTTCTGGCTTTTCTACTTCCTATCGGTGCAATTTCCCATACTTAAATAATAAAAAAATAAACTTACAGCTAACGAATCGACTATTTGTCCTATTCCTGAAAGCCTGTTGTCAGCCAAACTCAAGTGGGTCAATCTTTGACCCATATTCTGTGTCAGGAACAATATGGAGCTTAAAGAAACTCCACTTCTACCACTGCTGTGTTGAGCCTATAAATTAAATTACATAAATAGTATTAATTGAAAATTAAATCAATTAAAAAAAAAAAAAGACGATAGACTTGGCATTAACACTGGTTTTAATAAAAAAAAAACCTGGCCCAGCACCAACTCAATAAAAACTCGTTACTCCTGAGTGTAACCATTTTATGGGGTTTTTTTTTTTTTTTTTACCAACTGTGAATCAATTTAATGAACAAACATTGACAACTTACATTTATTCCTGATAAATCTATCCGTTCTAGATTGTGAAAGTTGGTGACGAGAAAACGAACATTTTCAAACGTCAAACCTTCCCAACCCGTTAAACTCAGACCTTTAAGGTTTAAACATGAGACACTAATTTTATCCAGAATAGCTGGAATACCGGTAAACTGCCAACCACCTAAATAAATACACAATGTTTATATTAATAAAACCAATAAACATAAATTTCTCATAATAAACAATTTTCAGTAGTAGAGCGTATCAAAGAAGATAATTCGGCAACGTCCACCCAATTAAAAACAATTTTTTAATAGTTTTTTATTTTTATTTTGGATTTACCTAAATTTAATTCCTGTACACTGGAAAGTCGATTTTCACATAACCATCTAAAGTTTATGTCGTTTCTAATAGGATTTTTTGAAATCCAACGTCCTGCTAGATCGATATTAGTCCAAAGGTATGGATCGGAAGCTACGGACCGCCAATGTCGACACACTTGTGATACCCTGTCAGAGATAAAAAAAAATGTTAAAAAATAAATCGCCAACAATCGCACGTTTAATTTTTAAGTTTACCTGGCAAGAAACGGAATACATCCTTCGGTAACAGTAACTATTTGGAACACTTTGAACAGCAAGTCGGTCGGTATCTGATCACCCCACGGACTTTGTTCAGCCGGCTCAACATAAGGTATCAATTTACTGCCGTCGGGTGTTTTTTTGATATCGTCAGATCTTTTCCTGCTTTTTCGTTTTTTCTTCTGCGGCATCGAGGTGAGCGATATTTTCAACTTGATACCACCGTTTTCGACCGCCCCTAACTCGCTCTGGTAAATTGTACCGGCAGGCTGCTTTTTGGGCTTCACTACTTTTTCCTTAGGGGCCGAACGTCTTTTGCGAGGTTTCCCAGATTTGGTGAGGGTCACGCCGTTTAGAATGTTTGGCGAGGACTTGGGTACAACTACAGGCGGAGTAATTGAAGCCTTAGGCGCTTCCCCATTAGAAACGCCCGGAACAACTTGAGCCTGGATTATTAACGATTCTAAATCAACTCGTGGCGAACACAGATCGCTAGACATGCTTTCGATTGACCGCGGGTTTGTTTCTATCGACCGTTCACTACCGGTCCGTTGGGTGGTAGCGGGACTGATAACACTGTCGCTTAAACTAGAGCTTTCACCGTTACACATGGGTGATGCGGCTAATACACCGGCACTGGGGCTGTCAGAAACGCTAACGGGAGTAGGGAAACTGGCAATGGTCGGCGAAATACCCGGAGAATACTGATCGTTTCTTACTTGCCGATTAGTGAAATCGGACATGGTAGAAGGTCCCGTAGTAGCTGTCGACATAAAGGTATTTTCTACTTGATTCGACATGGGACACGGGTCGAATCCGGGTAGTTGAAGAGACGATGAACTAGACGTGTCCATCGGAATAAAAGTTGAGCCTACCGACTGAGGAGCGTAATTGAAAGCCATCGGCGACGGGTTAGGTGTTAACACGGTATATCCGCCGTACGTATCTCCCATGAAGTTTGAGTTGTCTTTATTATAATTCTGACCGTGCACTTGACTCGATTCTAGACGGTTTCGAAACGAATCTTGCATCATATTGTTGTTAGGGTGTAACATGTTGTAGGACAATGAGTCGTATCTCGGCGCGTGCAGAGGCGGATGAGATGCCGACTTGTCTTGATCCAAGAGAAACTGTTTAAGACATTCATGTTCTTGGTCTATTTCCAGGTGAGGAAATACAGATGAATCATTTACAAAACAGTTGTTTGTATTATCCATTTCACTATAAGTTAATTTGCTACTTTTTAGACTTCCGAGTCATCCATTTACGTATAAAACGATGGGATAAAAATATTTCACACTTCTTAGTTCCATTAAGTTGAGAAACATTCAACAGCTACACCGAAGGAAAATAAGTTTGCAGTTTAGTCTTTAATTCTAAAAAAGAAAACAATAATTAATTTGTATTAGTTTAGTATTTTATAATTTTTAATAAAAACACTTTCAAATAGACGCTTTGATGTAAATGATAGGAATATAAAACACCGAAAAAACATAGTAAAGGCGAAAATATGTTTAAAATAATTATATTTGAAGTATAAAGGTGGTATCCTTAGTATTTATCGTCTGTCTTTTGTTTGTAATTTGATGCAGTTGTCAACGGATAGACAATCAACTTTATAATGAACATATTTTTCGGAGACTCATTGACAGTCTTTTCAAAATGTAATTTTTTTTGGTTTTTCTTAGATAACAAAAAAAGTTTGACTACAGAAAATTATACATGTTATAACCCCACTCTACCTACAGTTAGTTGTTATCAGATAAATTTACTCAAAATGGTAAATAAGATATGGATTTTTATGGTAAACTTTATAGCCTAATTAAGTACCTTCGGGTAAGATTTCTGAGCAACAGACTCTTGCTACACGAAGGAATCGGGGTTCAACAGTTTAGAAGATATTGTGGGTGAAGACATAATAAAAAATTAAAACACATCGTTGTAAAATTAATACTATCTCAACTACGTATCGCAGTTAAAACTGACACAACACTGATAGATCAATTGAATGTTAATCATCAAAATGAATATTTAGGTTGCAAAGTCAAGTTTATTATAATTAAAAAACTTAAGGAGATTGAAATGGGGCGATTTTTAAAAGACCATCTTAATTTTTTTTTTGTTAATTTGTATAAGCTTTAGGGTATAATTTTTAAGTTGTACAATTTTTTTTTTATGAGAAATATCATTTTGTTCCTGTAAGCCTAACAAAATTACACCTGCTTAGAATGATTGGGTATTAATTCTGTAAAATATTTTAACTCTTTGGCCTTTTTTCAGCTTATGGTGGAGGTAAATTGTTTCATTACAAAAAATACAAGAAAATGAATACTAAAAATGTAAGAAATTAAAATAGGATTACAATACAATTTCAATTGAAGTATCAAAAATGTACTCCCACAATAATCTAGAAAAGAGGTTGATAAACTTAAATATTTGTATAGAATTAAAATCGGACCACTTTCAGTCTCCTTAAGAAATGTTTTTTTCTACTTTACATTAGCAGTTGCGTAAATATTGACTTAACTAATAAATAATAGATAACTTGCATATTAAATACTAAAATAAGTTACCTAAACTAGTTTATGGTCTCTAATGTCCATTTTGCTCTCAAAGCATTGTAAATTTTGTTTTATTCCAAACTGAAACAGGAAATCTGAAAAAAAAAATTTATATTTACCTTAACTAGATATAAATATTTTTCATAGCTTAATTAAAAATGTTGCAAGTACAATGCAATACAATTATATATATGAGTATATTATATAATTAATAAAGACTAGAAAGAGGGCTTTTTTGTAAAACAATAAAAAAAAGTCAATATTTCAATCGCTAGAAAGCATACAATTTATGACGAATACTGTAAACAAATGTAAAGACAAAAACTTGACTGTTCTCTTAAATCTATGTTTTGTAATTGCAATTTTTTAATTAAGTCGTCGTTATGTTTAAGTATTATTTTTATAACTAGTTAACCAAATGACTGGTCGAATTTGGATAATTATAGCTGGTCCGCTCTACAAATGTATCACTAATAGCGAGAATAATCACATAGGTACTCTAGAGTCAAGCGATGACCTTATTTGCTGGGACATTTAGATTTGTGGTTTGAACAAGAAAATTAACTCTGCATTTTGGCGCTCACGAATACCGTACAAAGCTTAAAAAGCTTTTAGTTGTTCACAGGCTTACGGATATGGCTTGTCAATAAAAACTAACTGAATTATAGTAACAATATTATAAAACTTCAGTTTCACAAGATTGATATGACGTTATTAATACTCAAAGTGGCCAACCGACAACAAAGTATTGCAAACACAGTTCGTCAATAATCTACGGCGATCAAAACATTGGCATACTCAAATGTGTTTGACCGATATAAAATATAATAAAGATTGAAGTTTTACATTTTCTGATACCGTTTAAAAACTGTAACAAAAACAAAATAATAGGGATGACATTACAATTGAAGACAACTTATTCTTAGTGAAACAGTTGTGGACATTTCTTCTTTTTATTCCGTTATTTTACTGGAGAGAAAGCCATAGCATCTACATACAATCACTGACGGGTCGCAAGCGACGGGTCGGTTATCATATAACCGACAACTATCCAACTGAATATACTCACTGGAGAGTCTAAAAATAGGTAGGTAGACAATTACAGAACTGTGAAATGTAAATTACTTACATTTCAGAAAATTGTAAAACTGGTAACTATTGCGGACTTTCGGTGTCTGTGAAGACGACTGTTGGAAAGGATGTCGTACAACCCGAGTAGACTAGTGTACGTTTGAAACGACTGGATGGCGATGGGACGAAATCATCAAAAGGCTGAAACGACTGGATGGCGATGGGACGAAATCATCAAAAGGCTCCCAAGACTTGTGATGCGCCATCAACGAATCTGACAGTTTACACGTTATCACTTATTTCGTTGTTATCACAGAGAGAGGTAATAATATCGTACATTAATTAAACGGAATACGTAAATGGGACAGGCAGACGATCAGGTGTCGCCGTCCTCGGACGCAGACAACAGCCGCACACGGTGGACACAAACGGGTGTATTTGGGTCAAGCCCAAAGCGCGCTCGGCCAGTCGTCTTCGACGAACACCCTGGCCGCAGATAACGTCGTCTACGGCGGACGCGCTGGCGCCTCGTCCGTACCCCACCTAACGCACGTCGCACTGGCCAGTAGACGCAGGATACGCCGACCGACCACGTCCGAAACGAAAACTATGCAAACTCAGGCATACAAGCGAGACACCGAACTTACCGTGCTTCGTGTCGGCGGCTGAGGGTTCCAATGGGCACCGCGAATAAGGCCCCGAGGATGGCGGCGGTATAGGCCTGTGCAGTTGCGTATTGATCTAACACAGCGCAACGGCGGTAAAGACTGCCACCGCGATGCGGCTACTGTAGCGCACGTACAACGCGAACGGACGACGGCTGACGGCCACGGACGTCATCGGCGGCAAGGCAGGTAAACGGCGGCGATGGACACCACGGGAGCAACAATTATCACGAAACAAACACCAGTACACACATCTACCACTGCGGACGTACATCCACTGACCTTCGGCCGACGGCAGTGAGAAACAAACTAATGGGCTATTGTCAAAACGAAACGCTCATATGATTGGCTTAAGAATAAACTTTCCACCGCAGTGCCGCCAACCCGCGATCCGGCCGCTGGCCGCACCGCGGCCGCCGCCACCGCCACCGCTCTCGTACGATGTTATTCCGCAAAACGTACAATAATACAATAACATAGAAGTAGGTATAACAACAACACCGCCACCGACGGCCGGCCGCCGAACAACAACAACAGCTGCTCGGCCGCCGCCACCCGTCCGCCACACGGCACGTCGTGCCGTTAGTCGTGGGACGGGTTTGGGTTACCGAAATGTTGCTCACTAAACGCGGCGCGTTCGTCTGGAATATCGCTGTGGTCGTCCTTGCAAATATTGTTATTATTATTATTATTATTTATTCATCTCTTTCTACGAAACAGCGACATCTAGGGGTGGCTGTCTTATAGTAGAACTTTTGAGTACTTATACTAAACATAATACTTACATAATAAATGAAGTATAATATGATCAAGACCCGCAGCAGAGGCGGTTGCAAAGACGATGACCCGGCGGTGGATTTATAAATTTTTTATGCTTCAGACAGGCCAAGACCTTGAATTTTTGCAACCCTGAGTCGCAAGACGTGGGCAAAACGCCCACACAGTGTCATGTTCCATTTACTTGCGTATCCAAACTCTGCATAATAAATAATTTGAAGTATCCATCAAATTTTATGAACGCTAACACCCCTTTCGCGCAAAGCGAAGTATAGTGTATTTGTGTACACTATATATCAATAATATTCTGAATCTTCTTAGCAAATACAATTTAAAAAACGTTTAACTTTGATTGGGGGTTCGCGGTTAGAATAGTAGGTAAAATTCGATTCAAAATGACTTGTATATGCTTAGATAAATATGTCTTACACGATTTGAGGGGATCTAAATTTAAATATTTCCGAAACGAATGGAGACTTTCGGTTTTTTTGTTTACTTTTCACCACCTGTCGGTTGACAAAATTAGTAATGCTACTTTATTAAAAAAAAAATTCACTTATAAAGATCTTAATAAAAGTCAGCTAAATAGTTTTATCCATACGGCAAAAACAAAACCACTTAAGATATAATATATAATAATTGTTTTATATCTACTAGAACCCAAAAGTATGGGTATTATTGTAGTAGAAGTTTATGCATATCCAAAAATACTTAACTGGATCGGGTTTTTTTAAGAAAAAAAAACCCAAGTGATTGTCAACTCACATATCTACATATATTATGATTGTTTTCTTTGGGGTGAAGACAAATTTCTGGTCAGGCAACTTTTCTTAAAAGTTTAATTCCATAGTATTTTCAAGCTTTTATATCAAATCAAGACCATTTCGATTGTATCGGTAATTTTTCTAATTTAAAACACTTGTGTTTTTCTCTATTGTAATTTTGAAAACAATTTTAGGTAAAAAAATGTTCTAGTTTGAATTTTGAAGGGGTTTATATGCCTTTAGACAACAAATTTGACATAAATATATCGAGCAGGCTGGCAGTGTACAGCAGGTGATTAGTCATTTTATTTTTTCATAGTGTTTTTTTACAATGTCATCACAATATTTTCAATAACTTTAACTGCTTTGAACCCCATTTCAAATGTTATAAATTATAAATCAAATAAATTATACACATTATTTTTACATCAACGTTTGAAAATTAAACGGGAAAATCTTATTAACTTTTTAAAAATTAAGAATAATTTACTAAAAATGTTGACAGTACGATAACTAGTTTTGGATAATTTTTTTTAAGTTATAGAAGTTTAGGACAGAAGAAAAGTTAAAGTGCGTTATTATTTTTATCTGCGCGCATTACTTGTCCGCACTTCCTCTTCCGTTCAGGCGCGGATACAAGGGGGGTAGGCATGGAATCAATGCCCCCCCCCCCAAATCTCAAAAAAAAAAAAGGCTGGTGAAAATTATTATAGGTATACATACATAGTAATAATACTATATTTAACTTTATCTTCAATAGGATAATATCAAAACTTGCATGAGAAAAATATTAAATTATTCTTATTACCTACATATTTCTATATTTAATATAATATTTTGTAAAAATGATATTGTTTTTCGGTCAATTCTATTTAAAATTTAAATTTATTACAATCAAAATTTAAATTATTTATTGAAGTTTACTTTTTGGAACTAAAATATAATGAAAAATAACGATCATTTGGGGCACCAATAAATAAATAATTTCGAGGTACCTAAACATCGTCTCAATTATAATTATTCTGATTTTAAAAATGTTCAACTTAATAAACCCTGATAATCTCTATTGATATTATTTGACTGATTTTTCCCTAACCTAGAATCAATCAATCGGTAGTAGCTGCAACTAAATATTGACATTAGTCATAAATAACTATATAATTTTGTTTTAAGATTGCTTGATTAAGAAAAAATAAAGTTCATCTACTGGTTGATGAGAAAATTACATTAACTAAGATATACTAAGGATATACCTATCAATCTCAGTGCGGGAATTTTAACAAAAAGTTGTATGAGTTTCGATTCGAAATAAAAATTCGAAAAAAATTTGACTTTTAAAATGATTTAGAACCGATTTTCGAGTGCTTTACCAGCTCTGCAATGCAAATAAATTATTAGGTATAGATTACGCTAAAATAAGATCCAAATGGAAAAAAAATACTCAAATTTTTTAAAATCTTAATCTCAGACTAATGTAGAATTCGATATAAACCCCTAATCACATTTGAACATTAATATAAAAATGGAATTGGGTAAAGAGGAGCGAAAATGTGAACGTGTTTTTTTCAAAATGGTCACCTAATTGTAAGATTTTTTGAAATCTTTTTGCGCTTTTTGTACAACACATAATAAAATACTTGGTTTGGATTTTATTTAAAAGTTTTCAATTTTGTTTTGTAAATCTTCTATTTTTCGCATGGTGTTAGCACACACAAGTGTTTTGATGGGAGAAATATCGACTTAAAAATCGAAAAACATCTGTTGTCATTGGCACGTGCCGCGTTTAAGGAATACCATAAGAGCGATACTTACACCTAGTACTTGCCATGGTTCGCCAAAATAATGTCGTTTTCGAAATAAAACTATAAAAAATATACATATTTTTTTTTTTATATAAAACGTTTCTTTTTTTATACTATTTAAATTTTATTTCTACTAACGGTTTTTGGCCTAGAGACTTATTACACCTATTTACTGTAGGTACAGCGTATAGAAACACTTGAGCGCTGTTAACAGTATACCTACCTTAGGTACTGTACCTAGAAACTATACATGTTATTTTTTACCTTTATTTTATTTATTTAGCATATTTTATTCAATTATAAGTCAATACAGGGTATCTCGCAGTGTTATAGGCACTATAAAGATATTTAATGATCGATTAGTTAACATATTATCTGTAATTTATAAAAAAACACCTCACAGTGTAATTACTAATTTTTTTTTTAACTGCTTCTTAAAAACCCTATCATATAGTCTTAATACTGTCTTCTCAGTTGCACATAAATCATAATAATAATTAATTAAACAAAAAAATCACTGTCGTATACTTTTACATCTTCTAAGTTCTAACTTCTTTAAAAAATATCTGAAAAATACAGGTGTAATAGGTCTATCTAACATTAATAAAAAAAAATAATTACCTTTGTACCGACGGACGATTTTTCTGATCTCGTTTTAATAATAAAAAAATGTGTACCATTAGCATATTGTATTAGCTAAATATAATTAGGCTTAGGTTGTTTATTTTGGAATAATAATTAAAAAACAAGAATTAGTCCTAGAAATTACCTACATTGGTCTTGGGTGAAATAATACTAAAATTAAAAAAATTGATATTATTAATATTGTTTTTTAAAACCATTTATTAATGCTGATAAAATAAAATTAACATTACCCACCTTTTAAAGTTTAACATTAGTTACAATACAAGGTTTTAGAATCTGCCTTAGAATTATTTTACCACGAAAAATAAATAATTTGGTGAATTCGAATCTAGCTCTGGAATCTCTAGGCCACGTCCTAATAATTTTTTTAATCGCCTTCAAAGTTGTAAAAATCACCGCCGAATAGAATTTTTAGTGTTTTGTGATTTTTTTTAAATTTATTTCCAATGCATCTTTTGCTGGTACTTCAAAACTAATCTCAGAATTAATGTAGCATTTTTAGATTTTTTTTGTTTTAACCCACATGAATAACTAGATATTTTTTAACAGACAAAAAAATTGCCATGGTAGAGAAATTACGACACCAGACTCGGAACCAGCGAAAAAATGGCTCTTATTTAAAAAAAAGGTAGAATTACATGGTACATTGTTATTAGGTAGGTAAAAAATTACGAATCATACTTTAACCATACAATAATTAGTGTCTTTATACGTTTTTTTTTTTGTAAAATTTAGTTTTTAAGACTAGAATTTGGTATGTGTAAAAAACCAATTGTTACAATTCATTGCATTGTTTATTTTGCATTGATGCATAAAAATGTGCTACAAAGCTCTAAGTATGCAAACAAAATTCGTAGGCAATTTAAAAATTGCAAATGAATGGACTACACAGTATAGTTAAAAAAAAAACTATTCAAATACTTGTTAATGCATCTAAGATAAATGTGAATCAGCTTATATTTTATCTTTATTAGGTTATATTCACCCAAAGATTTAAACACTTAATAATATTATAAATTATAATATATTGTATACTTTAGAAATATATTTATAAAATTTAAATTATATAAACAAGATATTCAATACAGAGTGACTCATTAAGGAGGTTATATTCACCCAAAGATTTAAACACTTAATAATATTATAAATTATAATATATTGTATACTTTAGAAATATATTTATAAAATTTAAATTATATAAACAAGATATTCAAGACAGAGTGACTCATTAAGGATAAGTCTCTAATTTTCTATTACGAAAAATTGAAATTTTAGTTTTTCTTTTTAGAGACATTTTAGTTAGTTGTTTTTCAATATTAGACAGTATTCAAATGTTTGTCTTTTTAATTTTTGTTCGACAGAACTACCAACTTTTAAAAATTATATTAGATGGTTATTAATCTATGGATTTAATCAACTTTTTTAATTAAGAACAATTTGCTGGAAATGTTGATGGGTCAATAACCAGTTTTAAAGTTTAAAATTTAGGACGGGAGGTGGAATGCGGTTGAGTAATGCACCCAGTTAAAAATAACTCTACACTCCACCCTTTATCTCGTAATAAATTTTAAGCTTTGAAAGTAATTTTTCAAAACTAGTCATCACCCAGTGACCAAATAATTTTTTATTTAAAAAGTTGATTAATATACCTTACCATTTAAGTTTCTAAAAAAGGTAAATATTTGGTAGTTTTATAATTATGTACAATAATATAAATAAAAAGTATTTCAAAAAGAAAAACTATAATATGGTAATTATTTTCTAAGTAAATACGTGTCTTATCCTTAATGAAGCAACCTGTATTCCATTGTAAATTATAATACAAAAAAATCTTATACAGCATACTTGTAATTATCACATAATTCTTAATTAAAATTGTATTACATCATTTACTTCAAAATCTATGAAGTGCATTATAAATAGAATATAATAAAAAAACTTTAAATGTTAACTGTAAGTATTTTATAACCATGTATAATTAATATCCTACTATATAAATATAAAATAATAATTATTTTAAAAAAAAAAACATAATTAACAAAACAATATAAATGGTATAATTTAAAACTGTTTAATAGTTTGACACTTTGTTGAGTCAACTTGAATTTTACATTCTGACTTGGAATTTACCAGCTTTTGTGATATACTTTACGCCTTTGAACGGTTTATATTTCTCTCCGTACATGTCGAGGCGATTGACTTTTAAACCAGATAATGCCAATTGATTTATTGTGAATTTTACCTGTGAACAAAACAATATAAGGTCAATATATTTATTGTAATTGTTAAAATTGTCATAACTATCTATTGATAATTGTTCTTACATTAATTACAGGATTTGAGTCCGTAACTACCGTATTCACAGGTAAACTTATCTGAAAGAAACTCATTTTATTAGCATGTAGCTTTATGGTTTTTTTTTTGTATTATACATAACCACAACTTACAGTTCCTTTAATATTTGGTAATTTCGCAGTTTCTATTCGTCCAACTTCCCACGTCAAAATTTTAGATACCGGATCAAACGAATGTTTACCTTGGTTCGGAATAAGAGTACAGTTCAACACACACTTTGGCATAGGAACTTCTATGATTACATTTTCAATCTATTTTGCAAAATATTAAAAGTATAGTTTTTAAAATAAAAATTTACTACTATATTGAATAATCACTAAAAAATCTTTACAGATCTTCCTAATGTCTGTTTTGGACCGACTGTAATGTCCAACCGACCACTGCCCGACGCAGTCTCTTTTAATGCAAGCATGTGTCGTATATAAATTGGAATGGCGACTATTCCTTGCGATCCAATATGATATGACATTAAACGGAAATTTCCATCGGGTGGAATAAAAGACAATATCTTTTCTGACTAAAAATGTATTGTTGTAATGTAATAATTATTTTTTTGGCAGTAAATTTGTTTAAAAACTATAATTACCTCCCATCTCTTGAATCTGACGCAAGGATGAAAACTAACGTCGTCAAAAAGTCGAGGATTCATAAATGACAATGAAAGATCCGGCATTCCAGTAAGCTTGATGCTACAATCAATCTTAAAACAAAAAAAATATATATTTTATACATACATACATAAAATTATTATCTACAAAATATAAAAAAATAATACTCATTAGGAATTAATGTTGGATTCATATCAGATAAAAACTAATATCTGACGTTGAATCAGAAATTTCTTAAGTGAAGAGAAATATTGCATCAATAATACTGCATTTACATACCTCTATTAATTCGCTTTTAAAGTACACATTGTAAACACCACTCATACTAATGGAAAACGCAAGAACGAAATAAATTTTTAGTAGCGAAACTCAAATTACTTTTTATATAAAGCACCGTTTTTAGAGAGAATTTTTTATCATATTTTTAGACTTATTATAAGTAATTTCTTTTAAATATGAGTAATCTTAATATTCTGAAAAACAACTTGTACGTTAAAAGTAACTTTAAACTTATTCTCATTATTGTTCGGTTTTAGTCAGTTAAAACTGAGTAATTGTCTGTGTGTTCGCTGTCTCCCCTACCTATTGTCTTATTGATAGATGTCCAGTAAGCGTATTTTAGGACGAGTGGTAACGGGGTGTCAAGTGTCCCCGTTAAAATATTTTCAGTGACAATACTAAATACTTATAGGGGGAGGGGACTAAGTTAATTTAGTCCCCTCCCCCTATAAGTATTTAGTTAACTCTTAGTAACTCACATGGGGAAAAAATGTACCCCCAGCCACATAGTATAGGTGTGTGACTGACGTAAAAAATTTACCTAAGTCACACTTAACTGAAATGTGACTGGAAACCTTGCTCGTCACTATGTGTTAATTGTAGAAAAAAATGCTTACGTATCCTTGGATTTCAGCAAATACTGTAGCACCTCCTTTATCAATAATGGCGTCTACTTCTTCTATGACGTCAAAGTATGCTTCATTATTGGTGTATTTCACTCCCGATCTCCTCCACGGCACATTGGACAACTGACCGCTCGGTAGAATTGCACTCACACTAAAAACAATATTATTTACGATATTAATACAATAATGTAAGTATAATTTATTTATAAAAATGTAAAAAAAAACATTACTTTGATTTTCCAGTAACCGTATTGGCAATTGTTCGAAGTATATTCGGAGGCTTTATGAGTTCTTTAAGAATATTTGATTCGGTGGCTAATGGGAAACCGTTATCTAACATTTCATCTAAAAGCTAATTCCATACATTTAGATGTAAATACGTCTTGAAATAAGTGTACATATAAATTCTAATTACTATCAACTTACTTCGTATACAACAACATAATTATCCTTAACGACATTTTCAGAACATTCTGAAAAGTAATCTTCAAAAGTGTCAACTACTCTATGCAAAAATTCAATAACAAACAACGGCGGCACTATATAATAACAGTAATAACAAAATATTTTAAGTACATATATAATACCAAGCAAGATTATTATAAAAATAATAAAACAAACCTTCAGTCATGCAAACTGCAACAAAAAATAAACCGCATCTATAAATACTTATTAAGTAATGATGCGGTGTAGCAATAACCGGAGGAATGTCTTCCGGACTGAGAGCTTTACGATGTTGATCAAAAAAGTAATCGCAAACTGATCGCGATATAATGCTTTTCCAATGTTTTTCAATAAATACATCACTGCAATTAAAAATCGGTTCTGTTAATATCATATTTCATAATGCGTTAAACCCAAAAAGAAGCGTTAAATATTTATTCATTTTGTAAATATTCAATAGACCTACCCAGCAGAGTTTATAATAAACAAACTGTGAATCATAATTACAAGTTGTTACTCTAAAAATTCAAATAATAAACTATTACGATACTGTTTACTACAAAATAACGAAAAAGTAGTATAAAATATTTTATTTATACGTTTATGAGTAGGTACTGATTTCTATTGAAATAAACAATTTACTTTCAAATACTGAGTTAGGATTCTTGAAAGTGTTTTTAATTCTAGCCTTCCTTCTGAAATCGACTATCGAACAACAAAAAATCTTTACAATGGTATCACTCCGTCTTGCTTATATTTTACATTTATGATAAACGTGTCAACCATATACCTTATACCACGTGATATGACCCTTCTTAAGTATTTTAAGATTTGAATTTTTTCACTGACAATAATTGGCGATTTTATATTATTTCATCAATATTTATGCATTCACATCATATTGGTTTTTATTCACAAGTCGAATCCAAACCTAAGAGTTGATAACTGAAATATATTATTTAAGTTTTGAGCGAATTACTAATTCTACATACCCTAGCATAAGATTATAATTTAAATTGTTTTCCCAAAATGTATTCGAATTTTGAGTTGACCAAGGGACTTCTGATTTTTCCATGTTTGCTGTGGTAGATCAGTAAATGGTGAAAATCTATCGCCCACAACAAAGTTTTATTTTGACATTATAATATTGTGTTTTTTATTCGTTATATTTTTCAAAAAAATTCAATGTCTGGTGCTTGTGTACAAATTGTCACGAGCTCTAGAGACTTCATTATTACACTGTATAATTCAATCTCATTTTGTAATTAGATTTAATAGTTTCCAAAAATAACTTTACAATAACTAGCGTGATGAATGATTTAAAATAATTGCTTCAACCGTAAAAAAAAAAGGTTAAAACATTGGGTTGCTATGGTTTCATACACGTTAAAACATAACAAACATACTATTTTTGCTCTTTATGGCCAATATTTTAATACATTACTATAAACAACTTTGGTTTATTAATAAATAATGGTTAATCCTCTATTTTCATTACAATTAAGGCATAATGTAATACCTCGTTTGGTCACCATCGGCAAGTATGATGGATCCCATCACTGTTTGACATTAGCAACGACTGAAAACAAGGTGAATTTTTTCTCGTATAGGTATAAAACAAAACCTTATAATTTTTTCCCTACATTTGTATTGACATTCTGCATTCATACTATTTATCAAATAAGACTTGCAGATATTTGACCTTATTTAATAGTTTTAAACATTTTGGTCATTTAAATAGATATTAATACATAGTCCACATAAGCCAGATAAAGAAATTTCTTATTTGAACATCAATCAAAAAATTACTGCAATATTAGCGGGAAAAGCTATACCAAATGAAGACAAAGATATACTTGTTGTGGGTACTGTCAGTAGCATATTGGCATACAACGTAGATATGAACAGCGATTTATTCTTCAAAGAGGTGAGCAGACAGCATTTAGAATAATTTTATTTTATACTACCATCTTCTATATAGTATGCAGTGATTGGATAATATTGTCTAGGTATTTAAACAAAACAAATAAAGTGATTATTATTTTTGTTCTTTATTTAATTAACCCTTGCAATACAATAATATATATATATATATATTAATGGTAACAAACTTGTATAAACTGTTTTAATTATCAACCAAAAAATAATTTCATATTTAAAAATAAAAATAATTTTTCAAAACAAATGTTATTTTACCTATTACAGTCATATGGTAATTTAATATAACAACTAAACATAAATTGATGAGCATCCAAAACATAATATAACAATTGTATCAAAAGTATAGCGAAAATAGTATTTGAGTTAAAAACTTGAATTTCACTGATTTGAAACTCGTTCCAAGTAAGTGTTCCATAATGATTCTTTGTAATATTTAGCAGTTTCGGCGGGATTGGTAGCTTCGTAAATACCTCGACCGACTACTGCAATATCTGCTCCTTTGGTTAAAATAATGTCGCTAGGGGTTTGATATTTTTGACCGAGACTATCTCCAGAACTTGTTATGTTAACACCGGGAGTCAACTGTAGTAAACTAGGCGACGGTAAAACGCCGTTAGTTTGGCAAACTAAACCAACGACAATATCTTTATAGTCTTCAGCTATTTTTACGGTATCTAAATTGGATAAAAATGTCTACATTAAAAAACTCTACAAAAAAAACATAATAAAATAAAGATGTTCTTTTACCTTTAGTGTACTGTTGCGATATTAAATTTCCTTCGCAACTTAGTTCGGCTATAATAAACACGCCTCTTTTGTCCAGTAAATCAGTTTGTTGCACCTCTTCTAGGATACCTTTCAACATTAATCCACCCGAAACGCTATGCACCGTAACTAAGTCAGCCCACTTAACAAGTTTCTTGTACTGCAATTTGACAGTATTGCCAATATCTGCCATTTTTCTGAAAAAATGTAAAATTAACAACCATTTGAATAAAAAATTGTTATTTAAATTATCATTAATACCTGTCTTCCATGATTAAGAAATTATATTGTTTAGCTAACTGTTGCAAATGTTTGATAGTGGATTCGGTAACTCCAATGACTGCATCAATATGAGTTTTCAAAATACAAATATGTGGAGCTACTTGTTCTGCAATTTTTAAAAGTTGATCAGCTGATTCTACATCAGCCGCAACACATAAATTAGTTTTCTTTTCTATAATTAACTTTAGGATTTTTTGAGTAATTTTTGACGTTTCTCCCAATTCTGCTCGCTGTTGAAATGCTAGTTTTGTTCTCAAAATCATATCTATTAAGAAGATTTAAAAATGTAGACAATTGACGAATCCCCAAACATTAATTTTAAAAATAATCACCACTGTCGTCATTTTTAATTTGATGATTTTTTATGTAGTCTAAAACATTTTTATGTTTCTCTTCACTTATTTTACCTTCCCGTTTTAAAATATCTACAATCTTTAAACAGAAAGAAAATGAATCATTGAACATGATTATTTGATAAAATTGTATAATTTAATATTATTAAAACTATCCACAATATAAGTTAGTTTTAATGTAAAGACGTGTATTTCAGCGACTATATTGCCATCTTCTGTTGTTCAAGTCTGCTGTTAGCACTGTCAATGGCAACATAGACACTGAAATATGCATATTTTTCTAAAACTGAATTTTCATTGTGATAGCGTTAGGGTTTTAATAATATTCAATATATTTTCATAAGTAAATTGTAAACGACAAACTTGTGTAATTGTGAATATACTCGTAATGTTCAGTCCTTTATTAGATAAACGCTGTAATCCTCCTTGTTGTCTGTCAACTAACACTATAACACGCGATACATTTAAATTGCTTTTTTCCAAATCCTAAAAAATAAAATTAAATACAGATTGTATTAATATCTTAACTTTAAACAATAACAATTTATTCTTTAATTATTAATAGTACATTTGACTGACCTCTACAGTTTCCAGAATACTAGCACCACTAGAAATAACGTCTTCAATCACAATCACATCATCGCCACATGAATACTCACCGTCGATCAGTTTTTTAGTACCATACAATTTTGCCTCTTTTCTTCTTATCAACATCGGTAGGTTAGTGTTGATTGATACTACTGTAGCGATAGGAAGAGCTGTGTAAGGTACGCCACATAGTCGTGTCGGAATTTTTTCATCAATGTCTTTTTGTATTGTAACCGACACAAGTGAGCATATTTGTTGCTGTAAAACAAACATAAAAAAAATTGTAGGCTATAAAATAAAACATCTATTACATTAGATATTAAATATAGATACGTGTACTAACGAGTAATTTAGGATATGAAACGATCACTCTCAAATCTATATAAAATGTAGACGTTTCTCCAGATTTTAACTGAAAAGTGCCAAATTTCAATGCACCAATTTCGTGAAGATTAAGAATTATACCACGTTGATCGGTATTCATAGTTTTGTAAATATAAGTAACACTTCTAATTAATAACAGTTAAAAATTGATTATATCAGTAAACGATTATAATAAATAAAAAAGAAACGTCAATGTTTACAACTAATTTTTAAGGGACGAAATACTATTAACCATTTATTGTGAGCATGTGACAGCTGACAAGTAGCACGGGACACCAGTTGAGCCTCACTTTAAGCACGCCGAATGCCGCATGGTCTGTTATCAATTATCAGCAATTAGTATAAATATGATAACAATTTTTTGGTTTATTACTCCACAGAATAGAATATAGATTAAATATTTAAATCTATTAATTATAACTGTTATGGACACTTTTAAAGTATGGACTTGTAATATGTTATAACTATAGCTGTCTGTGTACCCGGATTTGCCTGCGTAAATAAACGCTGTTGCATCACATCAAGGTTTATAGATAACATTATAGGAAAAAAGACCAAGAATGTACTGGGTAGATAGCATAAAAAAGGGTGTTGAACAGTTAGGAGATGGTTCTAATTGTTATTGGAGGAACCTAGCGTTG
Source organism: Adelges cooleyi (assembly GCF_023614345.1). Lineage (NCBI taxonomy): Eukaryota > Metazoa > Arthropoda > Insecta > Hemiptera > Adelgidae > Adelges > Adelges cooleyi. The sequence continues at coordinate 17,245,748 of NW_026095893.1, forward strand.
GTCAGAGAAAAGTGGAGGCTTGGTTGTGAGACGGGATGGTCCTAAGGGTCCAATAAACCCAAGAAAAAGAATAAGTAATATTTGTCGGGTGAGATTGGAACCCGTTATCATACATACTTTTTCCTGTAAAAAACCCTTCTTTTCTCAATTAAAATTCTTTTAAGTACATATAAATTATTGAACTACATTATCTTTTTTGTTGTAATTCGGGGACTACTAAAACACTACGAATTTTTTTTTTTTATTTGACTTAATTTTATTTTATAAAAGCTGTACAATAACTAGATATCTATGACTATATACAATACAGTTAATGTTCCTTACCGATACAAATATATTTTTGAAAGATTCCAGATGGAGTGTCTGCGGTAGCTATTGGCAAACTCGGGACTATGAAAGAACCGTCGATCATAATCGGAGGAAATTGTGCTGTTCAAGCGTTCGATTATAAAGGCAACGAGCTTCTGTGGACAGTGACAGGTGACAACGTCAGGTCTATTATCGTTATGGACATAAACCTAGACAGATACAACGAGGTGAAAAGTTAATATGTAGATTTCATATGAAATAAAAGCTTACAGTATAATTGATTTTTTATGAAGAGTAAGACACTAAAACTTAAGTTTTATTTAGTTTTTAAATATTGTTATGCTTGTTTAAACTATCAAACGATAGCACTGATCAATTGATAGACGAGCTTATAAATCAATAGTATATTGAAATCGAAATTTAAAAAAAATAATAAAAAAATTTTAATAATTTTTTCTAGAAATCAGTGTTTTTTTAGCCTTTATAAGGTATCCGATACAACACTGTTAAATTAGAATCGTCATGCCGTTTAAAACTAAATCGGTTATTACTTATTCATATTGGTCAGTGCTTAATATGAGTACGATATTTTATTTTAGTTGCTCGTGGGTTCTGATGACTACGAAATTAGAGAGTTTAAAGATGATATGATTGTTAACGAAATATCGGAAACTTCGCCTATTTGTTTGCTAAGTAGTATGTCGACTGGAAAATTTGCATACGCTTTAGACAATGGCACGGTCGGTGTGTACGACAGAACTCAGCGCCTATGGAGAGTCAAGGTACATTATATTGAATCAGATACCTACGAATGTTACGTGTACACTATGTCCTTGCATGAAATTAATTTCATCAGTATGTGATTTATTTTGTACATAAAAGAAATAAGAATAACATAACTGAATAGAACGACTACCTAACGAAAGTCCTAACGATGATCTAATTTTCCAGTCAAAGAGCACTGTTACTTGTCTCGAAAAATATGACTTGGACGGCGACGGAAAAGAGGAATTGATCACCGGATGGTCGAACGGTAAGGTGGACGCCCGTAATTGCAGAACAGGAGAAGTCGTTTTCAGAGATGTACTGTCTTCGGGCATTGCAGGAGTAGTTCTGGGAGATTACAGGAGGGCTGGAAAATGCCAGTTGATCGTCGTTTCCGCAACAGGGGAAGGTGAAGCTAATATAGTTTTATAATGTAAATATACATGTGAATGGCCCCAGTAATACGTTGTACAGTTAGAGGATATGATAGCACCAGTCTCAAAGTGGAGTCAGGAGTTCAGTCCAATGTTGTTCATGATCTATTGCAAAAGAGGCAAATATTAATGACAGAGTTGAGTAACTATACGAACGTTTCCAATGAAGGTCGCGGAATTCCGGTAAACATCACAGTATACAGATTTAACTGAGCAGTTGGCGGTAAAGCCAACCAATACAATTTGACATATAAACTTAATTACAGGGAGACACTCGTCTTATAACAGAAGTATCAGTTTCGGAAACGTCAGAGGTAAGCTTGATTATTTGTTTTCATCGTTAATAAATTCGAGCATTTATGTATATATATATATATATTGTATGCCTTTCACAACTATTTTCTTTCGTCAGCCACCTTGTGTACTTCTTACACTCTTGACCAACAACTCGACAATATTGAGAGCAGTCACAGTGTTTGCCGAGGGAATTTTCGATGACGAAACACACGTGGTTCATCCCAAGAAGGAAAACGTTTCGTCGAAAATTAAAATATCTCTATTTCCGCCGAAAGACATACCTCTGGATATTCACATTCGAGTAATTATAAATAATTGTTTAATCATTGATACAAATATTTATCTGTGGGGAGGAGGAGATTCATGATTTTCGAACCCTCCTTCAAGTTCAGCGACCAAACTGATATTTAGCTGGTAGGAATTGGGATGTTAAATTTTTTTAAAAAATTATTCGGTACTTCAACGAGACATGAAAATTCTCTTTCGTGGTTGCAGACTCGTCTGAAAAATACTTTTTTTTTTGTTGATACAATGAGAGGTCTTAAACCTTCGACATTAAAGATTTACAAAGAATTTTTATCTTTAATAAGTGCTGAGGATTTTTTAACTACGTATGTAAATAAACCAACACGAAGAGATCAAGACAGCCAGTGTCTTACATTAATTAAAGCTTCTGATAGTGATTTAAATTGTTTTATAGTTAATACTATCTCTAAAATCCGAACTTCAAGCCAAATCGACTAGCTAGACTTTACTATGCTAATTTTTTTATATTTTACAGGTTTAGTGTTGCCTACTATACTAGATTTTTGCTATACTGATTTAAATTCAATGTTTAACTACTTTCTGTGCAATTTTTTAGGCTTTCGTTGGGTCTAACGTGGACAATGATCAATTTCACGTGTTCGAACTGACCAGGTCGTTACCTCGATTTTCTATGTACTCGTTGGTTCCTTATCCGGAATCCGAAGAATTGCCTGGAAGCTACGTTACATTCCAACTAGTCGAACGCGTACAACGGGTAAATATTTTTTTATGTTCTAGGTTTGCAGGTTTTATTTAACTAGCTGATGAGATTTTTTTTACCGTGTTTCCAAGTTGGATATGTGGTTAAGTCAAAATTTTATCATTCCGCAAAAAACGCCGATAAAGACGGACGGGAAAGAGTATTGGAAAATCATGATAAAATCTTTTCGAAATTCTTCACTCACCTACGTTAAATTCGATAACAACGAAATAAGCATATATTCCACAAGCATAAGTCTGACGGCTGACATTGTACAATCGTTGGCGTCGGACTTGAACATTGGCCAAATCGATGTAAGTGTAATAGTAGGCAAAGTCCTTTATATGTACCCAATTCCATGGAACATAAGTGTTAGCATTCGATGAAACACTGGTTTTCGTTGTTTAGTCGCTCGCAGAATTTCCCGGAGTCATTGACGATTTATGGGAAAATATGCAAATGGTGAAAACGCTGCAACAAAATTCTGTCAAACTCAACGCTTCAATAGCCGATAGTTTGGCCTTGTTGAAAAATCTCATCGTACAAGCGGAAGATTACCGATTATTGGATGATATGTAAACTATATGATGACATACTCTCTTTAATTCATACAAACTTTTTTCTAATTCGATTTTATAGGCCCAGCATGGTAAGGTGTCTTAACGAAGTCTATCACATAAACAAACAAATGATACAAAACCATCGGGTGACTTGTGAAAACCATCAACAGTTGTTGGGGACTCTGAAAAAAATCAACACCGTCATACAGAACGCTTCTAGGCTTCGTGGTAAGATTTTAAAAAAATTCTGTTACCTATACTGTGGCAGAGTTGAGACGAGGAATAATAATAAATTGTCATTGTTTGAATTTTCTCAGTGAATATCAGCAAAACCGAAATCATAACTGCTTATCGGCAAGCTGTGGCGTCGGAAAACATGGCCGTTTTGAAAAAGCTAATTGAAACGGGAAACAAGTAACGTCGGTCATTCTGTGAGAGAAATAAGTATACCATTGTGTTATAATATATTTATACTAGATTGAGTATATAGGCAGACTTGGGCATGATTAAAATATTTTTTTATAAAAGTAGGTAAATCATGATTTGAATCAAATATTAGTCGATTAAACAAATAATAGATTATTCGAATAAGGTTTTTTTGTAATTTAAAATTTTACTATTTTATGTTAGGTAAAAAGAAATTAAAAATATTTATAATTATTTTATATTATATTTGAATTATACTTAAATACATTTTTAATTACAATTCGTCCAACTCTGTAAGTAATAAGTATAAGCATCTAAATATAATGTATTCTTATTGTGGTGTTAAAAAAAACAACTAAACGTTTTCTGAATGTATATTTTTCTTTAATAAAAAAAAATTGTACAAAACAAAAATGTTACTACAATATAATACAATTTTGATAGCTCCGTTTAATAATTGTAGTTCAATGTTTGAGAATCTTATTTTTTTTTCAAATTTTTTTATCATGGTGATTAAAAAAACATGATGGGTAGAAATTAAATAGTACAAATGAATACTTAAATATTATAAATTGTTAATACAATTGATTTTCAACGGACAACGACGGAATCGTATTGATTAAAGTTCGGTGTGCGTAGAAGGATATTTCTTTTGTATGGCGATATACAGAGTGTGAAACGAATAAGCGGCCATCCCCACGATCAGCATGAAGCAGGTGAGGAACACTACGGACATGACTGTGCCGCTAATGAAGGACTTCTTGTTGTTGGTGGAGATATTTGGGATTGGGAATGTTCCGCCGCCGTTACCGCCGCTGCTTTTCTCGTTGTAGGACTTTTCTTTGAGATTTATCAGCTCCCGCAACATTTTAATCTGTTCCAACTTTTCCTCGGTACCTAAAAAAAAAATGTAAAAAATTATTTTTTATCCATTCACAATCGAATATAATGTGGCATTCCATGGTACAGGTGTTCTCGAAAAACACTAATACTAGACTTTACCCTCCTCCCCCCAAAAAAAAAAAATCGATAGTTATCCATTTGCATAAGAAATCCCTAAAATTTCTGATCTCTAACTTAACTCTATAAGTACTTCCTCGTGAATTGTGGTGAATTATGTTATACTTATTTTTGTTCAAAACTGGTCGATTTTAGGGATATTGTAACACTAGGCCGATCTCGAACAAAACATATTGTATTTATTGTTTTAATTGTTTGTAGATTAAAAAATGTGTTTTGCTAGAGTTTTTTTTGCATTTGACATTTTTGGTTTTCCATTTAAAAGTACTCTTATACGAAAACTAATCAACATTTTTATAATTAAAAAAAAGATTCTTAAAGCTGAAATATAACACTTCAAAATTACTCTATAGGTATTTCACAAAGAAATTGATTTAATCAAGTTACAGCTCGTCGAAACTAACAAAACTGATAATTATTACTAAAACACATGAAATCACGAAACATCGAAAGAAGGATTTTCAAGAATTTGTTGAATGAAAAAATAAAATTTTGCATGCACAAAAAAATGTATAAAGAATTACTTTGAGTTGTGTATTTGTTATATATTATATATGTATTGTGAAATAATTACGGCTTATTTCTTACAATATAATTATTATGATGGTTTAATCGATTTCTAACACCTTTTATTTTATACTTATTTTGTTTATTTAATTAAAATAATTAACGCCCTAAAGGCACACATTTTAGGCAAGATATTAGGGTTTTGGCTAAAGCGACAATCTCAATATACAAAAAGTACTTAGTTATAAGAAAAACACCTATTTCCCGTTAAAATTTTGATATTTTATCAACGATGGTAAAATATTAAACCTTTCTAAAATTCTTCTACCTATATCAAATTTACAATAACGCGATTTTTTGTTTATGAAAAAAAAAACTGGAAAATTACTGATATTTTAATCCCTAAGTCAAGTTAGTTAGATACAAAATATACTAAAAAAAATAAAACAAAATAAGTAGATATTTGAATCTGATTATACATCATTGATTAATAAAAATACTATTTATTTATTTTTACTTCATTACCTGTACCAAACCCAAACCAGCTATTCTGACATTTATTATACCCATTGTATATGCATAATATTCATAAGAATGTGACTTACTCATTGCGTCGATGTCCAATGACGTCGTATTGTTGGGCATTTTGAAATGAGTATATTATATTATATGCGGATAAAAAATTATTTTTACACTGTTTTCACTAGCGTTCACGTTAATAAAGTGTAATATGTAAACCTATGAGAAGTTTGTCTGTGGTGTGTGAGTAAGCTATATTGATTTTCATCCCGCCCCACATCCAGCGTTACCATAGTTACTATGGTGAAGCTGCGAGCCGCCGAAATTAAATAAACATCAACAGGCCAAAAAGTCTACAACAACACGGGGACTGTTTTTGAATACTGACAAAATAGACATTTTTGTTTACTAAAAGATTTAAAAAAATTCCTCTCGCGAATATTTTCATTAACCGCATGCTTAAAGGCACAGTTGGGCCCAGTCGAATAATTTGGTTTGATCTCTAAACTAATGGCGATAAAAAAATATTATCTTTTATCATTATAATTTGAATGATTAATAGTCATTCGATTATTCATTTTGAGTTAAGACGATTTGATTCGAATTATGTGTTATTTAAACGCAATTAATTATTTACACCAATTATTGTTTTTTATACATTATTTGTTTAAATGTTTAAATAATAATTATAGATATATTTCATGTAGCTTAACAGGCCCAACGCTGCCATACTAAGATGATTTTTTTGACAATTTAAAAATTTATTTTAGATGCAATATTCAACCAGTTATATAAGATAAAACAAAACTTTTTACGGGCATCTCATTTTTTAATTTATTATTCATTTTATATAATCTGAAACAATTTTTTTATCTATACATTACTTATACGATAAATTAACAAATTATCTATTATTTATTGAGCTATAAATAATGTTATTAATAAGTACAAAATTGTCTACTATTTGTTATCTTATTAAAACTTGGAACCCATTGCCTTTGCTGCCGAGGGAAACTTGGCCAATTCTGCTTGGAAGTCGATTTAAAAATTAAAATATATGTACTTGAGTAACAACAAAATTGATCCCAAAGACACTCATAATATTTATTTCACTCGATATATATTTTGAAGATTTCAATATTTCCATAATATTATTCCAAAAATTATAAAGTAATTCCAGAAAACAAAAATCACATTACTATAATTTGCTTTTGTTTGTATAAACTTAAAAATTAACTTTTGTTGTAAGTTTTTGAAATAAACATACTGCAATACGGTGTTTTTTACAACTTTGGAAGTGATTAGAAAAAAGATTGATGTGCTAGAATAATCTGAGGCCACATTGACATTTATTGAGAAAAATCAAAAAACCAATATATGTACTACGCTTTTTGTTCCATAATCGTGTTGTTCAGTTTAATTTATTATAACAAAAAATTGTAAAAAAAGTTATCATATAGTTAGTATTTATGCTTATACATTATTTTGGACATTAATACAGTTCGTTTTGTTTTTTGTCTACTATAAAATTGTAGTAAAATACATTCATATTTATATTATTGAAGCTCTTCAAATAACAGTAACATAATTAATAGTCTTTGTTGATATTTAACCTTTAACTTTTGAACAATTATTTTGACAAATTTAATAGGTTTCTGCACATGAGAACAAGTTTAAGATTTTCAATGGTTAAATTGTTAACCATAACTGTTAAAAACTGTATAATTTTATTTCATACAAAACTGTTTTTTTCTTAAACGGCTATTCAATGTAAAAGTAAAAATAATATCAGCATTTCAATAAACTAAAAGTTAATAATAAATGAAAATATTTGCTATTTCTCAAATATATAATAGATTAGGATGGTCAAAAACTTGATTTATTAATAAACTTTTTAAAAATCAATATACTGTTTACACAACATTTTACAACAGATGCAGAAAGCACTTGGGGGGGGGGGGGAATACTATTCATGATATAAAAATAAGCTTGTGTCTGTTATACATGCTTAAAACATAATCTACAAATTTTGTTCATTATTAATTAGGAACTATTTTCATAGCCAATGTCAAACAATTTGTATGACACAATGGAGATCTTCCGCGGATGGCTTGTGTTTGGCGGTAATTTTTAAGAATCGCCTTATTTTCTTGTAGTATCCAGGACAGTTCCACGTAGTGTTGTGTGAACCTCGTCTGAACCTCACAATTTGTTTTAACGGACCACAATAAGAGTCAAATAAATTTGTCATCATTGCTGGCGGTACTAGCGTGTCTTCTTCACCGGATACAAACAGTATAGGAACCTGCATTTTACTCATCTTCCAATTGGACATAAACTGGAAAAAATATATACTTAAATTTTATCTAAGAATTGAAGCAATTGTACCGTTGGTGCAACACTTGAGCTCTCACATAATAAAATGTCTATAAGTTTGATACATGCGATTTTTAAATGCAAAAACACAAAATATACAGGAATCGTATTAATCTACTTAACGGATTGTAGGATTAAGTTAGACATTAGGTCGAAAAAATTATCAGAACTAACCTCAAGGAGACACGTGGGTGGGTTATGTAGGTAATGTTAAGTTTATCGTGGTTTTTATCAGAACTGATTTTAAGTGATACATGTTTTTGACGCAAAACTACATTGTTAACTTAAACTGTACTATACACACTAGTAAGAGAGTTTTGGTCAGTTGTCCATTCGTATTTATTGGATGAAGATGATGGTGGGAAGAATGATGAGGATCGTATCGGAATGAAATTATCATATGTATATTTAATCAAATAAATAATAATAATTGTCTATTTACCTTATTTTTGTACAAAAAGAGAGGGATGTACTTTAAAATTTCAGATGACATAAGTACATTTGCCATGTCTGGAATGCTCGTAAATGTATTTTCAACAATTACACACCAAATTTTTTGTGAATATTCAACACGCGCAGCTAAATCAATAGCCACTGCACCACCTACAAGAAAAATTGTGTAATTTAAAAAATAATTTGAACACAATAGGCGGATAGTCATTACCTAATGAGCGACCAAACACAATAATTTGTCTAAGATTTAAGTCAGTGCGGGATAAAATAAAATCCATAGCTGCACTCGCATCCATGTAGAGACCTTTCTCGGACGGTGATCCATGGGATAATCCGTACCCTCGGTATTCTAACATCACTACGTTACATGACAATTCATTATAAAATCCAACAATATTTGTCAACCTGTAATAGAAAATTGCAATATAATAATAAACTAAATGCAAACAAAAGTTATGATTATCATTTAACATTTATTGTGTTATTATAACCTGTGCCCCATATTTCCTGCATTGCCGTGCAGGAATAAAATTGTCGGTACTATCTTAGAGGCTTCTTCTGGCTGTTTAATCAAAAACAAATGTAAACGTGTGCCATCCAAACTATTGATGAAAACATTTTCATAGGGCAGGCCGTACATGGAAGGCTGAGGAACGAATACTCTAGAATGATCTGGTAAATCTGGATAATACAATAAATAGTCCTCGGAATGGTACACAAATCCTAGAAAAAATATGTCATAATCAAGTTGATAAGTAAAATGTCTAATTAAACATAAGATAAGTACTATGTTTATGTAAAACAATTAAAACGTTTTGAGTTATTTCAAAAATCACTTTATATAAAAACATTAATTTGTAACAATTACAGTTTAGTTCTCGGTTAAAACTTTTCAAAATCTTATATTTTTAAATAAATAAATTTTTTTAATGCAGAAAGCAATGGTAAAGTCAGAATATGATGATTGGAGTTAATTTTAAAATCATAAGCAAAACCGCACTCACTTTATTTATTCCACAATGCAATAAATCTTTCAAAGTTGTGGCTTTTTCAAAAACTTTAACATAGTTATAGAATTTGGAAAAAAAATAATTAAGTTTTTGCTTATAACTTTGGCATTAGTAAGTTTGGACTCTAAAATCTGACTTCACCAAAGTTTATAACGTAAAAAACATATAAACCAAAAAATTATTTTGAAACATTTCAATGGGAACTAAACTACATTTATGCGAAATAAAGTGTTAGGTGTAACAGAGTAAACATTTACTTACCGACAATACTGACTAGAAGAAATGATAGTGCTGTAAGGCCACCGAAGAACCAGTAAATCAAAAAGAATGTGATAACTGTAGCACCAGCACTTAAAGCGCTGAACGCCGTGTAGCATTTAGTCGACATTGTTTTCCAAAACGGTAAGCATAATTTGCCCTTGGGGAGAAGCCACGTTTGAAGTCGTTCCATTTGTACAAAATCTATGTATTCTATTTTAACGTTGATTTTTTTATTAAGAAAGCTGATTTAAAAGATGGAAAAAATATCGAACTACATGTTCACAATGTTTTTTTCCTTTTAGATTTTTGTGATTGATTCATTTTGTTCTGATTTAATTACAAGATTACTAACACAATAACACTTGAAAAGTTTGAAAACAAGCAATCATTACCATAACAACAAATACTACACTGACGATATGAATAGTGCTATTATTTATACGTATCAAAATAATAATAATAATAATTAATTAATCAATTACTGTATAGTAATTTGTTATGTATTTATTCTAGGTATTATAAATTATATTTAAGTAATAAAACATACGGCGTATCAGCGTATCTAAACATTAATAATCAAAATATAAGATAGTTTACTCATCTGAATTTAAGAACGAGATGTCATGCAATTTTTATCTCGTATCGAGCACAGATTAGATAAAACCAATCAAAATAGGTAAGTTAACAATTTGTGTTATCAATTTTCACACCATGGCCGCTCCAGGTTTATTGATAAATATGAGTATAGGATGATTGAGACAGAGCTGGTTTGGGCAAAATATTATAAAATTGAAACACAAGCCCAAGTCCTAACAACACTCAACAGCAGGTAGCAGCTGTCTCTCTCGCACATATACCTATTGGCTATTAACCAACTGTTTATATTACATTGACCAACTGTTAAAATAGGTCTATGCTCTCGCACATAATATCTTGGTAACATAATTTGGTTTGAATGCGCGGTCCATTTAATAAAATGTCTATGGTTATGGCACGAGATCAAAATTCAACTATAAAAAGAAAAAAAGGCCGTGCAGCGGTTGTACAGGAACTAGCCAAACTGTATTCATCCCGTGCAATTATCAACCATTTCACACTTTCAACCGAAACTAGTAGTTACCTTATATACACTTGCCACTCAATATGTATGTTTTTACACATTTTTTTAAAAATGATTATACATAAATCTTAAAAGAGGCACGTGATCTCAACAAATATTGAAATGTAATATCCACTCTGAGAGTGGCACTCTCCATTACCTCAAACTACTATCAACTATGATTTTTTTTTTAAGAAACTGAAAAACTATTAAAAATATGAAGATTTTGGTAAAATGTTATTTTGGCTAAACAAACTTGAAAATTAATATACAGCCTATACAAATACTCTATATTATACATATACTAAATTTCAAAAAGGAACTATTTTTGTAGACCGATTTTATTTAAGTAAAATTTACAGGCAATAAATTGACCCTCTTCACCCCAAAAGTAAAGGGTAATATTGAATACTAGATTCAAACTCGATAATCCTGAAATTAATTAATTAATGTCTGATGAGCGACATACATTTTTAAAACAAAAAAAATTAAATAACTCCTTGAGTAAGGGATAACATTGAAAGCTGATACCAAATTTGATATCATTATAGTTTTGTTTTTTAAACTACTCTAAAATATTGGAAATTAATAACAGCTTGAAGCCAGTACGTCCAACTACAGAAGAGATGATAAGGAATTCAAAACTTGTTTTAGAATTGATATTGTGTATAATGGGAACTTAAATTGATAGATATGCCAAGGGTCTATTTACCGCTAAATTTTACCACAATCGCAAGGCCTGTTAAGAAGATAAAACAATTAAATGAGCTCTACAACGACTTAAGTCTAGACTGAACGGTTTAGTTCTATTAAATAATGTTCATGGTGACAAACATGTATATGTTAACTTGACAATTAATAAAAACTGAGTTTTGTGAGAAAAAAAAGATGAATGCAGTTGGATGAACGGTCTAACTAACAATGTAATTTCTATACAGTTCGGTTATTAAAATAGCGGACGTGCGGCATCCTCTTAAAGATTATTTGACATTTATTTTACCTACATAATAATTTTTATTTGATTGAAAACATATTTTCTGCGATGTAAAATTTGAATTCCTTAACGGCGCGGAAAATATTTGGAACGCCTTTGATGCGGCGTACTGAGGGTACCGCGGTAGTGGTAGGCTGGCGGTGCGAAACAGCTGTTCTGGCCGCCATAATTGTGGTCGCGGTAGCCCAGTCGGGTATGCGTCGATAACACAATACCTATTACAATAACACATGAGGCTGACAAAAAATGGCGGCCGTTTTTTTTCACCCGTACCGTGCCGCCGCCGCCGCAGCCGAACCGTCGGGCGTCAGCGTGCCGTCCCTGGAATCGATGCGCACACGGCCGGTTGCCATTGTTGAAACGTCGTAGTCGGCTGTCGTCGCTATTCCAGCGCCCACTCTCGGTAAGTGTTGATTTTGTTATTATGTTTTTGCCGTCGGACATCGTGTGAAATATTAATATAATTAATATAATAATAATAATTTGTCATCGTCGTGTGCGCGCCGTGGCAATGATAGCGTGGTAGGCCGTAAGCGGTAAGTGGCGTTAAGCGCGGTGGCGGTGGCCAATCGCCGCGCAAATGAGATGTACGGTTGCCGTGTGGCGGCGCTTTCATTTCGCTGTTAATGCCCCCTGTGTACAAAACATGTAAGTAAAACATAGTGTCTTAATTCCCGATAGGCAGCGTTCTGCTGGGACATATTTTCGATGACGATTCCTCTTATCTACCGCCACAACGTTTTATTATTAATACTATTATTATAAATATATATCCGTGTCCGTTCGGTGTTGTCCATGGCTGCTGCTGTTTTCATCCGAAGACGTTCGAATTGATCGGCCGCGGCCATGGGGGTTTTTTCACCTCGATTAATTCACATTGGCTGGCCCGTCGCGGCCAATGTGTTGGTGTGCGTTCCAAAGTTATTGACAAGTATATACCTATACACTAGCCGCCCACAGCCGCAGGGCCACTTGGAATAGTTGGCCCGTTCTGATTAAATCAATACATTTTATACTGTTATGATATGATGTAATCGCCTCGGATGAATGATTTTTTTCTTTTAGAAACAGACAGTTATTACAATACAATACATAATATTAATTATTAGGTACGAATATACGACGTATTATTTTGTTTATTATAATAATAGTGTACACAATAATAATACTATCATAATATTTTTCCAAATCGCGACCCAAATAAAATTGGCTAAACTGTTAATATCATTATTGATTTCATTTAATTCTAAAAGAAAACAACATTAAAAAATATTTGAAACTGAAAGATCAAAAAATTTGCATGTGTATACAATGTTATTTTTGTAATTCAAATTTATAACACCATATTATATTTGTTATTAATTATTATTTATAAATTATAGAATTAATATTATTTTGTCATCGCACACCTCTCATTACAATTTTATGAGCCATTCCCAAACACAGCCCTATTGATTATGATGATGATTATTTGAATCATTTTTTACACATTTAAATATAATAATATGTTTTCAATTTTGATTATTAAAATCCAAATTGTGTATGTGCAACTGCATTGTATATGATTGCACAGTAAATAACTCGAAACTATTTGATTTATAGGTGATTGAAATTACCAACATGTCTGAAAATAGTGCTATTCCTGAAGGAACAACCATAGGTAATAAAATACAAATTTAAATAATTTTTTATTTATTAACAAAAAGTACTTGTTTAAAAGTAAAATACAAGTTATTTTTTAATAAGAAACATTTCTTTAGAAATGCTTTGTTAAGTTTTTTTCAAGGCTAGAATTTTTTTTCTACAAGTTTTTCAAATACAAATCAAAGTTTTGTATGCATTCTGAGAAACTTTGATATCATTTTTTATTTATTATTAGCCATTGTAATTTATTTATTACAATAATATTATAATATTATCTAAACACCATTTTAAACCTAAATTAAAAAATTATACGAATAATTTCAATATGAAGAAAGATTCAAATGGTTGTTTTAAATAAATGCCTAACTTATAATTATTATTGTTTGTGTTATAATTGTAAAATATCTAAAAATTTATTTGTTAATTACTAGTGTTAAGTGATGGAACCGAAAACACTATGACTATTGGAACCGATCACATCAAACTCGAGGCTTCTGCATCAGGAACGGAAAATATTACCGATATTCAAAATTATTTAGATTCGTTCAACAAAGAAATAGAGGGTAATGATGGAACACACGTCACAGCTGGTATGTATAATAATTTCTGATTTATTTAGCGCAATTTGTAATTAACAAACAAATTTAATTATGCTTATTAAATCTTTTAGACGGGGAATCGGTGGAACATGCCTATTTCATTGATCAAAATGTTCAATACTACTATCAAACAACGACTGGAGATGGTCAAATGGTTATGGTTGGAGGTAAAATTATTTTTTATATAAAATAGTATTAGTAGAATAAAATTAATACTATAATAACAACATTTTTATTATTATAATTAGGTCTTACCGACCAAGATGCCCAATTGATGTCTGAAACAAACGATGCTAACCTGGAACTAGTTATTCCTGGCCAACAAGATAAAAATAAAAAGGATCTCACACAAGTAATATAATTTTAGGTTTACGTTAATGTCTGTATTTTTTAATGTTTCCCCCTCCCCCTTAAGATTGTATCGTTGGCTGATGGCAGTGGGTATCAAACGGTTACTCTCGTCCAAGCAGATTCTGAAGCCAACAATTACGTTTTATATGTCGTAAAACAACAAAATGACAAAGCTGAAATGTCAAATATGAGCATGGAACTGTCTCAAGAAGATCCGGATGATCCTGACGATCCCAATATGAGTAATGTTTACGACTTCAATGATGGCGAAGATCCGGCTTTGCAAAAGAAAACCATTATAGTATGTTATTATAATAATAATAATTAAAAGTAATTAAAAATGTCAATAACATCATTTAACGTGATATCAAATTTTGTGTCAAGGATTCTCCTGAAGAAGACGACAAATCAAAAATAGTGAAAATACCCCCGAAGAAGTCGCAAACAGTGACTCAAGCTCATATGTGCAATTATTGTAACTACACTACCGGTAAAAGGTAAAAATATAACTATTAATATTATTATAGATAATGACCCTTCTAAGGCGGAAAGAGATAAATGTCATGGGTAAAACCCAAAATAATCGTATCAATACTTGAGTTAAAACAATCAGGCAAGAAATTTTGTCATTAACGCCAATCTAATAAGTTGCTATTCATTTTTGTCTTTGAAGCAATAAAATCATTGTTTAGAAAGAATGCATTCAATGTAAACATGTTAATTGAACAGAGAGCATTTTGTATGAATTTATACTTGATGTGCTTGTTTTATCAAATTAAACGCAACTGAGAACATGTTTGTCTTTTGACATTGATTGTTCGAAACATTGGTTAAAATTACTATTCAATTTTTTAGTAAATAATAAATATAAAATTATACTTTTTCAAGATTCTTAACATTATCCGTATTATTTATATGCTTTATCTTCAGATATTTACTGTCTCGTCATATGAAGTCACATTCCAAAGAACGTCCTCACAAGTGTACAGTTTGTGAACGTGGCTTTAAAACCCTGACGTCTTTGCAAAATCACGTAAACACTCATACAGGGACCAAACCATATCAATGCCGTAGTTGTCCCAGTGCTTTCACTACATCAGGTATTACAATTATTTTATAAAATATTAATACAAGCCTTAAGTTTATATTATGAGATTGTTTACTTATGAAGGTGAACTCGTAAGGCACGTCCGTTACAAACACACACATGAAAAACCTCATAAATGTACTATATGTGATTATGCCAGTGTCGAGCTCAGTAAAATGAGAAACCATATGAGATGTCACACCGGTGAACGGCCATACCAGGTAATTAGTTGAACATTTTTATGTTATTACATTGTTATCATCACACATTTTTTTGTTAAGTGCCCGCATTGTACGTACGCAAGTCCAGATACATTCAAATTAAAACGCCATTTACGTATCCACACTGGAGAAAAGCCCTATGAATGTGATATTTGTTTTTCTCGATTCACCCAATCCAATAGTTTGAAAACTCATAGACTTATTCATAGCGGTAATTATTTATTAAAAATGTTGTTCTATACAATATTATTATTAAACAAGCTATTATTTTTATTTCTCGTAGGAGAAAAACCAGTGTTTAAATGTGACCACTGCCCGGCCACATGTGGTCGAAAAACCGATTTGCGTATACACGTTCAGAAGCTACATACCTCAGATAAACCTATCAAGTGCAAACGATGTGGCGAAACTTTTCCTGATCGTTATAAGTATAAGGTAATACAAATTTAAATAACATACATTGTAAACATATTTGTATTCTATGCTTAATTTATGTCGCCAATTATTTACTAGGTGCATTGTAAATCCCACGAAGGTGAAAAATGTTATAAATGCGAGTTGTGTCCTTATGCTTCTATGTCTCAGCGTCATCTCGAAACTCACATGTTAATACATACAGACGAAAAACCATTCCACTGTAAACTCTGTGATCAGGTATTTATTTAAAATATTTATTTTAGCTTCGATATTGAACTACAGTTTTTTTTTTGTTTCTGAGCGTATTTTTGAAAGTGATTTTATCACTTACAGTTGTAATAATGATTTTATTTTCACAGTCTTTTAGACAAAAACAATTGTTGCGTCGTCATCACAACTTGTACCATAACCCTGCGTACATCCCACCTCCGCCGCACGAAAAAACCCATCAGTGCAATACTTGCCAACGATCGTTCAGACACAAAGGAAATCTTCTGAGACACATGGAAGTACATATGCAAGAGGCCAATCCTCAGAATCGAAACAGCGCAATGAAGCAAAGAATAGAAGTACATACACATAACAACATAATACATTTAATTGCGGTTAATTTATTGTAAACAAATTGTTTAATCCAGTACACAGATTCGACAAACGAAGACGAGTCCGAGGAGGATACGAGTATTCCGACGAGCGAAACTGGAGTTGTAGCAGTCGAAGGTGAAGACGGACAACAATATGTAGTATTAGAAGTGATTCAATTGGACGGTCAAGGTCAAATGGACGGATACACATCGACTAACATATCCATTCAGCAATCCGACGAATCACGTAAGTGTTTAATTTTAAAAGATATTAGTTAAATGTTATAAATAAAAAAAAAAAACTTGTTTTTCAATTTCTAGCGGTAGATCAAAAAGATTTGACTATTCTGAAAACTGCGTCTCTTTCTGATGTCAAAGAGGAATGTGGCGATGGTGTAGACAACTGTTTTGGATTTGACGACGAAGAGGAAGAAGAAGAAACCACCAATTCTGGTGGATAGATTGTGGTTTCTTTGGTTAAAAATGATTTTTATTATTGCCTATCCAGTTTTAGCGAAATGTTTTTTTAATTTACTATTATGTTAAAATAATTTATTGATCAAACAAATATTTTTTTTTAACACATTTTGAGTTTAAATTTATGATAATGGTTTTAAAATTCATATAAGTGATGTATTTGATGATTTTGCAAATTATTTACATCAAACACTTATTTATTGTAAATTTATTTACTTTTTCGTTCCAATTTAGCTAAATGTGTGTAACGTTTTTTTTTTGTAAAGTATTACTTATTAAAAAGTAAAAACTAAGTCATTAGAATGATAAAAGTTCAAAACATTTCACTTTTTTTAATTGTATGCTATAATTTCTTTTTTAAGCAATTAATTAAAGTGATTAAAGCTACTAATAAGTTTAATATTTTGTGAAGGCCAATAAAAAAAAAATAGTTATTTTATAATTATTGTTTTTTTAAAGGACTAAAAAAAAAATGTATTTCCCTTTTTTTATTGACGATCATTAAATAATGATTTCTCACATTGGTATATATTATATATTATGCCGTGACTTCTAGATATGTTTACCTCTTTGTTAATTTTTTTTAAGTTAAAAATTTTACTTTAAAGACTGCACCTATGTATTTTAAATTGCAAATTTAAGTGGTTTTATCCCGTACTGTACTAAGAGCATATAAATTTAAACATAGTGTAGCGGTCAATGCTTAGCTAAAAAGGTAGACTAGATATGTTAAAGAATAATAATTTTTAGTGTTCGTATATTGGTTACCTATTATGGTATAATGTAATATAGTCATATTCCTTATAGTATAAATTAATTTAATTCTACCATTTGGAATAAAGAGTGAAGTGTTTAATTATCATTTTTAGCATATTTTTGGTGGTCTCGTTGTCCATTTGCATTTTTCAACAGACCTTGCATTTTAATAATTCCTATAAATTATTATTATGTAATTAGTGCACCTTTGATTGTTCTTATGTTTAATACAATACCGGTTTTTGTTTACAGTAATTGTATTTCCTTGTTAAACTTAAATCAATTGTTTAGTTAAGCTAAATATTTAAGTGTGATTGTAATCGATATTAATAATTTATATAAAATTTAAGTTGCCTGTGCATATTCTAGCTTAATTTAATAAATTACAATACTTGAACGTGATTTTTTTTCTCTAAAATTTATTTCAATCTGAACAAATTATTTTTCCTGTACTTTTTGAATTTTAGGTAACTTAAAGATGATTTCTATTTATTTGTATTATTTAAATATTCAAAATATTAACAAAAGGAAAAACTAATGTTTGTAAATAATAAACATATATTGTGTCGCAAACAACTGAATAAACAACTGATCAACAGTTAATCAAAGATATAGATGACTATTCACAGTACTATAAACCAATCTCATTAATTTTTTCCTTGACATTTCTAAATAGTGTTATTTATTTTTATCCCTTAAATTTAAAAAATCAATCGAACTCATTTTTCCAACGAAATCTACAAATTCGTGTGCCGCGAAAGAATATTGAAATGACTATCGGCTTCCAAATTTCCAATACCTTAGAAAAAAAAGTGAATGGAAAAACATACATTTTATCCAGGCCAGGCTTGTGTCACTGCGATGCAGCCTTCATTCTATATCACATGGAAGTAAATTAACAGGTATGTTGGGAACTGATGCTAACAGTTTTCAAAAATGGCCGCCTGTGTTCTCCCGTTAGAAGTACACAGTCACCCGAGATCGCAGGCAGCCATTTTACGGTTACTACAAGGATCTGTCATTACCTATAATTTTTTTTCACCCTGGTCACATTTTAATAAATCTGTGGCGCGATTATAACCGTTTGATCAGCTATGGTCAGCCATCAGCTGCTGTTGCTGACAAACAAACAAAAAGTGATAGTGATGTTGATTGAATGATAAGTCTGATAGAGAAACTTGTCAAAATACAATCTAAAAGTGTATTATTATTATTTACATTCAAAATTTAAAAAAGTCAACAAATTTTTTCCGTGTTGCATTCGTTAAATAATGGCTGGTCGTTGGAATGGACAGTACAGACCGATTGACACGTCTAACCAAAACCCGCGGTATGGCGAAAATCACTATCCACCGCAAAATGTAGCACAAGTCGGTCCATCGTATCCCAACGTCACCAGATTCATACCGCCACCGTTCATAAATGGATCACCAAGCTTAAATTATCATTCTACTGGTAAGATATCGTATTATGATTTATAACTATTGTCATACCTTAAAAAAAAATGTATGGGCCCTCGTTTACTGTATAATAAATAGTTAAATAAAATTTTCTCTAAATCACTAACAGTTACCACCAATTAAGCTTAAAAATCAAAATATAGTTAAATGATACTACAATTACATGTTTAACTATAAATTATATTCAAATGTTAAGCCAAATTGGTGCAAATGACCATAAGACATTTTAAAATGTTGTACACTTTAACAAACGCATCACAATTAGGGCGGTCTGCTTCCCTTCAATTAATATGCTTATACGGCGTGTTTTGCCATTCATTTGAAGGCTTTAGTTTTGGGGTCTCGATTTAACTGTATTTTTGTTAATTTCATTGGTCTTCTTGGTCATTTCCTTCACAGTAAGGTACTCTGTGTTCCTAATTTTATGATTTTTGTGTGACACTCAATATGAGTGGAACATTGCTTCAGTCTTACATTTGTACTATCTTTTGCTGATTTAAAATAAATGTATTTTGTAAATATTATTTATAATTGCTTGGCTGTAATATTTAGTTGTTAGAAAACTATATATAATTATAATAAGTGGTGCAACAAACCTTGATTTTTTATGTCAAACCTAACTAACCAAAATATTTAAAAAAGAAATTGAAACCCAAACAAAACTTAAAAGAACACCAAAAAGTTTTTTTTCTTGAAATATTGTACTGGCTAATAAAACTAGCATTGATTTGTGCATTTAATTTTTATTTGTGCAGGTGCTGCCCAGTCTACTACAATAAATATGCAAGAAAAATCTACTAACGAATCTCTGGCAAATACAAGAAGCTATGCGAGCCCTGCCGATAGGAATCAATCTTCTGAATTCATAACTGAGCCGGACGTAGATAAAGTCGCCAGACACATACAAAATATATGGTCGACATGTATGTTCCTATACTGATTAAGCATACATTTTTTTGATTGACTAGTTTGTTAATTGCCCATGTCTCGTTATGTGATCTAGGGAAGAAAAGTAGAATTTTATCCGATACATTACAAAATTATTTTGAATCCAGTCAAAATCCATATGTTTCATTACTAAAATTAGTAAACATTATATTGGGCGACCGAATCAAAGGCAAAGCGACAACAATCAGCCATACAAGTATAAACCAATAAAACAACATTACAGTGAAATCTGTCTAAGACGCACTCCTGAAAAAACTAGAAAACCCTATAGTACGCAATTTGTGTATGATTCTGTATGTTTTACTTAGCAAGACTGCAAACTACGGAATTCTTTTTTGATCCCGTCTCGGACAAGTTTCACTGTATATAAAAAAATATATTGATTGACTAGTGTATTTAAATAATAATGTTATGTAATTCATAGTATTTGAAGAATATTATAATTGGATTAAACACAAAGAAAATAATTACACACATATTTTAACCGACAATTTAAAATCGCAAGCGTACAAATTAGTATTAGACAAACAAATGTGTTTGAACACTATGAATGTCATGATCAAAATTTTTAAGTGCAATATGAGCTTAGATCTCATGACTGAATTAATCGGAGAAACGATAAGGCAACAAAAATTTAAAGAGGTTAAATAGTCAACTAACTAACTTTTTTCTGAATTAAATTTGTCGCTAATTTGTATATTTTTAAATGAAGGCATGTTATGCGACCATATGTTTGGGCATTCAAAACAGGTTTAGTGTCGAAGAATTTATTCTACCTCTGTTTTTTCTAAATATGGTTCCGGTAACTGAAGAATTTTTAGCGACCAGTAAGTTCCAACAAGAAGCATTGGTAAAATATCTAGATGATTTGTTGGTGCAAAACGACGACTGCTTGATTCAGTTGGCCATGTAAGTAAACATTTATTGCAAACACTCGGTACTCACGAATAATTTTGTAATTATTATTTATAGTCGCTTAAATGTATCGCTTTCCAATATCAATTTTACCAATAAAAAACAAATTAAAAATACTCTAACAAGAATCACGAAAAAGTATAATATTTCAAGCGAGTTAGCACCAAATCTTACTAAACAAAAAAAAATCGGAGCTCTAAAATATATGTTTCATCGGTATCAAAGCGGTGCCACTGGTAAAAAAAAAACTACCATTCATTAATTATAATCGTAAACTTAATACCTTGATGTTTTCTACTTATGAAGGTGTTGACGGCTGGAGAGAAATGGTTTTGGAATCTATTGGCGATAATAAAGAATTTATGTTGGAAATGATAAAGATACTAAACAACTATGGCGATTTAGATGAAGGAATTCATTTTGCGCAATTGTTTTCTATCGACCCGTTAGATTTACCTTACTCGTTACAGCAGGAAATATTGTACAGAAATAATGCGTAAGTTGTGTTTTATACTTAAACGTGTGTATAGATTTAATTTAATTAATTGCTTTGACAGAAATGCCGGCGCTGATGTATTGCCAACAGTACCGACTTACGAGTTCAAAACAGAATACCACGAATTAACATTATCGGAAAATGACATTTACATTGTCGATTCAAAACCAAAATTTAATGCGTTTTTAGAAAAAATTAATGTTGCTTCGTTTGATGGACTTTTCGACGTAATCGGTCTCGACTGTGAATGGAAACCAGAATTAACGAGTGAAAAAAGCGATTTAGCTTCTATTCAGTTGGCCATCAATAATGCAATTTACATTTTTCACATACCTCAATTGCAACCCGCCGAAAGTTACAAACTACACTGGCAGGAATTTTCAATGAATATATTTAGCAATATGAACGTTTTAAAACTAGGTGAGTAATATGCTATATATTAAACAAGTGTTTTGATAATATAACATTTTATTATACCATAATGTTTTCTAGGGTTTGAGTGGAAAGGGGACGCTGCAATAATTAAATCTACGTTACCCATAGATAGTGTTCGGTTACACGGACTAGGATTTCTCGATTTGAAATTGCTGTGGAAAGAACTTGAAACCCAGTGGAATATCATGCTTCCGTTCCAAAGTATTTAAAATATAATTTTTTGTTCTAATGATAATAAACACAATAACAACTCACTTTACATTTTAAGGGAGCTAACAAGAAATCACTCTCTTCAGTGTCTACTGAACCGATTTCAAACTTCTTTTTTTATTATAAATTATATCATCTTTTCTATGAAGGCTTTAAGGCCGATTTTTTATTTCTATTTAAAAATGTTATTATAAGCGTTAATATTTTTACTTTTATGGTATTTTCTAATAAATGTAACTAATTTTCTGACAGAATTTTCTAACAGAAGCTTAATAAAATTTAAATTCCGTCCAATAGATACGCTGGAAAATGACTTCTATGAGTTATTTTTTATCAAACTTTCGCCATAACTTGGAGAAAAATAACTTTAAATGTCTTATAACTAGAAAAACTTGATATTTTTTTATACTAAAATTAGTCGGCATACTTAAAATTGTTACTAGATAAATTTTTGTCAAATATTGCCTATCCTTTGCCCCTTAATAAATATCCCTTTCAGTCCCCCTTAATTAAAAAAAGGAAACGATAACTATTTCACTAGAGTTTGGAAAGAATCTTTTTTTTTTTTTACTGCACGCGTCATAAACTAACACGATAAAATTATTCGCAATTTTATCGCATTGAGTTTTTCATCGAAACTTTAGATTCTAAATAAGAGCGATTTTTGACTGATTAAACAATTGTTATATGTTCATTCTCAAGAAAAAACAATTTTTAAGTCGTTTTTTTATTCTATATATACATTTTGTTATTGACATATTTTTAAAAATAATTGAATAACATTAATTTTAAAAGTAATATTAATTCTAGATAATAGATTATTTGTTTTTTATTTTTAGACCCTAGTGATCTAATGGCGTACAACAGTCTCTCAGATCTAGTAAAATTGTGTTTTGGTAGGCCGCTAAATAAGACTGAACAGTTTTCCAATTGGGAAAAAATACCATTACGGCCTAATCAAATAACCTATGCGGGTAAGCAATTTAATGTAATCTAATTTATGCAAAACCTATGTTAATTGTTAACGCAATTTTAGGATTTTTTTTAAACTTTCGTAATTTTTTGACGTTTTAAATCAATATAACGCCAATATAACACGTTAGAAAATTATTTTTCTATAAACAAATTTTGTTAACATTTTATTTCAGCCTTAGATGCGTACTGCTTATTAGAAATTTACAATGTGTTCAAAACGTGCTGCGATACCAATGGCATTCCTTTTGAAGAAGTCTGTCAAAAGGTTATACTCAAAGATCAATCTGAAACGGCTAAACCCAAATTGAAAAATAAAAAACACAAAAATGTACGTCGAAAAGGACTATTTTTTTTTTTAAGTCAAGTTTCAACATAATTTAATTATTTTCATACACAAACAGAAATTGCCAGCGACAGTTTCAAAACCCAACTCGTTCTACAAAAACGTTTCGAGTGTAAAAGATTTTAAGTTGCTGGTTCCCAGTACATTAGATAAATTAGCCGAACGGTTGCGAAAGTGTGGCATAGACACAACCATAGTGGATCGATCAAAACTTAACGATTTCCAGTATATTATAGATCAAATAAGACAAGAAAATCTACATTTCATAGCGTTCGGCCAAGTGTTCCAAAGAGTAAAACTTTTTTAAAAGAGATCTCCAAGATTTATACTTTATAATATTATATTATTTTACAGGCCGCTGAAAAATTACCAATCGGCCGATGTTACTGTGTTCAAAATCCTAACGTGGACGATCAATTACAAGAAGTGTTAAGCTATTTCAATATAGTCGTAAGAAAAGAAGACTTAAATAGTCGTTGCCAGGTAATATAATATAATATAAGACCTAGTTTTTTCCATAACATACATATTTTATATTTAATATATTTCAGTGCTGCAATAGCGACAGTTACGAGACTGTTAGCAGTTTGGTGATGAATAAAATTTATAATACCGTAATTAGTGCACAAAATTGCAAATCCGTCGTCAGAGCAGGTCCTCCCATGTCTGACGATGACGAGTATTACGACGATTATTGCGCATTCGACGATGAATACTCTGATGACGAAGGTACAGCTCCGCCAATTAATTCAAAATATGTGGCTTCGTCCTCGGAAAACACCTCTAGTGACCCTTATAGCCAACTTTTGACTGGGTACACTTGCGATAATTGGGAAATAGACGTAAGTAAGAAACAATTAAAAGCAACATTCTAGAGTAAAATTTTCTTTTTTTTTTAATTATTTTAGGTGAAACCATTATCAGCTGACATGTTTAAAGACGCAAATCGCACGTTCAATATTTGCAATAAATGTGGTACTGTCAGTTGGGACAACTCGCAATGGGAAAGTGCTCTGGGCAGCAGTTTAGGTATTCGGCATAGTAGTTTTAAGTGAACTTATCCAAAAGTTGTTTTGGTTCCATGCATCCAATAAATATATATATTTTTTTTTAACAACATGATTATAGTAATTTTTAGTTTATAACAATTATTATTACATACGGTTTTTATTATGTAAAATTGAAATAATCCAACAATTTTAATTAAATGATCGGTCACACTTTAAAAAATAACATTAAATTATTAAGAGTAATTCCTCTTTTTTTTTATTACGCATTTTATTTATATAATATGTGTAGTATATTATTGTTTAAATGCAACTGTGATTATTTGTATTATTGTTATGAATTGATGGCATGTTATACTTCAGTAGTTGTGAAAATGTGTCAATCTGTAACAAATAATTTTTTTTAGAAAATATAAGTCGTTTTTTAAAAAGCTTTCATTTCCTCACATTCATCAACGTTGGTAGTTTTAAGATTTACATTTTATACAAGTGCATTTAAACATTGTCAAAAAAATCATAGCGCATTATATAAACGCTAAAAGGTCAAACGGTCGTAAACTACATTTTTGTTAGGTTAGGTTAGGTTAGGTAAACTTGGTGAGGCAAGCGGTTGAGGTCATCTGAACATTGCTGCCCGGTACTGATCTTAAGTTTATAGAATACACATTTTTGACATTTTTATGTCTTTGCTTTGGCACACACACACGGAAAATCGACCCCGGTTAAGGAAATTTTATCCCACCATGAATACCACCATCATTTTATTTGTTAATTAAAACTAACAATTCAAAAACCGAAAAGATCTACTGTGAATGGATAACTAGTATAAAAGTATACAAAGCACATTTTTAAAACGATATTTTCAGAATGTATAGATGAAAAAAAAACCCAATACAAACATAGCATTTAAATTTTTGTTCATGATTTGTAGAGGTTTTTTGTCAATTCAGTCTGTACAAATGTCTTTTTACAGTTTTTTTTTTTTACAAACAGAAAAAAGTTGAGCTTTGTTTTTTTAAAACCTCTGTGCGGACCCGGCTTAAAATTTACATAAACTAAACAAAAATATTTTCAAAAAAATGACAACTACTATTAATTTAAACAAATTGATTAATGGTTCTGCTTTTTAGACAATGTTAAGTAGCCATGTGTCCAATATTGTTGGAAATATTCCCTAATAGTGAGTTTACCGCAAGATAAATAGTTTTGAGGAAATTTGATTTATTTTAAACTTACTTAAAAAGAAGCGCTTGACCTTTATCGTTTCCTAAACCAAGGTATCCACTATTCGGTGAAAAATCCATTGAATACACTTTTCCAACATCGGAGCTTGTAGTAGGAAAATTTGAAAAAACTGTTTTTGACGACACGTGCAACTGATGAAAAAAAATTGACATTTTAGTTACTTGTTAAGAAACAATTTGAAGTTTTAAATATTACCAGTTTTATAGCATTTTCTTTATAGTCTGAAGCCATTGATAAAATATCTGAGTTTTTATTAAAAGACAACCGAGTAACGGCTGTTACTAAATTTAGAATAGTCTTTTCAGGTTTCGGATGGACATCGTACGGTAGTTTATATAAGTTGACAACACCCGCCGACGAGCCAGCCGCTAAGTATTGATCGTTGTGAGATAATGCTAAACTCGTGCCTTGAAGACATCCATCGTCCATAAATTTCTTTACACACAGACGACTGTTCATATCCCATTCATAAATTTCACCCATATCTATAGAAAAATACAATAATTCATTATTAATTCAACTAAAACATAATACGTTTATGGGTAAAAAATTAATAAATAGTGTTAAAAAACTAAAAAATTAAGTGGTTTACCTCCAAAAGAATACATGCGTTTTCCATCAGAAGTGAACGTCAAAGCTGACACTTCACCATTCATTTTCAATGTAGTTATCCATTCTTTGCTTTTAGCAGTGAATAAATGAATATTACCATATTTCCCACACGAAGCTATTATTTTGCCGTCAGGTGACATGTGAAATTTCTAGAATAATATATTAAGTAAAAGTTATAATAATTTTAAACTAAATAAAACCTAACACTTTTATAATAATTGTGAATGTACTGACGCTCATTTTGCTCTGTCCGATTGCATGGTGAACTGGAACAAACATTGATCTGCCTTCCATTAAATCGTAACAATAAAAATTATGATGTGATCTCGATCCGGCCACAAATTGTTGGCCATCGGTAGTAAAATGTGCACAATCGACTGAAAACTTTTCAAATTTTACTGACTGTAGTTTTTCATTTTTATAACCGTCGACCTGATGAAAAGTCAATCATAATTATTAAATTCAATAACGGGATTATATAAATAACAATTATTTTTAATTGTTCAATAACATTACTTGGACAATAGAAACTCGACCGGAGGAACCGCCGACCAATGCTAGGTTAGCAGTCGGATGAAACTCTAATGCTTTCACAACTTTACCGCAGGACGATGTAGACAAATCTAAACCACGTACTTTCTTTATGCTGATTATACCTTTAGCTAAACTGACACCTTTTTTAGGCTGTGCTAAATTACCGCTGTACTAAAAATTAAAATGGCAAAAATTATCATATTTTCAAAAACCTTAGTGGTTTTGCCCCAAAACAAAATATCTTACTCTTAATATGTCTTCATCGTTGCCAATATCGTTTATTGATTTATCATCTATTTTTGCCCATTTCGGTTTTCCAACAATACTTATAAATTTTTGTCTTAAGATTTTCTTGTGCTCCTTTCTTTAAAAGGAAAACAAAAAATTGTATATACTCAATAAAAACACCGACAAAAGCAAAATATTTAACTACCTTAAGTACAAGTTAATACTTATACTTGCAGTAATTACTTTATTAAATACAAATATAAGGAATTCAAATTAAAAAAAAAAAAAAAACTAATAACATTTTGTAGTTAATTAAAATGCTAAATACACTTACATATCATCTGTTTCATCGTCCTCATCTTTCCAAGCTCGTTTCAACTTGCATTTATTTGTCTTATTACTAACAGCCAAATCATTGTTATGCTCACTGTTAAAAATAAATAAATAACACATACGAACATCAAAT
The DNA here is from genome assembly GCF_023614345.1 of Adelges cooleyi. Lineage (NCBI taxonomy): Eukaryota > Metazoa > Arthropoda > Insecta > Hemiptera > Adelgidae > Adelges > Adelges cooleyi. The sequence goes on from NW_026095893.1 coordinate 17,273,794, forward strand.
AAATGGTTTTATCTTATAAATTTCAACAATATGATAGTTTCTCAATAATAACCTATGCAAATTAGTCTTATAGAACGAATAATTATCCACCACTTATATTAGTGTGTTTTAAGTCAAAATTATATATATATATATACATATATATTGTATATTTTTATAAGGATACTAGTATATTTTTTTTTAGTTTTTCGGCTAATTATTAAAAAGAAATCCCAAATTTGCTTTTGAAAAGGGCTTTGTTTACGGATTATTAAATAATTCAAATATTAAACAAATTATGATATTTCAATATATTAACAACAGTTAAGCCGAATTAGTAAATATATTTTAACATTTTATTCAAATTGAATTGCTAGTACAAAAATTGCAAAATAAAAGTTTTATTTTCTTATTTTTTTTATTGATTAATCATTTAATTGTTAGTTAATATATTTTTAATACACTTATAACAATGTGTCATATTATACTGTTATACGGTTAAAACATTGTTCTAGTTTGATTATAAAACAAATTTTATAAGGTCTGTCAAATCCTATTTGTTAGTCCTTCGTTGCTTATAATTTACATAGATAATGTAAAACTTTTGAAATAAAATCAGTTCCACTCACTCGACTTCTATATCGCCCATGGTATATTTATTTGAAATTCTATAACAATAAACAAATGAGTTTTATATAATAATTCAGTCGTTCGGAAATAAAAAACTCACGCTTGATACTTCACGTGTTTACAGTGGTTAGTGCTTATCAATATTAAAAATGTTTTGTTATCACTAAATTGTTTCTTTCACTTAACGTTATCACCTCAAAAACTGTTTGGGTTATAAACTGCTTGATTACAAGTTATCAGGTAAAAATTATTATCATTTATCATACATAAAGTTCATAAAGTCTCAAGTCCTAAAACTGAGCCAAAAATAATGTTAACAACGCCCTCCCCAGCGGCGCTGGGCTAATTAGATTAACAAAATTTGGGTTTAAGGCGATTTGTGTATAGAGAATAGAGATATGTTAAGTAAATGTTTCATACAAATTTCGATTTAATCTGAATTGTATACGTAGTTGTAGTTACAGTAAGTCAAAGTTGAGTTGAATAACTCAAACTGATAAATTTTTTTGGTGAAATTGATTTTCTAACTTTTGACCCACCAATGTACCATTTGCATTCAATTCCAGATCGATAAGAGGACGTTATACCCTTTAAAAATAATCGTCAAAAGGGGTTTACGGTAAAGCGTGTAGGTCAAAGCGAATTGGTCATAGAATAAAATTGTTGGTACCGTTAAAAGAGGAGATTTTTAACTAGGTTCTCTCGTCGGTTTTTATGGAAAACTTTAATTTTTCCTTTTTAAATCGCTGTCAAGGATGCTATGACATTTCGAAAAATAAATAAACTATCAAAAAAGATTCAAGATTACTTAACTAATAATTATTAAACATCACAGTTTAGCTTTTAAATTACGATTTTACAAAAAAATTGCCTCTACTTAACTCCTTAATAAATAGGGGTTGTAACGTCATCTTAATAGTTTATTCTTTTATTATTAGAACAGACTGAATGGGTTGGCTTTATTGGCATTCCGCCGGTCAAGCAAATTTTGCCAGATGAGGTTATCGATAAACTTAGTCTCCAAAAATATAGAAAATTGGATTTTGTGTTAAAGTTAATAACTTAATAATTTTGTGTTATAATTAAGTCACAAGTTTAGTGGATTTTAAAAATAAAATATTGATGTTATGTTGTTCAGTTGCTTGGGGATGTAGGGGGCGAAGCCCCCCACAAGTCTATGAAGTATTATTTATTTCACCCCCCCCCCCTAAACACGCCACTGGAACTATTAATCAAGCACCGTTGTCTATAAATTGTGAACATTTCATTTTCAACATTTTTTTTGTTGTAATGATAGTTTTTTGATCATTAAATAGATTTAGTTGTTGGATTTTGAGAAAAAAAATTAGATTTTACTATTTTAAACTTTAAATTATACAATCTAAATCGGACATCCGTATCCCAAGTGTTTTTAAGATATTTAATCTTTTCAGTGTTATTATTCCAAATGAAACCAGAGTATATTACTTAGTTAATATATCGATTGACTATCTAAAACAAATTATTACCAATAACAACACTACTTTTTTTTATAAATTTGAGGAATACATTACTTACACCAAATCAAGCACTAGAAAAAGGTCTAGAGTTAACCATTCACATAAAAAAAATGTTTTTTTTAATTATTTTATTTTTAATTTAATATGTAAGAATTTTACTGAGTAGAGAAACTTTCGTACAATTATTTCGTCTGTAGTTAATTCCGGACCCTTACAGCTGTACATAATTAAATTATTATTAATATTTAAAATAAATTACTACATGTTTTGCTTACCGGTTACTTCATATTAGGGATTGTATACTCGTTTCCAAACCACCTATGAGGTAGAGTATTTGGCTCGTTTTTTTTAATGTGGTATCTCCATCTACGATGATGCTCAAATTGTATTTACTGTACAACCACCAGAAATGTGTGGTAGGGGCGTTTCAAGCAATTGTGGACTTAGGTACGCATAGATGTCGATCCGGGCATAACTTAAGACTAAAATATCCCGGTATCGATAGACTGGGCGGCCACACAACAGACAATGGTGGACTTACGCATCAAAGTCGATCCGGGCGTAACTTAAGACTAACTTATGACTAACTTAATGACTAAAATATCCCGGTTTCGACAGTCTGGGCGGCCACGCTACAGACAATGGTGGACTTACGCATCGAAGTCGATCCGGGCATAACTTAAGACTAACTTATGACTAACTTAAGACTAAAATATCCCGGTATCGACAGACTGGGCGGCCACACAACAGACAATGGTGGTCTTACGCATCGAAGTCGATCCGGGCATAACTTAAGACTAACTTATGACTAACTTAATGACTAAAATATCCCGGTATCGACAGACTGGGCGGCCACGCAACAGACAATGGTGGACTTACGCATCGAAGTCGATCCGGGCATAACTTAATGACTAACTTAAGACTAACTTAATGACTAAAATATCCCGGTATCGACAGACTTTGCGTATAAGAGAGTACGAAGGAGGTTATCCAGTAGGATAACGGGATAGATATTGGTAATTTGATTTACAAAAAAATCTTGTTGGTGTACAAAATGTTATGACTTGATTAACTGGACGCAAATTTTAAAATAAGTAATTAATTTTTACTGAGCAGAAAATGTGAGAGGTTTATGAACTATAACGAGAACGACCACAACGCGAAAGTGAGAAGTTACAAACGAAAAAATTGTTAAAGTAGTTTAGTTCGATTATCTGAAATGACAATACAGTGCTAAAATGTGTAAATCTACTTAAATAAATAAATTATAATTGTGCGATTGTCCAAAATAATTTATAAAGGGAGAATTGAGAGTAAAATGGCATCATCGTACATAGACCTAATCCACACAGTACTTGACTTAGTAGAGGGGAGGGGAGGTAACACAATTGTTTAGATATTTTAGGTAGGTACCTACTAGGTATTTTTATTTTACTTCCAAGTGAGACCAGAATATATTACTCAGAAATGTATTGATTTAGTTGAAAAAAATATTTCCAATAATTACACTCCCTTTTTATAAATTCGTCTGAGGAATACATTACTTATACTAAATCAAGCACTAGAAAAAGGTTTAGAATTAACAAACCAGTCATGTAAAAAAAATTTTTTTTCAATTATTTTATTTTGAATTTAATATGTATGAATTTTACTGAGCAAAGAAACTTAAGTACAATTATTTCGTATGTAGTTAATTCCGGACCCTTACAGCTGTATACAATTAAATTATTATTAATATTTAAAATAAATTACTACATGTTTTGCTTACGGGTTACTTCGTATTATTTTATACTTAATAGGAAATTTATGATCGACCGCCACGTGTAAATATTGCACTTGAATCTAAAAAACATAAATCATAATATTAGTAAATAGTGTTTAGTAATAATTGGATTTGGACTTTAGATTTGGTATCTAAATTATTATATATTAAGAGATTTCTACACAGCATGCCGGGGTATTGTATTACCTACTCTGAAGCCTAAATGTGAAATCGCCCTGTTGGACTCTTAAATGCTAAAACGAATTCACCAACTTATAAGTGCTCTTATAAAAATTCTTTTTTTTTTTTAACATTTATTATAAATAACAATAATAGAGAGAACATATTGCTGTATTATGTTACATAATATAATAACTGTACGTGTTCGAAATACCTACCATCAAGCCTCCAGGCGAAGAAACCCCTTTTGAGTTTTTGGTCGTCTTCGGTTTTTTTTTATATAGCTTGAAGTTACGTCCAAACTTATAGTAGAACATGACAGTAATGTTAAAGTCGTTCGAAAAAGTAATTGTTTTAACGTGAAATATAACTGCAGAACTCTTCGACACAATGCACACATATTGTTCGCTGAAAATATTATAATCTAAGTATTTGACTTTTAATATACTATCGATATACAATAATTGCTACGTCTTGTTATTCAAACAACAAGCAGAAGTTAACATAGAAACGAATTGTTTTCAGCAGTTAAAAACACACATAGAGCCAGCAAAGGTTTGAAAATTTTGTGTTCAAGGAGATCCTATATTATATTATATTATATATAATAAAGGATCTCTTTGAACACAAAATTTGCTTTACATTATTAATATTAATTTAGCATAGATTGAATTAATTGACAGAGTAATTGTGGTTGACAGAAGGGTGTATTATAGTAGCTCGTCAAGCATGCACATGCGTTTTATTCATATAGTTATTTATTATAAAAATAAACTTGATCAAATGAAAGATGTATAACTCAATTAATTAAATATTAATGAAAATGGTTTGGAAATATTTTTAAATAATGTCATTGTTACTTTTTTGATATTACACTGGTGCAGACGACGCAACGCCTTAATTAGTGAACAAAAATAAATTATGTTTTTAATCTTAAATCATATGTATATTATTTCTATAATAACTAGGATTTAGGAATGTGGTTTTACATTTTTGTTCAATGCAATTTAAGAAGTATAGTTTAGAGGGACGGATAGTTTTATTAAGGCCACGATATGATTAGAGATGCCTACTGAAAGATTTTGACATACTTTCCAACTTCTTAACGCATAGCCCTAAATTCAAACACATACTTCAAGTGCTATATGTATTCATAATAATATAATGTTATTATTTTTATTCCTCTGGTGGTCAGTATTAGAATAGGCCAACTGTTGTCCCTGCCTGTCGTAAGAGGCAGTGTAGGTGCAGGTGTTACTTTAGCAAACAATATAGTTTTCAAATTTTTGGATAGCAACGCTACAATCAGCTACTTATGACTTGTGTACTATTTTTTTTTATACAAATATTTAAAAACGGTTCGTATGAAGAAGTCGACTTTCCCCCCACCCCCCCAAAAAGTCCCAACTAGATGAAATTTGTGATTTATAGAGTAATGCTACTCGAAGAAATTGGTCCAGTATTATAAAAGTTACATTGTATAAAGACACAAAAAAAACCCACATCATAGTAAAACCAATAGTATCTTTGTTACACATCGAAGCTAAAAACAATAATATAAATAACTAATACAAAAACTATGATAACTGTTATAATATAAACTCTTGTCGGCATTTTCCAAACTTTTGTCTAAATTTTGATTAATTTTTTTTAACAAATATGAGACCCGGTACATCTTTGTAGACAGAAACATGAAAAATTGTTGCATTTTAAAGCCAGCGATATGTTGTAGCCGGCCAACAAGAGGTCCCTTTCTCGAGATCAATTATTTATACTATTATTCCATTCAACTTAATATTTTGACCTACGTCTTAATTCTAGAGACTACAAGGTAGAATTATTGATGCTTGTTTTTTTTTTTTGACACTTGATTTCAATTGATGTTTTGGCACTTACGCCGGCAAAAAGTCTAAATTAATATTTAATAATACTAATAAGGTTAATGTAAAACACAAGTTAGAAAGTTATTTCAAAATAGGTACTAATTTTATTTTTTAAGAGTAGATATCCCGACTATGCTAGGATACATAAATAAATTTACACAAGTAGATATAATTAAAATTATAAGTGAATAACAAAAGTTTAAATTAGTTTACAAGAGAACAGACCTAATAAATTAATCAGTCTTTTTTTATGTATATGTGACATAAAACCAAGATACTAAAAAAAAAAAAACAAATCACAATGATATAACGATATAAGATATCTAAAGAGAGTATAATTATTTGGGTAACAAGAATAACGAGGAACTTATTTATTAGATAAGTTTTTATAAATGGTCCAAAAAAATCCAGATGCAAACACGCACATCAATAACATGAAATACATCGAACACTTGATGTAACGTACATTTTGGCAAAGTGCACGATTCGATAACTCCAAGTTAGCTACCTGTAATTATAAAAAAAAAAAAATTAAAATACAAATTCTTTGGATTTAGATGATGTTTGGTATTATTGTAGGCATGCCTTAGTTTTACTGACTGGAAAGGCCACCAATCGTAACGGAACCTAATATAGGAAAGCGACTTGTTTTTACACTTTGTAGTTAAGTAAAAAAGCATTACCACGTTTATGAGTTTTTCTACTTTTTCATCAAGTTCAGAGTTTTGATAACAATTGTTTTCATCCGAGCCGTTGGTTATGCCGTTCACTTCACTAACAAACTTACATTTTAACATGTGTTGTTCAATGATGTCTCCAGAGTTCTAAAAAAGGCAAAATGTTAAAGTATACTGTATTACATTTAAGACACAAAACCATCTAACCACCCATTTTCATATTAACTCATAAACAGGATTAAGTATTATTTATCAAAAATTATAACATTGCAAACAGTTGGCATTATTTAAATAAAAACTGTTAAAATATTAAAAGTAATAACGTAATAATAATAATAATAATAATAATAAATACAATTTCATTCTTATTATTTGAATGAATTTAAGTGACAAATAAAAATCAACTCAAATACATTTTTTGTTTTAATATGAAACAAAATGTATTATTGAAATAAAAATGTAAATAATAATTAAATTGAATCTTTTTTTTTAATTTAAAATAATAGATTATTTTAAACAGTCTAATAAAAACGTATTTAAATAAAATATGATTTGTAATTTTAAATAAAAATGTGATTCTGAAACAAAATACAACCATTTTTTTGCATCATCTTAAAGGTGGTAAAACGTTTTTTACATGGCTTGTGTAAGTTTATTTTAATTTTAAAATACCTTCCACACTTTTGCAATATCCGGATCATCACCAATTTTGGGTATAACTAGTACTAGAAATTTATCTCGTATGATGTCGAAGTTATTCACTGATGATGCCGTGTTAAGTACAAACGTGACATTTATACTTTCTTGGGGTTTAAGGCTGCCATAACTTGGACGCACTCTGTATTTGAGTAGACAAGTAGTTTTGATCTTTTAAAGAAAACAACATTTTTGCTTTTATGAAATACTACAATACATATGTTTAAGTAAACTAAATTCCGTTAATTATTGTTTTATCAATTATACCTTAAATGCAATCGAATCAATGTGGTCATTTGTAAAAGTAAGATTAGCTATGTACTCATTAACGCCGTGACTGCTGTTTTCTTTAGAGAAATTAAGTAATTCACCGGGGAGAATTTTTAGTTTACATTCTGAAACACAACATCACATCATCACACAAAAATTGGTAATTTAACAAGCAGGGTGTTTTAAAAAAGGGTTTTTTTTGTGAGAAAATAGACATGATTCAAAGTAAATAATATTTATGATTGAAAGTGAGTGAAATAGGCTAAAAAATAAAACACATATTAAAATAAAAGTAATTGTTAAATGTTAGATTTAAAAAAAAAAAACTGATATACCTTTAGGCATACAAACAATATTTCTACTGTCTCCTGAACCATTTTTAACTTCCATTGTTTCTGCAAAATGAACCTAAACAGAAATAAAGAAAAAAACCGATAACATACAGCTTATACACGAACGGCAGGTATTTCAATAACACGGTCACACAAAAGCCATACTAATGAAACTTAATATAAAATCAATGAGCTCAAAACCTTTTTCTTGGTTTCTTCGAATTTTTTCATTTCTGGTTCAAAGCCAAATTCGTAGTCATCACTGCCACCCCAAATAGTCAAAATTGATTCATTTGCTACAAAATCACTTAAATTATTTTTGTTCAAAAATTTCATTTTCTTTACAGCTTTCGCTGGTAGCCATGTCTTGATAATTCTAAATGCAGCTGGAAATATCAAAAGTAATTCAATTTATTAAAGTACTAACAATAATAAACACCACAAAAAATCTTACCATTTAAAACCCAGGGCATTTCAAAAATGATAATATAATTAAGAAAAGCTGGATAGTATGTTTTAAGTAGACTAATTAGGTAGTTGGTGAATTCCATGTCGAGGTTACTCAGACCAGAACCCATTAAATCGAAAAATATTGTTATTTGATCTCCATTAGTCATTCTGGAAATCAAAGCTTGTCATAAATCAATGATAATTTATTTGACTAGTGTAGTTAACAAAAAAAAAAAATACCTTTCCATTCGTTCAAACCAATAAACAGCACATTTTTTACAATCTTCGAAATCTTTGGAATTTTTGTAGTGCAATTTGCATCTGATGATAAACATCAGTTTTCCATCTTTGTCGAAACCGTGAGGATACATAATACCTTCTTTTAGATAATCGACTCGTACGGTGCCATTGGAATCGCTCAGTTCTAATATTTTGAGTAATCAATCAAATATGGTTATAACAAGTTATTAACAGAAGGAGAATAATATTATTGTTAGTTGACACACGAACCGTTTACACCAAACGATTTCCTCCATTCGCATACATTCCATAACATCGTTAAGGCCTCATCGTGGTTGTTTTCGTTGTGTAACAAAAAGCGTTTTAGCCATGAATCCGAATCATTGACTCTCGATATGTCTTGTGTATGAAATAATTCTTTTGAAATACATGAAACAAATTAATCTGTTAAAAAATATAATATATACAACTGGCGTTAGCGCAAGAGGCGATACTGTGACCGAACAACGCTGCCGTAGCAACATCGACAGCTCACAAACCATTAACCAAACTTAATATGGTAGAAGAATATTATATCGGCGAATTTACCGGTTTGTCCGTCGAGTTTGTTCACAAACGACTGCCTTAGGGCAACAATACTGTCGGAGGTAATTTCCATAATGTGAATTTGGCGAGCGCAAATAACACCGATGTATTAATTGTAAGTAGCAGAAATAAAAATTAAAAATATATATATTTATTTAAAGCTACATGAACGGGTACGCGTTCCACATTAACAATATTATACAAACTCAGCAGAAATGTATTGTATATATATATATATATATATTATTTTTATATTTTAACCGGAATTGGGTTTTGATTTTTGTAACTGATAAATGATAAGAATAATATTTGACAAATGATAGCGCGTGAAAAAATTGTCGTTGCGAAATTCTACGCCGTTTAGAACGAAATAATATAATAATATATTATGTGGACTGTGGTATGAACTAGGTAACGTGGTTGTATAGCAGCTGTGTTTTCAACTTGTAAGTCGCAATATGAAAATTCAAATTTGATTTTAGGAACACCTTAAGTCGGCGGTAGTCGACGACGTCAAATCGAGTGTTGCCTGAAGAGACTTCCACGTCGAACTGACTGATTTCCGGCATTTAACTATGTTTTGAACTCAAAAAAAAAAACCATTTACGTTGCTTTTAACCTTTCAAATGTCAAGTCGGGGTTGACAGTTATTGTATACTATGCCAGAAACGATGAACTTTAAAAACGAGCCCTACCTTTATTTGCGCCCAACGTTGTTTTTAAACCTATATTATATTTTGTTGTTTCTAAACCATAAACGACAGTTATATGCAAACGTGCGTTGATTAAATCGTTTTTAACAATTAGCTATCAATAGACTTCCTCTTCGCCTCTAGGTCACGCTATAACGTACGCTGACGTAGTGATTTGTTTGTAAATAATAGGCTGAGCGAAATTTTTACTGTATCCATTGGCATATTTACTACAACAAGTTTTCTTTAAAAAATCTTTCCACCTCACCCCATTTACAAATCTGGAAGACCAGTCTAATCATTTTTATATCCATCGCCATTTAAAAATTATCGGTCCACTCATCGCTATACTAATTATTCTCCTGTACAGCAAACAAATTGAAATATTATTTAATTATTGTTAATGTTCTTTTAAAATTTTAAAACAAGTTTTTGTCCGGGGTTTTGATGTTGAAAAATTGTTAGGCGTTTATAAATATTTTTATGTAGGTGTAAAATGAAAATAATTTGTACATAACATTTTCAAATCGTTGAAACTCCGGATAAAAAGTAGTTTGAAAATATTTTTAAATGTTTAAAAACTGAAAAAATTCTGACTAATACTGACTGATAGAAAATGTAAATAATATAAACAACATACTGCCCAAATATCTGTGCGATTTAAAAAATAACGATGTGCTAAAACTATTTTGAGACTAGATTCCGTTTCGCCGAAAAAATGCCTAATGTCTTGGTTCTTGTTCTAAAAAGTGTCAAATTTTTATGAACATTGCAGTATACTTAAACCCTGTTGTCAAAAATAATTGTAATAATTTTCTTGGCCAGAAATTTAATTTACTATTATCATTTTTAAATACTATTAAAACAAAGAAAATATTTTAACAACATTTTGCTATCCACATGTAACATGCCTTATTTTTTCATCCAATATTTTCATTACTCGTGGGATTTAATAAATAAATTAAATTTTTACCGTTTTGAATTTAGAAAAATTGAGATTTTCCTAAAATTATAACTCATTGGTTATGAACTTATGATTCTCCACCAAATATATAATATTATGAGTAGTAGGGGAGGCCGCTTTCAGTTTAGACTTTAGTGTTCACGGTAAGACGCATCCGTTATCGTGTTCCAATAAAAATCGTCTAGTGACCGTTTTTACTTTTTCCCGGTAATTTGGCTTAGTTATTGTTATTGGTTGCGCATCAATCGTGTATTCTATCTCTGGTATATTTCTTACATTATGGTACGGCTAATTTATTAAAAATGTACTTAATTTTATATTATATAAACATATTTATTTATGTTTCAAACAGTGCGAATGTGTTATTGTAGTGAAAAAACGATAAAAATAACTCATAGTCAATTATTTTTTAAGTATATTATTACATTTATTTGCTAATAAGTGCAACGCGAATATAAAATAAAATAAAATATTAAAAAATAATAAAATACTACAGATTGCATGAAATGGCCTCTAACGTCGTTGTTTGGAAATCGAAGGTTTTCTCCGATAATTCTTTCGGTTTTTACAGATCGCCTAGTCAGTCGTTGCGATTCCGCATTTGTCAAGTTTTCAACAACGATAGCAAAGCAGACGCAATGATTGTCAAAGATGTGCCAGGTAACTCGGATGCCAACATCTTCCACGCCTTGTTCGACAAAGACGACGTAGATTTTGAGATCGGAATCGATAACCATTCCGGGTGGAAAGTATGGTGTACCATCGTCGTCGAGTACGAGTCGTACTCCTACATTCTCGATAATGGTTTGTATTCTTTAAAATCCCTTGAAACAGAAGGAGGACACCTTCATTTCATTAGTCAAAACACTGATGATGGGAAGATTTTAGTGGCGATGAAGGCTCAAATGAATGGCGACCGTAGTTACGAAGAGGAAGCCGTCCAATGTTCGCGAATTCAATTCCGATTCTACGTGGAAGACGATGTCGAAGCCAAGAAGCTAGCTGCGTCTCAAGCTAAGGAGAAAGAGGAAGATCTTCGGAGACTCTACCATAACGAACCAATGTTTGACATCATCATTAAGACGCTCACAGGCAACTCGCATACTTTGAATGTTTGTGGGAAATATACCATCGAACGGGTAAAGCAATTGATCCAAGATGTCGAAGGTAGCCCTCCTGATCAGCAACGATTAGTATTCCAGGGCATACAACTCGAAGATGGAAGACTTTTGAAGGATTACAGCATTAAAGATGGCTCTGTCGTGGGTCTGGTTCTACATTTGAGAGGCGGCGGATGCGTTCAAGACGGCTCTGTTGTGCCTCTGATTGAGAATTTGAGAGGCGGCAGAAGCGTTCAATACGGCTCTGACGTGCATCGGATTAAGAATTTGAGAGGTGGCGGAAGAGGAGTGGTTTGTTTCAGTAAAAAAACCGATCAACGTTTTGAAACTTACAATAAAACTTTCATCAAATCGAAATATCATTTGTTGGAAAGCTTGATGTTGGAATTTAGAACTAAACCGGCGTATAGCTTTACTCCTTGATAACAATTTTAATTAAAAAGAATAAAACAAATTTACTTAATTTTAGGAGTGTACTATAATAAGTATTTGACTAATCATAGTAAGCAAATAAAACGGATCATAATGACAAGACTAATAAGAGGATTTTAAATTTCAAAGGCTGAAAGAGTTAGAAAAACTGAGAAGTTATGAGTTCTTTTTTTTGTATGTATTTTGTTATAATGATAGATACAAGACTTTAAAAATAAGAGGATTTCAAATTTTTAAGGTTGAAAAAGTTATTTGTTTTTTTTAATTTCTATTTTATTTTATGTACTTTGTTATCATACAAGACTTTAAAAATAAAAAGATTTTAAATTGTTATGGCTGAAAAAGTTATTTTTTTTTTTTTGTTTTATGTATTTTTATAATATAAGTAACTGGTTGTTTTAATAATAAAAATGTATGCTAAAAAAGTAAAACCTGGGCTTGAAATATATTAATTTAATCATATTATGTAATTGTTGGTATTATGGAATACTATTCCATAATACTCACGCATTTTCTCAAAAGGTAAAAATTATTTATTAACATTACGATCATTTTATCAAAATTTTTACCTTGTAGTGTACTAACGACTAAAAAAATGTATTCTCTACTAATTTTCCTTTAAATATAATGGTATCTTATTATCATCATAATTGTTTTCACAAGAGTTAAAAAAACAAAATGGTATTCAATATTCATCTAGTATTTCCTCTACTTTACACTTATAATAATAATTTGTTGTGCCAATTATAATAAATAACAAACAAAAACTATACACAATACAATAAATGTTCCAAGACTTATAACAAAAGAAATTACATACATACAATAAATATTAATATAAAAATACAATAAAAACAAAACCAAACAATTTGTGTTCTAAAGGTAATGGTCAACCTAGATAATACAATATATTAAAAAAAAGCAATAGGAAGATTAAGTAAAGTTTATAAAAAATAAAGTAAAATATTATAGTAAATATTTATGAATAGGTATAAAATAAATATAGGTGATGGTAATTTCACTAGTATAAAGTTTAAAATATGACTACGTACACTTAGTACAACTATCTTATTATTAGTGTTTTTTACATATATGATTAAATATATAAAGTAAATGTATAGTTCAAAAACATATCCAAAAAATTAAAAACAACTTATTAAAAAGTAAACACAGGAACACCGGAAATAAGTTCTTACATACTACATTAAACATGTTTTAGTTTTTTTGTTCATCGGAGGTTATAGTCTGTTCATCCATACTATAGCCAGTAATACTATCCGGACTTTGTAAAGAAGCGTTGTACAAAGGATTAGCTATTTGTCTGTCGCTAACAGAAAATCTGGTATTGTTGTAGATGTGATCCGTCTAAAAAAGATATGATTCTCAAAACATTGGGATTCAATTTTTTTTTTTTTATATAAGTATAAGCACTGTCATAGACATTTTATATACCTGATAAATATAATCGGAGTCGGTTTTTAAAGACGAAAAGGATGGTTGATGAGGTAATGACACTGTATCGTCTTCAATGCGATCATCGTTTTGTGCTTTATAAGAAAACATGATACTTGATTGAGAGACACTAGAAAAAAAATAACTCTGTCAAATAATGTACAACAATATTTTTTAATTAGCGGCACAAGTAACTGACAACAATGTAAAAAATATAAACGGCATTGCCAGTTGCTGCAATTTAAAACATTTACTGAAATTAAATGTTCTATATACAACTACGCCTAATTAAAACACAGTTTATGTCATTGATAAACAAAGCTTACAGAATTCGTTGAATCGCTAACAATTTAAAAGTTACACCCTAGTGAGGCTAATTGTTCCCCTGTAATCTATATACAGTGCATGCTGTTTTACTGTATTTTAAATTCTGTAATATTTTACTTACTTAAAAAATGTACTCAAGAATGTTACGTAGACTAGAGGTGTGAATAAAGTAAAATATAAGAATGTTGTGACGTCTACTATACAAAGTCCTTCTGTGATTTTTATTAGTAGAAATGCACAACCAATTGAGCCGATACCATTTAACATTGCTAACATCAAGACGTATACATAGAATGACCGGTTTACTGTAAAATAAAAGAGCAATAAGATATACAAGATTATACATAAAAAAGCCCAAAAACACAAAGTTTTGTGACACCAGTCAGTTTTTTTGTCATTTACTTGAAATTAACAGATGTTTTAATAAATGTATGTTAAATCTTGAAGGTGTGTATAAGATTAATAGGTGTAACAGATATTTAAAAGCAAATTTAAAATGTTAATTAAATTATTTGTATTGTATAAAAGTTTACCTGGTAAGGGCAGTTTCTCTCGAAGTCTAGTAAAAGGCAATACCAAAATGAGCAAGTAAAGCTGTAATTATAAGATTCAAGTTATTTAATACTGGAGTGAGAAACAAGTCTTAAGTATTTGTTAATCAAATGTCAAGTAATTACCATAGTAAACACTACAGAGCTAATCAACCAAAATAGAACACCTCCGTGGCCAAATAAATTTAAGTCCTTTGAGGTAATTCTAAAAACGGAGTCTGGCATCAGAATTTCCAGGGCTCCTTGACTAGCTGAATACACTAATGATATTAATGATGTTGTAATCAATACATATCTTATACTGCTTCTACTTTCCATATGACCTATTAACATGTAATTAATAATTGGTCAATTAACAAATCAATATTATGAATTACAATTTGTATACAAGCAAGAAGTGAAAGTTTTACTAACCAAAAGCCAAAGCAAAGACTATTACGCTCATTTCAGTGGCCAAAAAAAAACATTTGACTACCACCCAAAGTGTTATATTAATGGAATCGGCAGCCAAATTACTGTAATTGAGTGTCATTGAAATTAGACATCTTAATATACTCATAAATACATTGAACAACACCTAAAAATGATACAAGTACAAATTTTTTTTTATTATGTACAACAAAATTATAGTATGTTTTTATTGTGATTGTTGTTCTTACCAAACAGTAAAACGTTAAGAAAATTGGACTATTTGCCGCTCGAAGTTTTAATCTAGCGCGACTTAACTTTGTTACTAGGTACACCATAAAAATCAAATTTGGAACGAGAATAGCAACGTCCCATATTCTTATACTGAAACCAAAAAGAAAAAAATTAATAATTCCAAATATAAAAACGTAATCAAGATGAATAACTTTTAAAACTAAAATTTACTTGACGGAAGGTATTTCCAAGTAAAGAATCAATTTGCAGAAGTGATCATTGTCCATTGTAGTGCTGTTTTCCGATTTGGTAATCGATAAACGATTGGTTTCTGTGTTTGGAACTGCCATTGTATTACTTTTAAGCGGTTTGTTCTTTTGCTACATTTCAATACAGATCAATCATATGTAAATTACGATTTTTAGTGTAGAAACTATAAAAAAAAAAAATTGTAGCTAATTAATAACTACATCAATAAATATCGATTTGTGGCATACTTAAGCAAGATAATTGTTCATTTACAATCCAGACGTATGCATGGGTTACTTTGTTGACGGATTACAAGTAAAACACATCACTTAGTGAATATCATATTATAGCACTACAAAGTAAATACTGCTGAAACAAACAAATTCGTCATTTTTGTCGGACTAACAATATTGTACGACAATAATATTATATTATGAAACCAAACAGATAAACGTAGTTATCATTACGCATTCGAGGAAATCCGTGAGCAAAAAAAAATTGATAACAGATTGGCCAATTGCACAAAAATAAAAGTAGCCGTGTAAACAACACAAAATAAATAAACAGATCAGATAACTTTGCAATTTGTCAGAGATTTAGTCAGCTGGCAGTCACTACTCATTATGTATTGTTATAACTTATAACAGCTGTTGCTCACAGCCCTGTAAGACTTGTATTTGTGTAGAAGGAAGAGAGTGAGTGACACAGTGGCGTAACTAGAGATTAAAGCGACCAGTCGGCAATAGAGAATGGACCAAAAAATAAACAATGGTGAAAACACTAATAATCGACAACTTTTCCCCTTTAAAGCTGAAAAGTTTATGGTATTTATTAAAAGTCATATCCTATTATTGGCAATAATATTTTAAAGACAAGATGGGAAATCGAAGCGGGTTAAAAACCTATTTCAATATATTATTCGTTTTAGTGTCTGTCGGTTGGCGTCACTGTAACGAACTTGGATGATAACATAACAAGATAAACAATTGTAAGATTTAAGATAATACCAGTTTAAAAAAATAATTTAACGAGCTTAACGAGAAGTTTTTGTTATGATTTATATAGTGTGTTCATTAAACTATTAATTTAATTAAAAATATAACATAAAATGTATAAAAATATCAGACCTCATTATTTCTCAATTGATGCCATCATGGCAGCTCAAGAGAAAATACCTTGTAGGTTCACCAAAAAAATAGAATCTATTGGTAAGTACATCGAGCTTTTTATTTTATTTTTTATAACGTAAGTTTGAAACTTCGGCATCTTAAGTTTTAGCCGTAAAAAAATTAAATTATATTAAATTGGAAGTGAGATTGATATTTTACTTATGATTATTATTGAAGGAAAAGTGGTACTGACATTTCCGGATTCACTGTAATGTTATTTACCATAAATTTAGTCGATATGTGTGCTAATATAGATGATCAATAGTATCATCATTAGAAAAAATAACAACTATTTTAACTGTTATAACTGTATAATTTTTTAAACTGTGTCAAATGTCTATATTTGTATAGAACGGCTTTTTAGCAAAATTCAAAAAGTAAAATTAAAACTTTTATTGTGTTAGTTTTTCATTAAAGGGTACGTTGTACTCATCACCAGACTGTTATAAATATTCCATCTACACTTTTTGAAAATTTATATTAATTGAAGACAGGTAACAAAATATAAAATAGGCTGCAAGTAATCAAGTCCAGTTATCATATATTTTTTTTAAAAGTAAATACTCTTATACAACATTATTTGTCATTTTTTTGGTTCTTATTTTAGAAATAATACTTAATACTAACTTTTTTTTTTTTTAATTTTTAGGTTTTCTTGATTTTAGTTTACCAGAAAAAGAAGATGAAGATTCTGATCCTAAAGTTGAACTTCCGTTATGGATGGTTAAAGTATTTTTAGCAGAAAAATCAATTCAGTTTGACATGCCAAAAGCGTACAATGAAATTTACAGGTTGGTAATAATATCTTATGGTAAAACTTTATATCACCATATAAAGTGAAGAAATTGGTGTGCGATTTTAATTTTAGAGGAGTATTGATAGCTGATCCAAACGTAGTTGATCTATTTAAATTATGCAAACATTTCTATTTATTTGGAAAATTTCTGTCACAACTAGAACATCGTGAAGCTTATGAAGTGCGGCAAGTTCTGATACGGGTAAAATTGAAAAAAACTTGCTTTTTAATTTCTTCACATTAAATAATAAATATTTTATATAATAACTATTTGCAGACATTTGTAAATCGATTTAAACAAACCATGGACTGGGCACAAAACATTGAAGACAATCAGCCGTGTTTTAACAGGCTCGACTGTATAGAACGTAAGATATTCGACGATGCTCGTGTTGCTCAGCAACAATTAAATACGTACTTACTAGAAGGATCAGGACAGATGGAAATTGCATCAATGATACTGAATTATAAAAAGCGTAAAATGCACGAAAAACGTGTTGCCGATTAAAATTAATTTAGATAAATTTATATATTTTTTCTTGTATAAATGTGATTATAAAATAGTTAAGTAATATAATATGTTTTGTATATTATTGATGTATTTAATCGTTTTAAATATAATTTTGTCTAAGAGGTCATATGATAATTAAAATTAATAAAATTTCGATTAGAAACAAACATAATAAAATTATAGTACTTAAAAATATGTCCATACATTTTTCTATATTAGACATAAATTAAGAAAATAATATCATGTGTTTATGATTGTTTTTTTAATTATTGAATTAAAGTTAAAATTTAAAAAAAAAACAATTTTTTTTAATGAAACTTGAGGGTATAAATACTTATAATAAACTTATTGTTAAAGCACAAAAAAAAAAAATTAGATTGGAATTTTGCTCGTTATTTCAAAATAACATTTATTGGTGTAAAAAAAAAGCAAAAAAGTTTAAATAGACTACACAATTTTTTTAAAAATGATTTGTTTAAAAGTATACACTTATAATCTAAATATAGTTGCATGGTTAGTTAAGAACTGCAGCCCAAGTCAAACGTATACAATAAATACAATTTTCATTAAAAAAATACAATAAGTAAATTATTACTTAAGGTTATAATTATAAGGTCAAATTAGTATAACAATTTCTATATAATATTAAATAAAACTGGAAAATAATTTTATTTTCATTGAATAAAATAAGTATTTATTTTCAATAATATTACACAGTATTAATCTGCTATAAATACGTTTTCTGAACAATTATTTATGTACCTTGCTTACGATAATGACAGTGAAGTTTTTAAAATTTGACAATTAGGTAATGACAAGCATAATTTATTGTTGTATTTTATAGTCAATACAAATAACATTTTTTTTCTTATGTACAAACAGTTATAACTTGACTCTTAATTTGTCAATAGGAAATTCTAATCTAGTTTCAATATTAACTATAATTCCGCTGACTAGCGTTATATTTTAAACTTAAATACACAAAAATGAAACAATAATAAAAATAGTTAAAAAATTATACCTATCATTAAATTTATATAACATTATAAATATATTGATTTTCGAATAAGTTAAGCCATTTAAAAGATCATAATTATTAGTAGTATCTAAATAAAGAAAATTAGAAGTTAGTTGCTTGTAATCTTAAAATTAAAACTACGAGTAATAGAAATTTCACTCGTACACAAAAATTAAAAATTAATCGTATACACAAAAATTATGATTTTTTAAAATTGGTTTTATGGCGCGCTGATAACATTTATGGTTTTGTCTTGATTGTTTGAATCAGCATCGATTGGAGCTCCTGAAAAAGAAACATAAAATAATGAGTGTTATATTTAAAATAAGCTACTTTTTTAATATCAAGTTAATGTAAAAATAATTTTAAAAAAAACTGGTTGTTTATACAGAAAAAACAAGATGAATAAATTAAAAGAAAAATGGCGTGACTAAGGTCACTACAAACGAGCAGGTTTCTTACGACAAATGATTTACCTCCGAGTAACATCTCCTGCAATAACGGTTCAATGTGGGCCATTCCAAAGAGTTTTGCAAACTGAATTTGCTCAATCATTTGCCATGTAATCGATTGTAGAGCTGGTAACGTTAATAAAAGCTCTGCAAAACGACCGCAAGTCTCGTATTGTCTATCACTGATGTAGTCTTCTAGGTTTCGGTGAATTTGTTTGCGCATACGTCTGATGCGGTCGGGTTCGTGTAAGTCTTTAGCATCTATTTAAAAAACAACCCCAGTTAATATTGTGATCTAAGTTTGTGTGTAAACACTAATATTGCAGATTTTGTTTGAAATTAAATACAAAATATGATATTTAGAACTGGACTCGGATATGTTCTACACAAAAGAAAACTAGACTTTTCTGCTTTCTGTTTGTAAGTTGTCTACAACTCTGGAGGAATCTAAACTAAATTTTTAAATGGGAGGAAGTTATTAAATATTTGACAAGGATATGCCTATTTTCATTCGCTCAATTCTCGTAATTTGGGAAGGGGTTGGGTTTAACTCTCACAAGCCTTTTTATATTTGTATAATAACAGCATTTGTCCCAGAATTGCCTTTTTAATGTCGACAATATAGTTGATAAGTAGTGACAAATCAATCAAATAAAAAATGCATTTACTTGGATCAAAGAACACTATTGCTTTGAGGCAAGCAAATTCTGTGTCATCAATTTGCACATCATTTAAAGGTTTGACGAGTTCATCTAAAACGCGTGTACCAACTCTGCTTATGTCCAAGTCCGATGGTATTCCGTTATCTGCAAACACGATTATAAATAAGTTGGTTATTTTACAATACGAGGTGTTAGATTTTTGGGTAGGAATGGACGTCTTCAATTTTCAAACTTTAATATGTGTACTAACCGGGCACATGGCGAGTAATAACTCTGTTGTTTCCTAATAACAACACGTCCTTAAGCATTAGAGATCTTTTGGCCAAGCCCAACAACAAATGTTCACCAGCGTGAGCTCGTAATAACGACACCTGCAACCATATTATACCATGTTTAACAGTTCATATATTATTATGTGTTTTGCTATAGTACCTATAGTTTAAATTTTAATCAAAATTTAAGTAATTACCTGGTCGTTCAACTGAAGTTCCGTAAACGCGGGAATACGTTTAGCCCAATCAACTAAAAAGAGCAGCTGAGTCTTCATTGATTCGCATACGTCACCAATGTTTGCCACATGTTTGTTGGCTAAATTAGTATCATCAGCTGTCTGTAATATGAGTATTATGAAATTTTTAGAAACGTTTATAGTTTAAATAAAGTTAAAAAAAAAATGTGTATGCACACACTTACATCTGATTCGTTCCGAGACAGTATTTCAGCATTCAATAATGATGTAACCGACAAACCATTAGCACTCGGCTGCTCTTCATAGCTGGGTCTTCTGCAGTTGATACGATCACGTTCGTTTTGGACAGCTGAAATAAAAAAACATTTTATTACTATTAATGTAACGAAATCTTATTTAAGAAAATAAATTGCAAAACATAAATATGTGTACGGTTTTACTCGAATTGAAAACAAAAGATGATATATTATGATATTATTATATTTAATTTTAATTTAATTTATTTGTGATTATTGTGTTTAATATTAACTGTAGCCTCACAAAAAATTATCTATAAATATTAGCGTAACATTTTTTTACTGTTAATTTAATATACTATTCAGATGCTAGGTAGATGTGGGCCTTTTTTTATCGAGTTCACAATCGGCAAAGACGCTAGAATTAACCAGGACGTCTGGTAACCCTTGGTCATTGTTACAATAATTTAAGGGGTATTTAAGTACATGAGGGGTTCGACTTGCATACCTTCTTTTCGCATACCAGCCTTGAAACATTTCCGTAACCGGCAGTAACGGCACTGGTTGCGTTTGTCTTTGTTTACAATGCAGTTTCTTGAAAATCTATAAAAAAAAATAATGTTATGTAAAGTAGACGTTTAAGGTTTGTAATTGTACAGGTTTCAATAAAATCAAACGATTCTTGCCTGCACGAGTAGAAATGGCTCTTTCTGACGGACCTTCTGAAAAATCCCTTACATCCGTCGCATGAGGCTGCTCCATAATGTTTGCCGGTCGCTCGGTCACCGCAAATTGAGCACGCTTGATTTTGGCCAGGCATCGGTGGAGAATGGATTTGTGGTGTGTCAATAGTTTGCAAGTATGGCGGTTCTCGATGTACTGGCATGCCGTTAAGATCCGATTCTGCTATAAATAATTTTACATATAATTAATGAATTTAAGTTAAGTTTAAGTAAAGTAAGTTGAGAAATATAATTTAAATTTAGTAAATTTTAATCAGATTTGTAAAAGTTGGTACGCAATTTCGTTATTTGGTGACACCATTAGGGGCTATTTTTAGAAAATAATTAATTTACCTATAGGTTACTGTTGTCGACTACAACATGCAAAATATGAAGGTTATATAACATACAAATATATAATCATCATCGGGGACTTAGCGGAAAATAAGGTTATGCCCGGAAATTAAATTTCATCCAGGACACTAAAAAATACTTGCATCGAGCAAATATATTAAATATCTAAATCTTAAGTAACATTATAATTGTTTTAAAAAACCTTTTATTTGTGAATTGTGTGAATAAAATAATTTAAAATACACCATTTTATACTTGAAATATTTTTCATAATTTTATGGGAAGCAAGATTTCCTACCCCTGTTAGCTAGGTAACTAGGTACTATAGGTTAACTATTGAATTGTAGTTTTTTTTTCTCAATATATTATAGATATATTATGTGTATTTCGAGCAGTATAATAAAACTCGAGCGTTAATTGCAATTGCTAATTAAAACACAAGCTTGGAAGAAAAATTATTTCAGTCATAAAATAAATGCGATTAAAAATACAAAAGAACTAGTTATTGTGTTGTTTTGTTTATCATGGAAATAATATATAATACGCGAGGAGATTATAAATAGTCTTTAGACCAAAATCTATTTCAGGTTTTTTATGGTTATTAATTATTATGGCGCGACATAGATCGGTAGATGCTCAGTTTTCAATCGGTTGATTTTGTAACACCATTTTCTTTAGGGGCTAGGGCTTTTTAATATTTTACATACTGAACGTCTTTTGGGATAAAACACTGAGCTTTAGTTGTTTTGTAGTACGATTTTATGCGTTCATATAATATTTTATTATTACAATCACCCGAAAGTCTACCGGCAAATGTAATCAAAGGACGCGCACCTCAAGCGCAGGTAAGTACCGAAGTAGTAATAAGCATAATGACGTATTTTATTAACGTTTTCTGTAAAATTCCTATTGAGTGTAATAATATAACAATACAATATAATATAATATTCATAACAAATCGCGATGCAATGTAAACAACGACTTACACATTTTCACTAGGTAATTTTGTCAACAAAACACTGCGGTTGAACTTTGTACGTCACATAGGGCTAAACACTAATAATATACGCATAGTTCTCAATATTGAAAAAATGGTTAATTACAATCTATAATGTAGTAAAAGAATCAACACATTGTTATTATTATTATTGTTATTATTATTATTATGCGTGTGTATATGGGGCCGCGTTATTCGATCTACTGATGCCATCACGGACATCAATACTTAATCATTTCGTATCATAATAAAAACATTATACAAAGAAGTATACACACCGTTTGACATCATCAGTATTATCCGTATTTACCAATACTCGAATCGCTTTATTTAAATATTGTTGATAAATGAGCAAAATACCTACAAACTAAATAGCCGCGATCAATAATAAATGATACGACGACTCTCGGTGGACTTTACCCAATGTATTATTGTGGCTTACATTTTGTAGGAGTCATCAGCTCTACAACGTGGTTTGTAGAGTATATTGGCTTGACTTCTGTGTAGGTTATGAAATCCTGGTACGTGTAATCAAGGGTGTTTTTATTTCTACAACCGTAGATTAGGTACCTAGATTAATATCTTTATACATTCTGTAGGTACAACGAGATCCTCTTGTTTAACACATTACGTGTCCTTAAACGAGGCAATTAAAAAAAAAATTATTTGACTAGGTTTAATCACCAGTCACTTTTGGTAAAATTTGAACAAATCAGCAAATGTTTTGCAGAGTTTCTCTCGATTTTAAGATGGTAGCGATGGCCTATTTTAATTGTTAATTTGATAAGAAGACATTATACACGCTCCATGTTGATTTTAGATCAAAAATACTTATAAAATAAAACAAAAGATGACAAGATTTTGGAGGCAATGTCATTAACTCAACTTGATAAACCTAATATTTAACATTTGAAGTCACATTTTTTTACTTCTTTTTAAATAGTTATAACTTTTTTTACGTTTTTATTTTCATAATCGGCTATGTCATTGTCTTCAAAATGTTGCTGTCTTTCGGTTTTAAAATAAATGTTTTTGCTCTAAAACCACTTTGGACCGAGTAAAACGCTTTCTGCGTATCTATGTTTAGATGAAAATGTATACTTAAATTGCTGTCAAGCGATAAGGAAGGTTGTCTGATTAGCAGTTATCGATTATGAACAATCGTGTTAAGGTATGGAGATAAATAAACGTTCCCTTGAGTTAAAACACTAGCACTATTAAAAGCAACCAAATCGATATTTACTTCAATAATTATTAATGTAATATCGGTTTACCGTTTTTTATAATTTACTTGTATAATTATTGTATAAATAAATACATTATCTAGAAGTAGTTTCAGGGAGTGACATTAATAAAGATGTTAAGAGATCAAGTACCTTTTTTTGAAAAAAAACATTATTTATTGTAAAACATATTTAAATTGTTATATTTTATCGTAGAAATTATAATGGGAAACCATGATTTAATGAACAATAAATTACATACCAATTTGCACGGAATAAAACAAAAAATGTTTGAATACTATTACTTCTACATAAACATAATATTTAATTTAAATTTGTAATCGCCATTTTAATTTTTTGTTTTTATAATAAATAATTACTTATTTATGTTATGATATATTTAATAATATTAAAATATATTATACATTAATAGAAATTTAATTAAAACATACGACTTATAGAAATATTTTATTTATTTAGTTGTATTTTTTTAACTCGATAGGAATGGTTTAATTTCAGATTAAAACAACAATGTACATTTAATTGTATCCCGGTAAGATTCGATATTTGATAATATCCATAAGGCAATAAGGAATTAAATACAATAGTTTCAAATCGGATATCAATGGAATTTTCATAAAAACTATAAGCTATGATCTTCACAAAAAATATAAACATTAAAAATTCACTGAAATTATGTATAGTAGGCTACTGTTCATAATACTATTAATTTTGTTAAATAATCATTTTTCATGATACAGTTTTGTTCTAATTAACGTACAACTAACGTAAGTAAAAAAACCGGTCAGCGTTTAATTAGTCATTGGTTTATTTTAATAATTGCTTCGTAACTTTAACTATATTGTGATAAAATATAAGCCACGTGAAATATTATTTATTAAATTGTGTAAATCCACCATTTAGTACAAATAGGAAGTCAAATTATTCTATTCGTTCATTTATTATTCGGGATATAAATAAAAGCTCATATTTTATTTTTAATTTGTTATAATATATGCAAAACATTCAACCAACAATATACAAATGACTAATAATTTAATAATTTTATCTAATGTAATAGTTTCAGTTTAAAGTGAAGTATTGAGTTTGACTAGAATTAACGATAGATCGCATTATGTACATCAACATTACATCACATTGTTAATATTGTGAATTTGTTTTATTCACAAACCGATTTTTTTTACTACCTATGTTTAAAATATTAATAGTTAAAACTAAACTGTACATAAATAAAAGTTATTTTGATAATTATGATACTATTATACTTAGCAATAATTCAACTAAACTAAAATATGAAATCTAAATAGAAATATACAGTTAAATAATCAGCAACAATACAGATTCCTACCTTAGGGATAGAGATAGGGAAAATTCAGATTTTTTAATTTTAAAAATCCCAAACTAGAAACTTTATTTTACTTAACACTTTAAACCATATTTAAAAATATAATTCAAGGCTACAAAACAGTTTTAGATTCTTAAACAATTTGGGTTTTAGGATTTTCAAAATCTAGGTTAGGGAATAATTTAGAGGGTCCCGCCTTAACTTATTCAAACGAACTGTATCGAGCTTACCAGTTTTTTAACGAGTACCAAAGTCTTTAATCGGTTCGGAGAATTTTCTAAAACTATTAATTTATAATAATACATTTTAATAAATAAAAATAAATGTGTCAATAACATTACCCTATAAATATTGAAAATAGTTATTTTAAACGATGAGCTATTTAATTAAATGACATAGAACCACACAATAAGCTACTAATGTAGCTTTACATAATCTATAATACTAGGTCAGACTTGCGAAAATGTGTTCAGGGATATTTCGTCACTAGTAAATATGGTGGGGTTAGCTATGTTTACAGTTGACACAATCACAATATATAAACACTGGCCTAGTAATGATTATTCGACAATTTATTTATGGTAGTTCAATAGTATAAGTTTATTTTAAATTCTAATTTGTATTACTGAAACTTTTGTGTTGTGTGAGATGTAGACAACTCTTGTTATCAAGTAGGTATTTAATTTTATTTAGCATATATTATGTAGGAGCAAATAATGTTTAAGAATTCGAGCTAAATAACAATAGTCAATTCACATAATATGTAGGTACACTGATGAGTCTCAGTTGGTTGAAATGGGATAACTGCAGTTAAATAGGGCAAGTTCAACAGCAACGTTTTACATAAAAATAACCATTTTTGTTTATCTTATATTTAACAACGGGTGGTTAAATGATTAAATCATTAAATTAAAGTATAATATTTTTAATTATTACTTTTAAAAGTTAGTGGTTACAACTGCTCCATAAAAATTGCAGTTACGCTTCTTCACCTTACATTGAATAGGCAACACACATTTACATAATTTAAAACATTAACTAGAACACGATATATATTAGCAAATATTGGTGGATGCCAATTCCTTGGGATTTTCGCCCATGGAAAAAATGTTCTTTATTGATAAAAACTTACCTAACACATGATTTAAAAAAAACAATATTAGGTGTAGGCAATAGAAAATAATTCATCGGGTCTTAAGAGCCTATTCTCAATTATTAGCTAAAATAGTATATATTATACATAATACCATTACCTACACTTATTTTAGCTTTTTAAAAATGTATTTAAGATGTTATATACTTAAACATAATTCCATGCGTTGTTATAAAAAATAAAAACATTAATGATAATTTGCTAAAACTTAATTTATATGAGATTGGCTTTTTTAGACAAAGACTACTAGTATTTAGGTATATTGTATATATTGCAATACTTAAGAAAAAAGAGGTTTTAATAAATGTCAACCATGTTAATTAATTTACCGGTTAACTTGTATAACCATTAAGGTAGGATTTTAATTTAAATCATTTTTTCTATAAGAAAAATCCATTTTGGTTTATTTTAGACCAAAAAGCCAGACAATGTTTCGACTAATAGGATGATCCAATTTCAATTCTGTAAAGAAATTAGACTTTTTTACCAAATTACTATATTATTTTAGAAGTCGATTTACATTAAAAAAATTCAGTTTCTTGTAAATAAAAAAATCAAATTTTCAATTTTTTCAATATTAAAACCTAATTTTTTTTACAGTAAAAAAAATCAAAAATCAATTTTTACATAACCTAATAAAGTTGTTAACGAACTCTTTACGGAATTGAAATAGGACCATCCTTAATAGTCGAAATTTTGTCTGACTTTTTGGTCTAAATAGTAAAAAAAATAACACTCATGCAATCCCCTTAAGCTAAAAATTAGTCACTTTTGTAGGTCTAATAATTCAGAAATTGGTTTTTAACTATTCAATTTTGTATTAAAGCTAAAATGGGTTGCATTTGCCGTTTTCTGATGTTTCTAAAAGTGATACTTAATTAAAAGAATAACACTTTTTTTATTCCATTAAGCATAAAAACTCATTTTGAAAAATTATTTTTATGAATGGCGCATACAATAACCCAAGTTTTTTAATTATTTCTACACTGATGTATTAGTGTTGATATTCACAGTAACAATAAGACAATTCTTGTTATTTTCTTTTTTGTCCGTTGTGTAATAAAATAAAGAAGTAAAACTATTTACAGGTTTTTATTAGGAACGTTCTATTCACGTGTTTCATATGATACATGAATTAAGATTATGTTACAAAACAATAAACAATTATTTAGATTATAATATACAATTTCCTATAAATGCTTCTGATAAGATCTTATTATTGTTATGTTAGATTTGCTTATTATTAGTGATATATATATATATATATATATATTAACAGTTATATGAGTTATGCTGTACCTATAGTCTGAGATATGAAACACTCGACCTATAGTGTTTAACGAAGGATAAAAACCTCTTGATCATAAAACCGCAAACCCCAGGAATGTACCCGGCTGTGTAAGGGTAGGGTGAAGGGTTCACATTTTGAAAAATTCAAGTATTATCCCGAAGCCAAAATATAGTTATATTTGAAATAATAGTTAATAGTTATATTTGAAATTTTGTTTAGCATTTAATAAATCTTGACATTTTAAAAATTCGAATTACATAAATATATACAATTCCGTTTATTATTTATGTTTATTTTATATACACTAACTATTAAACAAATAAACTTTGTACCTACTTCTTTGTCTTATCCCATACAAAAAAAGGGCGGCCAACCAACATTTCTATCCATTTTACTTACTTGTTTTATTTTTCACATATTTTACTATTCCTAACTTCTTCTTATTTACTCATTCTTTATTCTAACTAGTATTCTACTAATATTGTCATGTCTCATTAAAAAAAAACCATATGAATATGTTAAAACATTCATGGATTGGAATATAACTTTGATAACTTTCAGATGAATCCACTATACTAGACTATACTAGTCTAGTCGCGATAGTGGAACGGTGAAAATTATTACTCTGAAGATATACTCAAATTTTAGCTCAAAAATAAAGACATGGATATTTCCGTAAATTATCTAGTTAACAATATCATAGTTAAATGTAAAAAAAAATCATCAGAAAGTATAAACTTAACAAAAAGTTAAACTTCATAACGAATTAACTCTCAAATATTTTGTTAAAATTTGACACTGAAATAAGAGTATATAGTATTTAAAAAAATATTAGTTTGTAATGTCGTGATATGATTAAAAAATAATAAACTGTTTTAATTTGTTTAACGTGTTTAGATTGTAAGTTTCAAAATCGTGTTTAATTTTTTTTTTACAATTAAAAATTAAAAAAAATTTAAAACCCTTTAATACAAAAAAATAATACACGTATTTTGGTAATGATGTTTCTTAACAAAGTATATATAAGTTTTTTCTAAACTTATATTTATTATATTTATTTGGAATAACAAAATAAACAGACATTGTATTTCATTATACATAAATATTAAATTATTAATTTAAAGACACTAACCGGATTTGGATGGAATGTAATTGGTAATTAAGATTAGTTAGTAATGTTATAATTTTAAATGAACGAAGTACAACTACTTACAAATTATAAATTATAAGATTATTTAATTAACTAATTAATTAATCTGTGTAGGTTATATTTAAAATAAACATGTTAATGTAACTCAGGTCATCGAGCTATGATGGTAAAAATTGTAAGAGAATAGCAAACTATAAAATTAAATGTGTTATTATTAGAAAAAATAGTTCCAAAAATAAATGACTTCTTCAATAGGTTATCTTTGAATTTTGAGTGTTTTCTTAGAAATGTTATGTGTAGCCCATAATATGAAATATTAATTAATGTGTTAATTATTAATGTGATTTAGTTTCTTGAATTAATCTGGTTTAAGTCTTAGAAAAAGTAACGGTAGTATAATACGTAATAATATAAGATACGTTTCTATACTAACTTTGCTTTTGCTAAGATCAATAACAGATTAATGATTCACGTTTTCTTAAGCGTTATAGGTGTTGAACCACAACGTGTTATTAAATCCATAAATAATATTATAGAATATTAAATTGTATAATTACATTGAATATCGGTAAGCACAATAGCAATAATAAAAGCAATGAGATTAATACAGTAATAAGTTAATTTAAAATCTAAATATATTTAAATTAAGATATTATTCTGTGAGACCTCAGAGTATGCAACATTAGATTACCAATATCATTTATGTATTAATTAACTAGTATCAGCAACTCCTTCACGTTTTTTAATATATAGAATTTCTCAAACATTTAAGAGGTCAATCAAAAAAGGTTATAGACTATCTATAATACTATACTATTATGTATAGGTACATTATGATTCTTTTATTGTTGAACTAGGTGCGCATATCTAATTACTTAAACTGTATTGTATCGTATGTAGTAATCAAAACCAATACAGTACGATTTTGACAATTAAAGGAACTTCCATGTTTGTATAAGTAATCTCTTTAGTAAAATTTTAAACATCAACTATTTATTATGATTTATGTCAAATAGTTTGTATTTAAAAAGTATTTTTGAGTAGGCACTAATTTAAGTCTAGGGCTAACATGTAAAAATATATATTCGTTATTTTTCCTATATTGTAGGTGCCACTATCTGCTTTTAAGAAAGGCGTAGTTTCTCAACTAATAGGTATTAAGGAGTTAAGTAAATTAAAAGAAATTATATTTTAAGCATCGATTTTTTTTTAAATTAAATGACCCACAATTTAATTGTTAATAACTTTATCAAAAACCGTTCAAGTCAACATTTAGATAAGTTCTCGATCTTCAAAATGTATATTATGTACTTTTAGCCTAACTGCTTAGTTTCCCAGGAAAATACATCTTCCGAGACATGATTTTGTACAAATATAACCAGACAACTGTGTTGTAATTTTGAGTTGGAAATAAATAATAATTAGTTATGTGGATTTCTTTTTACTATGTCGATACATAAGTACACAAATTTTACCTTTAGGGCAAGGTTATCGGAAAATCGTCTATATACTTTACTCCTTAATTAAATTTGTTGTGTGGCGTCTTTTTAATTTACCGCACTTAATTAGCGATAAATTATAGATAACATTTGACAGTATTTATACTAGAATTATTATTAATTATGTAAACTTTTTTAAGGGTAAAATATTATTATATTTATGGTAAATTAATATAATATAATATTATTAATATCCTCCTGTAGTAGTTACGGTAATAACATACATTAACGTTTGGTTAATGCATTTGATATCAACATGTTTCAATGCTTGCTTAATAATAGAAAGGATGATTTTTTACTGAATGTATTGATAGATGCATTAGTCGATGCCTAATTTAATATCATTAATTATTTCCCTTGTATCATTCTACAAAATCTAGCCAAATATTTTGACTTAAACATTTGATTTAAAAACTAATTCAGCAAAATAATAAATGAATGCTTGTATTAAAATTGCTTAGACGAAAACAGTATAATTTACGTTTCTAGTATTCAATATTAATTTTGGAACAATCCAAAGTAGTTATTGTTGGGAATATTAGGCTACACCCAATTTACATAATTAAATAGAAAACGCATAATAAAATCATAACGGACCATTCTAACTACTGTTTTTATTCCTATCTTCTCTTAAGGGGCCGCCTCTACACCTGCGTATTTTTAGTAAAAAACAACTCACTCTACATTAAATTAACTGTTCCTAAGAATACTCAGATTTAAGTTTTGAAAAAACATTTGAATTCTTCATAACATTTTCAAGGCATCTGTAGTACATTTAATAGTGTGTGTGACTGTGACACAATTTAAAAATTATTTTTTGTAAATTATTTCAGTTTTAAAAAAAGTAAAAAATTTCAGTTTTTACATTGAATCTATTTCGTAAAAAAGATACTTCTCTTTTATGGTGATATGTATGTTTAAAGTTGTTAGCTTAATGTTAAGTTTTAGCGAAAAATTGCCTATACAATGCGCCTTAATAAATGCTAGCGTAGAGGCCCCTAAAAGACTCACTCTGGACTCGCATTAAGCATTCAATTTCTGACAAATGATTATACATAAGTTAAGTTTTTATAAATGATATTAACGATTCCCATACTAGAACATACATATAAAACGTTTGGTATACATTTCTAAATATGTATAAACTCAATACCGTTTTTTATGGTTAGTCGCCAAAAAAGATGTTTACACACTACACTTACAACATAATTAATTAACGAGTTCAAACTTTTCTAAATTTCCAAAGTTTTGTCAAACGTTTACAAAAATAAAGACTTGAAATATATTTTTATCATTTTGTTATTGCAAACCCATAAGCTAAAATAGCGGTTAAAACACGTTTCCCAGTGAATTAGTGGCGGACAAACAGGAAACATATTTACTGATAGTACAATTCAAACACACGGTTCGCCGCATGAAAGGTCATATTATATATTATTATATTGTCAGTATTGTAAACCGCTTTTTGGATACGACGGGTGTTATTATATTGTATATTATTCGTTACATAATATATAAATTATAAAATAATTATCAATTTTACTAAGCATTATCAAATGGTCCCGATTTAAAACAAACTAATCTGCACTTGTTATATTAAAAATAGATGTTTCTATTAAATGATAATAATATCTCTTGTCGTTGCACAAGTTTAATGGCGTAGGTAATAATATCGTATAACTACCTGTAATCCATACGTTGCCATTGTACGTGGTTCCTTCTCCAAACGGTTCAGACTTGAGTATAAAATTGTTGTTCGTTGGCATCGACTCCATAAATGGAAAATCGTTAATAAACATTTTCGAAGTTACAACGGAATTGAGGTTTGAATGTAAACAGAATAATATAAAAATACAGTAAGCGATCACGTCTCAAATATTTTCATATTATTTTATTTGTTTGGAAAACCTGAGCGTTTTTTTAATAGAAATAAGAATAGAAACTCAATCACTCGCGCAACCTTAATATCTTCACTCTTCAGTCTTCACTGAGACGCGGAATGTACAGAAATAATAATATAGTGAAAAATGTTATATTTAATTCAAATGCGGACGCCGATAGATAAAACCACAATAAAACGCGGTGGGGCCGACCGATTTATTATTGGATATCCCGCTTATCGCAAAATCCATTATCTGCCCTTTCTGAGCCACCCTTGACTCGCCAGCACACATAAATCAAACATGTTATACTTAATATAAAAAAATTGATTGTAAATTGTAATAAAACAAAATGTTATAATAACATTAATTATAATTATTATTGTTATTGTTATAATAAAAAAAGCCTTAAGGTAATTAATCGTAGGTTAACACACACAGATTTTAATCTACCTTTAGTTGGTAAAGCCAATCGGCATATAATAATAATAGGCATTTTTTACAAATCAACATTAAATAATTTGATAATTAGTATATAATATGAGTATATAGTATATACCATGGTTGAAATATACAGGTTATTGCACATCGTCTCGAATTGTTATCTTCAGAAATAAAATGGCAGCGTAAGGGCATATCAATTTTACTATTACTAAATATTTTACTGTGTACATATATATTTGATTTTGGCTCCCGTTACGCTGACATATTTGTTTTTATGTGCAATAACCTTGTATGTTTCAATCATGGTATATACTAAAATAATTTACTAATATATTATTTGACATAGTTTTGAATAAGTAAGCATATTGGTTAAAAATAAATTGCCCAAGTAAACCAAATTGTTATTTATTATCTATTTTCTAACAAAATATTTCCATTTAGGTACATGGGTTTCAACAAAGATGGAAGGAGTAGGTCAATGATTTTTAAGAAATATTCTGTCTAAATGAAACGCAATTAATTTTTCAAATTAACGCTTTGATGTGAATCTATAGATAGTAAAAAATATACCTAGGTAACATGCACGTATGAATCACTACACAAAAAATGTATAGGTTTTTTATTCATGTTTGTACTTTTTTTGGTTTTCCTTCCAGAGATTATGTTTTAAATTTAAAATATAAAAAAAATTGTAATGTACAATTATTTTCGGTGTTTGATTTATAAACTTAATTGTATCAAGAAACTGAACCAGTGGTTAAAACGTTTTTTGGGTCCGGACACAAAAAATGGACATCATTGCAAAAACAATTTCTTCTGAGCTCCGCATTGGATAAGTATCTTAACCTATATTAGTTTAGATAAGTATTTTGACAAGGTAAGCTATTTACCTAGTGCA
This sequence comes from Adelges cooleyi, assembly GCF_023614345.1. Lineage (NCBI taxonomy): Eukaryota > Metazoa > Arthropoda > Insecta > Hemiptera > Adelgidae > Adelges > Adelges cooleyi. Next base: position 17,307,697 of record NW_026095893.1, read on the forward strand.
AACTTTTCAACTTTTGGTTTTAACTCGTTGAAAGTTGAAACATGAAATGTGTCTGTCTAAAAAAATAAAATGATCGTTTAAGGTAGTAGGTATTATTTTAGATTAAAATGAAATTTGAAAATAAAACAAAATTTTAGTTCTTTATATGTATGGCAATTTATTTACAATTGCTTTTACTAGACAGTAAAAAGAAATTTGTCAATAGTGTCTTTTGATTGTAGTAAACATTATTTTTGTTTAATTTTTTACCTATGTACGTTTGTAAGCTCAGTTCCAGAAGACATTAATAAATTTAATTAGATTAAACTAATTATCTAAATAGTTATTTAAAAAAATATTTAGTGACTTAATAGTTCATACTTCAAACTTAATAAACTTCAAGGGTTCGAAACGGTTCGATTTTCGGGCAAAAACACCCATTTTCTAATGTAATTTCAAATTTGTACCATTTTATCTACTGTTAAGAATCTAAAAACTTTCGGATTTTTAAATTTGCCTCAATATAACCTCTAACAAAAGACCGGCTCCCAATCTTACTTAAACCTTTTTTTGGTTATTAGACTATCCAACTTTATAATTAACTAATTAATTTTTTTAGAAAAATAAAATCATTTTAAAATCAAAGATAAAGTATAATCTATGTATCTATATACTGATGTACAGTATGGTAATGGTAGTGTTTTAAAAAATTGAACTTATTAATTCATTGATTTCATAAGTACTTTAAACTAAGAATTTACTTAAGAACTTATATTATAATAATATTATTTATTTGCCAAACCTTGCGTTTAAGTCTACAAAACTTGAAAGGGCAATCGTTGACATGTTATTAATATTATAAGTAGAATTAAATAAATGTGTTTTTGCTTGAATCTTGCTTGATCATTGACAGTATATAAGTTTAAGTTTGTATTAATAAGCACTTTTTGTTACATCCAAAAGGACGTCTAAATCGATTTAAAAACAAAATTAAATTTTTTTTTCTATAAAACTCACAAAATATTCTAAATTGCGAAGTATAAGCTAAATATTGACCATTCTATTAAATATGCAAAAAAACAACTATTTAGTATGTTTAAAGACGCGTACACATTTCTTATTCATATCAATTTATATAGAAGGATCAATAAAGACATATGTAAAATCCTAAAAATCCTGTCTCCAATTAAAACCAGACTACTTTCAATATTATGTTTGTACAGAATGTACATAGTTCCTTATAGATATACTTATATAATGCAGTGGAATATTTAGGAGAGGGGCTGATAGGGCTTCTGCGTTCCCCAAAATTTCGGGATGTATAAATGATTTTTACAGCGCAGTATTTTTTATTTTTTTATAAATTAAAGGTTAGCTTTTCCCGGTTTAAAATCCTGTCTACGCTACTGGTATAATAATGTACAGCTGCACCTCAACATTTTAGTCTTCTATGTTATTGTGTTATCATTTATTACTGATAATACTTATAAAATATAATGATTAAAACTTATATGATATTACATTATAATTTATCTCTTCAAAATACAAAACCTGGTAAATTAAAATAAATATATATTTTTAAATATTTTCGTTCGGCGCGTCGTTGAAATTTTACATTAACTGTAAAGGATAAAACAATTGAATGTGTAAACTTTTATAAAAATATATATTTATAGAAATACTTTATTCAGACAACAAATTTAGAAAAAAAATAGTTTGTTAAATGATACTAATAAAACATGATTTCTACAATTTAAATTAATGCAATATTATTTATTTGTTTGTTGGATGAAAACGATTTTATTGTTACCAATTATTTATAAAAAAGTAAGTAGTACCTTAAAATATGGCAAACACAATGGTACAGTCAAAACATCAAACTAAACAGAATAAAAAACTCAATACTTCCTTGGGCCTAAGTAGTCTTCTTAAACAGAAAGTTAAAATTTAGTATTTTAAATCGGATGAGAATTGGTCACACGTGACACGAGAGTAACGCACAGACTACAGTTATTTAATGTCTAAAGAGGATTCTCCTATATGCTTAACATGCGTTACGGTAACTGTTGACCATATTATTCTGACTGAATGCAGAGCATTCATAGAAGAAAGGAATACATTTTCCACATCAAACCAAATTTTCACATCCATGGGACCCGTTTGTAATGCCATCATTAGTTTGTTTGTTTTACTCAAAAGCACGGATCTCAAACGGTGGCGAAATATATATTTTTAAAATACTAAATTTGTGCTGATATTGTTATTTATTTTTCTATTCATCATCTTATGTACATTATATTTATTTAAAAAAATATTGTCGTCCATGCCAACCATGTTAGTAATGTACGTTATTAGCATAACGCTAATGTCCATTATGCCAAAGCCAAATATAATTAGAAAAAAACAATTACTATATTTCGATAATGATAAACATTGTGTTGATATAAAAAGTGAAAATGTTTGTTCGTTTGTGAGACTCGTTGATATAATCTTAGATAAATTAATTAAGTAAGGGAAAAACGTGTTAAAAAGTTGGCGTTCAAATTTTTTAATCATTTTCTATTACTATTTGTAGGTTTCTATTAATATATTACTATCTTATTTACTCAATTATTGCAATAAAGGTAGCAATAATTAAATACTTGATACCTTTATCACAATAACGATAATCGAGTAACTCAAATGATTTGTCATAATCTTTGTAAATAAGCTTTAACCTAACCGACCCTACACTCAGCGGCAGAATTCTGTTAAAATAGAAAGGTTGCTTAAACACCAACAATACTTTATACAACATACATCTTATAGTACAAAACACAAAATATTTTTTGGAGTGTTAATTTCAAAACTAGAAATACTATGCGCATCTAAGAAATACTGAAAAATATTATTGTTTCATAAAAATTCACAATATTTTTTTTTTAAAAAGCCTTACTGGGTATAGCTTATTTGTAGTTAATTAAAATATTATTATAAAAAATATTACTGATTGACTGAGCACACACACATGTATTTTATACACGTGGCTCTGTTTTTTTTTATAAATTGACAAAACTAAAATGAATCTACTTTTAATTTTAGATTAATATGTATTTGTGATGATAAAACGAAAACGTTATTCATTTTTAGTCAACCATTTTATTTATTGTTTACTTCGACAAAATTTCCTGATCAACTATTTTCTAAACGTTCACCAGCTGTTCATGTGATATTTAATCAATAAATTCCTAGGTCAGAGTTCAAATTAATATGTTTACCTCTTGATTTGCACGAAATCTTTTGTTGTTTATCATGTGTAAATGTTTTTATTATACTGAAATCTATAGAAATAAATCTTAATACGAAATACCTTTTGTAGCTATCATCATTCACCATAGACAATATTTTCAACACAAAATAAATATGTTAAATGGATGTTTAAAGACATATTATTTTCTACGATCTACAACATAATCTAACCAAGATTACATAATTTATTAATTATACGTAATTGCCATTGCTTCTTTGAATATTTGATAGCTAACAAAACGTAACAGTTTCAGTTAACCTTTTAAAAGTTAAAATATGGCATTATTTATATACATTCAAAAATTCAGGTGAAATGATTAAAAAAACATGTTAAACATTTTGGATATTTTTTTAAACGAGACTAATCACGAATATTTTTTAGGTGATAGTGACAATTCTATAATGAGTTGTCTAACAAGATGCAAATACTATAAATGATAGTACCGGGAAGGCTAGGTCTTCTTAGGTGCTCACTTCCCCCCCAATATCAGTGGAGCTATATATTGTAAAAATATACAGTATGCACATTATGTATGATAATAATTTATATTTGATAAGCCTATGTAAAATTTCAATTTCCAGTGTAGACATCGTTTCAGAATAATGCTATTTTGATTCCTTGATTATTTGGGAAACACTGTTGTTGGGAGGGGGGGGGGAATTCTGAGTCTATACAATTTAAAATTGTCCTTCCGTTATTGTCATTTATAGTATTTGCACGAAGGGACATGAACCATTTTGGGAAATATAACATATAAAATATACCAACTACTTAAAATACATGTGTATTATGGCTTCGTGGCGCCTCGAATATTCTGTTTGCAACTTAACATTATACACGTTACTGTTTCGATACGGAGCTAAAAGCGTTTTAATTTTGTAATTGGCATTATTGATAAGCTACTTTATTTCGCTTATAGTTTATTATCTGTTGGCGTGATTACAACGGACTGTCGCTATCCAATTCTTCTTCATTACACTTTTGATGATTGCAAATAGTACAAACAGATTACTCTATGAGTAATTTAAAAAAACGATCATTACATCCCTAACAAATTAAAAACAAATCAATATTTGATTCGTAGATGCAATATTTCTCTATTTTTAAAATTAAACGTGCCAATAAATGTATGTTAAAACTAAATATTCGTGTAGAACTGAATGCTTAAAAAAATAAAAACGATCAAGTATGTAGTTATTTTTGGGCTTTTAGTTAAACGTTGTTGTAAAACTATCCATTTTAACTGACAGCTCAAAATAACTGTAGCCGAAGGTTTGACTTTAAGAGTACACTTTTCCTAAAAAGTAGGGAGAAAAGAAAGAGTAAGGCGACCGAACCTGATAAATGATTTATTATTATTTGTTTTAATTGTTATGGTTCTTTATGTTAACTTATTCTAAATTAGTAAATTATAGAATAAAACCGGTACTGGGTACATTACAAAAATACATAAAAATACACGGCTGCAATTTATCATATCAACGTATAACGAAGCTAAATTATCAAGCCGTTTCTTTGAAAACTACAAGGACATAATGTTTAAAAAAAATGCATTCAATATTCAAACATTCAAAATGGGTGTTGATAATAATAATTATATAGACTATTTTATACTAAGTAAAAAAGGAATAATCAGGTTTTACATAAAACAACATAATAACTCTTCAGAAATTTAAATAAGAATTAAATATTAAAACTGATTTGTTGTTGGTTTTCTATAAGTTTTGTTTACTTAAGAATTTTTGAAACTCAAGTTCTTAATTAATACGAAAACCATACGTAGCGTTTTAGATCCAATAATGGTTAATTTTATTTAAAATATAATTGTTTAGACATTTTTCATTTGCTTTTGTATAGTAACATAATACCAAATTATCAACTGTTCAATGTTAAATTACGCAACACACGTGTATTAAAACATAAATCTTGTAAAATACTACACTTAGTTGTGTAGGTTACCAACGTGAAAATTCAAAGAATGTGTTTAATTATAATTGTGTTTTGTAATCACTTATATATATATAAAAAAAAAATAATAATGCTTAATAATGTTTATAGGTATGTGTGCATGTGTTTATTTCAACCTTACACCTCTGATGGCATAAAAATATACCATAATTATGTTATTTATTGTCGTTTTATTGTTGTGTATGCCCACTATTAATATTAATCTTATTAATTCATTATACAATAATAAACAACAACGCACATGTGGTAATTACCTACTTTTGCAAATAGATAATAAGAAGTCCGGTCTATACATTCCTATGTATCTATTATTAACTAATGTTAATGTTCTATAAAAAAAAAATCGTTTTAAACATAGCTCGTAAATGTTCACAAAATTGAAATTCATCAACTATTCTACGACTTGGATGAAATAAGATACAAAATTAACAAAATAATATTGTATTTTATGTATACCTATTACAGTTCAGGCCACCTGAATCTGTCCAGAATGATAATTGTTTGTACTTTGTTATGATCATATTATAGTGAATATCTTCAATTTACAAAACATTGATTATTAAGTATTTTTAATTATGTGGATAATTTTAACATGTATCCATGTGTTCATACATCTTAAAATTATCCACAAAATATTTCAATCCATAAAGCTTTAACACATTCGAATACTTTTAAGGTGCAATTTAGAAGGCTTATGAGTGATTTTAGCATCCTTACTTTTGAATTAATACCCGCCAAGTTGTTGTTCTCCATATAAGTTGTAGGTGGGGATGACGACTTTATGATATAGTAAAGTTTTTTTTAGCGAAATTCTGCTTCTGTATTTAAATAATACCCAAGCTAGAAGGGAATGCATCAAATTGTGATGAATCCATTTAAACTTTCTTGTGCACTTCTATACCATACATTTTCTTACATATTTTCATCAATACATATAAAAAAGTAACTTTGATATATTAACGATTACACTTTTTATTTCGTTTAATATCTATTAAAGACGGCTAATTAATCCTACTTATGATACCCTAATTGACCAGATATTACTTTTTGGCGATTTGATAAACAGACGATTTGCAGAGATGGTTATATAATATAATAATATTATGTGCGTGGATAAATCTAATTTATTTACCTTTTTAACATACCATTTTACAATGGCCCTCTAAAAGACCTTGCAAGTCTGTCCTAGATACTGAAAGATGAAAACATATTTTTTTTTGTTTTTAATGTATAAGTAACAATTGAAGTTAGTAAATCGGTCAAATATTTAACATTTTTAATTATAAGTAAATAAACTAATAAAATAGTATAATCTACATCAGTTTAGTGTTGATAGCCATGGCACATGACTAACCACAATACAATCGGCAAGAATTAAAAACAGATCACTAATTTACAAGTAAATTATATAGGTAACCAGATTTTAAAATATTTACTTCTTCAGCAGGCTCCTACCTGATATAATGGGGTTACTTGAGGTTATCACAGAGCCTATTCTCATCATAGTTATAAAAACATGTACGAGCGGTTATCGCAGAATGGAAGCCCGAGATTTATTAGCTTATAAAGAAAACGCTAACATGTCAGTAATTTGATAACACATAGATATAATATTATAACACATCACTCGATAATTTATAAATCAACCCTGAATTCATTTTACTCGAACGTGATTATCACAAACGTAGGAAACAAACGTTTAGACGCACAAAACATATTACAGTCTTACAACAACAACAAAAAAACGTTTAGCAAAATGTTACACTGTTGCAACGGGAAACTGATGCGCTCGTGTCAGTCCGAAGCCCCTATTGACAATTTTAGCGGCTTCTTTAAATTAATTAAAATGTTTAATTTGCATCGAGGGAGCCATAATATTATGGTGTTGATCGATCGACAAGAATTATTTAGGTTGAACTGATATATATATATTTAAAAATAAACGCATATTTTTTATTATGTGTAAACTATCAACTATTTTATGACATTAAACCGAGTTGATGTATGTGTACAATACGAAAATAGACCATAGGTAAAGCGCTGCAAAGGCGTATCACTTGGTACCGAATCAAGTACAAAATATTACTTGAATTCTAAAAAAATTATTTAATTTTGGGTACGTTAAACTAATGACATATCACAACTATAACTATAATAATTAAATAAACTATGAAGGTTACTTTTGTACAGGTAACTTGGTACTTTATATTGTGCACATATTCAAGTACTCGTAAATGTAAAAAATAAATATTAATAAATTAATGGGTACATTAAACTTATTTATAATAGGTTTAATTTTAATATGTTACATTTTAGCTTTGATGCGGAGCCTACAAGGTATTGTTTTTACAATAATGTGTCTGGACCCACGATATCTTTTAATAACCACTCAACCGATTCATTCATGTAGCAACTTCAGAAATTGTTAAAAACTACTTTATTGGGCCAAAAGTTTAAACAAATTACTCATTTCCCTTTAAATTTGAGCATCTTTAAAAAGTACATATTTTTAAACTTAAAATTACGGGGTACTACAACTTTTATCAAATTAGTCAAGTTAGTTCCAAATTTGCACAGAACATTCTTTAAATAATGCACTATCCAAAAACGTTGACAAACCAATCAGTAATTATGAACCCTTTCTCTTAAAGGAAGTGGACGTTTTTTCTTTATTTCTCTTTTTTCGAGCAAAAATTGCTGACTAGAGTAAGGCAACAACATATAACATTTTCTTGAAAATCTGTTGTCAAACTTTTTTTTTATTAAGGAAAAACCTAAATAGAAGAAGACATTTTCACTTTGACCGTAATAAATTTCTAGGTTGCTATGTGTGAGCGAATCAACAGGTATTTGTAAAATATGTGCAGTATATTTAATTACGAAATATGGGTAGGTAACAACGGCAAAAAATTATTATCAACCCCAATTGTATCCATTATAATACTTAAAATAATGTAATTACAATTTAAATTTTTTATTTAGCACATTATAATTTTTACAATACTTTTATTATTGATATTTGTATATCTATTATATCTACAGATTCGCATCGAAACGTTTATTTGAAAATGATTTTACCACATTTAGTTATGTAATTCTAAAAAAACATGTGATTTCCCCTACCCCAATATGCTCCGTTCATCTTATGCCCCGATCCCATTGTGCTGGCTTTACTCGATTAATGATTTTAACTGCAAAACAGAATCTTTTCAACTTCATATACTATCACCAAAATATTAAAAAAGTATGTCGCATAACTACCCAAAACTAAAGTGTGGAATTCCTAATACGTGACCTAATTTTAATATCGAGTTACTATTAGGTATCTAAACGAATACTATTATTATTGTTTGAATAATTATTTTAAATTATGTTTGCACAAAATAATCATCATGCACGCGTCTGTATAACGCAATAAGCGTGTATGCGTGTCACATCATGTACTGTATATGCCAATCCAATGGGATTACCAAGTAGAGTTATATTGGTTTCAAATAATTAGTTAAATTGATGTATTTAAAATTTAACTCTTTTTTTCATAAAAAATGAAGGTTTTTTAGCATTCCCAGGGGTCGTATTAACTGTTCCCACAAACGGCACACGCTATGCTATCGGTTAAAAAAATCACCTATTGTTTAAAGTATAATAATTTAGTACATTAAAATAAACATATTGGATTTCGAAACTAGCGTCATAGGTGGTTTTAATTTTTCTAACAATTGCATAATAATCATTCTTCAAAAGAACACATTGACATGTTTTAGCGTAAAATACAAATTTAAAATAAAATGGAACCAAAAGACAATGAAAAAACGTTTTTCGAGAAGTATATTTCAAATACACCCTTATATGAAAATAATAATACGTTATGGCGAGATCACAAGTACTCTACGTAAGTTGTATGTTAAATTAAGGTGTTTGTTTTCGTTTATATATTTTAGCTTCGATACTAACTAAAGAGGTATTAGCTTTATTATGATGTTTTTATTTTATTTTTTCTATTTTTGTGTGTGGACCCACGATGAACTTTTAAATCACCGAACAGATTTCTTCACGCATTAAGTCAACAATCACTGATTGTCAATCAGCTATAGATTTTATAGAACAATAGATCAACAATTGACAACCGTATATCACAAATATTTTCGAAGGTCCGTACCTAGTTAGAGGTTTTAACATTTTTTTACTAAAAAAAATTCACAAAAACGTTATAACAGGATTTTAACATAAAAGGCCCGGAATGGTACTTCTAAAATCCGATGAACTTAAGATTTTTAAAAGGCAAGTGTATCTCCTATTTTTAAATTAATAATAATTTGCTAAAAACGTTGACTGGTCAATAATCATATTTGGATAATTACTTTTAAAGTTATTAAACTTTAATATTTAGGACGAGCGAAATGGAAGAGTGTAATATTATTTTTACCTGACTGTATTACTCTACCGCCCTCCACCACTTGTTCTAAATTTTAAACTTTGGTAACTTTAAAAGTAATATTTCAAAACTTGTTATCATTCTATCAAAGATGATTGATCACTCTGTATTAAATACAAAATATAATACAACTATTTTATTGAAATCGGTCATTATATTTTTAGGGGTCATTTTTATTTCACAGTCTAACTTTATAGTTAAAAATTAAAACGTTTATCTAATGATATTATGTATTATTAAGTATATTTAAAAAGCATTTTAATTAAGTATTACTGCATGTTTTTAATTACAAAAAAAATTATCGAGTACAATCATTATCCATTTTAATATATTTTACAAGGCACACCACGTGCATTAAACTGGCAAAAATCGATATTAATTGAAATTATCTTAATTAAAACTGATTAGGTAGTATGTGAATAACATGTTTTTGTAGTAATGCGAAGATCTTTTTTGTTGTAGAGTAATAATAATAATTATTTATTTTCATGTGTATGTAGGTGTTATTCATTTTTATTTACAATTATTTCATATTTGTTGATTGGAATTTTGCTTTACGATGTGCTTACCGACTGGTATTACAATACCGCAAAGAGATTTTTTGAAGTCACATCACCACCGTTGTCCGGTGTTCCATTCCCGGCGGTCACAATATGTCTCAACGATCCAATTTATTCTGAAACAATGAATTTAACAACATTGCTAGAATGGAAAGGCCAAAATAAAACCGATCAAGAGTAAGATTGAAATGTATTTCATTATGTATGTACGTATGTCGTATGTATTCTGATAGCTTAACTGATTTTAAACTTGTAAAATTAAAATAGTCAATTAAAAACATTTTAAAATTAAGAATGTGAATTTATGCCCTTTGGAACGGTATAAAATAATGTTTCAGGAACAAGACATTTATATCGTTACGCAAAAGGCATAACTTAACTAGAAAATGTCTTTAATTGTTTGTTTGGTTATTAAATCTCATTATTGGTACACGTGATTTCACGTTCAATAATAATTGTATTAAAATATATATTATTTATATACGTTTTATTTTTACAGTGGGGGGGGGCGTCGATTTAATAACGCAATCGTAAACAAAACTTCTTCATTTTAAGAAAGTTTACACGTAATGTGTTTCTTAATGTACATCCCCTATTAATTTTTAATCTCTCATGACAGAGGTCAAAGATAGTTTTTTCAACAAGTAGCTGAAACAATTTTCAGTAAAAAATCTGATCAAAATTTGAATGCGCCTTTAATTAATGTAGATCATCTCTAATACAATTTTAATTGATACACAACAAACATTCTTTTGAGTTTCGGTTATTTATTTTATACGAATTATAAAATAAGTCAATATGTCACAAATCACAATTAGAACAATTTAGTGATGGTTTTTAGTATTCAAAATAATTTTTTTCTCAAACGATTGGCAAGTTAATATAATTATTGTGCTAATAGCTAAATTTTACCGAGGTTTTATTTATTGATAGAGGACGCTATATCGCTCATTTCTAAGGAGTACGTATAGGCAATTTTTTGCAGAATCTTAATTTAAAGGTTAAACTGTGATATGTAGTTATTAGTTTAGTAATTAGGACTCTTTTTTTAGTAGTTCATTTTTTTTCGGACTATCGTGGCAGCCTTGACAGCGATTTAAAATGTATTTTTCATTCAACCATAACTACTCAGAATGCGTTTTACTCGGTCTATAGTGATTTTAGAGTAGAAACACGGAACACCCAGCATAAAATAGAAAGATAACAATATTTCATATCTTGTGTTTTTTGCATTTTGAGAATTCGTTTTTAAGCTAAATGAATTCTCATTCTCAAGTTATAACTGAATTATGTCAAAATTTGTCCGGGAAAAATTGTATTTTATCATTCAAAATATTTCAATGATACTAACTTAACAGTATTAAATATATAATATTAATTGAGCTCATGATTTAAATTTTAAAGATACTAACATGTATTTTATTTTATATTTATGAGGTTGCAGTTTTTAAATATAATGTACAGTATGTGTTCTTGGAAACACACGGTGGATAAAGTCGCTAAAATAGATCAAGAAATATTATTCAAAGTGTTAAAAGTAAAGTTTCATTTAATATACTACATATTTAAAACAACAGATTTTTGTATATACATTCCAACATCTATTTTGTTAATCGTTGAATATATTATTGAGTATCTGAATACTTATTTATTATATAATTACTAATTAGCAATTTGTTGAATCGAATTTATACAAATCGTTTACACAGGAACATTCAACTAAATGTGAAGAAACTATTCTACAAATTCGATGGCTGGGCAAAATCATAAACGATCCTTGTTCAATTATGCAACCCTTTATATTATTGAGTCAACTATGTTTCAGCTTCAACGCTTTACCGTATTATGAAATGTATAAGCAAACGCCTTATAAATTGTAAGTATTTTACATTTTTAACTCGTATTAGACGTAGTATTAACTCATTTTCTTGCCACCTGAAGTTTATTTAGGATTACAGCCTGATCCGACAAACTATACAGGACTATACCACATATTTATTTAAGAGTTTAGTAGAAAAATTCTCAGTTTTAGGTTCAGAGGAATACCTCAGTTTGAGTGGTCACGTTTCAATACTTCTTATCACTGTTTAGGTTTAATTATATTCTAGATTTTTAGGTATATATGTATTTCGATGAGTACGCTTGTAGATGTTCACCTTTTGATTTGTATTCTTAATGTTTATTTGTAGTATACTTTTTTTTTCTCTATATTTCATTGTTAGATTTATTTATTTAAATTTTATTATACATAAGATAAATAATAATATGAATAAAAACATAATGTTGTTTTAATATTATGTATTCATCACAACAAACTTAATTGTAAGCGATTATACAAAATGTCATATTTCAGACAAAATATATTAGAAATTGGTAGTAAGTGGTCGGAATCGAAAATCGATTGGAATTTGGATAAAGGTTATAACAATGAGAACTCGAGCAGACCGTTACGAATAAATTCATCGGGGCTGCGGAATTCAGTTGAATTTGTTTTGACACAAAAAGAATCGAGTAAAGGATGTTCCAGAAATTCGGGCTTTATAGTTGAGTACATATAAATTATAATGTCTATAATGTATTTAAGGCTAGCTTAAACGTTCTAACCTAAGGTATACGAGTCTAAGGTCATTAAAAAAAAAAATAACTATACTTACCGGACCTTTTACAATTTTAAAACTTTTTCTAGAAGTTAAATTTTAAAAGTTGTTTAATAACTTAATTTGATAAAAGTTCCATTTATAAAAGATATTATACACTTTTAGGCATACTTTCACAATCCATCGGATGTTCCAGATTACTCACATACGTCGTTTGCTTTTTCAAAAGGGACGCATAGTTTTGTACAGTTTAAAACTTACTTATCGGTCACCGATCAGACTTTGGCAAGTTGGACCCCCGAAAACCGGGGTTGTTATTTTTCGGATGAAAGACCACTGATGTTGACGAAGATATACTCAAAAACCAATTGTTACTATGAATGTCAGATTAACTATACGCAAAACATATGTGGCTGTACTCCATACTACTTCATAAGTAGGTGTATATTACCTATGTTTTAAGAAATAAAAAACTTCTTTTTGGGTTAAGAAAAATTGCGGGGGGTCAAATTACGTAGAGTAAGAAAAACAATTATAGTATATAATAACAAGTAACTATTAAGCAGTATCATATTGTTATAATTTATAATCTTTATCGTTTTTAAGAAATGTATAAATATGTTTACGACAATATACAGTCTTCTTCGTTTTGTTTTTCCAAATCTTGTAATTAAGTTAGCCTAATTAGGTACCTATTTTATCTAATCTTAATCGTGTGAATATTAAATTTAAAATCTAAAATATTCGATGGTATGTGGTCTGTTTTTCAACTATGTTGAATCAGCTTAGGGGGTATCCCCAATAAAGTTCCATAATTATATATATATATATGCATATATATTTACAGGGTGCCCATAAAGAACTGACAAATGAAATAACTTTTGTTCTAGTGAATTTTTTTAAGATTTTTTTTTTTTAAATTAATTTATACTCATTTACGCTATAAACACCACGGTATGTATTACACTTAACTGTTTTACTTTTTAAATTATTTTTTTTTGCTACATTAAAAAAAAAAAAATTAAAGATTTTATCGAGAGAATAATTTGCTGAGAATTATGACTGATCGATATGTTTATAATTTTAAATAGAAAAAATAATGATTTGTGATTAAAGTGAAATAGATTTGGTATCAAATAACGTTAGCTCACATCAGTTTATTCCATTGTTTTTTTCCAATGTAAATTCGTGTAATATTTGTCTTAGCATCTCCAGACTGTTTACCGAATCGACACGAAGAAAGTTAAATAAACATAATATACCTATAAATATTTTTATCTATTCATAATAGTATTATAATTAGTATACTCATGATTGTATTGCTTGACGTGCAATGTAGCTAATCTAAACTTGAATAGGGAATTTGTTCGTGTCAATTTAACAAGTGAATGTTAGTTCCTACCTTAGTTCAATTAATGGTTCTTACTTCTTACATTAATATTGTCGGTACTTCTGTCTTCTAATATAGGAAATTTAGTTGCTTTCGAGAAGTTTATGGTTTTACATATTAGACTCTTTTTAACTAATTACTATAATTTTCCCCTGCTTAACATTAATCGATATATGCCATATCTAATTTCTACAACACTTTGTTGCTTCAATCATCAAACTAGTAGAGATGGTTTTTCATAATGTTCAAACGTAACAGAAATAGATTGTATAAAATATTAAAAAATTGTTTTTTACAACATTACTAATTTGTTTAATTTGTTGGTAAATTGTTTCGACAGGCGATTTACTTCCTGTATGCGGGCTAAGAATGGAATATTGCTTCGTAAATGCATCAAGTAATGTTTTCGTTTAAAATGATTTTATTAAATACATTTTGATTATTACATTTAAAAATAAATATTACATATATTGGTCAATACAAATGTATTTAATACAAATTATCTTTTGTTTAAACAGTGCTTGCGGAAGGCACGACAGATATTTGCAAGTGTCTTCCGCCATGTACCCAATACGACTATTCAATATCTTATTCAACAGTACCAAAGGATTTTGAAAATGCTCAACATTCCCTACCATTCTTAAATAATTACACAGACAGGTAACCCATACTAACTTTGCATATAATAAATCTCGTTAATATACTTATTAGTTATTACTTACCTTCCGGTGCATTCGATGAGTCTAGAGTTGGATTAAGTTTTTCGTAGGTGTGGAAAATTGTAGGTATTTTCGAGTATGAGTTGAAAATATGTATTACAAGTTATAATTAAAATGAGTATCAAACAAAAAATGAAGTATCTGACAACAACTTTTTTTAAAATATTTTTTTAATTTATATAGAATACAAATTGAACTAGTTACGACTTTCCAAAATGTGAGTTTTTAAGACTAGGTATTTGTGTGGAGAACTGATAAGTGATGTACTCGACATTTGTTTTGTTTTTTCAGTGCCTCTTTACATTGCACTTTAGTCTTTATAGATCCTAACACTACTGCACTGTTATTTAATAAAATTAATTATCCACATTATATACACTTAATTTGTTTGTAATTTCATACTAATTATCCAATAAATATGGTTTTCGATAAATGTATTCTATTCGCCAAGTGGTCGACATATATTGTGGTTTTTTTTAATAATAAATCTATGTTTCAGCAATTACGCCAATTTTGCTAGTATTGAGATCCATACATACCACGATAACATGTGGCCTTTAGGAAGAGCCGTCAAAGAAACTGCAATTAAACGGTGGGGTAAGTATTTATAATACAGAATGCCAAACAACATGATGTTAGATGATTAACATTAATATTGTTCATTTTTAATCAAAACATTTTAGGTGAACTCACCGCAGTTATAAGTCTATGCTTGGGAGTTAGCTTCATTACAATCATAGAATTTTTCTATTATGCGGTTTTACGTCCAATTGTCATGAATGTATTGTAAACTAATAAATAGAAAACACTAGTATTATAATATTCATAATTAAGATAAAACTCGATTCTAACACGACTTGTTCGTTTCCACTTAAAGTCTAAAACAAAGTAGTAGGTCGGGCCGTGTACCGTATAGAGGTCAGATATCTTATAACTATTAATGTTTTATTCTCTGCACAGTTGTCTGTAAACGTCACCCGCTTTCCTATCAACGGACATATCATTATTTATAAGTTTAAGAATTAAAAATAGTGAAAAAAATTCACTTTATACTAATATAATGCATAAACATTTTTGTTTAAATTTGTATACTTAAGGTGGGTATGTTTAGATACAAATAAATTTATTCGCATATATGTTACTTAAAAGGTACATTACATGACTTACTAACAAAAAAATAAACTTTGAGTTTATTTATCAAAAACGATTTCGGCTCAAAAAGTGAAATTTTTGTATATTACAAATAGTTTCAACTTTTCGTGTTTGATGAATTGCAGCACATTCATTAGTAACACTAACTTTCGTTTTTCAGCAATAAACTGCTTCTGATAAAACCATTTATTATTTATACAAACCTAAAGACCTAATTATGTATAAAGTAACTTAAATAATGTTTAATTACTGTGATCTGTCACATTATCGGTACCTAACATAATATTATATTTTATGACAGGCAGTTTCGATTGTTTTAATAAAAGTTCTCTCTTTCTCGTGTTGTGATAATCTATAGGCTTCGAAATTCTAAAAACTCATCGTTGTCATTTAACACAACATTTAACAATAAAACCAAGCCCGTTTGAGGCAAGTCGGTCACGGGTTTTAACCCTTCCCCCCTTTCAACCTGTTAGTTAATCCCTTTAAAATAGCCCCTCCGTGGATTAAATAACTACCAAACACCTTCCAACTGTGTTTTTTTGGCAATTTGCTGGTTACATCATAAGACGCGATAATTCTTCGAATCTCCATCTACGTTAGCTTATTAGACTATAGACGGGCACGAAGATATTGCGGGGAGGGGGTCATTTTACCTTCCCGGTGGAGTCTTATACCAATGGAAAATCAGCCATAACAGTATGCTCTTAAAGCTAATAAACAAAAACACGAAATAAAGCATGCAAACTAAGTTTAAAATAAAAATGTACAGACCAAAAATGATCTATATGAGTAGCAAACTTCTTTTTACTGTGCGAAAATATTAAAATTGTAATTTTAATTACGTAAGTATCTTACAATCGTCTTATAACTGTCGATATTTTTGAAATTATTTGCGATATATTTAAATATGTTTTTGGATTCTCACATAATCCTGAAATTAATATGCTCTTGCGTTCAATAAGTGTCTTTGGGAACTTCTGTGCTAGTGTTTCTTTTTAACAAACCCGGCACTAATTTCGACTATTGAGGTCACAAGTAAACTAGGTACATTGTTTTGAGATTAAAATTAAGTGTTTACCTAACATAATTAATAATTACTCCAATTTTTACAGTTATAACAAAATCTACATACATAGCACACAAAAAAAAAATATTTTCGCCGTATAATAATAAAAATATAAATTGTATATTTTGCTGACTGTAATGTAAAGTATCTTTGAAATTAAAATTTTACTTTTTTTACGTTTTAGACCAAAAAGCTTTACATTTTGTACACTCTGCTTGAATTCTTTTAAAGAAACAAGTGATTTAGCTTCTTTTTCAACAGTCATGTAACAATACATTTAATATTACATATTTTTTACTTTATTTGGAGTCATTCATAACCGAAAATTATACCTTTCAGTTGGTCAATTTATTATACAAACACATTAAAAAAATATTATGTTGCAAGTAGTTTTAGTTGATTTTCGAATTGAACTCTATTCACAGAAATATAAGTTCAATTTATTTTATTCATTTAATTTTAAACCACTTGTAATTCGTAAAAAGTTAATTTCTATAATTATTTTTTCTAAGACTCGTAAAAACGATTACAATTTGTAATAATTAAGTGTAGTTCTTTTAATATATATAAAAAAAAATGTTAGTCTTTTTGGTCGAAAATCATCATGAAACAACAGCATACAAAATTGTATATGGGAGATATGCGTTATTCTAAAACGAATGTAAAATAAATCAAACAAGTTGATGAGACCGAAATCTTTTTGACATTTATTTTTGGTCAAATATTTCCTATGTAATATTTTATTTCTTATTAAACATAAATACCCGCTTTGTAATGAATTTTAATTTCAGTCGATGTTTAATACACACATTACTTATTGTCTATTGATATTTACCAACAGTGCATAACGTGATCTAATAGGTATTTCCCAACGGCTTAAACGGCTCGCAGTTTGCTTATTTATTCTTATCGAATGTTTTTTATATATTGGTTAAGTTTTATTGTTTAGGCGTAATCGTTTCCAAGTATATTATAATTAAATAAAGCATAATAAACACCGTCAAAACATAATTAATAATAATAATAATATATTATACTATAGTTGCATTTATATTACACCGTAAAAGAGAAATAACAAATATAATTAGTGCGATATTTTGTAAATTGTATATAAGTTGCAATATTTTGTAGAATACGGTTTTTACAGAGGATTTTTCAATTACAACTAATTCGTATTATTAACTATATAACTTTTTTTTTTTAATAATTATATTAACATAATATTAAATGTATTAATAATTAATTAAAATAATAGTATTAAAAAAAAACAAGGATTACATTTATTTATTATTTTGAAGTCGTTAAGTATTTATTATTTTTTTTTTTCACAATACTCGTGTAGCGTGTACGGTCTGTGGTTACTAATAGAGAGGAGCAAGTATATTATATTTTATATTATTGTTATATTTTATTTAATTAACATATTAGTATATAAACCTTTAACGACAATACGTTGTCGTTCAATTATTGTTCAAAGCCATTGAAGATAACTTGTGTGTGTTATCGACAAATATACTTTATATTTGACCAAATTATACGTGTGCAGTTTAATGTGTGTGCAATCGTATAAAAGTTTTATTATTCAAGTATACTTTAAACTCTACAAGATAGTATATGTTTTGAACCTTTAGTTAGTTAATAACTTAGTATTGTGATTGAGACGTACCGCCGAAAACTAGATAGTCTTGTACGCATTTTATCGTGTAATAAATCAACGAAGTAAGGTAATCGATGACTGTGCTGGACGCTGGTAATGACTTGTTGGACAAAATTTCGGGGCACGACTTCAGCGACACTTGCATTAACGGGATTCGGTAACGGTAATCGTCTACAATTATATAAATTAAAATCATTGATTATAGTAATAATAATAATTAAAACACACGCCACCGGAAAACTATCCAGTGGCTAATATACATTTTCTTAATTATATTTTCTTTAAATTATCTTTTAAATAACGTGCTTTTATAATAATTTTATATTTATTTAAATAATGCTGTGGTTTGGGTCGGTTAAAAAGACGTCTCGTCGATAAAAGTGATTTTAGAGGAAAAAAACCTATAATAAAAATGACATAGGATAAGATATTCGAGGGAACGTCATATGCGTTTTTCAAAATATCAATCAGAAAAAAAGTTACAAAGGTTTAAAAAATGTATTTTTGCATTCAATGAATTTTTGGAAATCTTGTCTAAATCGGTTCCAAATATTTTTATATAAATCACTCAGTTTTTCTTGACGGACTGGAAAGTTTTATCCCTGTAAAATTGAAGTAATAGAAATTGTCTAAAAAGACAATTATGAGGAAATGGCTTTATTAAATTGACAGAATAATAAAGTCGATTGGCTACTATTGTTGTAGGAAGGTTTGTTTGAAAGAAAATTATCTGTTTTAAAAAAAAAAAAAATTTCTCATTTGCAGATTTCATATATATAGGAAAAACTCTCGCATAAACAGGAAAGTAAATTACGATTCTAAAAAAAATATCAACCTATTTTTATTTTGCAAACTTATTTGGAACCGATTTGCAGGGATCCAGAGTAGAAATTGTCGTAAAACTATTATGAATAACCTCATTTACATCATAAATCAAATCTGGGTAATATTAATTTAAATAAAAAACAGTAATTTTTTAATAATGATTTATTTGAAATATACTATTTTTAGCGCACCAAATATATAACTGTACATATATGTTATAATAAAATTGTATATTTATTGATTTAAACAATAAAAGATTATTTTTTAAGTAGGTAAATAGTAAATACAAATTTATTTAGTGTTAATATTAATAATAATCTAACCTAACCTAACTCAATAATAATTTATTATTGAGTTGGTAAGTATTTATTTAAACTATTTACTTTAATTATTGTTTTAAGTTTTAATTAAGTACACATTTTTTATGATAGTAACAGAGATTTAAATTGTGACATTTTCCAAAGTTCGAGATTGATCCTTTTTGGCCCATGCCATATCCAATATACATTGATAATAGTGTCTTTATGGTACATATTATACATTCAAATGGTGAAACTGCACCTTGTTGATTTTGTTCCTATATTGTAAAAGGGCTCCTTCTGTTTTATTAGGTTTGTTGTGAATTTTTTTAATTGACTTTTTTTATAAATAATACGTATAGGCTAACTGTTTTAATGCGTTGCTAGTGATAAAATTAAGTAGCTAAAGGTGGCTGATTAGGACTGGTCCATTAATTTAATTGAACCATCAACAAATTATTTGATGATCAGTCAAGTCTTTTATTTATCGATATTTGTATATTGAAGTGCACAACAATACAATAATTAATAATAATTAAAATAGTAAAATATAGTACTAACTAATTTTTAAATAGTTAAATAATACATAATAATTAGCCATAAATTTTGATTTATAGTTTTTGTCAGTTTTATTTTTGTAGTGTATATTATTGTTATGATCATTGTGTATGTTTCAAAAGACTTGTTCGACATTATTTCTGAGCTCATATCCATAATTAACTGTATTTGAAACTATACATTCAATAATTTAAGCCAAGGTATACATTTACATGGGATATCCATTGTCATTTAGGTTCCTCAATTGTAATTATCTTATTTACAAAATTCCAATAAAAATGTAGCGAATAGTTGATAATACACTGTATATTATATAATCAATTTGATAAGGAATTGTCGTTTGAATAATAACTATATTTTCACAATTTAAGAGCATATTTCAATAAAACAAGTATGAATATATTTAAATTATAACTATTGCGTAAAACATGGGATTTTAAAAACTGATGAGGTCAAAATGTCAAAATTCTCATCAATAGACTTTTTTGGCTCAGACTTTGTAATTAATTCTACACTCCTTTACAAATTTATTCGGGTAAAAAAAATATTCATAATTTATATTTAAAATTTAAGATTTTTTTCTCTATTCAACATTAGAAAATCATTAGTATATGACATAAAGGTAACAATAATAATATTATAAAAAGAGAAATACAATCGAAAGTACTTATCCTGTCACTGAAGCAATCAATGGTTAACGTTCAAGATAAAAAACAAATTTACTATGCATTCTGTGATAGGTACGTATAAGGTAACAAAAATAAAAAGATAAGAAATTATTATTAATTATTTATTTAAATAATTATAAAAAAAAAACAAATAAATAGACAACAAGCCGATAACATTTTTTATTATCAATTTTTGTTTTCTTAAATTTGTATAGATTTGCTGCCACTTAATGTAGGCGCCGTTGTCCAAATATTTATTATAATTTTGTGATTCTTGAAAACAAGCGATTAGCTTAGATCTATATTAATTTTAGATTATATTATAGCAGTTTTTTTTTACTATGTTTAAAAGGGGCAAGTTTATTGATGGTGAGTTACATACTAAAGGTGAGCACCAACAGTTAACCAACCAGTTAATTTTTTAGACCGCTTATATTGCAGTAATAAAAATAATAAAAATTTGTCAAATTGTCAAAGCAATTTAATAGGTGTTCAACTGGTTTTTAATGATAATTAATAACTCTTATTTTAAAAAATATATTGAAATTAACATATATATTATAAAATTTACGACTGAAGTTAAAACAATAATTATAGTTAATGAACTAGTTGGACAGAATTTAATTAAATGACGAATACAAACTAAAACGATTCGAAGAACATATTTTTAAAATAAATAATAATTATTATGTAACATTTTTCAAACAAATTAATTAAAATTAAACTAACATAATTAGAAACAACCACAAAAATTATTCCAATAAATAATTAGCAACAAAGGTATTTTTATTCGAATAATATTCATAATGGTTTATTTGAAAAAATGTTTATTTGACTAAACAATTATTTTTTAAATAAAAAAATGCACAACTCTGGTTATAAACCGCTGTTAAATAACTGAAGGTATATAGTATATAAATTATCAAAATAAAAAAATATGGTCTTAGCATCTTAAGAAAATTACTTAAAATAGCACCAATAATTAATACATATATATAAAACCTATTAGTTCAAATACCTTACAGCTCACCTATAATTTTTTTTTTATTGTAATTTGTACAGATGTTGGTTTTTGATCAAATACTGCATTTTGAGGTTTCTGTAAAATTAGAATAAAATAAAAACTAGGGTTTGAAGAATAAAACAAAAAAAATGTTTGTTTATTCAAGTATTAAATATTTATCTTTAATTTGGTCTTTAATCTTGTGTAATATGTTTATAGATTCATAATGGCACCAGAAAAACAAAATGTGGATAATGTTATGTCAGAATAAAAAAATTAAAAATTGTCTACAATGTTACTCGTTTATAGATGAGTTTGTTCGTTTGGGCCTTAATTTTTAAATTTCTCCCTTAGCCTTCAATAATTCTTACAAGCGAATATTTATGTTTGTGAAAAAGAAAATTAATATTTCCATGCGAGATATCAATCAATGGCCGAATATAGCTGTTAAGACAAAGAATTTATTTTGGGATTTCATCAGTTAGTTGGATTTGGCAAGAAGATAAAAATGCTCCTTCTGTGCCCACAGCTGATGAAAATTCACATAATAAGGCAAAAAAAAATAACATTACCTAATGACTACACTGATGTTTTATTAAAAATAATTTATGTATTAACGTGTAACTTAAAATCAGAACTGAAACCTATTGTAGTTTAGGGAGAAGTTAATTGATCTGTGTTGATATGCCTCTCTTATTCCAGCTCATAACAGTCATAATAGAAATGGAGTGTCATCATTATCAGAAATAGCTGAACTCTCTCTCAAAGTGCATTAGAAGTATGCGAATGGTAGTAAGTTAAAGACTGATTCTTGACAATTAGATAAACATTGTACCCAAAAATAAGTATAAGCCAAAATAGTTACTATCCATGTCTTACAACAATTTGTTAACCAAAGGACTTGTACTTTAGGCTGCCAAATTTATAGGCACTCTTCACTTTTGTATGAATTAGGCAAATATGCTAGTATATACATATTTTTATCAACGCCAAAGATCATATATATTTTATAATCTAAAAACAGTTGTGATTTTTTTAATTTCAGTATAATTTATAATATGTGATATTCTAACAATGTTGGTAAAAAATGTAACGTAATGACATCTAGCGGCAAATATTGATACCATTTCGTGAATATAATATTCTAGACACTAGATCTCGCTAAGCATTGTTAATTGCAAGTATGGACAAGAAATAAGTATATGTTTGCATTTTTACTATAATATAAAACAATCTAAACACAATATTAAGCGCACTCCTATTTGTTGGATTGCATTTCTAGTTTCCATTTTATCCGATTTTAATTGTGAATAACGTTTGGAATTATTCCTCTCATAATATCTTTTGTGTTTTGACTATACAAGCTGTTATTATTTTCCATTGTTTTTAGAATAGTTAAAAAACAATTTTTTTACAAACTGTTTTACAATGAAAACAAATAATGAGAAAAAGTGGAACTCCTTTAAACATGTAAATCGGATAAAATGGGAACTTTGGATTGATGAAAATAGGGTCAAGGGTCTATTTTGTACAAAAATAGAGCATGTATGCGTTGTAGAAGTGGAAACAAAAATTAAATATAAAAATAGATATCTCTTTTTCGTGTTAAGAGGACGTTACACCGGACATTTCTAAGGAGTGTAGTAGTATAAGCAATATATCTCAAAATCTTAATTTAGAGCTTGAACTATAGTATATATTTGTTACATACAGTAATGAGGATTCTTTTTTGTCAGATTATCACAGTAGTTTTATATAGGTTAGTTTACAATTTTTTTTCAAAATTTCTTTGCGTTGGACAAGTATTTGAGGCCAGTTCTAACGTTAGATTAACCAAATTTTGCCAATGTATAGAGAATACCTTTATCTGTTTACTATGTCTATTTTTATATTTTTGATATCTAAAAAATCATCTAAAACGCGAGCCGTTTACTTCTGAATGATATAAGATGTCAGTAATCCAAATTTCTACCATGTTACATATTATTGTGAATTGGTTGTTTCCTTACCAAAAACCATTAACAAAAAAATGGAAATAAGTAAGCAGTTAAGTTAAGTAGTTTAAACTAATGTCTTTTTTATTTTAATTTCTCACTTGCACGGTAAGCAATTACTATGGTAATAACTAATAGATCTGCTGTGTTGTATTTTTAACGCATTAAGTTGTGTAATCGTATGTTACATAATGAATTATACTTGGGTAATTATAATTAGGTCAACCCAGGAATTAGTTTATGTTCATGTTTGACTTAAACAAAAAATAATTTTTTTGATAATCTCGTTTCAATCTTTAAGTATGGAGACTATTAGTTCTTTTCCTCATTATTTAATTTTCAAATCGGTATTCAGTTGTCTGTTCTATCAAATCAATATGGGCAACCTAATCAAACCTTACAATATTGTAAAATGCAGTGTCCGATAACAGCTCGGTTACTTTAAATTTAACAAAATATACCTTCATCCCACTTCTTAATGAATATGTAGGCTGTTGAAGTTCTCTTCTATTTTTATTAGTATCCATTTTGAACAAAATTAGATACACAACCCTTGTAACAAAGGTCCAGCTTACCTGCAACTAAAAATCTGAGTTTTCCCCCGTTAAAACATATAGTGTGCAAATCTATCAACACTCGACCAGTATATTTCACTGTAATTTATCTCTTTTCTCTGCACTATGTTCTAATTCAGTCGTCCATTTTATGCTTCTGCTTGAATACAGAATAAAATCAGTTTAACCTTTTTAAGATATTGTAATCCTCTTATTTTTTTATTAACTGATACAAGCAAAATATTAAAATAGGTAATTGTTTTTATTCACGGCAGAGCTGTACATTTATTTTTACAAGCAATTTGTATACATAAAATAACGGTATAATCGATTAAACTCGATTGATTATAATCATAGAGCGTTTTTTAGTTATACAAATTACAAATAGGTATTTATGTCGTTAACGATCAAAATCTGAAATATATTAATTTCACAATTAACATCTGGTTAAACATGTTACTTATGATTTATGGCTTTTTAATTAAACAATGGAATTTAAACGGTTGTAACATATTTTGTAGGTAGTATACAATTGCTTTTAGTTGAGGTGATAACTTGTATGATTGTTATGGTATTCAAGTTTTACTATTGATACAAAAAATATATATTATTTAGTTTAACAGGCAAGAGCCATCACTGGCAACTGTGATGAAGAAGATTCGTAAATTTAACTTTTGGATCTATTAAACAAATAAAATAATAAAACTTAGGCTACATATTTTAGTAGACGTCTCTAAAAATCGTATCTGTTTCCAGTTGAACTAACAAATAAAAAAAACTTTGACGAGTCTTGCTTTATGAGCGAGCAATGACGTTCATTTTAAAACCATTGATCTTTTATTAATATTGCTCTCCAAAACAGAGAAAATTGTTGGCTGTCAAACGAATACCAAGATTTATCCTTAAGATGAATGGAAAAAATGGTAATAACATGTTTATTTTGTTTAAAAAAATGAGTTGAATAGTATAGAATCTATACTACAGATGTTAACTGACAGTGTATCAAGTATTATGTAGTATACATACATCTCTGTAGAGATAACGACACAACTCAGTTAAATATAAGGTACCTTACTAATAATCCCAGCCAATTATGTTGTATAATTAGGATTTACAATATCTCGAATGCGTTAAACATATTTAAATATATTTTATAGCTTAAAATGTATGATATACTTGAACTAGCTCAAACAGTTTATAATTCGAATAAAAGGTTTTGGTTGAGTTAGAAAAAAATTAGTTAAAGAACAATTTTTATCGAAAAAAAATCTAATTTCATTTTTAATCTGACTTTATTTTGATACTGATAAAATCAAAAACTGTATTTTTTTTTATCGTATGAGACATAACTATTTTAACAGGCCCAATTGACCTAATTTCTATTTTGTAGGTTATCTACAAGTACACAACTTGTGGAATTACATTTTCAATGAGATAGATAAATAATTGTACATATTTTTTTTTTTTTACTATTGATATTCGGTAATTTTTGGCCTTTAACCTTTTTTGAAAGAAATGTTGCATTGATAAATATGATAGGATACAACCTGAACATAAATAGGTGTACAAAAAGGTATACTATAAAACGAATTAATGGACCATTAGTTTGCGAGAAAATGGAAAACTATAAAATATATTAATTATTTCGTTTTTAATATTTTATAATACATACATATAATAGGGAGTAATAATAATGTAAGTATGAAATAAAAAATTGTACATAGGATTCTGTCTGATGCGCTTCTTCTTATCAAACCTGTCGTTTGAAATGTGTATTATACTCAAATGAAATAGGTTCGGCAAGGTTAGTTTTTTTTTTATAAATATTGTACCTGTATATACGTTTTTTCTTCGCAGTTGTATAACTTATAAGACGTTAAGCAATCACTAATTTTGACCATACAAAATGTGTTGTTGAGAGTAAATCATTTTCAGGTACACACTAACATTGCGTTCTAGAAAATGGTTCTAGATATTATAGTATTATCGATATCTAACGAATATCTCACTCAAGTTTGGACATAATTGGTCTATTCTTAAAAAGTTACAGCGTGTCATAATTTTGAGCAGAACGATGAGTAAGTTTTTTAGGTTGTTTTCCCAGACTTTGAAGGAGAAGAGGTGAACTGCTTCCATTTTTAACGTAACTACAAGAAGTTAGAAGTCCATTTAGAAGTACCATCCGGGTCTTTATGGACTAATAATCCGGTAATTGTGTTTTTTTTGGCATTTTCTTTGATAGGATAAAGTCGGACATACAATCTTTGGCCTTGGACAATACCTTTGACGTACGACACCCGCACAATCAATGTTGACATTTTATAGATCACCATCATTAGAATATCAATATTCCCATGAAAACTCTTACAATAAAATATGTATATTTATCTATACTCAGAATAACCACTTCACATATCCCGTCATCGACCGTACCGTCTATCAGCTCTTATCTCGTTTATATCGTTCGACTTGGCACGAATATATTATTTATGTGTCTGTGTTTATTTGTTATAATATTTGAATTTTGAGCGTTATGTAATCTACTTGTACTAAACCGCACTAAATAACTTATAGTTATTTAATTATTTGAATAACCTGTAAAAAAAGATAATATTTCTATTTTTTAAACGGATTGTACGATTGTTTGTATTTTGTCGGTATACACCTTTAAACGACTTACAAGTAACAATCTAGTGGCTATATATATTAGTTATATAATTTGGTTATATATAAATATTTTTTTTTTGTACACCGATTGAATATGATGATTTTTAATTAACCGCAGTCATTTAGGTATCTATTGAGAACTAGTACAAAAAACTGCAATGAAAATTAAAATTTTGTATCTCAGGTATGTTTGTTATTAACTACTATTAGTATTCCAGCGAAGCCACTGTTCGTGTGCTGGCGGAATTCTTAAACTGTTTATTTAGGTTAATATAGCAAAAAACGCAAAAATACATCTGTTTTGTGCTTATTGTTATATTATGTGTATGTGTGTAGGTATAATAATTACGTTGTATAGGGTTTATTGAACTTTGGGTCAATTGAACTTTGAAGCGTCGAAAACCAAAATTACAATAGTGACATATTTTTTAAAAATTAAGTTTTCGCTCATGCAGTATTTATCAATAATAATAATACCTATCGGCTGTATTTTTTCAACGAACGAAAATTATTTACAACATCATCCATTTAAGCTGAGTTAGACAGAGTTAACATAATCACCTACAAAGCTGATAAGTGATAACTATTGAAAAAATGATAAATAAATCTTAATTATAATTAAGATTTGAGTTTAGACGTACTAACTCTTGTAAAAACTGTCATTTTAGCCATGTATAAAAGTCTTATCAATACTTAATTTATATACAATTAGATATATGTACCTAAATTAGAATTTTACTGACAATTATTCTTGTACTGAAAAAGTTATTAAAAAGTCAAAGATGAACGAAAAAACCTTTAGAATTCGAAAATTTTGAATATTTTTAATTGAGCATTGTTTTTGTACCATATTTTATGATTGAGATTTTACATACACAATTTACCCCTACAATTATATGACTTGGTTTATTTATATTGCAATTTTTTCAGACTTGAATCTGATTTTGAAAGTCCCACCGAGTTCCGAATTATTATTCACATTATAATTTACCAATTGTGTTTATTAACAATCAGTAATCAGTTAGGTTAAGTTAGATTGGCCACATAGTCAACACAAAACTGAATGAACGGAGAGGACAACTATTCCATTTTTTCAACCGTGGAAAAAGAACGGAACTTCTCAAGTGCCGATTTTGAGCCAAAAGTTCAATGTTTCTCGGTAAAAATGCATGGAAAAGTAAAAGAATTGAAGATTTTTAAGTTCAATACAACGACATTAATAACGTCTGTAATGGTTAAATAGTAGGGAAAAAATGCTATAAAGCCGCTTCCGTTGTAAGTCTAATCGCGGTGGATTAGTTTTAGCTCTTGTCCGAAATAACCATTATTGGTGATTTATACATAATATTATAGTATTATGATGAGTACTAACCAGCAATAGTATTCGAGACCTTTCTCCTGGTGTAAAAAGTTAAGGTAGGTAGGCGTATTGGCCATCGTTAGTACTTACTACCTATAGTCCACGTCGAAATGAACCGACAGCGCGGCCGGTGTGGAGAGTATGTGTGATTCCTACGTTAGGTAATTTTCTTTTGTACGATGGCGATATGTTCCTATTATTATTGTTATTACCGCCAGTGGTGTAGGTACAACTTACGCACCTACACGTTGCCTTGCGTTAGACACGGTACGGTATAGTATATTACGCGTCTACGTTGATAGTTTGTTGGCGGATTTGCGGGCCACGACGACGTTGCGGTAGAGTAGTACCGCACGGGCCAGCGGGCACGCCGGGACGTACCGCGCGGCGCTCGGCAGAGGGGCAAGCTGGAAAGCGGCAGGTACCGACGGACCGGTGGCGAGCGGGTAGCGCGCGCGACGGCGGAGGGTGTCAGACGGATGGTTTAACGTGTGGTGTGGTGTGCATGTTTGCCGACCGATCGGCGGGTGTGTCACGGTGGCGGTGCGACGGTTGATCGTCGGCAGCGGGGCGGGTAGTAGGGCGGACGACGGTAAGGGGAGACGCATGGTCGGAGGGTAGTCTAGCCGGTCGGTGCGGCGGCGGTGGCGGACGGGTGAAAGACCCAGACGGTAGACGTAGGGGAAACGGCGGGCCCGCGTATGTGTGCGCGCGTCAGGAGAAGGTGACGGTCGGGAGGGATGGGGAGAGACTGAGGAGAACGGCGTGTCGTCGGATGAAAACCCGAATGGAGGGGAAGGGAGCGGACGGGAGAGAGGGACGCGTCGCCCGCCCGAGTGTGGCCGCCGACGGTGTGTGCGCCCGCCATTCGGTTGCCAACTCGTGTGTGTGTGTTGGTGCGCGCGCGGGTGAGTGTTTGTCGGTGCGACGGCCCGCCCTCCCGTCTGTCCGACACGTCCGTCCACCGGGATCGCCGGTTTTTCGCGGGACCGCTTCTCCCGACCACTCGACAACGGCGGCCTTTGCGCCGGTTACGTTGTCGTAGGGGGCCGTTGGAGCATAACCGGCCACGGCGGGCCTTTGCCATCGCGCAGCCACCGGCGTAAGCCGCACGACACGCTCTTGCCGGCAAAGTCGGCGGCGGCGTCTCGCCACGCTAACCATTCGCCGGCTGATCGTCGACGTCGACAGCCGGCATTTGAGTATCGCGCGCGCTCTCCGCCGAGGCCTTTGTATGAATAAAAAAAAAAACATTAAATACATTAATTCAACATTATTTTTTTTTCTCAACGTGTAGTCGATTATTTTTTGAAAAAAAAATTTTTTTTCAACGCGAATATCGCTTAGTTTTATTTCACGTAAGAATCTCTCGACGAAAAACCACTGTCGGCCAAAGAAATAGGATGGAGTGTATTTTTACATCACCTCAAAGACGTCATCACTCATCAGGTAAGGACAATTTTTGTTTTTTTGATCATAAATCAAAATATAATGTAAAATATTCGTAAAATTAAAAATTTTTGGAAACTTACTCGCGACTTTTCAAAAGTATAATATAATATTTAATTCGGTCGCACGTAGAATTTTTATTAAATTCATACCGACATGGAAATACATGCAAAATCTTTGTTCGCACTTTGAAGGTATATTCCGGTTTTTTTAAATAATATAATATTATGTAAAACTAGAAACGCCAATAGTATGACGAGAATTTTTTTTTCTTTTGAACGGCTGAAATAAAGTAATAAAAATAAAAAGTAGTCTTACCAGTTTCAAAGGCCACCGGCAAAACGCGTACGGCCGATCCGCGACCTTTCCCTCCACTATATTGGACGTTAATTATTATTATATTATTGTATAGGTTCAGTGACTGCGCGCAAAAGCAGATGTGACAATTAGCAAAATTAACCAGGCCGGGTGTGCGGTTTTTTTAACAACACTTATTCGTACTAAAAGTAAAATTTATGCGCATATTAATTACGAGCCGGTGAAAATTATTGTATTGTTTTTTTTTAATTTAATCGCACCAAAAATTTGCCACGGTGTGACTGTAATAAATAATAATATTATCGGCGAAACGATACTAGTGTCGATAGATAGCGTTTTATCAAATTTTCCCGTCTAAATACCGAAAACTTCATCCCGAACGTTTTGTTATACAGTGACGGGTTTCGATATTATATTATAAGCGATTACATATTTTATTTTAACTTCAAACGGCTGTATTTAAAATCGTGAAATGTTCAAAAATGTTAACCTTAAAGACGTTCTGCAAATTCAATCTAGACATATTATTATTCTATGGAAAGTCGCAAAGGTCAGACTTTGCGGTATAAACCGCAGACGCGGTATTAACCGAACACGCGGTAAATGAATAATAATAATGTGCGCGTTCACTTGTTGACTCGCGAAAATTACCAATCCGTCTAGTCGGATAAGTCGTTGTAAAGTAATTAACTCACATGAAGTGCCATTATAGATTCGGTTTCGGCGAACGCGCAATATTTTATATTATATTATTATATACGTACGTGTACGGTGTGTACGCGTATTATGTGTGTGCGTACGATATAGTCGTGTATGTGTGTTTTTGTTGTTTAATAATAATTATTACTATTATTATTATTATTTTAATACACTACAGACAGGAGGAACGGCGCTCGTCGTCGCCTAATCTATGCGAACTATTATCTATGCGCGGTGGCGGCGACGGGGTCATTGTACCTTTTGGAAATTGCGCATCGGTCGACCGTTTTTTTTTTTTTTTTTATAATTTTGCGAGGCCTCTTTCGCCAACAACTGTGTATATTATATTATAATATATTATATTATACGACTCGAGCCCACAATAATAAAAATTGTGGGCGCACGTTATGTTTTTTTTTTGTTATGTAAAAGTAATAGTAACGGGCGACCGGGAACGGGACGGGTTATATATACTTGTACTTGACTTGTGCCAATCTTTGAAAACAAAAACGTATCTACATATACACTGAGAAACCGCAATTTCTACAATAATAATGTATAAATGAGGCGTCTGTTTTCAAAAAAAAAAACGAAAATAACATTTCAGTCAAAAGTTTTGGAGTGTATACACGACGTTGTGTATGAAGATTTATTTTATAAAAAATATATTATTACAAATATTAGTCTTAACATGTTTATGATTTTGATATAGCTGTTTTTTAACTGATGAATTTTCAACAGTCTGACTGACGATTGCAATAATCGCAGTTGAAAATAGTTTATTAATTTCGCCCCCTAATGACGTGGTGAAATTTACTGCCATTATTCAATTATTCCATTATGAGTGGCTTAAATTGTAAATCAAAAACACGCATAGAAGTATGTTCTGTTGAATTATTAAATTAACAAAGTAGCAAAACATTGTTTTTGAGTTGAAAATTTAATTTGTACACTTTTGGTCTTCATCGCTTCAAGTATTATTATTTTATTCGTTTCTATGATGAGTTCGTTGTATTATATTTTTTTAAGTTACAGTGTAAAATAACGATTTTATTTAATACTTTTACTCTCCGCCTCGATTTAAACTGGAAATTTTATAATAGGTCCTCGATTAAGTTGTCCATAATAAGTGTGTTCGTGAGATATATATTTGGTTGGTCCAGGCTAATAAATAAATAGAGGTGGCTCGCACCGCAGGCTTTTGCGTTCTAAATAGAATTATCTAATTTTGCGCCCTTGAAATTAGTATTAAACACATTCACCTAATTAACTAACCTAATAAATATAACGAGTTCGGTGCGTCACATTTAAACAAATTTATTTTTATTTTTTAGCATCGATGCCAATTGGGTTTTTTTAACAACAATAATACAATTATTTGCCGTCGTCGCGCCGGTCTGGGCTATTTTTTTTTTTATCATCACCTTTTCATTTGTTTCGCATTTTGATACTGTCGGTGCAGGTATAAAGCCCAAAGTTCTGTATTTTACCCGTGTATTAGTATAGGTACAAAACGTGTTTTATATAATGTATATAATATATAAGATTAATTCTGTTGTTTATGTGTTATATTTTTAAAAATGTATTGTATTATTTTTTTAAACGCGATAACGGAGTGTCCGACGGGAAACTTATATACTATTATTATCATGTGACTGAATAAACGGACATAATATCATTGCTAGATTATGAAATTTTCCTAACTTTAGGCAATTACCCCCCCCCCCCCCATCGTGGAAGATTTAAAACTTGTAATCAACTAATTATCAAGCAATTGTGGTGTCTGTTTAATTCACAGATATTTATGCATATATATATAATAGACTAGATTGCTAAGTGTACGTTATGCCGCCAATAGAGATAATTGAAGTTGCCATTTTCCGCCATTTTTGTGGGAATTTGAACCTTATCACATGTTTATAACTGTTATCAGTGTTTATTACAATATTACAAGTAAGTTTGATAACACAGAATCACAGATAAATATTATATATTTTTTTTTTTTGTACACACATATAAATCCCACAAAAATGGCAGACGTCGACTTCAGTTTTATCACTAGTTAGTAATCCGGTATGTTATGTTATATATTATCTGTAGTTTACGTAGTCATGATTATTATGTGACCGATAACATAGCTGACAGACTGATTGATGGTACTGTAATGTTGATGATAACAATAATACTATATTAATATTATAATAATTGTATTTATGAGAGTTGATGTGCAAACGCGAGACGGTATAATTATAATAATAATAATCGTATCGCTTGTTGCCCGTCTGGAGGAGTACATCGTCTTAGCTACTATAATATTATGATTGTAACGTGTACCCGGTAAAGGTATTATTATTATAGTGTCCTATTTTATAATGACTCTTATCACAAAATATGTTCGCTTTATAAACACATTGACAGAGTCTTGTTTGAACGTCTCAGATCAAAGGTAGTTTTGTATTATACATTATTTTTACTAGATTACATTTGGCTATAAACAGTTCTAACAATTATTTTAGTATGATATAAAAATATAAATTGTTATTTGTGTTGTAAGGGTGCCAGTTTATTTGCTTGTCGTTGTCAGAGTATAAATAAATCAGTCACAAAATGTTTTTATTTTTTAATTCCATAACTAAGAAACAAACGATGATTTGTATTGCCTACAAAAAAAAAAATTATAAGGAAATAAGTTTTCCATCTTATTTTAACAAACATAATATTATATTTATTTTTGGAAAGTCTTCAATAACAACATGGTTTATGTTAGGTTAGGTTACATATTTTTTACATTAAAAAAAAACTATATTTTCTATTTATTACCGTCCTTTCACACTTCGGAAACCGTTTACATCTCAGTATATATTTAAAATAGTTTTCTTAAGTTTTAAAAGCACTACCTATACTTAATTACTGTTAATTATAAATATAAATACAGACTGTATTATACAGTTCCTAATTTTGTGAATTATTCGCTTTTTAAATGTTAATAATTCCAGAAGAGTTTATTGAAAATTGGTCGTAACTACATCAGTCATTATTTTTAACTGCAATTTATATCTACATTTTATGTGGTTTCTCGAATGTGCCTACATATTGTAAGTCGTGAGAATCAAAACGGTCGAAAAACAGTTTGGAAAAGGGTCTCGTTGAAAAATATTGTACAATCAAAAACTTGTTTAAAAAACTTGGCATTTGTTGTATTGTCGCCATGTTAACTTTTGAATCGGTTTATATGTACATGTTTGGCCCTTTTGTGGCCGCTAAATTTATGAACGGAAAGTAAAATCGGTTACACTCAAATTTTCGGGTAAATACTGTGCGTTTATCGCGTACAAATCCCGTAAGCAAACCCTTGTGTGTTATTCGACAACTTATTTACTTCCTAGCCCCTACCACAGGGTAAGCACCGTCCAGTAGGTACATAAATTCGGGAAGAAAATAACAATAGCGAAAACGTTGTGCGAAAAAAAAATTATAATAACAACCGAACGGTTCGCGAAAAAAACATTTGTGTTGACTTAAATTGTGTTGTTTCGAAACAAATATAATATTTAACGTCGTCGCTGGGTTCGTCGACCCTATATGATGTACCTATGTCTACATAGTGTATAAAACGGCACACGTATTCAACGGCACGTCGAGTACGCGGTTTTTTAAATCAAAATTTAAATTTAAAAAAAAAAACCGAAATCAAGGGCTCCAAAATAAACACTAGGTGGTAACGAGGTCGTACAGTTGGGCTTTATTGTTTGTTTTCAAACGGGTTATTAGGCGCAAACTAGAAATATATATATATATCAGCAAACACTTGGGGTTTAACCAACAATATGTGTTTTAATGGGTTCATGTTGATGTACTTGGGTGGTTGTTATTTCCCAAAATATAGGTTCCGAATGAATATAGACAAAAGTTCTCTATTAATTGTGCGTGCAACGTTGTAATTAAATGTTGAAAAAAAATATTTAAGAATTTTTGTCTAATAATTTAAAACGCGTTTATTTTTTAATACTGACTTTAAAGTAAATGTGAATTTATCTGGACAATATTTTTATATTTTTGTTTTACTCATTTGAAACCGATTTTCAGTTCGCCGACATTAAAATCCTTCACAAAACCCATATAACCACTTGTTCTTTGTAAACACCTCAACATAATAATATATAGTAGCATTATGTATGTCGGTAGGTACTTTATTCGCAGTCGATACGACGGTATACTTCAATACTTGTAATTTACTTCTTAAACAATATTGTATGAAATGATACAGATGCGATTCTGTTTCACCGTCGACTACCCACTTACATAACAGGTATTATTAAATAGTGGTATCGTGACAGCCGCTGGACCTTCTGAGTTTTGTATTTTGGCAAAAAAAAAAAACCTGTTTGCTAAAATATAAACCGGATGCCGGCGCAGGGTTGACTATTCGCCGAGGCAGCTTTCTTTTGCGGCGA
The DNA here is from genome assembly GCF_023614345.1 of Adelges cooleyi. NCBI lineage: Eukaryota > Metazoa > Arthropoda > Insecta > Hemiptera > Adelgidae > Adelges > Adelges cooleyi. Next base: position 17,343,360 of record NW_026095893.1, read on the forward strand.
AAGCCAAGATGGGATCTGATATGGTAACGTCATTCGAGTCTTAAAAAAAAGGGTCAATCTTACTTTTGTCTGGTAACACGTGTTACTTATCGTTGCCGGTTCAAGATTAAACAAAAAATTTACAAATTTCACATTTACACGTCGTCTATTATAGTTGAAGGGTAGATAACAGGGATAAAACCACCATACAGTAATTCTTCCATAACTTGTTATGGATTTTTTAAAACATATTCATCACCATACATTAGAACATAGAAAAACACACCCTAGACTGAATAATTAAAATTGTTTCCAAGATTTTGATACATTATACTTTCAATTCGTGTTTTAAGTTTTGCGCTGTAAAGTGGTTTTACCACTGGACCCTTCGCTTAATATAACAGTACTTAACAATATATTAGCAATAATTTTAATGTAAATATGTATAGAATTTTGAGTATCCGTCGTAGGCATCTATATATTATGGTATAATTAATATTTTTTTTATTATTCACTTGAATAACTATGATAGTTTCATAAAGAGGTGTTTAAAAATAAAAACTAGATGGTCGACTTTTTACCTTGAAATCGATATCAATTAATTATTGTTCATCATTTTTTTTTTTTTAAACCTAACCTAACTAGACGTCAAGCGGGTAATGTTTTACAAAAATTTTAATTAGACTTTTTGAAGGAGTTTTTAATTCTTTCCTCCATCTCACCGTCATCGTCGGCTGTTGTATCTGATAACATGGATTTAACGACAGTCGCAAACTTAACGTAAAACTTTAGCAATAATAAAGGATGAAAGAAAGTTTTGTAATTAAAACTAGTATATTCGAGTATAAACCGATGAGGAATAGACGACGTGGCCCTTGCCATGGCCCGTCAATCTTTATGGTATTTCTGGAGATGAATAAATGTAAAAAGAAAAAGACTCCCAAGTTATATAACAAGGGTTTTAAAAACACAACCTATTATAGTGCTGTCGAAACCCGAGCAGAAAACGAGCAAATATTGATTTGTTAGAGTAGGTACTTTTGCACTTTTGATTTCAAGTATAAGCTGCCGGCATTTAACGTTACAACGAGATAACATTCAGAACGGAATAAGTGTATAACCTTAAAATATTTTGTTGGCAGCACGTTTGAACAATATTTTAATGACCTCTTATTATTTTGAAAAAAAAAATAATAAACAAATAATTGACACTACACTAGACGTACCTACCGCTATTTATTTTTCCATAATTTTTTAAAAATAATTTTTGAGATAATATTATTATTCAGTCCACGCGACTGCGGTGTGGGAAATTAAAAACTTGCTCGATGATAAAACGGTTTAGATATAATTTACGACGGTCGAATATAATATCATATGTACAGAAAACGTTTGTGCAAAGTCTACCCGTGATAGTGAGAGCCGGTCAATATAATATGATAATATTGTGTGTAGTGTATACACATTGATTAACGCTTTACTATTAGTTCCCAGCGCAAAACCGATAATACACCGTTACCATATAAAAATATCAAAGTATAAAATAACATGACAGTCGATACACCGTTGATGTTTTGTCCGACGACTGTTTTTTGAGTTTTTTTTAATATTGTTCATTCCCCCCCCCCCTATTTTTACAAAAGACATTTTTGTCACTCGTTCGGTCTCCGGTGACGATGATATTAATAACAATAGTAATTATTAGTATTATTATTATAAACGAAATCGGTTCAATGAAGATAAATCGGCAGGCCAGGTCGTTCAACCACATCTCTCTTTAACTTGATAACAATCGAGTCGACCAAAGACCCCTTAGCTCCTCGTCACCGCGACCGCTATAGCTTTTACAAATAATAATAATAACATATTTATAGAACAACAATATCATGTGGGTGATTATATTGTAATTTATCGTTTCTTAAGTGATCACGTTATATTATTATTATTATATTTAGTGTCACTTCGGCTGCTCACAGCGACGTTATAATATATTATTGTATGCCTTTGGTGTACCAAAGTATACACTTAAATGCTGCTCGGCTTATTAGTTACTACTTATTAGTATTAATTTGTATTAGGTTTCGATGGGGGAATAATTTTGTAAACAAATGTTGCATAAATGTGAGAAATCAACTTTTTTTTCTACAGAATTAAAACATTTCAATTAACCTCGAGTTGGTCAAATAAAATGTTAGGCAGTCAATACCGGCCAGTTCTTTGAAATTGACTCTAAAATATCCCATTGTATAAAATTAATATTTCGAAGAAATAACATGAAAATGGTTAAAACAAATTTGTTCGACCTCAACCGCTTGTCCGTCCAATAAGGGCTGTGGCAGTGACCTTAATGTTTTGTTTTTGAAATTATTTTAAGTCATATAATATTATCTAGTTTAGTTTTCAAAATGTTTTTTTTTTCACAGAACTTAAGTTACTTATAATTTTAAAAATATTTATTTTATACATTAAAACAATTTTTTTTTCTATCAGTTGAATATCGTATTTAACAATTTTCACGTCGATCTTTGTAGAGATCAACTAAATAAGTAAAAAGAAGATGTTACCATAGGGTAATTATTTCCCACTCAAGCCAAGAAGGTAAGTTTGCTTAAACGGTCGTGATTTTCGTTGGCTTCGCTAATTGGTTTACTGGCAAACGTAATGATATGTAACAGTTAGCGGTTTAGTTATTATATATATTTTTTTTGTATAATATTATCTGTATCTGCGATCCGGATGACTGTGTTAGGTAAATATACGCACAGCTGGAACAGCTATTTGTTGCGCGCATCGGCTTATAGACTTTAACGGTTTCGCAAATTATGCAAAAATTATTTTCCATAAAATGGCGGCGGCTGTGGCCTAACAAGAGAGGCGGGTCTTGATACGACAATGTGATACAGTACGTGTCTAGACGGTTTCAACGCCGCATCGCGCATCGCGTGGTTTTTTTTTTTTAAATTATTATTTTAGTTAAGTTTTTGCGACACTCGACAGACGACGGCACAAAAACGGTTGGCGCATTAGGCGTATAATAATAATATTATAGCCGGTGTGAATCGGTTTCGTTACAAAATTTCCCGTTTTGGAATTTTCGGCCAACGCGCGTTAGCGTGTGCGCATAAAGTGAAAGCGGAAAGACGATTACCGGCTGGTACGCGTTCGCGGGTAAGTGATATGTTACGCACGAGTTTGTTGAACTTTTAGCGTCATCGCCGACCGCGGTAACCTGCCGCGCGTTACCGCGTTCAAAAACGCATTTCCGTTACCGGTGACTACCGGGTGAAATAATGTTGTGATATTGTGTCTTATGGATAATTACCTATTATGTGTGTGCGTGTTTGTGCGGGTCGGACGCGACAAATCCGAGAAGCGTGCGGCGACGGCGGCGGCGGAGGCGTCCGGCCTAAGTTAAAGTATAATAATAATAATAACGATATGCTGCGGTGGGCCGAAGCGCTACCGGTGTGCACAGGGTTCAACTAAAACTGGCCTCAATAATAAAAATATAATCGCGCACACGAGAAGCTCGCCGTTGAACCGTTGAACGCGCGGCCGCGGTTTTTTAGGTCCATGACCTCTCCGAGCCGGCCGGCTTTGACGCGATGGTAGACGTCACGCGGTCGGGCGGGGCGTGTTGGTGTGACGGCCGGCTGACGGGGGAGGAACGGCCGCCGGTGTCTCGTCGCAGACGGAATGACCTTGGTGACCGCCGCCGTCGCCGTATGCGTCCGATTTGCTCTGCGGTTTGTCCGTCGCGCGTCGTCCACTGCGGCGCAAAGTGTCGTGGCCGTCGCCATTTTTGGGAACGGTTATTATTGCCGAAGTTATTACCGAAATTTTTTTAAAAAAATTGAATTCTTTTCTAATTAAAATCGAGCAACTAGATTGCATAAAAAAATTGTGCGTATAGAAATTAAAAAAAATTATGACAAAATTAATTTTATAATATATTTTGTTTTAGCGGAGCAGAGAGATGCTATTGGGTTTTTTTTTTGATATTTTAAATCAACTTTTACACAAACGTTTTAACGTTTTTTTTATTTTTCATAATGTTATTCTTGACGACGACGACGATAATCGCCTTACGTCTCGCCGCAACGTTATGTGTTTTTAATCGGTTTCAATGTGCCAGACTTCAAGTACACAATATATTTTAATCGGTTCCAATGTGCCAGACTTCAAGTACACTCTAACCGTTCGGTAATCTCCCGAATTCAGTCTCGACAGTTCTATTTTTATTTGCACACACACACACTGACACACATTGCGTACGTTTTCGAACTCTCAAAGCACCTTTCTCGCCTTTTCTTCACGACCGCAAAAAAAGAGCATTATTTTGCACGAGCCGTGTGCCTAATCAAACAAACCGTTTTTGGTTGAGATTAAATTAATTTTACACCCGCGTTACTATGTAAACTAATCGTTTCGAAAAAAAAAGGCAATTATACGTACACATTTACTATATTATTATAATAATTTACAGTTAAAAAAACGTTAACCGCCGTTAACCGCGTGTGGATACACTGGATAATGATAATGACGATGATAATATTTTAAATACACGTTTTAGTGCTTGCAATATTAATAAAATACTATTAGGTACGCCAAATATCGTTACGATTTAATATAATAAAGACACACACACACAGACAAATTTCAGCCGACACGCGCGTCTGGTTCGGTTAGACGAACATTGTTTTTTCACGCTCAATTTTTTTAATTATCATTATTATTATTTTTTTTTTTACAGATAACAAAAACGTCGCTGTCTCGCGATTGTTGGTTTGACAACACCTCCTAACCTAACCTAACCTAACCTCGTGGACGGTGAGAGTTTGTGAGAGTCGTCCAGAGGTCATTGATGTTGGCGTGTATCTGGCTGTACAATATAATCGTCGTTGATTTATTATTATAGTGCGCCCACGAGTTTCCTCGTTTTGGGCGCGATTCATGTGCAATCGTTTCTTCGTTCAGGCCATACAATCTTTTGACGGATTACCGTGAACCGTGTATAAGCTGGCCGGCTGGCTGGCTGGCTGGCTCACGCACAAACTTAAACATCAAATTCTCTTGAAAAAACTGCACGGATCACACCAGACGAATTATGTGTGGGGAAATCGAAAATGTAAGTATTAACACGGTTCAGATTTGATCATTTTAGTCCATATCCACTACGGATGCCAGGGATCCTTGGGTAGAGGGCCCTGTTTTGAGTTTACCAGATATAAGTTAGGATCACGGGCCCACGAAGTTGGATCAATGTTTTCTTACCTGGGTGAAAAAAAACACACAAATTTTCCCAATTTCTTTAGTCCTCCGCAAACTTGCCGCCAGGTCATTTGTCAAGTATTTAAATTTATTGTTTTTAATTTAATTATAATAATAAACCCGTCGGGCCGTTCCCACGTCGTCCGACAATACCTCGGAATTTTTGTGTTTAAATTCAAATTACTTGTTGTCAGTCGACTACGCTTAAATCGTTGACCATCTAAACACATTGGGACTCGCTCGTGGTATATATTATTATTATAATATAGTGTCCAAATATGTGCGAGCTCTTCACTTTCGGAACCACTGTTTGTGTGTGTGTGTAGTTTTTGCACGTTTTACCAATATTGCCCCTCCCCCCCCCGTGGTGCCCCCGATACGGCCGAGGTCAATACAATTCATTATGTTATAATATTATACACTCTGGTGATTGCAAATGGTTTGTGCGATATAGACGACAACGGTCTGGTTCATTTCATCAATAATAGTAATAATTATCGAGTCGCTCATACAGATAACGACTGTCGGCGGCGAATTCGCATGGTATTTATATTTTTATAACGTTAAACGCGTTATCGTTTATGTTATAATATTGTAATCGAATGGGGTTTTTTATTTTTTTTTTACTAAATTCAATAGCAATATAGTATCTCTCCACGAGAGGTAGGTTTGAATAAGAAAATCAAAAAAACAGACTCCTTGTCAAACGGCGGCATGATGACGGGACGCCGTTTTTGGAATAGCGCGACTCTGTCGGTTTCTTGACGTATCCACACTCAGGTCCTTGTCCCGGTCGTTTCCCCAAACGATTTTTTTTTTTTAATAATATTTTTATCATTGTGAGTAAGTATAACATATGTTGTTTTGCGTGCTGTCGTTTTTGATTTCTTGCCAGACAACCCGCTGTTAATCTATTTTCGATCGTCCGTCGCGAGGTCGACGCGTTTAGAGAGCCATTAGGAGGTACAACGTATTTGCGGTTGAGCGAGTCCCACTTGTGGAATGCGAGAGCTACCTCTCATTATTATATATAACGTAATATGTTTTCTCAAAAGCATATTATCAAGGTTCAGACTACAATATATGTACCTTGTTGTACCTATCTATAACATAATAATTGTTTAAACCTGTGAACAATACCACGCATTATGAACGTCACGTTATATTGTGCCCGGCATAGGTCCTAATTTAATGTTGTCAGAAAACACAATAATTTGTCACTCTTAACCTAACCTAACTTTTTTCATGGTATCTGTACATGGTACAAAAATTTAAGAATGTTTTACTAGACCAGCCAAGATCCAGCCCGTCGTAAGGGCTTATTCGACAGGATTCACAGGAGTGGTGAATGTGTTGTAACCTCTACGCGCAGCTATAGCTGAGTCTGCTTCTACATGACCTTACAAGTAGGGTCGGCCAGCTACTATTTGTTTTTTATTCACTCCACACAAATTCATCTCGATGCCTTTACTTATGACATCTACCCACTTGTTTTTCGGTCTATAAATTCATTAACTAGTTTTTTAAATTTAATTTTCTTTCCTCCCTTGGACATATCCAAACCATCTCATACTGTTCTCTCTTGTTTTTCTTGCCAATGGCGCCGTTCACAAACTACTCCTTATACAGTTATTTTGTCCTAGTCCCTCCACACGTCCAGTTCAACATTCTAATTTTCGCTTACAATCCAATACAATCTTTATCTATAGCAGTGATAGTTGATTGTTGTCACGATAACACTAATGTACCGTTTTCGTTCTGCGATCATCGCGGAATTACTTTAAACTAGATTGTAGATCTATTAGAAAATATACGAGACGTTAGACTTATTCTGTCATATATTAATTAATAGCATATAATTGTGTGCATTAATTACTAAACTTTGAATGTGCTGTTGTTAGAAGATGAGTTTTGTCTAATATATCGAATTAATTTATTAATTGAATGTCGTGGGTGTACATTATATTAGCATTAAAATTCATAGGTCTTGCCGTATAAATCCAACAATTATTTCTTGGTTAATATTAATACATAACAGATATGTACACAGTTTTCGATATTTGAGTGAAGATCCGTTTACTTGCACTCGGTTCGTCTTTACCTTTTTCAGACTCCCACGTACACCGCCCTCGCAAGTTCAAAATACCTAGTACACTAAATATATATACCTATATATGTGTATGTGTATCTCTCACTGTTCATACCCTGCGCCCACGTTGTTTGAAATGTCATTCATATTGTACAGTACAATGTGCATGATTTTCCCGGTAACCTAAGCGGTTAGAATATAAGTTGGCCCTCTATTATATGGAAGGCACGATACATTTATACATATTAGTATACAATAAGTCTGTTTCTTGGAAACGGTTTTGTGTGTATTTATAAGCAACAAACTTCTAAAGACGGAAGAGAATCGCCCGAAAAGAACTGCGTACCCGCAGTTTTCAGACGTCAACCGGTGTTGCTATTAATTTTGAACCGTAGCTAATTAAACAGACATTTCAGTCATCAGGTTTTCCCTGTACCGGTCCGTAACGGGGTTCCTAAGAGTTTTATTGGAATTTTGGTAGTAAGCATTTTATCATCATTGACCTAAAGCAAAAATTGATAGCGTCTGCGCCACACACACAGTTTATGATTCCCATGGAATGCAAATTGAATACAAATGGAAAATCTAAATATATGTGCTTTAGCGGTTAAAATTTAATTATTTTTGCCGGGTTAGGTTCAAATTTATTATTTCGCTATCACATTTTATCAAAGATAATCACAGATTTCCCGATATAAGATATTCTATCATATCTGTGACGTTAATATTAGTATTACTGTACATAATTCTCCTGAGACTCCTAAACTTTCTCAATTTTTTACTAACAATGTTTACCCTCGGATCTATTTGAGCACAACGCTCAAAATTGATTTACCACGGCGTTAATACCATTTAACTCGGGATAGGATAAGAAGAACCGGTATGCACGGCTTGTGTGTGAAATACAAGTAAGTAAACTTAACGCGATGACGATTTATTAGGTTACTCACATTGTCTGATGGTTTAAAAAAAAAAATTTTTTTTTTTGATGTTTCTTGTAGGTATATATTTTACTCCTTTTTTTTTATTCCATCACTCCGTTAACAATACGTTCTTTATAACGGCTCATTATTACACTGGACAAAAAATTGTGACATATTTTTCGAAATGTAGATAAGATTTGTAAAAAGAAAAAAAAACCTTAACGTTTTTATGTCTAAGAGCTTATGTGGGTTACATATTATATGGGGCGGTTGTATAGCGAAGAAGATTCGTTTGTGTGATAATGTATGCAGAAAACGGGCGCGCACAGTCGATTGAATGTGTTTTGTCGTTAATATTCATTTTTTATAACGTACACACTGCAATATAGTACGAGTTATGTATGGTTATTGCCACAAGAAGCGACGGGTGAAATGGCGTTCAAAATATATAAGTGCTAGACGGGCCATAATAACAAATGATAATGACCTCCAGACGGGAAACCGGCCTTAAGTAGTCCTTACCTTACCTCAACGGTACACAGAGTATGTAACAAGTATATTATCATTGTTGGCAACGCGATAATTTTGGCGTATAATTTGCATAAATTATGTTTTCCCCTCTGCCGCCTCCCACTTGTCTTCTCTGTTTAGTATGTCTATAGTGTACACTGTGTCTACTCGAAGCGCCTACAGGAGTAAAGATTCGGAGGAGGGCAATCTGTATATAATATTATAAATATGATAGTATTTATTTTATTTTATTTTTTGCAATAATTGCAGGCTGTGTGTGTGCGTGTGTGTTTGGTAGTATTCGCATGGATTGCATTTACATAATATTATAATATGCACGGTGAGTGTCGAGGCTAATAAAAAAAAAACCGGCTAGAATTTCAGACAATTTTTTTCTAGCCAAAATGTTCATGGAATTTTTTTTAAATCCGTTATTATAATTTTTTTTTTCTTGTGGTCGACTTACATTTTTTTTTTTATAAGTAAACGACTAGAAACATGTGCACGCGATTAACAACGGGTACAAAAGGTTAATAATGGCGGACGCTTCGCATGAGTCAACCGCAATATTGCCAAAGGTAAAAATCATCTTGTACTCAGGCATGTGTAAAATGTATGAAAATAATATTATAATACAGCCGAATTGAAAATCACTTCGGTTTGGATATAATGCACATTAAATTACATTACCGGCGTCGTTCGATAAACGCAAAAACGTGATCTCTATACCTAGGTCTTCTTTTGCTGCGATCGGTATAAATTCTGAAATTGGTTTTCACTGTAAGTATAGTTGCATAATATTTATTATACAATTTTCCACTTCTTGAATTCAATCCGGAGCACTACTAGGTCCAAACAATATTCTAGCGTCAATCAATAATTTGTAAAAAAAACGTAAGTAAATAGATTGCGTTTAAGGGGAGGGGATGTGGTCTTTTTTGACGTTTTAGAGTTTAGACCATGAAGCCAGACAAAATTTAGACTACTTAGGATGGTCCGATTTCAATTCTGTAAAGGTATAATAGATCTTTGGCAACTTTACCTAAAAGTAGGTTATGTAGAAGACAGATTTTTTATTTTTTGCTTTTTTAATGTAAAAAAATTGAGTTTTAATACTTAAAAAAATGCAAATTTAATTTGTTTAATTACAAGAAAACTACATTTATTAATGAAAATCGGCTTCCTACATAACACAGTAAATCAGCCAAAGAACTCGAGTGTCTTTACAGAATTAAAATTGGACCATCCTATGTAGTCGAAATTTGTCTGGCTAGAAACAATTATTTAAATTAAAAATAATACATTAAAGCTTATAAAAATTAACCTGTAAATTAATCGACATTGGTCAAAATGTATTAAAACCTCTTTTTTCCCCTAAATATAAAACTCCTTAAAAACAGACCGCATGCAATTCCGTCAACGTGTGAACGCATAAGGAGAAACGTGTAGGCAATTTGTATGCGCGTTGGCTGTTTGACGCTCAGGAAATTTGTGATGGGCAATACTAACAACGTTGTCGAATTAGTCGTTGTTGTCATGTTAATTAACAACAATTTTAACACCGAAACACATATTTGAAATAGTTGTAAGGGCGTGTTAGAAATTATCCGGTTATTGCACGAAGGCCTTCGGTGGTGTAGCTGTCAAGCGACCTAAAGGTGTTGGTTAGGTGTAGTAACATTACGCTAATAACATTTTTAAAACTAATATGTTTTCTATTTCGAAAAATTATTCTTTTAATAAGCGTTTGCCAGTGACGACGCCAGCCATAGTTTTTCTATGGTGGAGCCAATTGCCAAAGTCTTATAATATATAACATTTAGCATTTTCAATTTCTCAAATTTGGGTGGCAAACATGCACACTGTCCAAATTAGTGCCGGCTCTGCGGGTTTACTTTGAGCCAATTTATCACCTCAAAAATGAATGTTAAAACATGTTATTGGTCCATATAACGGCTAAAGCTAAAATTTTGTTTTTTTCCCATTATATAGTAATATTGTAGTGGTGGTTATTATTTTTAAAATTTTTTTTTACATGGCGGATAACAAAAAAAAAAAAATATTTCATTCAAATTTGTTACTTTAATTAAAAATTAAAACGGTTTTTGAACTCGACCGTTTAAAGCTTATCGGCCGTGCACGCACCGAACACAAACATCATCGTCCACACGTGGCCGTTTTTGCATGCACGCGCTCGCCGGTCTCGAAGCTTTCTTTATGTTTTTTATTTGTTTGTTCTGTGATTTTATTTTTTATTTTCAACCATTGCCGAAATTTGCACAGTGCAAAACCACAAAACAGCTGTGCGCGGTATAGACACGGCGGCATGTAATATACACACACACACACATGACGGGCTTGGCATATACACAAAGGTTCGACGACCTCTCCATAGTTGGCGATGATATTCGCGAGGACCGGCGGCGGTCGCGGTGTTTTATTTTTTTTTTTGCGGAGAAGGCGGTGGCGTGCCGAGAAATCTCTAGCCTGTGTAATAATATATAATATAATATGCTCAAGTGTTTCTATGATGTATGCGTACGGGCCACACATATATGTAACCGTGTGTCTATGACCGGACTTTTAACGCACACTATGCACGTTTTGGCCTTATAAAGTACATTTTTTTGACCTAACACCTAAAAGGAATCGCGCAAAAGTTATCCCGGGCCCAGACACCAAACCCACATCGGTGTACCCACAAAATGACCAATCAATTTATATTTTCCCTCCGGTCACGTAGGACTAATCATACAACAGACGGTACGAATTATACGCTGGGCGGAACCGTGAGAGAAAAAAAAACACATAGGAAGTTAGTGTAAGAAAAGAAACGCGGACGGATGAATTTATACTTGGACGTTATTTAGTCAGCACACGTAACGTTCCAAAATTGTAAACCGTAATCATATAAAAAAAAATAGACCACACATTTTTGCTTCTGCAATTTCCAAGACGATGCAAACGGATCCTACGGCAGATAAATGTTTAGCTGTTGTATTATAGTCTAAGGTCAGGCGAACAATGAGGGGGTTACCGTTTGTTCCATTGACGGAATGGTATCGTGATCGACCCATGGAGATTAGAAAACTATCTCCCTCAAATGGATACATAAAGTTATTCGAGCAATTTTACCCATTAAGTATTAGACACAGTATGCAGGCAAAAGTCACCAGACCATATCCTTATCAATGTGTCGTTTTTAATCTGGCTTCGCGAAGTCGAATGCTCTCCTTAACTACTAACTTAAATATTTTTAAATTTTATTTTACTTTATTGTACAATGCTTTTTTATAATTAAGATGCGTAGGTACAGAACGCGACCCCAATGTCCATTGTTGGGATTTAAAAAACACTTACATCGTTAGCAGTTGTAAATCGGATACGAAAAACAACAATGTTGTTAATTGGTCCGGGTTTTTAATTAAAACCTATATTGTTTTCTCAGTGTACATGTGCATACACGAAGACCTGACGTTTTTGTTCACTCCCAACCTAGGAAACGTCTTGTTTCCGGTTGAGTACACTATAAACGTGCGTGTCCGCGAAAAAAAAGCTAATGACATTTTTTGGCCACGTTACTACTGCATGTATAATACACGTGTATGATGAATGTTACTGTTATGATACAATAATATAAATACATATTGTATTTTATATTATGTATTGCGTTCAACGACATTTCGACAAATGATTCCCAACAGGACAAGATGTATACACAATATACCTAACCCTAACATTCCAGGATAATGTAAAGTCACACATACATATATACTATTTAAAAAGGGCAAACGTTGGACTTCCCGTATAATGTAATATGCCGCGCATTATACGATATTGTATTTATGCCACTACGACATGTATATTTCGCGCACGTCGCATTTTTTTTTAGCTTTTCCTGTTAATCAAGATGTACGTTTTCACGTTTCTATATTAGAAAAAAAAAAATCCTTATGGCCACCGTCTAATGGCATCCGCCATTCAATTTGTGCTTGTGTGTGTATGGCGATGTCCCGCCTATTCTCTTTTGATCGACCACATTAATCGTGTAACTGTAATGTTTTATACGATTTGAAGCTAGTTTTTTTTTTACGTTATTTATATTTCTAGTTAACATTTAGTTTTTTTTTTCAAATTAGGGGGGACACACCTGGGAAATTCGTTATCTATTAAATAAAATATATTTTTATTTATTATCGCTAAGTCTGGGTCTAATTGTACGATACGTCATCGGTTTTCACCGTTAATTATATTTTACTAGCAAAAAATGTTACTTGAAACTAATATAAATTGCCCAAAAATACATTCTGGTAGGTATTTTCTGTGGGGCTGTGTTAACCAGTTTTAAATGTGTTCACTTATTATTAACTTGTGGCGCGTAACAAACATACAATTCTAAAAATGTATTTATCAATAAAATGTATTTTCTCTGTTAATTATAAATATTTTTTTAGTAAATAATTAAACACTTGCGGGTTATTTTCAAAGTACATTTGGTGTTACTTTTTTTTTGTTACCTTTACACCATTGTGTTGTTAATGAACACTAATTGAATGCAAATAATTATTCGAAAAAAAAAAATGTTATCCAAACCACCCGGCGGCAATTTAAAAAAGAGTGAAGCGCTTAATAATATTATTATGCAAATTATAATATACAGATAAATAGATATGATATCCGCGAAACTTACCCGTCCGTATTTTAATGATGTCTTGTTACGGCCCATGCGGTTTCCGCCTAGGTAGGTAGTACACGTGTACGCATTTTTAGGATGTACAATATTTTATACTATTATTGAAAGTAGAAAATATCGATCGTTTTGTCCGAATCTAGATCACATCGAACCGGCGTTTGCGGCGAACGTTATTTTTTTCTACACGAAGTATGAATATTATTAATTTTATCAATTCAAAATTGATGACGTTTTTGTATTTAAACGATGAACCGTTTGCCAATTTTAAAAATACACCTACTTGTTTATTATTAAACATATTAAATAAATATTCCTTTGAGAATAGTATTTTTAAGCTATTGGAATTGAAAAAAATCATGATTTCCATTACGATTCTATGCTATGTTAATTTGTTAAGTGAAATATTTATTTTTAATAATAACTTATATGTTAGGTTAGGAGTACAGAAGGACTAAAGCTTGTGAACAATTAATTACTTTTTTTTCTCATTTGCTGGGTTAGAGCATGAATGAACCACCTTATACTACTATAGTACACACTCTGTATTACAACACTCAGTAACTAATCTTCTTATTTTTCAGATTATTATCAACCCTCGTATAGGCCTTTGTTATGACTTTTTTTTGTGTACAGGTTTAATGTATAGTTGTCAGCTCTAGATTAACTACCATTACAGTTTGAACGGTAAAAGTACATTAAAATTGGTCTTAAATTGAGTCTCTATAATAATGTAATTATGGGTTAGCACAGAATTTTTTTATTAGTTGATATTTAGCGGTAAATTCAAATATTACACATGTGTTGTATTAAATTAAATATGGAGTGATTATATTATTAAAACATACGCAGTTTTTAATTAATTATTTATAAATGAAACTTATAATAATTCATAGTACTATATTTTTATTGTTTTCTATGCAGATATTATTTAAAAATTGTTTTATTAATTATATTAAAGGTAATTTAAGTATATCTGCACATGTACTACAATAGATAATACTGTTGGTAAAGTTTATCTTTCAAATGACGACTATTTTACATTTTATGAAAGAGATACGTGTTTTAAAATAATTAATTTCCCAAGTATGAATTAATGTTAAATCCGTGTTAGTTTTTAAGTTTGTCCTATATTTCTAAGTGGAAATTGTTTACTCTAGTATAAGTGTATAATTATATATGTGTTATGAATTTTATTAGTACGTGCTGTGCTAAAAAATATACACGCATTTATGTTATAGTAAATGTTATATTTATAAATCTTGAACAATAGCTTCAAAATAGAAATTCGAGTCTCTAACAATCCATGACATAAATCATGGTTTTAACTTTTATTTACTTTTTTCTTTTGTACATTACGGTCCATTGTGTTATCGGTAGATATTTGCGTTCTCCGACAAATACACATTCAATTAACTTACCGTTTTGTCCCTTATCCTAATGTTGTGTGTTTGACGCGGCTGTGAAAAGATCAAAATCTTCCTCTAGTTTTTCTTTCTTACATTTTTCTCTTATTATTGGTGTCGGAGTTTCGATTGCGATTTATATTTTATTTAATTGTCAATTCTGGCGAATAACGCATTATTTTTCGTCATTCAGTTCCCGTTGTTATTTTTTTTTTAACACGAGTCTTAGAGAATAAACTGATAAGCGGTGCTGTACGCAAAACGGGCAACCGATTTTTATGCGGGTTCCCGCTGGCAACGGAGGTACCCTCGTCATAGTCCGTGGACGGGCGGACGGTGAACTACGGCGAGGGTGCCACCGTTGCCAGCGGGAGAATCCAGCGTAAAATCGGTTGCCGTTTTTGTGTATGTCACCGCGCTTACCTGTATACGGTATTCTAAAATCAATGACCGCGTCAACACCGTTCGGTGTGTGGCCCCACGTGGAACACTTAAGTTATGACGTCACCTAATTTCGGCAACACGATCCTCGGCTCGTGTGAAACACGGCACCCGGCTCTTCAAGGTTTATCTATATCATATTATAAACCTTGTCGGTGGCTACCGTTATCCACCTATTTGTTAATATTATATTGAACACTCCTACCGGTCGCGGTGCCACGGCGTGTGTGTTGCTATATTATTATGTAGAACGGTTTTCGTTTTCGGTATCTTCGGTTTCTTTTGTTTTTACGGCGATGTAATAAAAATCTAGTAATAAAGCTAAAAAAAAATAATAAATAGGTAAATTCGATAGTCTCGCAAATTTTGTCTTTTGTGGACGTCGACGATCGCAGCGTGACAACATTAAAAATAACGATTAAATTTAAACGACCGGTTTGAAAAAATAATAATTTTAATATCTTTCGTCGACCCACATTTCGAGCGGATCACTTTGAAAATGGATAAAAAATCACAACACTTTCGGCCGCAACTCTGGCCTTGTTGATGATCTACGGTCGTCGTCAACGTCCTACGTCGTTGTGTCTTCTCCGGTGGCGTCCGATCGGCGATCAGTCAGCGCGCGCGCTATCGTCCCAAGGTCGCACGTGGTGGCGTGGCGGTTGCTTCGCGCGGTCACCAAACCCGAAGTGCCGGCGGAAGGCTTTCTACCGCCCGCGCGCTCTTCAGCGGCCGCGGTTATACGCGAAATCCGCGCGCGCTACTGCCATTGCCGCACACGCCAAACGGAGTTCAACGTTTGCACGCGATAAGCACATGCCGTTTTTTAAAATAACGGTTAGTTTAGATGTTATCTTTCTTAAGTTAGTTTATATGCGATTTTTCATAAAATATGAATTTAGAGCCCGAAATCCACTGTGTAGTGTATATGCAGTTATGAGAATACGTTAATGATTGCCACCCCATAGATAAAAAGGTCTTCACGTGCTGGTTTTTTTGTAACTTAGTTAAACCGGAAATCTTTGAATTTCATACTGGTGGTCTTCGGTCGGCAAAAGGCTGATTTAGTGTAAATTAAATTTTAAATTTTCACGATAATTGTGTAACTAATAAATGATGATGTATACATTTTAGTAACCACGGTTGTTTAGTTCGAACTATCGTGTATACTGACTTTTAATTAAAGAGAATCGGTCTGTTGCGAGAAAACTAGCAAAAAAAAAAACAATAGGCACTGGCATTGTAATTTTCCATCGAATAATAACAAGTTCTGAGAGTCCTGGTAGCCCCGTCGTAAACTGTATAGTTCGCTTACGATTTTCGTTATTAAAAATTAAAACCTTACTTGTGGTGAGGGGGGGGGGGAGTAAAGTCGGAGACACAGCCTGAAGCACTTACCAAATTGTGTGGGCCAAAAAATATAATCAACTCGGAGAGACTTTCCAAGTTGTTCGTATCCGCGTGGACAATTTTTAAATCAAAAATATCGTAACTACTTTTGAATTTTAAACGCAAACGCTTAATCATACTGTATAACGGTTAGGTTAGGTTAGGTAACGATATTTTTAAAAAAACTTAAACGGTCCAACTCGTCTTGTAGACGGTGGGCGAGGATCAACGACACCCAAACACCCTTATTGTTGTTAGTGATATTTTTCGCATGTAATCTAACGATTTTTTTATTATTATTTTTTTTTTTTTACAGTAACAACGAAGGGAGGAGACGACTATAAGAACGCCGGCGGCCTCTTCGAGTAGTAGGTCGGTCATACACGTGCCGTGACTGGTTTGAGAGCAGAAAATTTGCAATGTCAATGGTGTGTATACACACGCGCACGTTCACTATGTTTGGCAACACGTGTACGCATACAGAGCGAATTTTTGCCCACTTCGTATGGTATGTATATCCGCCTAATAAATAATAACAAGAGAGAAAAATTGTAATCATTTTTTTGTGGTTGCAAAAACCAAGTACGGACTGAGTTTGTCTAAGACTTGGCGACTTTGTATTTTGTGTTATTAGAATATACTGTCCAGTTTTTTTTGTGTACGGGGTTGGTGCATTGCAAGACGTGTAAAATGAGATGTACATCATAATATCATAACGGTTCTGTCAATGTCGGCAATACAATGGGAGGCACGGGTCATGTTATGTAACGATTTTCGTATTATAATATTATACAGCCTAATCTATCTGTCGCGTGTATTGTACAGGTTATACAGGAGTGTTGAATAAACGAGGAAGAGCAGCCCGTTTGATTCACGAGATCATAAATATTATAATATTAAACGCACAACGGGTTTTCAACGGATTTCCTTTGGTAAATTTAATAGAATATTAAAAAAAATAATAGAAAGTGGATGCGCTTGAATGCGTTAACCGAAGAAATAGATTTTTCTTGGGAAAATATAACATGTTCAATAAATAGGTAAATAAATATTTTCTTAATTAGGTCGTGTTTACTATAAAAACAAACTGTTGATACGTTCTTGGCATGAATATATCAATAGGAATATTTATTTCAAATCCGTATCCTACCTACATTCCTGTATCAATTTTATTTTATTTTTTTAAATGTTCTAAAATAATTTTACAGTCAATTTGTTTGTCGCTGGCCGATTTTTTTTTTTAATATAATTATTTTACAGTTGAACAAATCAATCGTTTTGAATTTAAGGATATATTTTAGGATTCCGTCGGTGGTTCTTATTTTCTCTTCTTGAATTTTCATTTGATAAATTTCAAGCAACCAACATATCATTATAATATACTTTCAGGATAATTTTTCGTTGTAAATACCTAATATCGAATACCGTGTAGACTGTGTAGTGGATTAAAAATACAGATCCTAACACAGTGATGGTGCACTACGGGCAATCTATTTCGGTGACCGTATAATGCACGTTTCGTTCCGCTTTCATTAAATAATACCCCAACGGCAATAACGTTCAGCCTGCCGTTCACCTGTTTGAATTTATAACATCAAACAAAAATATAAAACCCCATTAGCTACATCAATAAATTTGTGTACATGATCATACACAGACAACTATTATACATATATGTATGACTAGTGTACACGATACTGGTATATGTCCGCTATGTACTCCATTATATTATGTTAACTGTTCGAGCAAGTCGTTGATTTTTCTTGTTTATATTATAGCCACTTGTTATTCAATTTTGATTTTTGGTTTTCAATCCGTATACCGTGGTGTCACCGAGGCAGACAAAACACAAGGTAATCTAAACGCGGCGGCCATCTTCTAAGGCTACAGATATAATAACGCATATAATACTAAATAGGTCTTTACAAAAGGGTCGTCACTTTTGTTTACAATATATCAGCTGTCTCATCGACAGAATTGGGCAATGGATATTTTTTTAATGAAACATTTATTGATTTTTTCAATAAACCCCTTAAAAAATGTATACGACAAGTTTTGTTGTCGGATTTGTTCGAATAATATGTTCATTGTAATTCGTTCTGATAAGAAATTAACTCAATTTTTTAAATCAATACTTTATTCAGTATTTTTTTTTCGTTATTTAATTAAATTTTCTTGTCGTGGAGACTTTTCTCAGTAAATCGCGTTCTTCGTACAACAGCTGAAACGCATAAAAGGCAAGAACTTACTCTTTGGAAACTACTACGGAATTTTGTCTCTATTGAAAAATATTTCTGAACGCTTCATCCACGCTCGACCCGTTGAAATACTGAATAATACATAACTTATAATAATAGTGTCACACAGCTAAAAAAAAATTCCTTAAATGCTTACAGCAGTACTCAGATATGGCGACAGACGAATCTCGAAAAAATTGTGGAACTTAACATAAATTATTATTATGTTTGCTGGTTTTGTGAAAACAGTTGTAGTGGATGAATACCTAATGAAATTATTTTAGAAATCTGTTCGGTAAGCTTTATGACTATGCGTTTAGGTCTACATTAATTGCATGACCTTTAGCATGTCCGTTGCCCATAAATACCCCAGTATATTATTAACAATACAATTTTTATAATTATACAATTTCACAATGTCTCGTTTCTCTTCCTTTATCAGACTAAATAAAACCACTGAAAGGTGCGCGACCATTTTTTTTCTCTCATATTATTTGCCCTTATAGAACATCCAGTTTCAGCTGTTGGCAAAATGTGTTTAGATCACTTGGGCACAATATTATGCCATTGTTGTTGTATTGTGACAGAAAAGAGCGTTGTATTTTAGTCATTCTCAGTCTGAGTGACAATTAAATAACATCTTAACGAGTCAAAATACAATACAAACCAAAGGATAAATACAATCATTACCCAGGGGCCATATATTGAGTTCAGTGCCTATGCAACACAACGTACACCGCGCATTATAAATTATCATTTATTACCCATATTTATCATGTTTGACCATACTGACAAGACAGTTGACTTGAATATATTATTCCAAAGTACCTCTGTTGTTCTAGGAAAATGAAATCTTTTGTTACTTCCGGTCGCCCAGAGAAATCCGCCATGACTTCCCCACGGGTAGGTGTAAGAGCCAACGCAATCGATCCACCTGTAATAGATTTGCTTGCACGCGCGCCGTGTTATGAATGGCAGCTGCCAAAGTGTAAACCATAATATTATATTGTAATAAAATATATTATATATAAAAATATGTTAATGAATACACTAGGGTGGTTCTAATTTATCAACTTTGAAATTTTCAATGGGCTACCCCGTCATTTTGTTCATAGAATTTGGTTCTGATAACTCAAGGGGTTGAGTTATCAGAACTAAATTCTACCTAAATTTTTTTTTATAGTAATGAACAAAATGGCTGGGTAGCCCATTAAAAAACTTAAAAAAAAAGTTCTTCATCTATGACTAAGGACCACCCTAGTATACACACACATCTACGTATAAAGATCTGACGGTACTTGTGGAACAGCTTTCGTTTTTAACCTTTCTATTTTTAGTTCAACAAAGATGTCCTGATATAGCTGTCGGCGGCAATTTTATTTTTTCGGTCATAAATCAAATCTAAGGGTCAAATAACTGACTCTTGTCATGGACAAATCGTTATCTCCTTAGGTCGACGTTCTATCGACTGATAATTGGCTTATTAACGCAGAAATGAATATTATAAACTTGTTGAATAATTAACAATAATAATAATAATAATCCAAAGGTTACACCAGTTTCAGTAACATTTGTTATACAAAAAGTGGTGGTTTTTACAGTGGTTTTTTTCTTTCTAAATTGATGTAGCTAATTATTTTTTAAATAATAATATACTCTGTATTGATATTAACATACCTACGTTAATACAGGCTATATTTTGTCTTACTGTTTATACCATGAGCGGAAAGTTTTTTAAAAGCGTAGAAAATAATATTATTATAATTAATATGAACATAAAAAAGTGTGTATGAAACATGTAATTACAATTTTATTAATTCGTTCTAATTAATTGAATGATATATACACACGTTTTTATTATGTAAACTATTAAATGGAAAATCGCAATCACTATATAATAGCGTTTACACGTTCCGAACTGGGACAATAATGACTACACTTGTGTGTTCATTTACATATGTAGACAAGTTTTTCAGTTATAATCTTGTTTCGACGAAGCATCAGTTATAAAAAAAAAAAAAAACATTATTATGACTATTAAGGCTATATGCATGTATAGGCTATATTCATGTATAGGTAAAAATAACACAATTAGTGTACATGCACGTTTGTCAATTAGCCGAGGTGCGTTATATAATTAATCTGGTGAGATTTTAATGATTTTTAGAATGATAAATTTTTTTTTCATTTTCGACTAGTCATTGTGTTCTCATTAGCAATCAATAACTTCGACTCTTAACAGACACCGTGGCCGTTGCTTATCTATCACTATCACTTGTTTGTTTTACACCGTTAAGGAGAACCGCTTATTGCTAAGGCTTCAAGTACAAATTAGAGACACGAGGAAGCTAAAGCCCTTTAGTTCACCCCCGGACTCACTCACCCCGGGCGTGTACCTATTAAAAAATATGTCCTAACACAACGTCATGGGCGGAGCAGGGGGCGTGCAGGGTATACACTGTTATGCCCGCCCAAACGTCAAAATTCTAACATTTTATTTTTATAAATTGAAAACGGTCAAAATATTTTCTTAGCAACTTGGATTCGTGAAAAATAAACACCCTTGTATACAAGTTGGGTTTCAAAATCTTAGTTATATACAATTCCGTGCATTTGTCGAAGGCTATGTTTAAAAAGACGTCAGCTTTTTGATATTAGTTTAACAAGCGGGCATTTGATTGATCATCTCGAGCTACACAAAAAACGACGATTCTCCTTTTATCATTTTACACTCAATTTCAATCAACGTAAGTATACAAAAAAATTTGCTTTTGTCGTATGGATTTTCACCGTTATCAAATTATTTATCTGAAACCATTATGTTTAAAAATCAATAGTAATTGGTTAAATTAAATTTAACCAATTACGATACATTTTTTATTTTAGTTGTATTATTGAAAATATAGCACGAAGAATTTGAATAAGATATGTAAAAAAAGAAAAACTATTTCTGTTTTCTTAAAATAACGGCGGAATCTGGATCGCCGGAAACTAGCTTTCGGATCGAAGGACGTTGGCCGCAAGCCCGCGGGGTGGGGAGGCGAATAATAATAGAAGTCATAATAATAAAATTAATATGGCACACGCGATAACGTCGTTAATAATGTCCGCGCATATCGGTTGCACGGCGAGTGCATTGGTCGGCGGCGGCGGCGGCGGCGCATTGGGGGAACCGGTGAGTTGCGGTGGTTAGGGGTGACGGGAAGTGGGAACGGCGATGGGTGGCGGGCAGGCGCAGTGGCGGTGCAACGGCGAAAAAAAATTCGCTTCGCGAACTGCACTACTCGGATGCACGTGGCAAGGTCACAGAGCGCCGAAGCGGTGGCGCCGGCCGCATATGACTCGGTCCGCCACCGCCGTTGCACATACGACTTGACACAATATGTGCGCGCGTATGACCGGCCGCTGCGCTGCGCTTTGCTGCGACCACACGGCAGGACCGGACGACAAAAACGCAAATAAATAATCGCACGCGCAAGAGACAATGGAATCGTGTGCGAACTGCGAACGTCCGGTGCAGCGCGCAAGACGCTTGGCCGCCCAGCAGAGTACACGATCGAGTGTCGAGCCGCCACGTCAAACGCAGTCCGACGGGGTGAGCGTGTTTGACGGATTTGCTTGATGACCGACCACCGACTTGTGTAAGTATACTTGTTTTTTTCAAATATATAATTTTTTCACAAACAATATACTTAGATATACACCTAAAATCATCCCGTCGATTTCGAAACGGTGGCAGGCTTAACCTCAAAAAGCCAAGGCGTGCCAACCCAAACGGCCCCCTTGAATCCACAGGTAGTCCCGTCGGGGTTTGACATATTTAAGGCATGTTTAATTTCAAAATCAGCTAAAAAAAAAATTTTTGGAAACTTGTGTGGCCACACTGTATTACGTCATGGGGTGTAAAACTATTATTGAACATTTAACAAAGATTGTCAAACCGTGTTGGGAAAATCTCGGTTGGTTTTAAAATCGCCCATCCGAAGAAATTATCTGTTGTTTGTAAACATTTTGAAAAATCGCTTTTAGCTGGTTTTCATTGAATCTAGACGCCTCAATTCGCGCACCGACTAAACCCCGTTTGGCTTTTTACATCGTGTGTACGTGATGTGCAAAAAAAAAAAAATTCCCATTTGTTCGGAAAACGCATAATTTTCGCCAACCTTGGATTTTATTGATAATAGTAAAACTGCAGCGGAAGGCCGCCATTGCAATAATAATAACGTTGTTGTTAACGGGGTTACAAGGACTGCCCCCCCCGCCCGTCGCAGGCTATGACGTTGCATAATACTATTATGGTCTTTTAGTTTTTGGGCAGCCTGATCGGTTTTCTAAGGGTGGTACGCGTGTCTTATTAGGTATTAATTGGTTATAAGGAATAATAATAATAATATGATATAATATGTAAAGCCCCCACGAAACGACGTTGCCGTTTCCCGTTGCAGATGCAAGCTTGCAAAACGCGTTTGGCAACACTGCAGCGACGTGCCGGCCAATGGAAATGCACAGCGACCCGCGGGTGCATTCGTCGCGTCTCGAGATTAATGCATAGGTTTAGTTAAGAAAAAAAAAAAAAAATGAAAGGAAAAAAAGAGTCCCGGCCGACAGTGTTATGCAAGTCTACCAACGGTCACGAACCGGTGTTTTTTTCCCCGGACGTGACCCCCCCCCCCCCCCCTTATGGCCTTTTACTCTTCCGGTCTGACGATAAAGCAGTCGGTTGCGATGGAAAACCAAATGTCTAAGTATCTCTGAATTGGCGAAAACGCTCAACGTTTAGCAGCATATTTTATGATATTAAAACTGTTACTTTAGAGTTGTTATATCCGCTTTCGCGTGAGGACACAGGTGTGTGACGGCGTAGACATGCTATACAGAGGTACTTCTGCTGGTGTTCAAGGCATTCGCGTTGTCGTGCACACATTTTGTATGCATGCATGCCATCATCGAATTATTGTCTCTTTATCGAATCTCGGGAGAATATTATCAAGGTTTTTCTTGCGGAGCTGATACGACGGTGTCCGGCCTTCGGAGACCACACGCGCGCATGGTTTAATATTCTGTATTTTCGTTGCACATGCATCGTCGGTATTAAGTACATAATAATGAATAGCTCGCTGCGTATGACCGTGTGTTGTGCAACGACGGTAATAATAATAATAATTATTAATATTATATTATTGCACGACCGAGATAAAGCGGCGGGGACGCCGATAATATTATTGTGTTGCTGCATTCATTTCGAAATCGACGTACATTGTAATAAAGCCTGGCAAGGGGTGGGGGAAGAGATAGTAAAGAAAAAAAAAACCACTGCAAAATATTGCACGACGACATATCATGCAGCCAGCAGCATTTCACGATGCCGGCCGGGGTAGACGACCGACCTACGACAAGCACGAGTGTAAAAGAACATGGTGTTCGGAGACAAAATATGTAATTTGACATTTTTTCAATGTATTTTGTATTGTTTTTTTTTTCTCCAGATGCGCGCGGCTCCTCCGTCGGATACCGAGTTCAGCGGCACACGTATGGTTTATTTTACGGGCTGCTACAGGTACTTCTAGACTCTGTTGGTTTTTTTGTACGAAGTCAGGTACCTGAAGTAGCGCGTGAAATGTAACCAAAAATCACCGGTCACGGCCACACAGCAGCGTCGCGGATCGCCGGCGTCGAGAGTGAGTTTCTATAGCACAGCGTGTTGTGTACTCGATGGATTATAATAAAACACTTAACTGGGCAGTTGTGTCCACGTCTAAGCATATTCGGATTGCACTCGTTTGCTGTTTTTTGGGCACGGGTACGCTTTCCGCGAGACTAAAAAACTTGTACGGGGAGACCGAAATCGAGGAGTGTAGAAGAACCAAAACAGCCATAAAAACCCACAAAATACCGTATCGGTTTTAGAATGACATGATATTTCAAAACCGCAATATGGCTCGACAATTTTTCCCGCATCGATACTCAAATAATTATTTTCAACGACAAAATGGCCCCTTTAAGTAGGTTAATGTCGTACGGACGGATTTATACGTACGCCGAAGAGCGTTTATTATTTCACTTTGAGTGGATCTAAAAGCTTTAGCCTTGCAATAAAATACCCACACTTTTATGGGTTCAACCGTGTTTTTTTGGGTTCTATGCGCCTCGACTATTATGGACAAATTGTAATCTTTTTTTTTTTTTTTCAATTGTTTGTATGTTTATTTTTTTGTAAAATATTCTATTATTGTTATAATAGGCGCCGCCGTATATTTCTCGAACCACCTGTTGATTGTACTTCATCAGGTGCTCTGGTAATGTTAAGACTCCCGGCACTTGTTGGAGTGCAATTCACTTGCTGGCATCGCTTCGACGTGACCGTGAATGAATTCAATAGTACCTAGTAATATCATGTAATAACTCAATGGCTTAGTTGTTGTTGCACAATCGTTCAATCGAATACCGCTGAAAATATATTGTACTTAAAAAGTATTGGCGGGCGGGTCAGAGAAAATATTTTACCCATGTACAAGAATTGTGAGTTTAAAAGGGAAATAAGATGGATTGATAGATTCGAGAGAAATGTTTTTAGTAATTAATAAAAGTATAATTTTTGACAAAGGAAGTTTTTCGACTCGTGTGCAGTGTTTTCTTTGATAAACGTAGACACATTCTTGTGCATCTTATACACATCTAATAACGGTGAGATATGATTTGTTTTACACCAAAAACAAAATTTGCCCAAAAGTTTTGATTAGTATTTCAGGTGGGCGATTAACCTTTCAACCTATTTGATCAAAATCGGTTTAGGTTAAGTTATAAGTTTTAAGATGGCGTCGCACCGGTGATTTTCAGTGGTAAAAACATGTTTAAGCAGACTGAAAATAACTCGTTTAATTTTAGTTTTAGAGTAAAAGCACCCATTATAAAATTTAAAGAGAACAATATTCCGGAGTGCAAGACAAAAAAAAAATAATTTTTTGAAAAGTTACAGTCGTTTAAAAATGTTAAAATAGTCGTTATTTCTAAACTATGTATTGAGCGTTATGCTTGGAATAATGAAAAAAACGCACCGTCTTGCACTCCGGAATGTTGTTCTCTTTTAATTTTATAATGGGTGCTTTTACTCTAAAACCAAAATTAAGCGAGTTATTTTCAGTCTGCTTAAACATAAAGAGTTGAAAAAACATTTTTAAATCGCTTTCAAGGATGCTGTGATAGTCCAAAAAATAATTTAACTACCAAAATAGAGTCCTAGTTATTGAACTAATAATTACACATCACAGTTTAAACTTTAAATTAAGATTTTGTAAATATTGCCTATACTTTACTCCTTAAAAATGGGCTGTGCGACGCCCTCTTAAGGTATAAGTTTTAATTTATGATTTGAGTACAAATATATGTCGACCAATAGAAATTCATTTTTTTAAATTTTAAATCCTGTTTTTCAATTGTAAATTGTACAGTTCATGTTCAAACTATTATTTTATTTTAATTGTGTTAAACAAGTTACAATTGTAATAAGAATTATCTATAAGATTTGTGTTTTGTTTATAAGTACATTGCGGGCTTTGTCCTAGCAAAGTATGTTCCAACTATAAATGTATAAATGTATGTGTTCAACATGGGTAATATTTTTTTTACAATATAATTAATTTAAAAAAAATACCATGATGTCGATTGTTCGTAATAAAATCGTATAAAGTTTACTAATAAAAAGGGAATTAATTAACCACAAGGAAAAAATTATTTTATATTAAATTGTATATTATACATTTATATGATAATTATCGTGTTCATAAAACAATTCATAACTTTATATTAAGCTGCAATTTACACACACACACACACACAGAATATTAAAATAATTGGAGACTTGGACTAATAATTTACACTTTACAGGGTAATATACATTTATTACGCATACTAGCTGTTATAAAAGGGTTTTAATTTATTAGTTTGTCATTTCGAAAAAAATCATTATGGTTGTTATTTGAAACGACAAAATTATGTACTATGTTTTCCATGTTAAAAAAGTTTCGCTAGACGACTTAAGTACCAACCAACAAATTAGATAATGACCTCACCGGTACTTCCAAGTGCCACAATGAAAACTCAAATTTGGGTAAAATAAACTAAGTACAATTTTATCCATATTTAGGTCAAATATAACATGTTCACGAAGAAAAAAAAATGTTGAAAAATTATTTAACTTCGGTGCTTGGTCAACAAAGGGTCAACTCATATTCAACGTTTACCCGCACTACGCCTCCGCTCAAGCTTTGTAAAGCTTTTAATAGTATATTTTGTTCAATGTTTGCTATCGGTCGTGTTCATTAATGGTTTTCACCCTTATATCCCTTTTTCGTTTGGTACATATGCACATGTACAACAACTCCCGCACATGTTGTATCCAAATGGTTTTGGACCGTTCAAATAGTAACAAACGGGATAGGAAACTGCAAAATGCATCACATCACAAACTTCGCTGGCGAATCGTTGACACGTCCGGCATATTGTGCTGGTGGTATTCAATTTTTTTTTTGTTTTCTTTCTTTATAAAAAAAAATTCTCCTAGTAACGCGATACAGGAAACCGGCAACAGTATAACCACGCGGGTTTACTAGAACGAGGTTTAGGAATATGAAGTAATCTCACCGAGCGCAGTCTATATAATATTATAATAGTGTTAAGTGTTACCCACCTGTCGAACGGTAAACACCGTGAAATGGTAATATTATTATCGGCTTAGACGCGGTTAACGGCCCGTCGTCGTGGGTAGATCACAATAATGATAACGACTACAATTATTTGCATACAGCGTTGGGCTTATCTTTTTTTTCGACGAACAATTCCGTGTGACTAATCTCGGACTGGTATTTAAAAAACTATAATGTTATTAACGCGAATTCCACACCGTACCTATATACACGGTAAACACGTTTTAATACTTTCAACACTATTCTGTAACCGTTTGGTTTTGGTAAAATGGAGATCCAGTATAAACCCTACTTAGTTTTTTTTTTCTAACTTGATTTCCAGCAAATACAAAATCAATCTATCCGAGTGTAAATATTTTATCAAATTTGTGAACTGATCGAAATTGAGAATACTACGATAAATTGTCAAGTCAAACTGGTAGCATAATAATGTTAAAACCAACCAAGAGTAGTCATTTGAAAAATATGTAAAATATATATTTTTTTTAATTAGATATATTTTGCTCAGAACAGGCGTGGCGACGTGGTGGACATATTTTATAATACACAATGATACCTAACATGTACCACCCACCTTATTTTCCAGCTGATAAACGTGTCGTCGGTCCAGCTATAAAGAAAATAAAAGAAATGCATTATTTTGTCCAGACCTTCTCAGCTCGTTACCGCAATAATTGAACAGGTGATTTTTTACCACGAATTGGATTTGCCTATACGTTGCGCCTTATAAAAATAATTATTCGAATAGCGTTTGATAAATTATTGCAATTATATCGTTGAACTACTTTAGCGGTGGTAATAGTGGCGAAATGATTTTTTTATCGCACTGACCAAGCGCCAAACGAAAAACAGGCTTCTGAGTCGTGCTTACGGTAAGAAAGTACCACCAACAGTGTGTTTATTGTTTTTGAAGTTTTTCACATATTATATGCACACATATTTATGAGTTCAATTACACGTTATAGCGTATATAACAACCGTTGATTTTTTTACGGATCTCGTTACTCTGTAGGTTTGCATTTTTCCCGAACACTTGTTTAGACTTACTGTTCGTCGAATGCCAATACCGTAGCACGTACCAATATTATAATATTATGTATGTAAACCGTGTACATAGTTTTAACTGGAATAGAAATTGTTTTAGAAAAATAAATAGCAACAATGGCCGTTATCATCGCGGTCGTTGTTGGGGCAGCCGTGTGTTGTTTGGCAACCCCTTGAAGCCAATTCCGCAAACATCATCATTTCTGGTTATTGTGTATAAGACACTGGACGGGTCGTCGTCGAGCCTACGAATCAAAACACGGTTTCCACCATCGCTGGTTGCAACAACACAGGCATAGGTAAAACTGTACGAACAAAATGCTCGAGTTAACATAATATCATTTAAAAAAAAAGAATTGTTTGCACAACTCGACCGTGAACATGACTAAAATGGCGTTGTTTCGCGCTAAAGCATCGCCTTAGTCACACACGTTTGGTTCGCAATAATCATAATAATAATAATATATGCTGTAATGCACATATTTTGCAATGTAATATACAATCATCTGTGTACACAACACTTATACACTTACTGTGTACTGGTGCGGTACAATGATGAATATTAACCGTTTGCAATGATGTCATTGTGGCGATTAAGCAGCGACGGAAACGGCAAACCGTAATCGCCGAAATAGGTTATGAGTGCAGTAGTAATATTACAGCAAATTAACCTAACCTAACTGGAGCCAAACAACAGTTAGGGGTCACATGTTCACCGCACGTCTAAGACATATACAGCAGTTTACAGGGGTTTTCATTGATAATCAATGTTTGGCGGAGGATGTTGTGAGATTTCATTTGTCGAGTTAATTGTTATCACATAATGTATTTTAATTAACAGTATGTGTAGTGTGTATGCTGTTTGCTATATATATATATATATATAACTATAAGTTCAAACAGTTTAAAGTTTAAATAATTTGTATAATGTTTGTTATCTGTCGTTCATTAACAGGTTTCACCACATTCTGTCGGCCTTTTTGTTGTTTGGGATACATCCTGAGAAATTGCATAAACATTTACCATTCTCAAACAACCCAAACGGTTTTTGACCCTTCAAAAAGTAACAAATAGGACATAGGGAACTGCGAAATGCTTCGTCAAACTTCTCTGCTTGTTTGCCAAGGCAAATCTGCGGCGTTTCATTCATGCTGATTATATACAAATCCTCTTAGTAACCCGACATAAATAAAACCGAAACAATATAATCACGGGTCGACTAATGAGGCCTAGGAACATATCATGAAACATTCTCAACCAGGACGCATTCCATACAATAGTGTCACCTGTCAAATAGGTATTAATTAGTAATATTATTATCGCTTCGGACGCGGATAACGGCCTGGTGTGGGTACATTAATTATAATAACTACAGGGTAATCGGTTACCGTGACCCAGTCAATACATTAGAAGACATTTTGAAATGTTCAACCTATCCTTTTTTTTTGTACTTATATTGTCTGCTTCGACACAAACATATTGTGTACTTATAAATCTCCTAATGCGGTTTGTACGTTAAACAGCTGTCATTAAGACCTCGCCAATAGTTGCAGAAAACTTGGTGAATATTAATTAGATGCATCTAACGACTTGAGTCGAAACGCCTACTGGCAGAGAACAAAGAGAACTGGAAAAGCAATTGAAATTCGAGTGGTATATATTTAAAGAAAATGCAAATGTCATTCCTTTGACTAAACGATCACATATTTTTTTTGATGCCAAAGTATACGACTATTTATTTTAAAAATCAACCACAAACCCTGACCTCTAATGTTTTCAATTTTTTGTTTAAACACACGGTTATGTCCAAGTACAGAATTCACCTAGCCCAATTAACAAACAGACAAAACAAATAATTGTGCTACCCTCCACACTAGTGAAATCCTTGTAATATTAAATCACACAGGTCTGACCAAGCTGAATGCGTGAATTGCCTACTACCAGATTGGTTTTATGTTTAATTAAAGAACACAATTGTTTTCAACGAGGTTCAATAACATGCCATTATGGCATAGCACGTTGAAAAAATTTAAATAAGCACCGAACGTTGTTTTAAGGTGTTGCCAGGAAGTAGACAACAAACTAAAGGTATTCTATCCGTTTTATAAAAATATAATAGCCATTGATTTTCGTTTGGCCGAGTGTAAACAGAGTCGTGTGAAATTATTTTACATAACGTCCCGTGTAATAACAATATTATAAAAATTCTAAAGAAACATTGTAAACAATATAGACGTTTAAGACAACAGTAGTGTACAATACGGTTTCTTTGGAGTGCCTTTAGAATTTTTCACACAAACCCTTACCGAATAGTAGTGTAAAACCCAAAAAAAAAAAAAAAACACCCTTAGCCCTTTGCCGTGTGAGAGGTAAACAATTTTTTCGGGTCAAGTTGTTGGAAAGAAATAAAACTGTGTGTACAAATAAAGTCGATGATAAAACTTGCATGTATAACTTGTATACACAGAGCTGCTGCAATTTCGGACTTACTCGACGGGGGTTGTGGAATTCAAGTTAATAAGTCTCGGGGATGGTTCATGACCGTGATGATAATCAAAGACATGCCACGATTGCTGATGCGTTTCGCAGTAATAACGGTGAAACAATAACGAGCGCGACGTCTTGGGGGGGGGGAGGGGGAGGGGGAGGGTAAGACATGATATTGAAATTCCTTCAATCCTTGTGTACCCAGCACGAGACGCGGAATTCCCCAAAGTCTCCGGACGAGCAGCGATAATGTAATTTCGAATTCAAGTTCTTTCCAGCCCCGGGACAACACAATATTATAAAGATAACGCAGTTGTATCGCAGGCGACGTTATTAAGATAAGAATAAAAAAATAATATAGAATTACCGTTGGAATTATATTGCCGTTGAAACGTTTTCCGTGAAATTTGGGCTTCGGTCCGTTTTTATTATAATAGCTTTATATTTGCTTAATTAAAAAAACTCAAACAAAATAATTGCCGTTCGACCGAAAGGGAAACGCGACAATTATTCCTTTTTGGGACGCTTTCACAAAAGCGGGTTTGAGTTGGTATATGAAAGTTAAAACTTTTTCCAACAATAGAATAGATCTTAACGCCTTAAAAAAAAAAAAACGTTTACTTCCGCGAAAAAATTTAGTAAAAGATCATTGATCACTTTAGACACCTAACACAAGTGTTGAGAAATCACAATGTCAAGATGCTTGTAGTCACCTAAGTCACCTAAAGGAAAAATGTGTGCGAAAGAATTCATTGCATACCGTTTGTATTATCGCCTGTCTTCTTTTACTTGATAATGAAGAAACGGAATGGAAGTTGTTCAATGTACAAAGTTTCAACGGTGTGCTTTGGACACGTGTAACATGTTCAGTATAATGTACTGAATACAGATTTGGACAAAATTTAATTAAAAAAAAAAACTAATAACGACCGAAACAAATAGAAATAAAAGATTTACAAACAGTAGAAGTGATAAGATAATATTTTATTAGAGTAATATTTCTAAACAAAATTGATGGGAAAATGTTTGAATAATTTTTAAATAACCTTTATCATTTTACCAACTGGTTTGTTCGAATAATAGATTACCTATTTTTTCATTCCAATAATATCCAGCTGATATTGTACAGCACCAACTCGACGATTGTAGTTGTCTCCAAACCATTTTGGCTACAACTATATCTATATGAAACTCAATAGCAATGTTTTGTGGCGTCAGCTGCAAGTGTATTTGTTGTCTGGTAATCTAAAACGGTATACACAAGTGACAAGACGTGTCTTGCCTTTCCGTTTATTATCCGTGGACCGATTGATTTTCATTAAGTTTAAGAGCCAATCCCGGTCGAGTGTTTGTATGTACATCTCTCATAGCGCTTTTGTTGGCCAGGAAAAGTACACTCAAACAAAAAATAATAAAAAAAACTCGACGCAAACCGTGTAACGACAGAACTACTTAAAATAAATTGCTGACGAGGAGCAACTTAACTTAACCGAATTTTTAACCGTTGTCTTACAACACTAGTCTTACAACCTGAGAAGATGCTATCCGCCCCTATTTATAAAGTAAGGAAATTGTTTGCAAAACTTTAAAACTATCACAGTAATTTCTATGGGAAAAATTACAATTTTATCTGTGCTTAATGATTGATTGAAAAGTACTAAAAATTGTTTTCAAGTAATCAAGTTTTGGGCAACAATATATTATGGACTGTGCTTAACGAAAGCAAGTCAACCACTTTTAACGTTACTTGATATTATACTATTAAAAACTGAGACATATTTTTTTCTTCTTCATATTAACAGATACTATTCGTTGTCTTGGGCAGTCGTTTTTGAAACGGCGGGCGCGGGGTGGATTATATGTTTTTTTTTTTTGTTTGTTATACCACCTATAGCTCAGCCCCCCCTATAAAAGTGCAGCTGTATGCAACGAGAGCGCCTGCCAGTTATTATATTATCATCATCATCATTCATCATCATCGTCTTTATTACTGTGCACGGTCGGTGTAATGAAAACCGGCACCAGACCGCTTCTTCTCTCTCTCCGATTCGGTTTACAGCGGGGTCGGGGAGGTGCAATTTTGTCCGGTATCGATTGGGTCGGCTGAATTTTTACGACTTAAGCCGGGGGGGGGGGGTTCACTTCACGGGGCAGGTAAGCGTTTTCTCGTAGGTATAGGCCTTGTTTTTCGTCTCGCACGTTTTTTACGACCGGTGTAGTGTGTAATTTTCGAGAGGTTAGAAACACAAACAAAAAAAACCAAAATTTATATCTCACATTCGGACTGTGCCGAAAATTGGCGGCCTCGTCTGTTGAACAAAACCGTTTCCAGACGTTCGGGCGGTAATAAAGAATGCGCCGGTACGTTGATAATGTTGCTTCAATACCGAATAATATTACTTAAGACAGACATTTCTAATTGTATTCTATTTCAAACCCGATTAGCCTAATGTACGTTTGGTGGATTTCGGACGATTTTGGCGAGAAAGGGTGTACAAGTCGGTTTTGGGATGTACAGAGTGTCCCACGAAGATAAAACAACCAATGAAATAACTTTTGTTCTATAGTGAATATTTTTAAGATTTTTTTTTTTTTTAATTAATTTATACTCATTTTTGCTTAAGCACTAAGTTTTTTTTATTGCACTTGACCATTTTCCTTTTTTTTTTAAACTATTTTTTAATTTTTTAGTTACATTAATTTTATTAAATTTATGATGGCAATTTTATTAAGAATAATTTGCTGAACATTTTGACTGGTCGACAACCAGGATATTTACTTTTAAAGTTGCTTAAGTTTATAGTTTAGGATGGGAGGTGGAGTGCAGTAGAGAAAAGCCTGGTCTACACTAGAGCAACATATGGGAATTTTTTCAGTTGAAACATGTTGCTAATTCAAAAGTTGAAAAATGTTTTCAAATATCGTTGCATGTTTTTGTTCCAACTTATTTCGTGTTTCGGTTAGGTGTATACAAATGTGTTCGTTATTTATTTTAAATCAGTCATTACTTGCTATTATTACTATGAATCTAATTATTTATAACTTACGGATATCGAATTATAATTAGTATTATTATTGTTGTCTATTTGTTTGAAGTACTTGATATAACTTTTGTTAGTAGATAAAATGTAAGTATTAAAATAATTAAAAATAAATAAGTATATTTATACAACAAAAAGTTCATAAATGTAATCGTCTTTATTTTTTCAAATCGTATTTATTAAGTTTATTTAAAAAAGTATGAAATAATCTGAGATACTATATTTGTAACTTGAGTACACTTATTTACTTTTCAAATTGCACAAGTTGGAGCGGTTAGGCCGGACAGGAATGGTAACGAGGTAAGGTCAGGTGAAAAATAAACAAATAAATAATAATATAAATAACTTTATCGACAAACAAGAAAAAAAACCACATAATCATATTACTATTATAGTTTACTATACTTTTGTATTTACAAGTCGTTACACATAAGTGGATATTATTGAAAGATAATGATAACGATAAAAATATAAAAATAATTACAATAAATTACCAAATTAATAATAATAATCATAACAAAATGTGAAAAACAAAACGTTTCTCATAAAAAGGTAGTATTACAAAATATTATATAATAATAATAATAATAAACCGAATTGCTTACACATTTTTTTAATTTTAAACAGATTGGAAAAAAGTAACACCAACACACAGTCGACAGTCGACAAAACGCCGACCGAACATTTTACAATAACAACAGAAAACAAAAACTATAATAATTGAGCTTTTACAAAAAAATATACATTTTCCGCGCGTTACCTGATAAAAAAATAAAATAAATTTTAGTCAATAAACAAAACAAAAACAACAAACGCCTAACCAAAGACATTTAACTTGACCTTCAAAACAAACTCTGAAAACCAAGTACAAATTCTCAAATTATTTCAAGATAAAAATATTTAAATATATAAAAAACACATACTATTCTATATTTATCCTTTTTCTTGCAAATCGAATCGTTAACGATACATATATAATATAGTATACAAAATATGTAAAAAATATAAATATATATATAATTATTAAAAAATATTAACATCTTACGGTGAGCAAACGTTTTTTTTCTCGTCGGTGGGAACAATTCTTATTAAAATAAATATATAATTGGACCAAAAAAATATCTTATTACTATGTACAGGGTGATTCTTTTAACGCACTACACTAGCTGTTTACTCTTAAGACAAATTGCGATTTTCTAGCGTTTTTTTTTTTAAACATTTTTGTTTATGCTATATGAGATAAAATTGAAATTGTCATCTTTTTTTTTTTTTGCTATAATTCTAGAGCTTTATCAACAGTAAAACGGTACCGTGCATATTTTATTAAGTTTCTAAATTATAAGAACAACTTGCATTGAAAATGTCGACAGGTCAAAATTGTTCGGTAAATATTCTCGATTATTTGAATACGTGGCCATTTGAGTTTCAAAAGTCGGTAGAGCTCTTCTAGCAAATACTAAAATATGATTTGAAAAATTCGTACACCGTCTAACGTTTTGCTATAACATGAATTGAATATGTTTCCAAAAAGAAACGCTAGAAAATTGCAATCGCTTTAAGAGTAAACTTGCGTGGGGCGTTAAAAACAATCACCGGGTATGTATATATATATATATATATATATACTATAAATACTATAATATAATATTATTTATACTTGATACTACGCCTAATTCTATACCTACTCTCAAGCCGTGTATATTTTTACAATACGTGCGAATAACATATTGTTATTTTATAAATATAAAAATATATAATTTAATTCAATACAAGTATAACCGTTGCACACGTGCCGGAATATGGTAATTTTTTTTTATTATTGCTTTAATGAAATTTGGTTTTTTTAAATGTTTTTTTTCTTTTTTTTTTTTTTCGGTATTGCCATTATTATATTGTTGTACAGTCGACGACGACGTTGATGTATTTTCGGTCGGATGAGAGGCGCGCACGGGATACAAAACGGGAAGAGGGTGGACGCAAGGGGGTAAAGGGGTAGGTCGAGGGGTAGGCGAAGGACCTTGGATAAAATTTAACCTCCACCGAGGCCGCCCACAGAAAGTATGAAAGTATATATATTATATATATATATATACATAAATAATATTATTTCGGGCTTTTTCTCTCTCTCTCTCTCTCTCTCTCTCTCTCTCTCACCGAGGCCGACTGACGCTCTAAACTGGATAGAAGAATACATATACGGCGAGAGGTGGATGACACGCCGCGGGTTCATCGTACAACCACCACGTGCGAAGGGCAAGCACACGAAATATATGATATTATAAATTTTATATATATATATGTACAAACGGTCGAGGCCGAGAAAAAAAAGGCCGTTGCGCAATCATGTGGCAAAAAGAAGAGCTGACAAAAAAAAAAAAGTAAAATAATATTTGTGCCGTCGATTAACTTAGTTTCTTATTTCGAGGGTAGGTAGCAAAGAGCTTAAGGATACAATTACCGCCAACTGTACGATGATAATTATGTATATATATATATATATATATATATAATTTATAACTGTAAACATACATATACAAGTATTAAAAGACCTACATAAATAAATACATATATATATATTTTATAAATATAATCTGTCTGGTCCATAATTATTATTATACACACCTATTGTTTGTATTTTTATAGTACCGCCGTGTGTCTCCTTTATCGGATCACTTGTTTCTGTCTCCTCGGCCGTCTGCTGACCCTGGGAGACGAATCTCCGGTCGACAAAGTCCTGGAAAATAGAAAAAAATAAATCTTAGGTCAGGCCGCGTCGTTGGTTTTTTGTCGGACAGTAATTTTACACAAGATTTGTTTTTGACCAGTCGACGTTTTCAGAGAAACCAACAGTCTTGAGTTTTTGATTGAAATTAATTAGCATACAACCGAACGTTTAAGTGAACACATTACAGTGTTTATTTTATTAATTAAATGTATTTTACAGTATTTCGATTGTACACAAAAAAAACATTCGTTAAGGATCAGACAATAAACTTCTTTTGAAATAACAATTACAATTTTGTAGTCAATCTTTTTGAAAACAGTTTGGTTTTGTGTTATTTTTCAATATTATAAAACAAATTCGGTATTTTCCACAAGTTTATCGACTTATAAATAAACAATCACCTCGTATACACAAGAAATCAGGCCACTTGGTAATTAGCACTGTAATATACCTTTACAATTCAAGTTCATAGATAGGGCGAGTATTAAGAGGGCGGTTTGACAATTGTCGAGTGTTGGTAAGATATGAGTTATAAAACCTACCCCCATTCGATTTGTACGGTTTGTTTAGCTTAGAAATGGGTCAAACCGTCTGAGGAAATTTAGGGTAAGGCCTGTAAAAAAATGTTCTGTCGCGGTGTATACCTAATAAGATTAGAAGATACTATTTTTACCATTTGAATTGTGCCACGACCCAGAAAGAGTATGATCCGACACAGTTGCATACAAATTGTAGATTGCAATTTTGTGTAGATCCCGGTCGGCTGGTACAGCTATTATTGTATTATAATAATGATCTTGGAAAATAGGTGTAAAAAATTTATGAATTTTTTTTATATACAAGCACTTGGGGGAAATAATAGAAGGCGTTTTCGCGATGACGGTTAAGATTGTGGCGGCTGACAATAAGATTGCTAATCTGTACTGAGAGTGTGAATTTGACGGAGATCAAGGTGGAATTTTTTTTTTTAGAAAAAAAATAAAGGTATTGTGAACCGTTAAAGACTTATGGCGTCGTTTCGACCCAGTTGTTGTCGTTTCATTTCAAATCTCTTCATTGATCGTCGCCGACCAACGACTCCTCGGCAAGTCGGCTACAAGACACTAGGTTCTCTCTCTCTGTCACTATATTATTATACTGGATAGTTCTGAGTTTTACAGAGTCCTTAAGTGGATAAGAGAGCACGACCAAGACCAGGACTCGAGTGCTGCTCAATGCATAGTATAGGCAGGTTAAGCTTAAGTTTTGTCATTTGATCAAATATATAATTAACCAACAACGAAATACGTTTGAATTTGGAAATTCACTGCTCTCATTTGCAGGGTCATGGTGGTTTTTTTCAAAAGTTAATATTACTTCTTAGAAGTCATCCTTTATCATGTTAATTAAGTATGCTCGGACGTGATGCTGTCATTAGCTCGCTCCGTTCACTTGCCCTTAAACGAGTCAACGACTTGAACTCGGATCGTTTATAGCTTAAGACCAAACGAGTGATTAATAATGTTTAATTGAATTCCCAACAAAGTCGGCGGTTGCCAAAATTTACCCCCTGTCTGATCTATTGCTTTTTTTTTTTTATGGGCTTGACTTTAAACAGAGATAAGTACTACTTTTTTTTTTCACGTTGTAGTTTTGCGCACGTCTTGACACTAAATTTATTTATCGATAATTACAACAGTGAAACAAAAATAGCGTAGGCAGTGTCGGCCTTGGACAGAGTAAAGTGTAGAGAGGCCGCTTTATGAAAACAAGGAAACTGTTAATTTTTAAATAGAAATATATGTTACACACATTGGCTCTACACAAATTTAATTTTTTTTTTGAAAATAATACTGTTAATATAAAAAAAAACTTGTTCAAACACAATGCAATGCCCTAAACTTTGGTACAATAATCAAAACGGATATAGGGGAATAAAATCTCGTTTGGTCGTCGACAAAGAACTGTCAGGAACTGCGCAATATTACATTGGTTATCGAGTCCACTAAATTGTCAGAGATCATAATTATTTTTGTTCATTTTTATTAAAATATATATAACAACGAAATTAAATAAAACGTAGTTAGCTTAAAACGGACAAAGAGCAATAGCTTTGCAGACGGACAAACATAAGAGGTCGTTGGTATTAATTTTGTTTTCGTTTCATCTTTTATGTATATTGGTTTTTTTTCATTGATGTTTTTACCCCAAGTTTTTTTTGTTGTTGCGTAGAACACCGAGTACTTAAATGGGTTCTTTTTGTTTTTTTTTATTTGACTTTCTTCAATAAAAATCGTTACACTATTATACAAGTAATCTCTGTCGACCAGAAAGCGCAATTCTTTATCGCACAATCAAATAAACCACACCACACTCGCTAAGATTTGAAAATAATAATCATAATTAAGTCGGGTTACAAAATATTTGTAGACATATCTTTAATTCGGTACGTCTCTAATGTTAGTAGAGATCAGGTTGATGAAAAGCTGGATAAATTTTAATTTGGGGAATTTCTATGATATTTAAAGCCGATACATACATTTTGGGGTTTTAACTAGTTCTTCAACTTATCTGTTTTGTGTTAAACATTTGTAAGATCAATGTTAAGTTGAGTTAAGACTTTTTAGTACATCATTATCATTTGCAAATAGTACATAAGCCGAGAACAATACTTTCCTGACGTTCTACTAGCGCAAAAAGTTTTCAAATTACCATATTTACCATGTTTTTGATTTGATAAGAACTTAAGAAACTCAGGAAGCCCAGAGTCTCTCTCCATTGCCACCCCTTTTGTGTCATGTGCCCCATTACATTATTCTGAGTTTTAAATATTCAAATCAGTTGAACGCCTCCGGCCTCTTCCGGAAGTAGCACTTACGCATGAGAGAGTAAAGGGGGTCGGTAAGTTTTAACACTTCCAACGCGCCCAAACTGTGTCATTACACGCGGCTGTTGTGGTGCTTTTCGTGGGATATAATATCATATTACACGAGCAAGTATACAGTAGGTAAGTATGAGTAAGTAATACGACAAGACATCATCAAAACTGTAACGTTTGTGTGCTATATATATACACACACACAGAAATTTTCGGAGAGAGCAGTGACCGTAAAACTTGCGGGAAGCTGGTCGAGCGCGTAGCCTTGAAAGTTTTCGTACGCGCGAAGGGTGGGGGAGAGGAGGGATCAACGCACGATCATAATAATAATAATAATAACACGACGGGATCGCGGGCGAGTAAAGTCGTTGTGGCCACCGTCGTTGTGGACGGGACGACGGCAGTGGTCGACGGACGGGGTTAAAAAACTCGGCAAGAAGAAAAAGGACGTGCCTCCGCTTCCGCCTCCACGTCGCCGTTCACTCCAAGCGAGGAGCCAACGGGAGGAGGAGGAGGCGGCCGGCCGGCCAGCGGTTCAGGGACCGCCCGCGCTCTATTAATATACACGTGTAAGGCCGCCGAGCACGTTGCGAAAAAAAATATGTTGCGCTTTTGTCAGCCGCGCGTGTCGATTCGTAATCGATCGGCCGCCGCCGCCGCCGCCACTCCACACGCCGGACCCTTGTGCGTGCACCGGTTAATTTGCGTCCCGGTGCATCGTCGGCGCGTCATCGTTCCGCCGCCGCCGCAGCAGCCGCGATGCACCGCCGCACCGCACGGCCACGCGATGATGGTGATGATGGAGGACACCGCACACGTTTATTTATACTGCCGTCCGTCGACCCTATTGCGTACGCGCAACGCTTTCGTCGCTCCTCCCGTCCGCGGCTTCCGTCGGTATACAGGGTGATTACAAGAGAATACCACAACTGTCATAAAAAGTTATTTTGCAATCACCCTGTATTATATCAACATTGTTATTGTGTACTTAAACTTTAATTATTATTATTAATTCGACAGAGACATCCGTCTTCTGTACGTATCTCGCCTGTACTGCAGACGTCGTTATTAGCCGGTACGAGATATTAATTATCTTTTAAACAGACAAACTTAAAATCAAGGAGCTTTTTTTTATTTTCATAGGTCAAAGACGGCGTTTGCCTTGTCCTTTGTCTTTTTTTGCTTCTTTAAAAACCGTGACTTCCGGCTTTTTAAGAGAAACGGTTTTTTATTTGAATTAATTCGCTGTTTTATTAAAAATATCATAATATAACACTCAAAGGGCCAACTATATTGATTTACTATATTAATTATACGTCTCGGTAAGATCAAAAGGAAAACATGAAACAAATTTGTATTGTAATGATTATTTTCTTTAACATTAATTATCGATTAGAAAAGTTATTAAGAGAGGACGTCAACCCCCATATTTTGTTAAAGAGTTAGGTACAAGACATTTTTTTTTGCAAAATCTCAATTTAAAGGCCAAACTGTGATGTTTTATTACTAGTTCAGTAATTAGGAATCATTTTTCAGTAAAGTTTATTTATTTTTCAGACTATGACAACGTCCTTGTCAGAGTTAAAAAAAAATGTTAAGCTAATATTCTCTACTATTGGCTAAGTAGAAAATTGTTTTTTTTTTACATATTTAAAATAATGAGAACTTTGTGTAAGTTCCCTCTCGTGGTTTTTTTTATATTATTAACCAAACATTCACACTTTGTAATGTAATTCTGACTTTTTTTACTTTTTAAGTGTTTGTATTTAGAGTAAAAACTTTAGTTTTCTAAAAGAACCGACTGGAGAACCTAGTTAGGTGGTAAAGTTCTCCTCTTTTTAACGGTATCAACAATTTTTTTTTTCTAAGACCATTTTTAGCTTAGACCTACACCACGCTTTTGAGATTATTTTTAAAAATGTATGACGTGATCGAATTTTAAGATTAGGTTTTCTCATAATTGTACAATTGTACTAATTACTAGCTGATGACTGGACAAAAATTATTTTTCCAAAAAAGGATTGTTGCTAAAATAGTATACGAGGAATAGACGTTTCGAAAACCTAACCGCATGTTTTTTTTTTACAATTGTTGTCTGGGGAGTTTGTTCGAAATAAGCGAATTAACAATCATTATTATTATTACTGTCGTTCAATTATGAAACAAAATAATATTTCAATATAATAAGACTAGTGATGGCTGTACGTTTTCTTAGAAACGAAAATTGAATTTCTCAGATTACATAAAAAAGGGTAATATATTTTGCTGATTATATAGTTTAATTTAAATAGAATAAGATATATATATATTGATAAGGTACAATATACAATAAAAAAATAAGTATCCAAGTATGCAATGTATCAATGTATTCTTCGTATGCTCATCCCTGATAAAAGATACGACAATGATAAGAACGGAGATTGTTAAGGGTAAATCAGCTGATAACGGCTATGATAATAATGACAAAATAAAAACATTTCATGGTCAAAAAACGTTTGTACGTTTTAGCTTAGTGTAGTTGCAGTTAAATACTTAGACTATATATATATTTTTTGGGCATACTTTTGATTTTTCAACAGTCCTAATTGCTTGGCGGCTGTATTAGATGTGGTTAGAAGCCGGCAACGGTTGGGTTGTATTTTTTTTTTAAATAATAGTTTTCGAAACAAGCAATCGTACTTACCGGGGACAGAGTTCGTCTCACGTGGGCCCAGACGGTGCGGGCGCCGAACGCGGATGCCACCTAAGACATTTCCCATCGATTTCTTTGTACTCGGGTCCGCGTCTCTTTGACCTTTCCAGATATTCGTCAATCACGTCCTGTCAAACAAAAACAAAACTAATAAGTAATATTTCACCGTATTGTCACCACCGCTTGGTTTAGTTGCCCTAGGCAGGCTTAATTGAAATTGATACATTTCCAGAACCAAGAGAACCGCAAAAGAGTAGTATTAGCCACAGTTTAATGTGTGGTTATAATATAGTTGGGTATGATTCGTACAACCCTGCTGTTAGTTTACTTGAATAACTTTACTTTAGTTTTTAAATTCGCTACTAATTAAATTACTCCAAATGTGTGCACACTTCTCTGTCCGCCACTATAACTCTGCCATTGTTCAAGAAGTCCACCTACTTTTTTTTAAGTGTACCACCTCTACTATCTTTCTTCTCCGTCATTCTCTCAGTGGACTTTCGAGGCCAATTAACGCGACGATAAACAGGATAACAAGATGACCTATTTATTTTTCAGTCTGATACACATCTAATCGGACGGTTTTATCGACGGACCGAGGGCTAAGCAAACACGATCATGTTTG
This sequence comes from Adelges cooleyi, assembly GCF_023614345.1. NCBI lineage: Eukaryota > Metazoa > Arthropoda > Insecta > Hemiptera > Adelgidae > Adelges > Adelges cooleyi. The sequence continues at coordinate 17,386,468 of NW_026095893.1, forward strand.
TATTTCTTTTGCACGAAAGGCAAATTGTTTTACACGTGTAAATCGTAGGTATGCCGGCAGGTAGTCCTGCACGCGAGTGTGTGTATTACCCTCTCAAAAGAACAACAGTAATTATATGTGCTCGGCTAATGGGTAGCTAATCTGTAATCATCTTGAAAACATACAAGGTAGAAGTGTATATAAAAAAATAACAAAAACCAAATGGACGGACCACGATGTTAAAGCATGTGCAACGACGCGATGCACACAATAATTGTACCTAACTACGCCATAATGCCTTAATAACCGCTGTGCAAGTATAAACAGAGCTGGGCAACATTTATCGAATAACGCACTAATATAAAATACAATAAAATATTATTAAAGTACAAATATATACTACAGTTAGTAAATTGCTGGCTTATTAAAATACATCTGGTCCGTCTGGGGTAGCAGAGCGTGTGGTTTAGAAATTTTATTGGTTAATCGTTGTGGTTTGGTTTTAACCATAAAAAGCGTTTCAATGACGCTGCACACAAAATGGCTAAACTTAAAAATAAATAAATATGTAAATGGCAAGTTGTACTGTTAAATCATTTATTCGGCTTGTAACGGATTAACCAGTCGTTCGATTAATTTGCATTCACTTGGAATATGTATTAGGCAATAAAATTCATAAAAAAATATATTTTGTCGTTTAATGGTGTAGTATGCTTTAAGTACTTCAAAAAAAAAAAAAAAATCAACCCGTCGACGATAGATATTATTTATTTATGTATTAGGGTAGTCATAAAATAATATAACGCACAACACCCTTTTGCATGCGCCCAAAAATAATTTGCATATTACCGACAAATTTTCAACATACAAATTACAAAAGGGGTTTTGCATTGCACGTGTATATCAAACCATATCTGCTTGAAAAGTCCACGACATAGTTAACTTAACACAAACACGTGCCAAAACAACCGATGATTATTATCTATAATAAGCAGTATACAAAACTGAGTTTCTCCCAGACCTCGTGTAATAATTGTAATTTGATAGCGACTTGTAAAAAATAAAAAAAACCAAATGGCAGTAAGTTTAAATGTGAAAAAATATAAATCTATGTCATATAAATATGTGAATACATATAAAAGGTACACCCGAAGTGGTATTATAATATTATCATTATCACGAGTTCGGTATGTATATATTTGTATGATCTCTTGCGGTGTCTAATAGACAAAAATAGATTGTTCCGGTGGATTATGCAAATATTTCAGTTGATAAAACATAATTACTATTAAAAATACCGATAAAAACAATAGCACATGTGCCAAAAGCCATTGACCTGGTGCGCGCACACACACAGCAGATTCATCATACGGATATTTTTCAACGACCTTTGCCGATGAACCCGCCGCCGACGGTCGTTAGAGAGTTTAAGTCCAGAGGAAATTATATTTGCATACGAGCGACGCCAAAAGGAAAATCTGTTTGTTTAACGATAATAACACTGTGATAATCAACTTCAAATTACTTTCTCGAAGACATAAGACAGCTCGGAGTCGTTCAATACACAGTCTTGACAAGGCGCAATCGTTAGTATACAGAGTGTTTACAAATGTATGGTATACAGTGATTATTTTCTTTTTAATAACTGTACAATTGAAAAAATGTCCAAAAAAAAACCCTAATGATACATGGCATACATCGGTGACTGAAAACAACTTATATGGGTTTTAAGTAAATAATAAAATGACTTACTGGCATAAATTACACATTTGATTTACCGAAAGTTTTTTTTATTATATATATACTTTTTATTTATAAATATAAATTGTATTATATAATTTCATAAGTAAAACGGTTAGTTACAGGCGCCGAACGGGACGGCTTGAATTTTGGAGGGATCTACTGACAGCACTACTCCGCCCAAGACACATTAAAATGTGGATAACTTTCTTTGTAAAAGCGAGGGGAGACGTAGACTGAAATCCGAGTTGGAATAATTTTTCATACAACTGACAATTTAACGAACACAATATTATTCGATTGAAAATATATTTGATTAATCAAATAATACGCCTTTATTCAAATAAGCCAACAATAATATTATTCGAATAATGTTAGGTTTACTTGTATTTTTTTTCAAATCGATTTTATAAATATAAAGATATCTAACCTATTACTTATCTTAAAATCAACTAATAATTTTTTTTTCATTTAAATACGATAGAGTATTCGTCGAATAACTATTTAATTTAAATATAATACTAAATAGGAAATATGTTAAAAAAATATGGGAGGGGGAAATTCAATAGTAAAACAAGTCGGGATAGTTCACCCACCGTTTATGAGTTTAGAGGTAGGTATATAAGTATAGAGGTAGGTTCATAGGTCGACCGAAAAAGAAGTGGTCTGCATGTTACTATTTGAGTTATAAAAGTTGCACTCAAAACTACTCTAATATTTTCAACAACTCGAACAATACAAATAATTTATTTGCATGTAATTTAATATACAAAAAAATTCTTTTAAACATCCACAATTACTTCATTGAAAAATTACCCGAAAATTTTGAATCCGCTTGTAATACTTAACTCAGTTCCGCATAAAAATTAAAACACAAAACCGTTTTGACAGAAAAAAAAAATGAGAAATGTTTCAAGACTTTTTTTCACAGATGTGGGGGCGTATTCAATTTTTATTGTGGTTAACGAGTGACGAATAAATTTAAATTAGCGTTAATACATTTAAAGCGTTTTGAACGGTACGTGATGAGTTAACTAATAGAAAAACGCAAGGTTAAGAAAACATCAAGGCGCGTGTTGGGAATTAAATGTCATTTGATACAAAAAATAAAAATACATCAGACCATTTATTATCAGGACCATCTCTATCACAACTATGTAGCATCATTGGGTCAGATGTTAGGTTTAAAACTAACCGTTATGTCCGTTAAGAAATCATTAGCAACAAAGGCGGTAAAACAAAACACGAGTAGGGTACGAATAGTTCAACCCAAAGAGGCAGATTTTCTTATCATATCCGTTGTCATCAGCCGCGTCTCGCCATATTATTTCTTACTATCCGTATCAACATCTTTTCTTATCTCACCACCATTTTTATCGTGACGTGCACAGGTACACGGATGCACCTGGTTTCAAGTGAATGTCATTGACAACATTCAGTCAATGACTTAGGCAGCCACGTACTGTGTACATTACATTATAAATGGTGTTGATATAATATGATGCATTGTTGTAATGTGCGTGTGTTACGTGCAAGGCGAAAAATCTACCGTTAGCAAAGGTCGTGGTCATTATGGTCACGTGCACGACATTGGCCGTACACAATAGAAAATATAATAACACAACAGCGATGATGTGTAATATGACGTACGGTTGTACGTACACTGCCTTATTATATTATCACATGAAGGGCGCACACTAATGTCGCCGGGGTCTTAGCGGTAAGGAAAGATAACCAAAGAGGCCAAGAGAGGAACAGGGACAAGATACTTCCGCCGTCGTCAACGGTTATACTGCGATAAAATATTTTACACAAAAGTCTTACGGATCGGGTTACAGTATTACAATCCACGTCTGGAATTAATTACACTAGGTAATACTTGACATATTATCATAGTCGGTAGCGCAGGCACTCATATCATTTCCGTCCGCGTTAATCTTGCCCAGCGAGGGATTAGTTAATAAAAGAAAAAAAATAACAACACACGCACACACATAGCGTGGTGAACGTTTATAAGAAACGGGATAACCCCTCAACCCGTTTCTTATAGGGACCCCGTACTTAGACTTAACGTCCAACGCGCCAAATGTTAACGCCTCTGACCGGTTGTGTTTTTTCAAGCCTTTTTCTTCGTTGTGTCTGTAAGCCCATGGACACAAACTAATGTCTATTGACATTATTTAGTATGACAATAATATTTACATAGGTACCCCAGCGTTATGGTTATCGTTATGTACGTTAATTATAATAATTATTATTACGATTATTGAAATTTGAATTTATAATTAAAAGGGTAATACAAAATGACAAACGTAGCCCTAGGTATGGAATATGGTAATCTTATGGTAAAATCCCGACGGACACCACCGGTGGACCTATTTAACAGTTTAAAATCGGTTTCGACTAAAATGCAAATTACAACTGTCACAAAAAAAGACAGTTACCTACCTAAAAAATTCCAAACGAATATAGCGTTGTCGTATTATTAATACAAATTGTAATTAAAAATGTCTGTCGGAAAGAGGTTAGTTATTTTACATTTACAGGTCAATTTTCCAGACATATCCGACTCCTTGACAACGGTTTTTTATGGTCCTTGGAAAAGAGGGCACTAAAGAAACCCTTAAAACAGACGCCTCTGTCGAGCGTCTCGTGACAAGTAAACTGCAGCGGCAAAACTTACCTGCTTTTTGAGTATGATGTGTTTGCCTTTCCAATACTTCATCATGCCCAGTGCTTGTAGAGTGCTCACTATGTCGTAGGAGTTGATGGCCAACTCTTGACTCATATCTGAAACACATTATACACAAGCTATTATTATAAGCCGGGATGTATAACATGGCATTATCCTTTTTTTAATTACCGGAAAACACCGATAAAATAACTTAGATTATAAGGTAGAGCGAATAATGTATGTCGACCGCAGGCATTGTTAATTATAATACAAAATCGAGATTAGACAATGTATTAATGCCCGACCACAGTGATAACATTATTGTCTACCGCTATATCAGGATTTTAAAAAGCCAGTTACACCTCGAGTGTTTACCTCTCCTCTCCCCTACATAATAATAGTATGTGTGCTGTCTAAAAACCACAATTATAACCGTCTAAACTTTAAATAGCAAGACGAACGACTGTGCTTAAAAATAAACAAATAGAAAAAACACAATACTCGCATGTTAATTTTTTGTGCAAGAACAAGGCTTGTTTTGGACAAAATAAATATGATGTTGACATTTTTGAACAAATCAGGATTTATACGGTCATTCGAAGACTTTTTTTTTAAATTTCATAATAATTTTTTAGTTTTAACTAATTATAAGTTAAGACAATTATGATTTCAAAATAATAACTTGAATTATTAATAAAAACTTTTCGAGCGACACAATTTAAACAAAGAATATATTTTCTAATTCAATTTATGAACTGTAATAGTCGGATGAAAACAATTAGCTACCAATTAAAATCGACTGATACTACTCCTTATCATTATTAACATTAGTTATTATAAATAGATTTTCTCATTATCAGTAACCATATCTTATAAACCGTTAATATAGATAAGAAGACTCCATAGACGGTCCATAGACTCTATTAGGCCATGTAGCATTATTGATCGTTCAAATTTTCGATTTTTCTTAATTTTTCAGATTGGAATTGTTGGATTACTATTAATAAAAACTACAGGTAACTCTTGTATGAGATAGTGTAAAGTTAAACTATCGACCAGTGTCCGTTGCCCATCATCGAACACCGATGTAATGGTGGTAAGCCTTGAGAGAGAGAGATAATCATTGAAAATCTTGGACCCTCCTCGCTTATTAGGGTCTTACACAAGCAGCCGTAGGACGCGTTATATTTTATAGCTTTCATGGCATAGACCCGTTTTGAAAGTTTTGCACGTTTAACAACGCTGAAGCGTGCCCGGTCGTAAACGGACACGGGCATGACACTCTTGTGACTTTATTGCGGGCTCGTGCGCTCACCGAAATAGTAAATTTTCTTTTCTCATGACGTCACCGTCGTGGGGACGGTTTCACAACCGGCACACGGATCGTATCCGTAAATCAAAAACCAATCTCCAGGGACTGTAAGTACGTGTACACCACGGCGGTCGATGCTCGTAAACCCTGGCCAGGTCTCGTGCCGTGTGCTATGCTGGTCGGGTCACCGTCCGTTTGTAGCATTTGTGTTCGGATGCAATGCTGCCCCGTTTGGTCATTATTATTATTTTCGCCCAGGCTGCCGTGCCGGGTAGGCGGTGGATGGACCGACTGTAGCCGGGTCCATATGTATAGCCACTGCGGGTTAATACAATAACGGGAAAACGCCAATACCTACAGGCCCCCGGGGCTAAACGAACGGGCTCTGATCAATGGTCGGAGCATATAATCACCGTCTAGACGCCATCAACGAGAGGGTTTGGATTACACACGGGTTTCGCCCATAAACCTCCCCTCTTCTCCCATTCCGCCCCGTGTGTCTGGCCGGGGCATATATCAAACGAAGCTGCGAGATTTAGCCAGGTTTTTCAACTTGACGACCGAAAAAAAAAATAATTGTCCGGCAAAATCACCTCTTCCTACCACGACTGTACTGTAGGCTAATTGCACGAGTCCACCCTCGTTCAGGTCATCATGTCATAGTGGCCTCTCTTAGTTCAGTTTGCACTCTGATTATCCATGACAGTATGTATTCTATTTATAAGTACATTTATTGGTCGATCGCGGCCTATAAGCAGGATGGAATAATCCGTGGGTGCGAGGGAAAAAAATTGCGGGGTAAAGTCATTAAGAACAATTTTAAATACATTGAACAGAATTATTTTTGGTATGCGTACACTTGGGTGCTCAGAGATTGGGCGAGCCTTATCTTCTACAAATCAAACCAACAGGTTAAAACGAAGTGAGGCTTCAAAAACTTACATCGCATCCATTCGATCGAGGGTATTCCTGTATCGTTTAGGAATAATTTACAAAACCCCGTTTTGATACGCCCACCGATACATTTCAATTGCTAATTATTAAGAGTGCTCTGTTTTCGACACAGACGACGTTAACAACATCAAAGGTGTTATAGCTGGGATTTAGTTAGCTTGTGTGTCTAGACAAAGCGACCCTTTGTGTCTGCGGCTTCCAGAGCATAAACGGGTTTCAACGGTTGTTATTGTACCCGACGCACGTGATGCTGTATAAATTATACTATTGCCTCTCGCGTGATGTTATTATTCGACATAAAAGACATAAAAGTTGCCGGGCCGAGTACGCATAAAAATTTCGCAGCCCAAAACCCCGGGACACGATCATTTTGTAATGGCGCAACCCGTTTGCACCACCCTCCTGGTCGTTGCCGAGTTCGTTGCCCCTTCGACGCTGGTTCCACGTGCTCGCACGAGTCATGCTGTTGTCCCAGGTTATGTCGTCAGTTCCCGGGGGAAACGGTGGGGAATTATTTTCCACTGGCCGTATTACTACACCGGGTCGCGTTTATTACAATCATACAACATGCAATCGTAAAAACCTCTCGGCCGACGACGACGGTTTGCATTTAACGACAGTCGGTCTGGTCGGCGGCGCACGTGTAAAACCCAGGTCGACAGCGGCAGAGGGTTTTTTACGCCCTTCGACAAAGGGGAGGTTCGATCGTCGGGATAGGGGAGAGAGAGACCGACGGTCGTAAAACAACTGCAAAGGCACGCGCAAAAATCCGCGTTAAGTCCTGGCTCTGGTGTGATTATTTGGCCAAATCTCGGGTGCAGGATTTCGCAACAAGCAGCTGTTTGGGGAGATTTGCGTGAGACCGGTTTGGAACACAAACTCCACAAGAGTTGAAATGCAGTCGAGTACCTTCTTGGCCGCCTTTACAACGGACAAAAGACTCACTTGATGTTCACACCGAAAACGTCAACGTAAAGCGGTTAACTCTCGACTCAAGTTCAAACCATCTTTGCAATAAACTTATATGTCTTATATTAAAATCCATAACCCGTCTAGTCTGGTCCTAGACATCCGACTTTGGGACGCAGCAAAAGCGTCCAACACAGCTCTACAGGAGTTTCAATCAACCGTTGTTCCTTGTTATATCACCACAATACAAATGTACACAGTGGCGACCTGAGAATACCTACACCGAACCAATTAGCTGAATCTTATTATTGACATTTCAATTCTAACCCAAGCTCTCATAATAATCCTCTAATAAATCAACCTCTCTTCCTGATAAGATACCTAGAAGACTTGAAGGAACCTAGGGACCTATTTCAATAGTATAACAAGTAATTAACATTTCCTAGTCCAACGATACTGCTGAGTGTCTTCCTAAAAACTCCATTTTCATTGTCATTCATCGTCACTACACTTGCTAGCGATTTGTCCGTGAGTAAGTACAGTAAGTGTTATTAAATCCTAATTAATTACATTTGAAATATTCTTCTGAACTCAGAAAGTACACACAGTAATACAAGTTTGGCGATTAACATATTTCAATTTGAAGACTTAGAATTTATGTATTGACAATAGTGATATTCTTAACACATAATTTATCAAAAAGACACAAACCGCTTTGGAACTTAAGAAATTGTATTAAACTACAACGGAAAGCTGCATTCTTTCTTGGACTAGAATTTCACTATTTTTTGCAAATATAAAGCATAAATTGTTGACTACTACATCAGATCCTAAGGGTTGATATTTATAAAAAAAAATCAATCGTTTGATCCTATACCGAAAAGATATTATAGTGATCTATAAATCCACATAGTGTACTATTTCCTTCCTTATATCCGGAAAACGGGCAAATTTTGGCATGCCTTTAAATTGTAAATTTTTTTTTAATAAAGAACAAATTAACCGTAATTTTGTCTTAAACAACTCGACCAAAAGCAAACGTGAGCAAAAAATAACTTGTTGACAAAGTCGGGCAAAATTAATAACAGAACGAATAAGAATTTAAAACAAATCGAATTTGTTAATTTGCGTATTAATTGATATAAAATGCCAACATTTTTGTAATCGGAAAACCAATTAGGTAGTTTTTCAAGCGAACATAGTTTAAATCGTCTTTGGGGAAACACTACAAAGATATTATGTTTAAATAGTATTTTCTACATTTTGTAAACACCGGCCACAATATTTTAGTTTGTAATCTAGTGCAACAATATTATTTATTATGTAAGAGTTGCCTGAAATCCTAGTATTGTCGCGCGTAATAAAATCATATAAATACTTAAGTACGTCAAAGAGGAAAAAATGTATGTTTTCATACTACATACCTTTTATGGACAGTTGTTTTCCGCCCAGGTCGCACAGATACTGCAGCAGTACGTCCTTCCAGTAACTTCTGTATGAGATCAGTCCCAAGTCGGACAAAGGTTTTTCCGGCGAGCCGACTTTGCCTTCGACTCGAGTCAGCAAATAACCTGCAAAATTAAAAGGAAATATTTGCATGAGTTCAAAGTGAATGATTTACCCGTGTGATTACTATTAGTTATTTGTATAAGAAATAGAAAATAATTCTGAGAAAAAGCCTGGCGTATAGGGGATGGGATTTTCAAATGTTGATTTACAAAAAAAAAAAAAGCATACAGTATTAGCATGTACCTACAGTACAGCAATTAATGCCAAGTAAAAAATAACGCCACATTAATATCAAATGTCTAAATAGAAATATTGCACAAAAGAAAATTTGTTCATAAAAAACAATGAGAAAAAAAATGGATGAAATTCGAATTGTTCAGTCTTTTTTTTTAATTTTAATTTTATAAATTTTCTCATTCTGACTCTTTAATTATGGTTTTAGAAAATATTTAAACTTTTGATAAATTTCTACAATTTACGTTTAAATTGAGTACAAAAAAGAATTTTGGTAGGACTACCGAAGGTGGTTTAATGATATCATTAAAATTTTTGTGATCACACGGCACACCTCTAAGTCTTATACCTACTGCAATTTGATAATAATAATAGTAATTATAAAACGCTTTCAAATGGTGACGAGGATATATTTTTAGCAAGAATATTTTATGAACGTTAGTTTTTATCAAAATAAAATGTTTTATTGCCAACACAATACATGAAAAATATTAAATAACAAATAAATTTTCAGCCACTGAACTTCAGGCGAATAACTACATATTTTTACTGGGTTTTTACCCTTTTATTTTAACGCTAATAGTTATGAATTATTAATATATTACATAATAAATAGTATAAAACTAAAATATTTCGGATAAATTAAAATCAACAACATTTAAAACATTTTTTACAATCATCCTATTTAATATGTTAGTAAATAGTATACTGTGTCATCATTTTATCGTTTGTATTTTTTTTTCTTAAGCCGTTTCCTTCTATCAACGTATTTTAAATGATATCTGATATATTGATAGAAGTATTTTTTTTATAAATAAAAAAAAACATTTAATGATATTTATTAACACCGGATATTTTTTATTTAAAGTAGTTTCATAAATAACAAATAAAAATCGGAAATTAATTTTATTTTATTGGTTAACGAATATTGGTAAAAAAAAAAAAAGGCTGTCAAGCGGTTGAACGGTAATGTAAGTTATTATTTACTCTTACCGGCGCATAACAAATTTCGTATAACCAATGGCAATGCATTCGGTGCAAGTGCATACAACCCGATCGATAAGAGCTACGCCCACGTCTGCGTCGCTTTGCCACTTGTTCGGTCTAAAGCGGTAAATCATTTCGGACAGCAGAGCTTGTTGAAACCCATATAAAATACTCATTTTTAAACGCAATAAAAAATATGTCTTTGCCAAAACGTACTAAAACAAATTGGAAAAATAGGACTAATAGAAAGATGCAGACATAAAATAGGCAAAGTACTCTCAAGACAATCTGATAATTATGATTTTGATTTAACAATTAATTTAAGTACCCATCGTGTGAATGTATAAGGAAACTATTGTAGTTAAACGGCATACGATTTGTTTAAATGTAATTTTATAATGTTCTAAAATGTCCATATAAATGTCAAAGCCCTGTCGACATTTACAACTTATATAATATTTCATTGGCTTTTTAATATTGAAACATTAAAATGAACTATTATAGCGTCGACGCGACAGACATTTCAGTAAAGTATCAAATGTTGACATTGTCTAATTATCGAACAACATAACAACTTAAATGACTTTTTTTTTATTAAAATATTTTCTTTATTTACAATCTATACAAAATATGTATAATCAGCAAGTCTGAAGACAAAGATACAGTGACAATAATGTATGAATAGGAAGGCTCTCAGCAGTGCCACCAGGCCAGAATAGAATAACTTAAATAATTTCAAAATTGTAAAAGAGAATATTTCGTAAAGAACTGAAAATGTCAACTATCTGCTAAAATTAAAAAAAAATCTCCCTAAACAATTTTCAGGTTTTCAAATTTCAACTTCGACACCATGGGAATTTAGCAGTGTATAATTAATTTTAATATAAAAATGATTTAAGAATTGTATTAAACATTTTTATTTTCCACAGCCATATATTTCTAGGGAAAATATGTCACACGGATAAAAAATTCTGAATTTCCTGTATATTAGTTGTATACATTTTAAAATGTGCGTTTATCCGCAAAACGTGCAGTTTCTACAGTAACACCGGTGCAACAGCAGACTGTCATATTAATCCGAACTAGGATTACCGGCAGTACTCGTATTGTTTGCAGTGTGAACTCATACATATGTCGTATAAACCCAAAATTTAAAAACATTATATATGGTGGACGAAAATATCTGGTTTTTTTTTTAATTTTGTAGAGCACAGGAAAACATTAGCAAAATCGCCATCACTCGACGATTTGTTAAAAACACAACTTTTTTACTACTACACTTGAGACTAAGCCTTAAGAGGTGTTATTGAATATAATTTTATACATTCGTGACACAAGAAAAAAAATCAGCCAAGAACAGATTACACAGAACTTCTTGAACCTAATGGCTATCCTTATATACTTATTTAAATTTGAATATTTTTTTTAAATATATTGTTTGCCTAAACAAATGGTCCTGGTTCGATATTTTTAGAAAAGTACTATCTTTTATAGAGTTGATCTTTGTAGCTATAAAAAAACATGTAGAAATTAGGATGTTTAACCACAAATGTTTTTAGCTTTAATTCTTTACACACATCTGACAAGATGATTGTCTAACTATGACCCAGATTATATGTCTTAGAATTCTATGAATTTAAAACGTGTATACCTAAATTTGTATTTTGTAAACTATTTAACATAAATTTCCTTTAATTACCGATAATTTACATTCAAAGTTTGCCATTCCTTACCACTAATATTGCCGGCTTTTTTTTTTTTATCCAAGATCTATTTTTCTCTCTTGAACTGAAATAATATTATTTTATTATGTTTATAAATAACAATCCAACAGATTATGTATTACCTACAGAGAGCTACAAACTACAATTAAAAACGTTATTTGTGAGTTAAAATCAACTGAGTATTGATTAAATTTTGAGACTTTATTTTTTGTTCTTCAAAACCAAAAGAGTAAATAACGCGTTTAAAAATATTCGACCTCACCACATAAAAGTTGTACGGGGAAAATTAATACAGCATTGATCGCGGCCTAATGTTTTTTAGGTAATTAATTATCGTTGGCGCACTTTCAACAAGCGACACAAAGCCAGACTGATATTATAAAAAAAAAAAAAATGTTATCAAATCAACATTTATAAAACGACGGCGCACCTGTCACGGCGTGACATTTAATGAGGGAGACCGAGTTTTACCCTCTTTTTTTTCCACCTACAGAAAACGCATACTATATTATTATACTACAAAATAGCATTATTGGAAAATATAGTCAATCGTTATTAACAATGGTGCCATAATATTAATAAACACTATACATAACTTTTTAAAACACTGCTGGAAAACTGAGGGCAATAAATACTACCGTAAATCAATATAGTTTGAAGAAAGCTTTGTATAGTAGTAGACGAGTTGAGAGACTCGATATTAGATTGGAGCAAAGGCCTGATAATGTGTAAACGACTGTTGAAGTGCTAACGGTTACTTATATGAGATGAAGGTCCCAGGTGAGTGTATCTCAAGCTTAGTACAACAGAGGGAATGCATAATTGAATGTACAGAGACTGATCACATACATTTTGAAACATTAATTAGACGACTAAGGTGAATTTGTTAGGTTTTTGTCGAGCACTTTGTAGGAGCCCGTGAAAAAGGCGTTAAGTTAATATTTTATGAAAAATGAGTTATGTACACCGAAAAATTCATAGAAAAAACTCTATCGTTTGTGCTTTATAGTTTCACCAAAGTGTTATTCGATGAATAATAAATGAGTGTTTGTTAAGGATTTTTCTCGTGTTAGTGTATTTTGTAACTTAAATTTTTTTGAATATACAATTTAATAGTGCAACAAGAGTTTTGTCATTTTTTATACCTACTTAAATAGTTTTGAATGGATCAAAACTATTTTAGTGATAAAAGGGTTATGTATATTAAATAAGTTTTTATTTTGTTACATTTCCAAATTGTTTATAATACCGTGACATTATTAAAAATATTAAAAAGTATTTAATGTATTAAAATATTATTATTATTAAAATGACTTGACCCTTTCCTTTGAAAACAGAAAGAGTAAATTCAACTCGATAAGATTAAAGTTATTAACTACTATCGTGTTCTTCCAAAACTTATTTTCCGTTTCTTAAACAAAAGTTTATATTTGTTGTGTGACTTAACCTCTTTTTCAGAGACAATAATGAGCTATTCTATTTAAACAAAAAAAGCCTTTGGGTGTAGCGCAATGGATACAGCACACACACACACACACACACACTTGTCGTCGAGAATTCTCAAAGGCGGTCCGTGTAATTTATTTCTTAAACCCCGACGAGAGAGACCGAAATTAAACTTCAGAATCACTTTATGCACAGCTCAGTTCGCAGGAGAACCCGAGCCCTGATCAGACACAATAATGTATACAGAACAATACTATAATAATAATATATTATGCACACACACACACACAAATATATTATATTATATAGTTTGCGCGCATAAATTGCCACGTGAAAGTTTACCGACCAGCCAGACAAACGCACTGCTAACTTTGGTTATCGCCGGCGCTCCTTGTTTAATATCATAAATAAAGACCGGGTTAAGTATAATTTTCCAAGCAAAATCTTAAGCACACACCGCTCACACAAACCCACTTGGAAATGGATAATAATATGTACAAAAGCGGCAGCGGAATCAAATACAAACGGTAATGACATTACTACGTTTGAAATGAATATTCCAAGTTGGCTCCTAGTCCTTTTGACAGTACGGTAATTGCAACAATTAGTATTGTTCCACCAAAGTGAAGAATACCGTCGAGGAGCTAATTCGACGAATAGTAGAAAGCTTTTCATAAGTCAGACAACAATTTAATTCGTTATCCCACGAATAAATTATATACTTATTATTAAAATATTTTCTTATTTTTTTTTTATTTTACATCAGAAATATACAATCTGTACAATGAGCACAATAAGCATATATGATAAAAGTAGAGATAAATTACATGAATACATTTTGATGGAAGAAACCACTCATTAGTGACACTTACAATGATTTTTTTTAATTTTTAAACTTATATTTACATTGATCTAATTATGTATTAATATTAATTGATATTATTAGATAAAAGATCACGGCACCACTTACGTTTTAAACGTCTGGGTGGTTCTCCAGGTATGGACAAGGTTGAGAGGTTTTTTATAAGGGGATTAGAGTGGGAGTGTAGTTTAATGTGGAATCTTTTATAGTAGGAGATAGCTTCTTCATGGACTGTTTTATTATTAAAATATCAACTTAAATAATTTCAAATTTATATAAATACAAAATTAAAGTTAATTGTATACATAAATACCGAATAAGATATTTGTTCAAATTTGAATCAGACAATATTATGTTTTTCTTAAGGTTCTCTTAAGTTATATATTAATATATTTATTCATTTATCATCTCAATGTTCAAAACAAATTAAAACTTATCGATAAATTACAACAAACAGCTTTTAAATAAAATTCTAATGAATAATAATAAATAATTACACCCAACAGTCTAATTAATAACATCATCAAGCCAATGGATATAGATGCCTACGAATTACCACCTAACCTAACATGAGACGACAAAACATATTTGGACCTTAAAAGCTGGAAATTTTCTTGAAAAGTCTGAGAATTTCCCGAAAAACAGTAATTTCCTTAAGGAAAGAATCAGAAAACTCTTTTTAGGAAAATTCTATTTCAAAAATTAAAATTGATACATTTTTTTTGGAAAACTTATAAGAAAATTATTCGAACTAAATTTCATTTTTTGAAAAATAAGACTGTAAATATGTTAAGTGAAGGTGTTTTGATATTCAAACGGAGCAATGAACATAAAATGTGCAATATCTTGCCAAACTATTTAATAAGGTATCAAAACAAAAATCCCAAGCTTAGGAGGTCCATTTGGGTTTGTAGCCAGAATTAAATATGTATAGTCCTAAAAAAAACTGATAGACACTAACAAAATCCCACGGGAACTGTTTTTGGATGGCGGCTAGTACGCGTGACGACATATCATTTGAGTCATTAAAGGACAACGTCTATTCAAAAAGAGCACCTGGGATGTTATTGCTGGCGTCCATCACATTACACCATATACTGTGGCCAGTAGTGTATGGACTACATTTAATAACTCCCCTTCGAATAGATAAAAGGAAAAAAAATCACTGCTAATTTATTCGAATAAAATAAAAATTATAAAAAAAAATGTATAAAAAAAAATCTGTAGACATAATTATTTTTTTTAATATGGAAAAACTCAACAACTATTAAATTTTGATTTTGATGGATATTATTGGGTTTAATGAAATTTAGTATACGGTCTATTATATAAGTACTGAATTTAAACAAAATTAAAAAAAAAGTCTATTTTTAAGGATATAAATTAAACCCTCTTCCTACCCCACCTCTCAAGTTAACGCTAAAATTGAAGACTGATACTAAATCAGCGACCCAAAAAAACATACTTTCTGAAGTCTTATATATTAAAAGTAGAAAGATATTAATTTTTAAAAATAGTTTTCTAATTATTAAATAATTAAGTTATTGGTTTAACGTAAGATACTCAATTTTTCTTAAAATAATTATAATTTTGTAGTTATTTTTTTTTTGAAAATTTTTTTGTTTAATATTTTACAATATAATAAAGTTATTGAAATTATTTACTAATTTTAGTATTTTTCAGAGATCTATCCACTTTAGAGATTTAAATAGATTTGCCAGTATTTAAAATAACTCTAAACACCTTTTTTAACTCTCATTAAAAAAAAATTGCGTTTCACATATAATGTATAT
Organism: Adelges cooleyi; assembly: GCF_023614345.1. NCBI lineage: Eukaryota > Metazoa > Arthropoda > Insecta > Hemiptera > Adelgidae > Adelges > Adelges cooleyi. Next base: position 17,402,591 of record NW_026095893.1, read on the forward strand.
TCATAGTCCATATTTTATTATTTCACCAAATTGTCTTAAGATTAAAAGAACATTTTTGTGATGACGTATACTAATTTTACCAGACGGGTCTGAGGTCATTGATTTCTTTATCATATATAATATGTAATGTGTTAAGTATACAGCTGTAACAATTAGTCAACACCTTAATATATTTTTTTGTTTTGCGATACTTGAGACAGCATTGTCACACGTGTTTCGCGAGCACGAAGGTCATTTTAATTGAATAGCCAAATATACATTATATGCAAACAGTAAGCGTTCAAAACTAATATCAAACCATAAGAAAGAACTTTTATTAAATAGCTCTAGTTTGCCAGGGTTTAATTCGAAGTGTAAATAATAATCAGTGACTGAAATAGAAGTAACAATTTACTAAAACATGAAAAACAAGTAAAGCAAATTTGTTTTTTCATACTTTGGTCATTTATAAAAATCAATAACTACACAATTAACAAAGGATTAAAAAATCCCCAACAACTTCATATTGATATCAAGCTGACAACAAAAACAAACGGGGTTTTGTCTCTTCTTAACCCTTTTGAGTAATCTTAAACTTTATTTTTAAGACTGATCGATGAGGACTTTTGGAATTTCATTAGAAGGTCTAAAGGTAAATTCCGGATCAGTTGTTGGTTTCTTTTGTCAAAAAAAAAAAAACAATTTCTAATGTTCTTAAGCAAGAATAGAAGCCATCAGAGATCAACATCAGAGTTGGGCAACATTTAATTAAAAAAAAAAAAAAAATTATACCTTATTGATTGAAATAAAAAATATATAATTTCGCGTTAGATCAATCAATACCAAAAAAAACCTGTTCGAACATTCCGGACAAGTTGTTTAATAAATTAAAAAAAAAAATGTTAATAATACGAACTATCCCAATTGATACGGTTTAGTTTTGCGTAAAGTAAATTTAAAAAATGTGTACACAAAAAACAAAATGTTTGATTTTTTTTTTTTGTTGAAAATTAATTATCGGTATAAACTATAATGAGATATATAATTAAATTCGAGTATGTGCTCAGGCGAATTTATGAATAATATTATTAAGTATTATAAATTTGATTCAAATTTGTGTCAAAAAACAGACAGCATGACCCTAGTGGAAATTGCAGTTTCACCGGTTCTACTCTCTAGGTTAGGTTAGGTTAGTTTAGCTGTGTTTTTACAAATAATTACCATATTACCTCGACCAAGATCCTAAACTTGTTTGGCCAGCCTTAGGTCTGGTGTTTGGCTTCGATTATGTACTCCTGACCCAAGACATCAAAAAACCCAGACAGAAGCGCAAAAAACCCACAGTAAAAATTAACCAAGTGTCAGCGTGTAATATGTTAAAATAAAAAAAACCAGTACAGTGGGGTCGGTGCATAGTGGGGACGGAACATAGTTGGGTCGGGGCATATTGGGGATGGGGAGGTCACAGGTTTACAGGAATTTTTAAATCTGAAAGTGATAAAATCACTTTCGAAAAAACGCTACGATGCAAATCGGTAGTTAGTATTTTCAAGCCAGTACAGTACAAACCAAGCACAGTATAAACCAGCAAAGCTAGAAAGTTTTAAATGAAGGTTCTGTATTTACAAATGAGCATCAAAGCGTTAATTTGAAAGTGATTTTATCCGAGAGGACTAGTACAGTAAAGTATTGGCATAATGTAATCAAAGCAATGAGGAAACGGAGAGGTCACAGGTCTACAAGAATTATTATAAATAAAAGTGATAAAATTGAATAAAATCGCTTTCAAATAAACGCTTTGATGCTCATTTGTAAATACAGAACCTTCATTTAAAACTTTCTAACTTTGCTGCTTTATACTGTGCTTGGTTTGGACTGTACTGGCTTGAAAATACTAACTACCGATTTGCATCGAAGCGTTTTTTCGAAAGTGATTTTATCACTTTCAGATTTAAAAATTCCTGTAAACCTGTGACCTCCCCATCCTCAATATGCCCCGACCCAACTATGTTCCGTCCCCACTATGCACCGACCCCACTGTACTGGTTTTTTTTTTTTTGCAAAAACTTATTGGACCAAATAACACATATACAATGTCTTGTTATATTTTGTTGGAATGGTCGACGATTCATGTTCCAATCGTTTGTACTCCATAGTTTTTAATTATAATCGCTTATTCTCAATAAAATTAATATTTATGTATTATATACTTCCATTAAAGCAATCTCACACAAACTATTTATACTTCATAGATTATATTATTTCAAAGCTATATTATACTTCTATTTTACTAGATTGACAATGTACAAAATAAAATGCAACTAAAAAAACCTTTTTATAGATACTTAAAATGTAAAGGGTGGGATAGTGAAACGAGTTTTACCATTTAAATACATTAGAAAATCGCCGTTTTACTGCCTCATCCTGTATATTAATTTCTTGTTATTTTCTAAAGAAAAATCGATTTTCTTACATTTAAATTAAAATAAATCGTATACTGGTACTGTGATAGAGAAAACAATAAATTTTACCTACATATATTACTTATTAGTTAAATATTACTAACGTGTATAGCCACTAGCGGTCGGCTGTTGCCTGTTATTTAACAATAACCTTTTATGGAGATTTTAAAAATTGTGTTTTTTTAATAATAGCATAGGAGCAGTATCATGATGTTAAATGTTCACGAGATTTGATCTAGCCATAAAATAAAATATTATCATTTATGACTTAATTATTATTAAAACTTATCTTAATAGTAATAGTACATAGTAATAAAATAATGAAATATTTTATACAAAATTAGAGCTACAAGTTGATAAACTAAAAAATTAAAATTAGCACGAAGCAGATTATCTAATATTAGACAATTCAAACAATCAAGCGTGACTCTCTTTAAATGAATAACAGTATAACAATATACAAAACATTAGTTTTCTTTTAAAAAAATTGTGTAATAAAAAATACATGTTGAGGCGGTATACTGCATAAAAACCAACACTTAATCTGAATCCAAAAAACAACAGTCCTCTTGATTATTTGCAGGAAGTTGGACCTTATATACTCACAGTTGACCTTCGGTAAGGTTATATAACGCAGGCTATAAAATAACGAGATAACGACAGTGGTTTTGTCGTATCAGAATCATTAAGTGTCTTAATAAGTACACGGATAGGTTTTTTTCCCAATAAATCGAGTGTCTACTATAATCAGTTACACGATTTTTGTCGCCTGTGATATCATGTAATAAACACAATATTATGATACCGAATATTGGGCCCTAACCTAATCTAACACCGATAGACGTTACCAACTGATAGTTTTTAGTGTCTGTTCGTTTCTCACATCTGGTACACAGGGTTTTTAGTTAAAAAAAAAAAAAAAAAAAATTGAATTTGTGTTAACTTTAAGTAAAAAGTGGTACTTGAGCACAAAACCTAATAGTATCATTCTGCATAGATATACATAAAATTGTTTTAATGATTTGATCAATTTTTTTTAAAGATTTTAGGTGTTTTTGTTAAAATATACGAAATCTGCGAAAACACAGTTTTCCGGCAATTAAAAAAAAACTGTAGTGCCGAATTTTTTTCCCGTTTAATATGTTATGGGTACATAGAGTTCCAACTACTGCCAAATTTTCAACCCAAAATTTTTAAAATTACCGCTAAAAACCCGGAAAAACAAAAAAAATTGTACCCCCCTAGGGGGGTGGGAAATGGGTATAGTTTAAGTTTGACACAACTGACGTGTGCGGGCATACCAAATAATTATTTCTTATACATTTCAACTCGATCTGACTCTTTTTCTCGAAATTATAGCCAGTAAAAGTTCTAACTTAAAAACTCGTACGGTTTTTTTTTTGTTTTTTCAACTTTCGTCTGTGAAGAATTAAACTTTTTCAACTTTTACCCCCCCCCCCCCCCCCAAAGTACCAACTAGATGAAAATTGCGATTTATAGAGTTGCTATTCGAAAGAATTGGTCCAGTATTAAAGAAGTTACAATGTATACAGATAAAAAAAAAACACACATCAGAGTAAAACCAATACCTTCTCGCTTTGCATCGAAGCTAAAACTGTTTTCCTTTACACAACTAAAATTTTACAACATTAAATTCACAACTTATATAAATCCAGTAGTATTATCATTCTAATAAAATCGTATGGGGTTTAGTGGAATAATCGATTATTTTTTCAATCGAATAATGGCCAATTTCGTTCGTCGTAACACTATATAATGCGTTTTTTACTTATTGAATGTTTTTAAAAAAAATAAGTACATTTTTTTTTTTTTAGGGTGGGGAGTTGTTCAGAACATATTACATCTTGTAATTCAATATCGCACGCACTTAAACAACTGTTGATAATATGAAATTTCGCCAAAACAAGAATAAATATCATTTTCACAGGTGTAATTCGATTTGGGTAAAAAGATAACAGAATAAAAAATCTATGTATCGTACAAGCTTTTGCGAGGTGAGGTTTGGGTTAAAAAAAATTACCGCTTAAAAAAACTATATTAAAAAGAAGTTATGTTTATATAAAATCGAGATAAGTCGAATGTATTTTATGAGTATTGTAAAAACTTGAAACAATAAGTTACCCCGTTTAAACTTTTTCACGGGTATGTATTATTGTTTGCATAAATCGTAATAATTATTAAATATAATTTAAAACAGCAGCAGTTTGAGAAGCGATATCAATTTCAATTAGAACAATACAATATTGTTTCAAGTGACTCCAAATAAATTATAACTAACAAATAATATTACTTAAAGTTCTACCGCGAGTACAACGCATAATAGATGAGCATTTTACAATATTTATGAAACGCTAATGCATTAAAGACGTTTTAACGAAAATATCTTTTGAGATCTCACTTATTTAATATTTTAGTTTTAACATAAAATACCTTTTCTTCCTTTTACATTTTATACAAGGAACATTCCTCATACATGTCTTTTATATTAGCTTGTAAAGTACATTTTTGGAGCTCCTGGCAATCCTAATGTCTAAAGATTCCAATGCAGGAAAAACTTCTCAAGGCGATGATGTTGTTTAGAGACCCAATAAACGTCCTATCGTATGAACTGTTTAGACTTAAACGCGACGAGCTTAAAAGTTTTGCAAAAAGAAACAACACGACTTCTTGAAACTGTTGACGAAAATGAAGACTTAGCCATTTACTTAAGCGTTGTCGTTAGTCGGAAATAGCTGGGAATTGCGAGCAAACTATATTAGAAGTATAAGTCAAAGTTTAGATTACTCGCCATTACACCAAGGTGGCATTTCCGAAATGATTTGAACACAATATTATAGAAACGAGTTTGCGTCGGTCGTTGGTGATAACACTTCATATTTACTATAACAACAACCACAGTGGCCACAATAGTAACTTGAGAGTAAATCTGTTTGGAACTATTGTGACTAAACAGATACTTTACCCTCACTACCCTTCTGATGTATTCTTCAATTTATACCAAAACAAATTGCAACGGTTAACGTTGAATCCAAGTAGAAAATTAAATTCACCCTATGAAATTGTATTATGTGTTCGATTTAGCACACAGTAATAGATTTTCATATTGAAAAGCTTACATATTATGGAAGCATGTCAGATCATATAATTGGGAAATTGAGATAAATATTATGTATAGCAATAGACATCTAAAATAGCCTCAAACACATTGTGTATAAATGTCGAAAGCCAGTTACCACATTAGACATGGAAGTTCAACAAAAACTATTTGCCATTGATATGGAGGGTGGTCACGAAGATTTGACATATGATAAGTACATTTTATTAAGGTGTAAAAATTGTGCAGATCCATTGTGACTCACGCTGACCTTTTCCTTTGCAAATATAACTAACCCTATGTTTGCATGGTCGTTTATTCGGCGGAAAGACTGAGCAGATAACGTTATAATATACATATTGTATATTATACGGGACATAAAAAAACTGCGGGTCGGCCTCGGAGGACGGACATTAACAATAACGAAACTGTAAAATACCCTTTGGGTGTACAGGGCGCGAAAGGGTGGGCTCGATGGTTTTAATCACGTTTTTTTTACGACCGTGTGGAAACCCGACTTCGACTGCGGACAAAAGCCGACGAGTTACATTAAACTCGACGGAGACCAACGAGTCGACGCCGCATAATATGCACATATGCAAAACTGCAAAGGTCGTATAAAGCCGTCGTGTCAAAAGGGCGGCGGCGGTCGCCGCTGTAAATGAGTTAACGGAGGTGCATTTCCCATGCGATTCGCGATCACTTTATTATTTTTTTTTCCTTTTTCCACCCCTTTCTCTCCTTCATACCCTCTCCTCGCGTATAGGCCGGCCGGCGGACCGAAAACCGCCGCTACCGTGTAACCCTACTCGCTGCTCTTGTACAGCTCACGGCGGGCAATAATAATAATAATAATATAACGGCGCACAGGGTGTCCGGCTAGACTGGCGCGGGTCGGGGCGGCCCGGCCCGGCCGTATAGGATGTCTGGGTTGTCGCAACCCCCCCCCCCCCCACCATCCTCCTCCATATAGGCCGGTGCATATATGTTTTATGTCATAGGAGCGTTAGCGGCGGGTGCGGCGGCGGGGAGGGGGATAAGTGCAGTCGAGCCGGCCTAAGGGGTGGGGGCTTGTGCGGTACGCGATCCGTCTAGCCGTATCGACCCGGCGAGGATGATGATGATGACGGCCGCCTCTGCTTTGGTGCATTGCGTTCATCACCGGGGACTTCCGGGGTAGCTGCTATAGAGTTGCCGACCGGCACAGCGGGGACGACGAGGTGGCAGCAGACGCACAGACGGGCCGAGAGGGTAGAGAGAATGTTATCAAACGGACACCTACTCCCGGCCCTCCCCCGCCCCCGCGCGTCTCGCCGCTCTTATGCACACCACGGTTTTTACTGTCGAGTGCATTCGAGCCGCCGCCGCCGCTACCGTTGCCGACCAGGGGTATTCCGGGTAGGCTTGTTGGGGGCCTCGGCGGCCGACGGGATCAAAACCGAACGCCCCCGCCGTACCGTTGCAGACTGCACATTGCACACACACACACACCTCGCAACCCTTCCCCCACCCCCGGTCACTTGCACGCGTCGAGGGTAACGACCGCCGACACGCGAAACGAGACGACGGCGGCAGGAACAATACATAAAATATTTCATCCGTCCCGCGCGTATATTACTTTACAGTTATTTGATGTCCTGTACCATTCGTCTACCGCGGGACAAGACCCGCCCAATTAACACCTTTGCACGGTCCAGGAGCTGCCCGACTTGGGTGTTTTTTTATTAATTAAAAAGATAATCACAAGGAAATTACTTCATTAAATTTGCAGAATTACAAATTCAATTGGCTACAATTATCATTATCACAAGAAAATGTATACTTAAAAATGTCTTTTTTTCCAAATAAATGAATATGTGAAAAACTATCCGTTTAGTACGGAAATTTTTCACGACTTATTTCGAACCGATTTTTGATTAGCTCTCGAATGCAATTTCCCAAAAACCTATAAGAGGAGACCAATCTAATTGTTGATCCAGCAAGCAATAAATAAACTTAAAAATACATATAGCAATATATTAGGAATCGAAAGCTGAAAATTAACAATTTTCGAATAAATTTAAAAATTCTACATTAAGATTTCGAATGAGCGAGTAAGCCAAGTATACGATAACGGTAAACATCTTGGAAAATTGTTACCCAAAACATAACTGTCGTTTGAGTGAAAATAAAAATTATCAGTTTTCTCCAAATTTGTATAAAAAAAAAAGGAACCTTTGACAAAATGACCAGACTTCGTTTTTTTCTTCGTATTTAGAAAAAAACCCAACCTTTGACGACGTTACTTCGTTCAAACATTTTACAAAGTGTTGTCGAGTACATATTTTACATTACAGAATTTATACGGTATTTTATTTCTAGTCGTACCTTAAAAACCTGATTTTCCAAAATAGTACAAACTTGAATTTTAAACGGGTTTTTTTTAAAGGGGAGGGGGAACAAATAGTTGTAGTTTGTGCACAGAACAAAAAAAAATTGAAACCATCGAAATTAACTAACGGTCTTCAATAATATAATTGGAATTTTTCAAAATCAAGTTTTGTGATGCAAAGCGATATTTCCGCGGCCAGTCAAAATAATTTCTGACTGGGAAATCACTTATTTTTTCTAAATAGCTTATTGGACAAATTTTGAAAGTTTATCCGATTATTTATTTTTTTTTTCATCAAGTCCAGCATTGGAAACACAACAACACAGATAAAACATTGAGCCTTTCGACTCACCACAGCCAACCGGCTATATCAATAAAAAATAACTGTTTTGTGGTCACATCAAAACCGCCGAAAGAGCGCTTATTGTTATTTTAAGTAAACTCAAAGTTTACAAAGGCTTTATTGGTGTCGTGATAGACATACATATACATATTATTTGGGGGGGGGAGGGGGTGGTGTTTCCCGGCAGCAAATTTCGCAAGAATACAAAGTTATAATAACACAAAGTACGCCCTGAACAAAAAAAAAAAATTATTCCCAAGTCGGTGAATTTATTTGAAGGAAGCAAAGCGCGATAGTGCGGCGCCGAAAAAAGTGTTTCAGAAAAACCGTTTCAGTTTTGACATTTCAACTTTTGCTGCCGGACAAAAACCCTTTTTAAAGCTCAACGTCTTGGCCGTGTGTTCTCCTTCGGGTGGACCGTTACATAAAACAAAGGATTATCATCGGCCGTTTACACACACACAAGCTAGGCCGAAACGAACCATTCCGTCTGACTTATTCGGTTGGACTTAAGAACTCGGGTATTGTTGTACAGGTACTATTAGGAGGGTTAAGCCGGCGATTTCCGTGCCCAAAGGTCAAAAGGCCCCGCCCAAGGTGTATAAACACAAGACTAGAGAACTTGTGTACACATAATAATACAACCCGCACACAATACCCGAGGCGGGCCCGAAGGAAATACAAGGAAGTGGTGTAATCCGTTCTGGACGACTTGACTTAACTCGGTCCATATATTTTGAATGCTCCGTTAGTGTTTATACATGCACATACTCAAATAGCGCACCTACCTATGAACTAAACAAACAGTCTAAACACCTTAGGAAGACGACGGTATAGTGTTTAATGTGATTATATTGCGAGGAGGTCCAAAACACGGTAAAGAAACACTAATTACACAATACAGAATACGGACAAAGATTGGGTCAAAAAGTATGCGAGGCGACTTACTTGGAGACAAAAATATAGAGAAAGAGACGAACTTGGAAAATTGTTTTTTTTTATATAAATGGAAAAAGCGTACACGGCAGACAGAATTGGGCAAAATTTAATTGATTATTTTCATTTTTTATTATATTCTTTTTTCGAATATTTTCCATTTAAAATAACATTATTCGATGGCGGTTTTCATAAGACAAAAATAAAATCCCAATATTTTTTTTATTCGAAAAATTACTCAAAAAATAACATTAAGTTTGTTGAGTTTAAATTATTTTAATTATGAAAAGTTAATGAAATAAATATAAGTCTCCCGTTTAAGTTTCAAAGCTGATGAGCCCGAGTTAGATTGGGTAAACTTTTGAATCCTCAGTTTTTCTTTTGAAGGCTTGAAGATTTTAGTGTTATTTTATAACATTAGACAGTATTCAACATTTTATCTTTTTTTTTTCTGAATTCCAGAACAAAAAATTATAAAACCGAAACGGCAGCGTACATAGTTTTATTTTACTATTTAAAGTAAGAATGATTTACTAATTTAAATAATGTCTAACTCTGTTTGCACAGATATTATTTTGTCATTTTGTATATTTAATAAATAAATAAAAAAAAAATAATCTGTAATAGAACTTGCGGTTTATTGACAAAACCATTTCAAGTAATTTTGGTGTAAAAAAAACATTTACACCGTTGAATTTTGTTGCCATTGCAAATCGTCTTGACCGAGTCAAGCCATATAAATTACCACGAGTTATGTTAAGTCAAGACTACCGCAAAAAACACACTTGGGTAGGTCAAATGCAATTTTTAAGTGCGCACTAAATCTTTTGTTTTCTTGGCGATAAAAATAAAAGTTTAAGTATTAAGGGAAAAGCCACTTACTGAAATCGATGAGCAGTCGACCGTACCCCTGTCTCTGGTACGGTGGCAGCGTTAGGATACAGCTCACGTTGAAGTTCAAAAATGAATTTTTCTCCTGTAAAATTAGAAAAAAGTTAATCATTTTCATTGCGATGGAATAGTACAACTAAAATAGTACCAACAAGCTGTTACTAATCTATCCGATGGTTGCATAAATAATTTATTTTGGTAGGAAGCTCAATGCAATGTATAGCTTCTTTAAACTGTATTTATAATTTTCTACTATAATAATCAGTAGAGTAACTACATCCGCCCGTTTACACTACATCTCCTCACTATTTCTAACTATTAATAAGATCACACTAGTCTTAATAACTCTAATAGTCACCCACAACACATCACTATCCATATCTAAGATAACTGGAATACTAGCTTATTACAAAAAAAAAAAGTGTATTATTTCCTTATGTTAAAAATTAATTGAATGAATGATAATTTAATTCCAAAGTGAACATATAAATTTCGGTTCCAACAACCTAACCGGATCCACAAGGACAAACCCTTTTAATGTTATTAACTAATAGCTATGCTAAGTATTCTCCCAGCACTTGCAGAACGAACTTAAACTACTATCTATTTCCTTCAAATGGAGCCAAAGAGACTATATATTTTTCTGTAAATCTTTCGAACCGTCGTGCATACATTAGAAGACCGAATCGAAGAATACAACAAAAAGTATCGAGAAACTACATTAATTATTGTAATGCATTTTTGTTTAACTTTAACGACCAGACTATAATATAGTGGTAGCATTTCAGCGACCGTCGCATTCCATCAGCAAAACTGCTCCGGAGAGTATGGCAAAAGCATCTTATTTATTTTGCACGCATGTATACTTGCGGTAAGAAAATAAAAGAATGGCTTTTATACTAGCCATGGTATTATAAACATAATATACTGCTATGGTAGTCACCGTTATTTCGTCACCGCCGTCAAATAACATATTAAATAATACAACCGGGTACCTACTGAGTCTGTGAGTCGTTGCATTATTTGTAGGGCGACCAGTCAATAAAATAAAAAAAAAATTGCTAAGGGGTACCGTCTTTTGAATATTTAAAATATATACTTCAGCATTAAAGCCACTACCCAGTCGCTATAATATAACATCCACCCAGTTTGGCCATAAGAGTGAGGCTCGGTATCGTTTTGAAAAACCTAAAAGATAAATTTCCAAGTTCGGAAGTACCGACGACGGATTTATGTTGTACTTAAAACAATATATGTGCTCAAATGCATTACTGTTGTTAAACGCAGGCGAATTTATTGCATATTATTGGTCTAGGAGAACTTTGACCGTTTCAACGGTTCTTGTGTTTTAGTTTAGGTTCGAAATTTGATGTATTTATTTTATAAAGATATTAATCAATAAACAATGTTATCCCCTTACGCTGCTATCTTGTGAATTAATAATGTAATAAAGTAGGTGTATGCAATAACCTAGTTTATTACTATCTTTACGTTTTGGTGTTGTCAATTAAAAATTTAAAATAATTTCATAAGGCACGTACGGCATTTATTGAATAGTAACAATGCAAAAAATTACAATAAAAAATACTAATTTGTTAAAATAAAACAGTATTTCTTAAATTTTAATATTTATCAAAAAAAAAAATCTTGCTAAAACAAATAAAAAATTTAATACATCTACCAGAGCGTATTAGCGGTTCGTCAAATGATTATTTTTACCATAATTTTTTTATTATTAATATTTATTTAACATACTCAATATTTGTTTTCAAACTGTTAATATACTAAAAGCGGGTAATTTTAACAAAAAATAATTTAGCTAAATAAAGTGAGAAAAGAAACCACTACTGTGAAAAAGTGATTTTCAGTTGCAGAAAAAAAATACTATATTAGCGAGAGACGCTACCAGTCCTGTGATAAGAATGTCGAATGATAAGGAGAAATCAGCTGATAATAGATATGACAAGAAAGTGATAACAAATAGTGCGTATCAGCTGATAAGATAATTTGCATCTAAATCTTTTTTTTTTAATTTTTAAATATAAAAAAAAACAGCTATAATAACTAGTCAGATAATAAAAGCAAACAATTATTATTCTTAGCTTAATTCTGAGCAAACTGGCCAATCTAGACATATCAAGTTCAAAAATCAAGTTACTCGTTTTAATTATTCGGGTTATTTGTTTCGTTTATCTAATAATTGTTTTTTGGTTGTAAATCATAGTTAATACCGCTTGTTTTTGACAGTTCTTTGTGGCAACTATAAATTATGAAAATGTAATAAATTTTGTTTTATGGTTCAAAATTATATGCATAACGATGACTATCAACAATCGGCTTTGGTTTTAAAGATTATTTCGGCTAATTAACTCTAGTGTATCGTAATACCTGACCGGTGTTAAACCTTGCACACTAAGCTTATTCCATAAAAAAAAAAAATAATTGATGCATCCGTTTGTTTTGATTAATTATTTATACACTACACATTGAAATAGTGGTAGACCTTGGCGCCAAAAACAAAAACAGTTAGTCAAAAATACCAATTTGGCCTAACTTATAACAGGTCGAGTGTAATAAAATATATCAAGTATATGCAGTAATTGTTTTGAAAAATAAATCGTGGAAAAATCAAGAAATACAAAGTTTCAGGACTTATAGTCTAAAAATTAGAGTTTAAGACACAAGACAGATCTAGTGTGTCCTTATCAGGCTTGCAACTTCACTACAAATCTGTAGTAAAATGTTAGCAATTGTTTTTCTTTGCATTTTTAGCGAAAAATGAAATATTATTATATTTTCATTATTAAAATTTAGTCACCGTGACCTAACCTGACCGTCGGCAGTAATGCATAGGTACATTGGATTTTTTTTTCTACACCGAATAACAGCGATAGTAACAGTAATAACAATAATAATATTATTTATTATTATTGTTATTATGCACAGGTGAATCAAACACTGCGGGCTTTGGACACTGTTGTGTCGAGCCAACGCGTACAAAGAGTTTCATGGCCAGGACAATGTACCTGGCTAATGGATTTTTTCTACCGTAACGTGTCCGTCGGGTGACGTCACAGACCAGCAGATATGTACTAGACCAACATGAAACACATTATCGAGATTCTGGCTATACGCCGAGGAACCGGCATCGGTATTATATACTGTTTGGATGTGACTCCACAGGCCCGACAAACGATATTGTGTTCTTATTATTATCATCTGAACAAGTAAATGATTACAATAAAAATATCGCCGGACAGCAATAATAATAATAATCGTCCCGTCCGGTGTGTACGTTATATAATATAACATACACAAGTATAAATTATAAATGGTGGGCGCCGATATAGAACATATGTTTTATTAACATGCGCGTTTGGCAATCCGATTGATTTATATTTTAATATATGTTTGCACGACTTGTTGTACGACCGATCCCAAAAAAGGCGTTCGTTCGACCGTTAAATTTAAGTATAATCGCATTTAACACTAAAACTACATCACATCTGCCGAATATTCATCCGGTCGGAAGGATGGAACGCATTAAGTTCTTCGATTTACAACTAGTATATCTTTATAAAAACAAAATCATTGGTGAACGTCTCGAATCTTGGTCTAGACGTTGAGAGTGGCGGGGGGGGGGGCGTATTTATCAGTACGGCAAAGAGGGTTTTTGCGTTTGAAACTGACTGGTACATAATATTAATTACCCATTAAAAAGCTCCTTGATACTGTACGAATAAAATTACACTTGTTTTAGTGAGATATTGACAAAAATTGCCTTTAATTGCGCCCTAATAAAATATGATAAATACTGACCACCGTTGTGTATGGTAAGTTCAATGGTCACAAACACATATTTTGTTTGCATTTTTACTCTGTAAAAATAGTAAATAATAATAGAGTGCTTAACTATATTAAAAATATGTCTACAAGAACTACTCTAACCTACCTCCCCCGTAAGACCTATCTTGTCGTGGTGGCGGGGGCTTAATTGAGTCCGTGCTTAGCGGTCCCAGGTACTAGAGCTGATCCTTACTTTAATTAGTCGGTGTCGCAGGTTTGGTTTACTTGCTAGCACTTAGTCAACGGACCAGGAAAAGAAGACTCCTTAAAAACCCAACCTCGAGAAGGACACTCTAAACCAACTGGTTAGGTTTCCTGACAAAATTTGGCGGCCAAACTATCGTTTCTAACGATCTCCTGGTCTGGTTACATGCAACTCAATCTAATCTTAAAACGGTACCTCCTCCTTCCGGGGCCACTAGACAAAAAAGCTCCAACGTTAATACCTAATATCTTAATAATAATTAACTACTGTAACTCATATCTACTATACCTTTTATTTTATGTTATCTAATTATCATAACTATATAGTATATGGTAGTATATATGCATGTAACGACAAACCATACGAATAAATAAATAACTCTAACCCTAGAAGCGGCCTATGACAAATGGGAGCTGTAGATTTGCTGACTTACTTTACTAAAACGATAGGGAAAAAAACATAATATTTTTGTTTTATAAACCAACCAAGGGGGCTATTGTTTACACAACTTCCCCTTGACGAGATAATACAACCTAGTTACAGACAATCGTCACGTGTATGTACAAACTTCCAACGGGGAAGTCATTCGATTATGGCAAGCGATTACCGAGCGAGATGACATTGGGAGAGTGATAACGACCCGAAAGGATTTACCAAAGTACATTACAAAGTTTTGTCATTTTCTCTCCTCCCCCCCTCCTTCACCGGCTTTTGAAAAACTTGACAAACAAAATGCGTCATACCCCGAGTAGATTCGGCCACCATTATTCGAATAATATTATTTTATTTGAACATTATCGAATGCAAATATTATTATTACATTTTTACTTTATCCGGGCTGTAAAAAAGATATGTGTGTGTGTGTGTATGTAAGAGCTACATATATACACTAACCACAGGCGTCTCCGGTTCAAATATAAATAATTACACGGGGCCCCATTCGTATTTGTTGGTTAAGCGAAAAGAACCGCTCGTGTAACGACCGCGTTTAATATTCTACAGGCGTCTGTGTGGCGGGCGAGCAGAAGTAAGAAGTAGTCAGGAGAATCCAAGGATTTTTAACGGAATACCGAGAAAAATCATTTTTCCAACCGATCCGTCTCGTGAGAACGTTCATTAAAAAATTAACGTCTTCTTAATGATCAAACGTAGAGAGGTACTCGTTGTGCTCCGAGGGTAACCATATTACACATAAGACATTATAGTCCGAGTGTTTAACAGCTATTTGTTCGCGATCCCCAAACACAACTGGATCGATTATAACAACGCGTCACGCGCTTAACGGGTGGGGGGGGGGGTAGGTGGCCCCGACGGGGGGGATCGGGGCCACGCCCTCCGTTTCCAAAACGAAATGATGTAATAAATTATAAATACATAATATCCTACATCGTTTTAATAGGTATAACGTACGACGTCTGATGATAATAATAACAATATAATATGTAAGAATTCAGTACAGTCCAAACTAAACCGCAAGAGACCACAATTTGTAAGGTATGGTCCAGTCGTTGATCTATGTATTTAAATTTCAATGTCTGGGCCCACAACTGGACTCGAGAACAACTGAGAGTATAAGTTCCTAGGAGGAATTTTCGTCGTTTTCTACCTACATAATATGTCTCCAAAAAGTGAACAGAGCATAGGCTGAAAATTCCAGTCGGTCGAACGTTATGATTTTTTTTTTTTATAAAAGTTTTTTATCGACATGATCGACGCGAGTCGAAATTTATGCTGAAAGGTTTTTAGAGGTTGACATACGAAATGCGTGTCAGGATCATAATCGCGAGTTTGACTGAAGAGCGATGCTAGCAAAACCCTATTATTAAAAACAATGCCTTTGTGTTATTTTATATTATTTGTCTTATGGCAGGAAAAATAAGGCTACCGACCAGTTTACGTTTGAATATAAACAGGGATTGTTGTGAGAACGGTCGAACGATTTAGTAAAAAACCGAGTACACCACGCTATAATACTACTTGCAGTACTTGATGAGAGGTTTTGGAATTGCCATCAACAGTAAATCATTACACCGCATTTTGAATTCGTCGACTGCTTTGATACGTTCACAAAATAAGTTTCAAATATTTTTTTGAACAAAAATTACAATTATTAGTGGGAAATAACAAATTAAGATAGTCAGTGATTTTACCGATGACAGTTTTGATGAAGTAGTAGAAAAGGGGAAACAATACCTGAAAAAAGTTTGAACTAAATTCCAAAAACGTTACCAGACTCATTTTTGTCGCATTAAAATAAAAACGATTATGCAAGATTAGCGAAATAAAAGAAAAGCTTTGAATAAATCTGTAAAAATCACATAAAACATAAATTATTGTGGTGGAAAAATTGAGGCAAGTACTAATTTAATTATTTTGCACACAACTTTAATAAGCTGTACACTACCTACGTTATCCTCACATCACCGTGCTTTCCAGAAGTCTAAAGGAAACTTGTTTATTTTAATCTCGATATGAGAAATAACGTATATCAAGTTTAAACACACAATTTCAATTATAATAATTCTCTTTTAAGTAATCCCCGAAAGTTCCAAATAGTGTTCTGGTTTTAATTATCTGGACTACGCGATAAGAGAACATTATTTGTAGACAATTAGGAGTGAAATATGAACAGTGAACACCTTGGGAGTCATTTGTTTCCCAGCTTATGCTCTGGATTTCTCTCGGGAGACAACTGCTTTAGGGGTTGTTTTTGATAACTTGTTTTGTTTCATTTACTCCATCCTTGGCCTACCTCATTTATCATGGCCTTCTATCATCTTATTATCCCTTCTGATTTTCACGCTTTCTCATTGTCGCCAGAGTATAAAGGCACGCGTATTCCTTCAAGAACCTATTCCTTGTTTTCAAAGCTACAATGGTACCGCGGTCAATGGACCATTTCCATGCCAAATAGTCCATTTTGCCTGTGTCGTGTAACTTGCATTGCCGCGAGTTTGTCTGCTTCGCTACTAAATACGTTCCGATCGTTTTTCCGACTGCGGGAAATCCCGGTGCCAATCACAATGGCGTTTGGCGGTTTTCGTTCACCTGTTTACCCGTTGGAGTCCCTCTCCCCCCCCCCCAAAAAAAAACTCACGTCAAATCGGGTATATTGTAATACTATTTCTCCGGGCCAGATGATGGTATCGTCTGGTTTTTGTTCTTCACATCACATTCGACGGCCGGTTTGCCGTTATACCAGCCGCCCAGACGAGGTACGGTCCTGAAACCGAAAGTACCACCTACTCGGAACTACCACTGCCGTCTGTGTGCGCTAACAATGCGACCGCGTGGAAGGACGACGGCGACGGCGGAGGCACGGCGTGGCCTTGCGTCTGGGCTCCGGCCAGGTCGTCTCGCATAACCACACAGCGCGGCAGCCGTTCCCTTGGCAATTTTGCGGCTGGAGGCCGACCCCGACGGTGCCCGCCGCCGCCGCCACGGCCGGCCGACAGTGTCAACGACCGACCAAACAATATGATCGTACCCGCCAATCCGTCTGCACCACCAGTGTCTGCGAACAACTCGGCTCACTGTGTAAAAAAAAAAACCTCACATATTCGAACACACGCTATAATGTACAGTGTGTACCAGAACGCGTGGATCGGCCGTAGTTGCAAAGCACTATTCGTGTTAAAAACCATTACGGGGTCTCGACGTTTCTTCATTGTGGCATATGCACCATAATATTGTGTGCGCGTGTCGCTTTTCGAACAACGCATTTTGTGTGAGAAAAAAAAAACGCACTTAAATCGGTTGTAATTTCGAGTAACCATCTCGTTGGGCATACACTGTCTCGGACTGGCCGACGCTCTTAAAATTTGACTTCGACCAAAATTTATGTACGTCTTTTGTTATATGTTGTTCAAATGGATCAAATTTTTGTGCATACAGTTAATTCGGAAATTTTGAGAAATTAGATCAAATTTTAAAAAAAATGTAGCTTTTTTATAACCACTACCACATAAATTATGATTACTGTAACGAATCTAGCTCTAAAAGTAGTTTCAGATAAAACTTTATCAAATAAAAATTTAAAATCCATATTTTCTCCTAGATAACGGACGGAAATTTCTGCACGGTTCGGAGATGGTTCTTAAAGTTCTGGAAATTAGATTGAAAGTAAATCTGTTGTATGCGTAAAAAGCATAATATGATATGACGAAAAGTTAAAAAAAATGGTGGCAATTTTAAATGAATTACTATTTATAGTAATTTATATTTACTAAAAACTCAAATAGTATATCAGTTTGCCTTTACATTTTATTTTTGACGATATTTGTGTTTCAAACCTATACATTTTTAATTTCCACTGAAGTATTTAGTATTTAATTTTGATAAATGCTAGCTGAACAGTTACAAGAATATTATATTTTGGTTTTTATTTATTGACCAACACATTAGGTAGGTATCAGTCATGTTGTACATCAAACCTAACATCGCATAGCTCCACTTTTGTTACAACCTTACTTGGTCATTTTTTCGCACTCGAAATCCGATTTCTAATTTTCACACAAACAAAGAAAAAGACTATAAACTGCTATAGAATGATGTCTAATAATATCAAAGTCAGTTTGTGAACAAATAACAAACCAATATGTTGTGATGTTGTGTGGTTTAATAACTACTGTTTTGCAGCGCAATGAATGGCTTAGTTTGATTCGTCAAATCAACTTGATAGGAACAACCAAAAACAAATTGGTTCCTACTTGCATAGTAGAATTGACTGAAAATGCTCCTAAAATGTATTTATTTCAAGGATAAATACTTGCGGCTCTCGGTTTATGGTTTTAAGTAGGGTTTCTTTATGATTTGTGTAATAATAATATTATATAACGAGAAAAGAAGATCACTCAGTCCCAGTTACTGTGGTACAAGCAATAGTGAATTTACTAAGAATGTAATAAATAATAATTAATTTCATGATGCGGAAACTTTCTAGACCGTAATCGTTATTGGTTTTTATTAATATCTATAACGTTCGGTGGAAAAAAATATGATAAAAAACTCAAAGTGGTTTTATAACGTTTTTATCTTTAAACGGACGGTTTTGCCAAACAAAAGAGAAATATAGACACATATTTCGAGAGAAAAAAAGCCGTTTTCACACTTACCAACTGTAAGCAAATAAGCAATAAAGATTTTTATTTTCCATGTAAGAGCCCATGTTAGAATCATTTGCAATCGGTTGGCAAAACTGTTTAAACAATCAATAAAAACTTGTGAACTTTTATCGTTGAACAATTTAGATAATATTACATGGATTAGATTTAAGCAAAACACAGTTCTTCATCTTTTTTCGAATAGTTAAGGATTGTCAACATCTTATACTAAGTCTTATGTCATTTTTGTCTCTAATAATCCCACTCAACATTTCAAGACTTAAACAAAATCCGAATTTTTCGTTTTTTTATTTGATAATCTGGACTTTGAAAGTCCTATCCCATTACATACTTTATCCCATTACTCAATATTGTTTCATTTGTCTATAGTTAATATTGATGTATTTTTTCGACTTAAGTTTGAGTCCAAGTTGTACTTATATATATATAGTTATCCACGTGTCGCACCATATCGATTCCGACTAATTTTGATGACACAATTTGAAAGAAAATAAAGTTTATTTAATTTTATTCGAAAAATGTGTACACCAATATTCAGGTTCAGGTTATAATGTATTTGTTCGTTATGTTTCTGTGTTGTACACGCTGTAATGTCCGGCACAGTGGTGGTACTCGTGTACTTAACCATTTAAAGCGAGAAGACTGTATGTAGCGTGGGAGGGGAGAGGAATAATAAAATGTTTGAAAAAATGGAACTCGTTTTGTATTTTAAAACATACACCGAGATCAGATATTTTGCCAGACTGCGGACCTGAGGTGTAGGGGGCTGGGCCGAGGAGAAATTTCGCTTTATAAGGATGCGGGTAAAATGCGATGGGTCACGCGGTGGTATAAATAGTCCTTAGCGGGAATACACAACCGTTCGACAAAAGAGTAATTTCAATTTAATTCCAAAACGAACGCCGTCGCCGGAGTTTGTTGACGTTGGCGTCTTGTGAAGTTCTTCCTTTATACAAAGTCCGGGAAAACGGTTAAATAATTCAACAATAACAAGAAACACGGTGGAGAATTATTTATCACATCGCTCGTTTCCGACAATAATGATTTTTTTAAACATTCATAATTTACAACGAAAAAGCGTTCAACGACCTCGCACAATACAACAGAACTAACTTCCCTCGTGTCCTTACTACGACACAAGTCAGACTTTACAAGTGAAATTATACCTGGAGATTTCGCTAATGGGGATTTAAGGAGTGTCTCCCGGGAAACGTAATCAATTTAGTTTTATCCGTCGACTTGTGTTCGCCTTTCGCGTCCAACGGTTAAATTATAATTTAACAACATCTGACCTACAATAAAACGGGATAGCTTAAAATTAGGAGTTCGGTTCGTTTATTCTCGTAGGACTAATAATAATAAAAGTAGTTAAAATTTAAAGGAGGACATTTCTTCGGCGTTGCTGAATAATGTATCGTTCCTGGACCGTTCAGCCGGTGTTCTCTCGACCGAATTGACTACTCTCAATTTCAACTTGATAAATAAAACCCAACTTAACTCTACCCGTCTCTTCGCTCTTTTCGAATGTACGTGCGCCTATACAGGCAGCGTTGTGTATGTGGAAACACACAACCTCGGGCGCAGCAATATAAACCCTGGGAGTGCATAAGTAGTCTAGCCGTTTACAGCCAGGGTCGTTGGCGCCCTCGACAATGAATTCAAATTGCTTCCCGAAAAAACCGCTCGACCAAAAAAAGGCACCACAAAGACCTTTTTTTTCTAAGCTAAGGGGCCGACAGCTATATGGAAAGAGGGGGGGGGGGCGAAAGCGTTCATTATTTAAAATAATGTTTTTTTTGTATGTTTATGATTAACCACAAAGGTTTCGAGGAGTTCGAGTCATACGTCTGCGGGCGGAGGGGGGGGGGGTCGATAGAACAATATCGGAGGCGGTAACGGTTTATTGTAAAAAATATGTAAAAAGTCTTAGGACCACAACTCGGGCCGCTCGCACGCACGCGCGCATGTAATCTGAAGTCTAGACGTCTGTTGTAATCAGAAACACGGAGACGACGGCAGGCAGGCAGGCAGGCAGGCAGACCTCGGAAGACGAAGGGGAATGGAAAAATATAGAGTAGGAATTACCGGTCTGGTCTCGACGTTGCTATCTCTCTCTCTCTCTCTCTCTCACTCTCTCGGCGGCATTCCGACCCCTCACATCCCCCTCGTCGGCCACGCAGTCCCTCCGCCTTTTTAGACACAACACCGGTACAGGTCGTCTGTGTGTATACCGTGTACTTGCACGGTCGCGAAAATGATTTTTTTCTTCCATCTCTCTATTGCACCCGCAGCCGGTTTATTCGCAATACACCGTGATCGCCGCTTTGGCAGCAAAAACATGTGGTTGTAGGTAGGTAGGTAGGTTTACATTACGTCAACACTAGCATATTGTACAGAGTATCAATATTGCATGGGATCTCGACATAATAATAACAACTGCAATCTACAACTGCGTGTAGAAACAAAGAGCTCGCAAAAACCGTGACGACCGTCCGATAATACCCCAAGACACCGGTCACACCCCAAGAGACCTTTGCTAAACGGAGACAGGACGAGATCTTATAACGGTCAATCGCCAGCAGAATATTCCAATCTCGAGATTGAGTAGTAAAAATAAACCTAACAATCTTCGTGCCCGAAGGATGTATGTTCATGGAATATCTAAAAACCCTATTTAAATTTATCAAACATCCGCCATCGTTGACTGGATTAGATAAATAATCATGTTTAAGTGCACCGGCTTTAAAGTTAATACGAGTTGTTTCTTGTTTGGTAAAATGTGCACTGATTTTGCCATTGGATTTTAACTACAAGCGACGACCGATTTCAACAATGGAGTACCTCGACATAGTTAAGATGGGCGAATAATATCACCTGCACTAGCACTATGACGCATACTATGACGAGGTGCTCCGCCAAGTAAAACCGGTTGCTATTGTCTTTACATTAAAAAACCAAAGACAGAGTACCTAATTAAAGTTTTTGCATGTAAATTTGGTCTAGAAAAGTTCGTGAAACGGATCTATATTTAATCAATCAGGCGTTGTTCATTAGGAGTGGTTTAATATTTTTTGGCATAACAAAATGTCTAATACAGGTGCAGACAAAGTAAAGATATAATTGTAACAGAATATGTACACTGTTCAGGATTTTATGAAAAAAAAACATTAGAAAGTATTCAAAACGATCATACTATTTTAGGTAGATTTTAATCTAGTAGGGGTAAGATTTCTTTATCTAGCATAACATTTGAACCAGACTTTTATGAAAAAAAAAAAAAAAAAGATTGTGAGTCGTTGAAACGCGATTTTTAAAAACTGGGATATTTATTATTTACAATAGTATAATTTTCAATTAAACTTTAGGCTAACACGTGAAATTTAAAAAATATTTATTACAAAACCCCAATAAAAAATAAATGTACGAAGTACAGAAAAAGTGTTACCAATTAACCTGTCGATTCGTCTACATATAACACTATAGTGTAAATGTTAGCCATTTCGAGCAAGACAAAGAAGAAGTTTGTACTGATGTTGTCTGGTGATAACACTAAATTTACACATTATATTAATAATAATACAAATCTGAGTATATTATATGCGTATAATAAAAGGCTTTTCTGACATAATGGTTATATCATACAGCAGACAAGTGTTTATTTGCCAGAACACTTCTATAGACCTTGTCTTATAAAACAACTAGCTTCTTAGTTGTTAATCGCTTCCTTCAAAGATTAAAATAATATATATTTTCGACCGACAAAAATAATCAAAAAAGTAGTACTTTTTAGGTTAGTCATGTAAAATGTATGCTTCTTCAAAAAATAGTGCCAAGTTATGCTCTGTTCTTCAGGAAAGTGCATGTCCCTATACACTCAAATAAAACGTGATATGGTACCTTCTCAAAGAGTATATGACTTATATAATATAACTAGATGGATACTAAAAATGCAAATAGCCAACATTCTTAGTTTCGAATGTGGAATACGGTTGTTCAATCTTAGATTTTTAAACAAAAAGTTATTTTAAAGCAAAAATTGTAGTTACCAAACTTTTGAGAATTATTTTTTGTTATCAGCCCAAACAAGCTGTGATTTAGAAAACTCATAAGCTAATAAATAAAACCAGCCTATATGGCCTTCTAGGTACATCTAAAAAATATTATTTAATTACATTTATTTAGATATATTTGTATAAGAAAGAAAAGAACTTAATCTCTCGAAGAGACTTTTTCAACTGTATAATACAATACATTTTAAGCCTATATAGTTGTTTAAAAATTGCTTTTTATTTTCCATGCGAAGCTAAAAAAGTATTGATTTTACAATTTGTGTTTTTTTTTTGGTGTGTGTATTTGAATACTAAACATTTTTTTCCGGTGGACCGATTTTCTCGAGTAACAAAGGTCGTTTGGAAATTGTATGCAAACGGTACTTTGGTGGGTTAAATGTCGAAAGAGTCTACAAGGGGTATGGGGAGGGGGTGGAGGGAGATTTTTGGTTTTTGGATTTGAAAACTGAAACAACACCGAATCTTCTATACAAATCTCGAATAACCTATTTAAGAAAGCGCTCCCATGACAATCTATACTGATAACTTCTGAATACTCGTCAAGGGACTATGAAAAGACAGAAACCAAATCGAGCACAAAACCACTAGCTTTTGTTTTAACAAAGACGGCCACGGAATCTTGGCAAGTATAAATCATACAATAAGCACCGACTGTACAAGATGTTATCCGGTCAGCCGTGGCTACCCCAAGAAACAACCAAAAATCATACAACTATCCCACATTATCTGACAATCGTCGTACAGAAGGCGGCGATGGCCAATTAACTAGCGGACAATTTTACTCTTTACTTTATTTTTTTACCTTCAAACGGACTGTATAATATTGTCGTTTCCTGTCTGACCTACCGGTGGTGGCTTTTACGCACGGAAAACCATCATTAAACCTTGTGTGTTCCACTATAATCATAATTACACCCCTAGTACCAACTCTACTCGCACACAATCATTAATCGTTAATTCATTTTACTGGAAAAAATATGTGTACGTACACTGTATTATAAAGGGAGGGTAAATATTTGTAAACAATAAGTTTTGTATTATTTAGTTGTTCATAAAAAAAAAATCTATCTTGACCTATAGATAATATGCCAATTACCTCTTTTGACATGCTGGTTATTTCTGTGCAGATTTTTACGGCGCTAACCTTTTTTTTTTTTTAATACCATGCCCACCCGAGAGAATATATTCTTTTTTAACTCTGAAACCATTGATGTTTTAATCTGCGGCAAAATAAAAGAATGGAAAATCTGTTCGAAGACAATAGGGAAAGCCGGATGCGAAATAAGTCTTGAAAGTTTTAACCCACTACGGAAAGAGTGGCTGGTGTTTTTCATGTAGGGAGACTCTGCTTGTCGGTCGGTCGCAGTCTCAGGTATACAACAATATTATTATTACAGACGGGAGAAGGGGACTAAAAGGGTGACGACTACACCGCCTGACAATAGGGAGAACGCAGACGTCTCGACGGTCGTATCGACCGGGTAATAACTTCTGGAGACTTTCCGCTACCAGACACACATACATAGCACAACACAGCCTGGTGCTGCTTTCATCTGTACAAATATATAAAAGACACTGGGAAAGCAATGATTATTGCACGTCGAGCCTGCACACAGTAGTTGCAGCGGAAAAACCTTTGCCGGAACTCTTTATGTCTGAGCCATGATGATAAATGCAATTATTGTCAAAGTTCAAGTAGTAATAATGCGCGTAGCACAGAGACGTTTCGTCTGTCGAGGTATAAGAATCCTTAAATGTTTCTGGAAGTCTTTGCGAGCTAACTTTGGAATAATCTCAAGCAATTTAAATTGTCTCTGTTTTTGTCGACTACTTGGAACGACGGTGGTCGCTTTATTTTAGCGTGTTGGAAGTTAAAAATAACAGCCAGTGGACTAAATTTCTCGATATTATAAATTTAAATTTGCTACATACGAACGCATGAAGCGCATTAACTGTTGTGTTTTGGCATGTTTTATCCAACGGATCGGATTGTAAACGTTCACACTTTTATAGTTCACATGAACTAATTTTTGTTATCCAATAGAAATAAAGCAGACCGAGGCGGTTGGCCGGCTTCCAACGATACCTTATCCAAAAAAACGTTTGCTGATTTATACGACCTAGGACAACCTAATAAAAAATTGGCTTGCCTCACTGGCTACAGCAACTGTACCATAGTTTATAGATTACAAAATAATTATGTTATTTTCGTTGCATATGCTACGCTAAACATTGATCCAGTTTAAATAATTTTACTCGTAGTGTAACAAAATTATTTACACACACCCCTTGTTTTTTGTACTTTCCAAGTGGAAGGATAAAATATGCTGCGTTTCGTGGAACTAATAGAGCTATTGAAGGGAAAAGAGATGTTAACTCGTTTTGAAAACAATAACTTAATCAAGTACAGAAGACAACTAACAGAAGTGGTAGCAAACGTTGCAATTAAATGCACATAATTAAGGAATATGATTAGTGGCGAATTTATGGGGCAGAAAAGTTGTTCGAAGACTTCTTTTAACAATTTTGAGATACGCATGAGAACTTTTTTACGGTGATAACTAATAGGGTGGATAATATTATATGCTTAGTATGGGAAACCCTTTAATCTGAGATGACTAGCCCAGGTACATAGGTCTAATTTTATTGTACGGTCTATCTGTTGGTAAATAGGAGCGATGCAGTCGCGGTTCCCAACTGTCTACTAATAACAAGGAATACACAGAAGGATGTACTAGTAGGTAATGAAAAATTAACTTTTTAATTTGTTTTTATCGTCGCTATTAGGGCAATGTTTTTATTTCTTTTTTGCCAATAATGTAAAAATAATGGTCGATACTTTAATTATTCCAAGGTGAAATAACAAATGTTCCAATCGATTCCCATATCATATCCGGCCAATATTTATGACACCCAAGAAAAATAAGAGTCTGATAATAGTCGGACAATTCAATTCTCTAATGAAATCGATAAATAACAGAATTTTTTTGTAATTACCGTGCAAACTCAGACTCTGACAGTGTCTGACTCGTAATAACAATGTTGCAGTTGCTGAACGATTATAAAACAAAAACAAGAAAGCATAATGTTTTAACGTAGCCTAACAACCCTACATAACACCTGAACACTTGAATAGCGCGCGTGCGGTAGGGTTGTTGGTATCGTCGCTGCGTTTCAATAACAAATATTCACACTATCCCTGCAAAGTGTTTATTATTGTATTTTTATTTTTTAAATTATGGTATAACATGCGCCTTTACAATGGCTATGAAAAACGACAAAATTTCACACGTCATTTACCCCATCATAGTGTATAACAGCAGCGAGTCCGCCGATAAGAGGGAAACGTTTTACACGCGATTTGTTTTGCCGCAGTCATTCGTGTGTCGAGGGAAGACACATTGAACGATACCACATCAGGGACAAGGGTAACGTATGGTTGTGTACTAGACAGGTAACACTTATTGTTCACCGAATTCGGACCGTTATTTTATTATACGTTATTAACCGTTCCACAGTTTGGTGTATCCGTATCCGACCATAGCACAGCACAGCCGACACAATATATTGTTTTTATTTCGAGGAAAAACGTTATCAGAAAAGTCATTAATCGTAAAACCCAATATATTTTATCAGCAGGGTCTTGCGACCGCCTTACATTTGATCATTTCACAATACAATATTTCAGGGCGAGTTAATAAGAAAAACTATTAGGGCGTTTAAAAATTCTGTTTATAAATGTTCTTGCTAGAACAACTAAAGTTCTCTTATATAATTGGTATTCACATTTGCAAATATATCAAGAACCGTTAAACTTTTCTTCAATCCAGCATCTGCACTGACGAGTTTAAAAAAATAAGCTTAATTTTTGGAAATCGGTCGAATAAACGCATGCATACATACATTTAAGTGGAAACTATTACAATAAAGAACTTCTACATAAAAGCGCTGACCAAAAAGTTTTAAGAAGAACTTTTATTGTAAATGTTCTTACGATGAAGTTCTCAAAAGAACTTTATAAGAGAAGGTCTAACAAAAAAGTGCTTACAAGAACTGTACCAAAAAAATTCCTAAGAAAAAGTTAGAATAAGAACTTTTTCAAAATAAAAGTGCACAGTTATTTCGAAACCCTGAAATAAATAGTTGGCCCAACTAAATGTATAGTTTCTTTAACTAAAAATTTAGTTGGCCCATAACATATGTGAAAATTTAGACACTAAGTTATGTTTTGGCGTTAACCGTTTAAGGTTAAGAAGGACTCGACTCACAAAGGACTAAGGAGAATGTAATGACAACAATTAACAAAACGATCAACTGGTAGAGGATTAGTTAACGTTTTTCGTTTAGCAAAATAGCTTTATAAACTATAATACATTCTTAAAATTATTAATTTAATGGTCCGGAGGAGAAAACAGAAAGAGGAGGGCGAGTCGCGTTTTCGTGGTTAAATAGTTCTCTATTTCTGGTTACTATACACATTGATATCATGCACTATTATTAAGCACTGTCAATTAGTTGAGTGTAATACCCACAGGATATATATATAATATATAGACATACATATGTATAATGAACTGAACTGATAACTTTTTTAGTGTGAAATGTGGTCAGGGAACCTAGTTAAGCTGTTATATTTGCCATCTTTGTGGTAAGAAATAATGATGTACATCATTGTACGGTATGACTCATATAAGATTTGACTGAATACAGTGGCTTCATTAAACCATAGTTTTACAATTATATAATTTAAAATAACGTTATATTATTTATTTATACATTGTTTTATAAAAGCATTACAGGGATAAAAGAAGATGTATTTTTTTTTTTAGAAAAAACATTTAAAATTGCAGTTTCTTAGGGTTAAAAACAGAACTTGGTTCATTCGCAGCAGATCAGTTCTTGATCTTTAGCTTCGACGTGAAGCTAAGGACTGTGTTGATTCAATGGTAATGTTTTATAAACATTTTTTTCTTTAGACTCACGATACATTTTTAAACACTGGGCCGATTGTTTTATGTAGGAAGTGTTTAGATCAGACATAGTGAATCGTTTTTATGGTTTATGATTGTGAAAAGTAACCTATTTAAAATTATCATATGCCATAAAAAAATTACTTATTTGTTAAGACAAAATATATAAATAAAAACTTAATAAATTTTGTTATAAAAAATAATAATAATAGAACTTATTATAGTTATACCAATCTTCCCCCCAAAAAAAGTGATGTTTAGACAGAAAAAACGGGGATAAAATAATATTGCTAAAACAAATTTAAGGGTTAATTATGGGTAGCTGTTTATCAGGGGTAACAGTGAGTTATTTTTTTACTAGAATCCTAAAACTCAATCACAAATAAGGATACGATTTTTTTCAAATACTAAAAAAAAAAATCATTTAACTTAAAAAAACACAAAAAGTGAGAAAAGTGATCAGAAATTTTCGTTATGATAAAAACTGTCGATTTTTCCGGTTGTGTGCCAAAGCAAAGACATACAATGTCAAAAAATTAAAGTATATAAAAGTGAATTGCTATCACAGACCTCTGTGACCAACAGAGGTCTAACGTAACAGTTGGAAGGCCTCTACTATTGAGATGTATTCCTAATATAGGCGAAACATAATACCTCTTGGTCACCCGCTGGTCAAGGCATACGTCATTATCGACGGCGTGGAATACTATTATAAATATATACATAACTTAGCAGCCACACCAAATAATTATTATCGTTGGCTACAGGTATCGGCTGTGTTCCTCTAAAAACAAACAAAACATTATGTCACACTACCGCCACCGGCGCCCCGCTATAGTGTGGAGAAACAGCACTATAGAGGGGTCGGAGGGGTGCTTTTGCGGGGTTTTGGCGCACAACAGACTGGAGAGTCGATTCCACGACCTGGGGCAACCCCTTTTCGACCGAGCTTGTTGCGACCGAGGGGGTGTGGCGACAACGGTCGGAGGGATGCGGGCAGACACGCAAAACCTCCCCTTTACTGACGCCGTCGCAACCAAGCCAGCCTATACACAATAACACTGATATATATACATATATATATATATATATATATATATTTGTAAAAAGTAAGTACATTTTCAACGGGTTTAGTGTGTGTGTGTGCACAATAATGGCCAGACAGGCAGAGAGGGTGGTCGAGTGGAACGAGGGGCGACCGTATCGGCTGAACAGGGCCACGGAAAACGCTTCGACCCCGGGCGTTTTTCCTCACATGTTTATGTACTATATGTATATAGTAGCACTATATATCTATACATCTATATAATACATGAGATACTTTGGAGGGATGTGACGACCGCCACGGATTCGCCAAGTAAACATATTTTTTTTTATTCGGTTAGGTATACGACCGGGTAAGTATGTTTTTTTTTTAATGAGGGTTGTAAACTATAATATTTCCATTGTGTTAGACACGCGTCGTCGTGTCTACTCGCATGGCAATAAATAGGTATCCATACTTCACAAATAGATCCAGACACCAATCCGGGATAGAGTGAAAAAATATCCCTTCAGTCTTGGTAGACACGGAGTACCTGAAACAGATTTTTGTAACCGATAGATTAGGATAGGATAGGATAGGATTGGTTAGGTTCCATAGTTTTACTAAACCAATTGGCGAGGAGGAAATACTTAATTTTTTGTTATCATCATGAATAATCTATGTAATTTTATTATTATTCCTTCAATCTAGGATTGAAAAGGATCTTAGGATTCTAATTTTTTTTAATTTTGTCTGACGTTGCTTTCTCAATAGATAAAAAGTTGTATACAACACACAAAAGAGTTTACCCCTTCAGTCTACATCATTTCATTGTTATTATTTTTTCATACTACAAAAATATTATCAAAACATTTCAGCTGGCAACAAAACCGGTAGCATTAAGGTATTGTCGTAACGTTTAGTTTTGGTTAATGGCCAAACCGTGACGCTAAGAAAGAAAGGTCTCAACACAGAATGGTTTGGCTGGGACAATTTTTCTCCCCTTGAGTATTATTAAAGGCGTTACTTAAGATTCGACCTTTAGGTATTCAAACAAACACTGAACGTACAAACACATCGAAAACCATCACAACATTATAATAATTCAAGATATCTGACTATTGGCCCAAAAATAAACCACATAAATAAAGACCAAACAAAAAAAACACTCTCAAAGTTTTGAGAATTTACCAGAAACCAGAACTGATAACCGTGGTTGTAATAATTGTTTAAATCTTACAACATTCCTCCCCCACCCTTTTTACAACCCAATTTAATTTTAAAATGTAAATAACATTATCCTGGTCCAAATGATATGAACAATATATAGTTAGGTACGTTCATACGAATATCATTCTAATTGTAATATTATAATAATTGTACGACAAATAAATTATCCTTGTTAGCCATTCTTCATTACATCGTCATAACGGGTAACACATTTGTGGTAAATTGTATTTTCTATTTTATAAGATGATTATTATACATAGTAAAATATAATATATATATATATAAATTTAAAATTTTTACGAAAGCAAATTTGGCTAGAAACAAATAAGTTAATCTGACTAAATTTAGGGTCAACATAAATTATTTACTAGTGCCGTATCAGTTTCTAAATTGATTACTTTTTACTGTTAAAAAAAAAAAATATATTAAGTTTTCAAGTAAGTATGATAAATTAAAGCGCAAAAAGATTACCGAGAAAAAATAAATTCAAAGCGTTCTTAAGTAGGTAAAATCACTAACCTTACTGAAGTAACCGACAATGTGACAACCATCTTCGTCTTGAGTCGTCATAATATAAAATAAAAACGGTTCAACGTCGTAGTAGAGAGTCTTATGGTCCAAAAAGAACTTTGCGAGCAAACACAAATTTTGGCAGAATATCTTAAATCGCTTTCCGTCCACTTCCCAAACGGAAATTCGGTCTTTGCTAAAAACAACAAACACATTTATTTTAGGTTAACGCAAAAACAATAGAAAAACGTATCAACTTTTTATTTGCCAAATAATATATTTTTTTTTTAATATTATTAAACTTTCGACAAACATTGTTCATTGGGATTCATAATATGGCATAGTGTTACGTTATGATGTTTACCGATAAACTTCGTCGCCAGGCGGATGTTTCCAAACGCATTTCAGTTTGTGTCTAAACAACACGGTTTTGCTCTTCATGTAATGCAAACAAAATTCACACAAGTACAATTTGGGCACTTGAGTGTATTCCTCTGGGTACGGACTCTGATACCAGACTTCCATTTCATATTTTCCCATTTCTAAGTATTTAGTCCCTTTGAAATTCGGTAGCTGTTTCAATTCTTCTTCCTAAAAAAACACAAAAACAATAAAGAAATTAAATACTAATATTATTGATCGAGTTAAGTGTAAAAAACTGAAATTTTAATTTATATCGTTTGTTTAATATTGAAATGTTCAGCTTTGGTAAAACTGTTTTTAACAGCACAGTCTTTTTTGCAATAAAATAAATAATTAACTATAAAAAATTAGAATAGTTGAGTTTCCAAAATTTATAATAAAAATAAAGAATTGATTTTATATAAATTATAGTAATTAACATAAACATTTTTTCAAAATTTTAAATAGTTCCTGTTAGAGATTTTAAAAAATTCAATGTTTGAAAATATATGGTACAATTTAGTTTGTTTTGTTAAAAGAACTAAAAATTGTGTACACAACAAATCATAAAAACATTTAAGCTGAATAAAACTGTTGTTAATATAATATCCCAAAGGCCAAAAATGATTAATATTTTAAAACATGTTTTCGTTCAATATTTTATAAATGACATTTTTAAGCTGTTCAATTTTTTGATAAATATAAGCATATAATAAATATCTTGACATTTTAAAAATAATTAAAACAAGTGTGAAACCATTTTCAAAATATGAATAATTTTGTAAAAATTGTATGTTAAAATAATCGAAATGGTAACTTCGTAAATGGTTAACAAATACTTAAAACTGTAATTATTTTAAACTAACTATTTTTTCACTAGCGACTGTTTGCGCTTCTTGAAACAATTTGAGATCGTACAACGGTATATTTGTGCACTTTGCGATGTCCGGTTCCAGTTCTTTGCTGGCGTACTGGTCACTATTTGATGTGTCACTACTCGTGTCGTTTTTTCTGTCGACTACAGCTGCTCTCATTTCTTTTACCTTTTCTCTGAAAAGCTTTTGTTCGGCAGAGTTAGGTTTCAAAATGGCTTTTGAACGTTCCTCGTTTTTTTTCAAATGCTCAGTCAACATTTCCTGTGAATTTATTATAATTGCAATTAGTTAACAAGGGCAATACAAATGAAACTGAATTAACAAAAATTACTTGGCATTGTTTCATGGTCAATCTATGATACATTGGACAAGCCTCGGAGGTGAAATGCCGTTCGTACAACCCGTTCATATGACCCACAGAATCGCAACCGTTCACCGGGCACAGCCGTTCTTCCAACTCGACGAGACCACTGTTTGTCCTTTTATCGTTGCAATTCAACGGCTTTCGATTTTTGTCGCGAACTTTTTTCGTTGGCGATTTACAACTAGTGCTGGTCGATTTACTTCCTAAAACACAAATTGTAAGGTAAACATAATGTATACACAGTTGATATATCGAGTAATTATACCTGTGTCGGAATCCGAATCAGTAACCGTAGTAGTTCTATGGCTGGCCGCCAATAAACGACTAACTCTAGTAGTTCCTCTGGTGGAAACTGGCTTCTTGTCTTGGCCCGTCTTTGAGCTCGAACCGTTTCTGGTGGGTTCGAGTAACGGGTACTTCCTGGGGCGACCACGTCCCCTGGACACTTTTCCACTGGACGACGATTCGGTAGCGCTCGTCGTCACCTTGGGCGTTGTCTGTGGTTTATTTAAAGGCTTCTTTTTATCGGGTGTTATCTTTTTGGTCTTTTTGTCCGATAACGAATCCGAATCGGAGGACTCCGAACTAGCCGATGTCAAGGTAGAACCCTTATGTGAAGGTGAATTCTTTTTTAACGTTGCCATCGCCATTGCCTTTGGCCTGGGTTTCACTAGCGCCTTTTGTTGCGCCACATTTTTCATTGGAGTCAGTTTAGGTGGGGGAGGATCGCTGTCACTACTGTTAATTTTATCTGGACTAAATATACTCTTAGACTTTGTATCCGGTTTCTTGACTCCGTCTGAAACGGCTGTAGCCTTAGAACGTGGGCCTTGGCTACGTTTGACATCCGTTTTCTTGTTCTTGTCTTGTGGCTTTGAAACGGCCGCTGCCGTGGCTGTTGACTTGGGCTTGACCGGAGGAAATTTCCTCTTGGTTTTCGAATCGACATCTGTATCGGAGTCTGTATAAATGGCTGCAGTCAGTTTTGGCGCTGTATTCGATTTACATTTAGACGACTTGTCGGGCGACGACTGCTTTTTGGTTAATTCAGATCCTTTGGGTTCTGATGACGTTGAAGCCTTTTTCCTCGGCGACTTCTTTGGTTTCTCCGATTCAGTAGAGTTGTCTTCGGTAGTAGACGAATTCTCAGTGTCCGACGAACTCGACGAATCCGATCCGGACGAAGACGACGTTGAACTGCTTGAGCTGGAACTAGAATCCGTACTGGAAGCCAATTCTTTACGCGCCGCCGATTTGGGTGGCGTCGAAGACTTATTTGCTGAAGAACAAATCTCCTAAAATACGATTTTATATTAACAACATTGAACAATACATAATTGTATGGTTTAGTAGTAAAACCATACAAGGTAGTAATAACCTCAAATGTTCAATATTTACTGTAAAACAAAATATAATAATAATAATACGTATGTATTATTATTATTATATTTTGTACACAACTATTAACAATAGCTGTGCTGATTTTTTAACATCTCAGTACATATAAAAAATATAAATTTTTGAAAAAACCGTATAATGAAAGTGTAGAATTATGTTATCAACAGAGCAAAGCTTTTTGTAGCATAAAGAAAGACATCTTGTTCCTAATTTACTATACTTGTTTTTTCTTTACAATTTCAACTGACAAATGTCTAGTTAATTGTAAATCACAAACAATAGACTAATACAATTCAAGAAGAGTACAGTAAATGTGTTATTTGTAAGTTATTGAAGAAAACATTGTAAACTGTTTACATAACGTTTACACCAACTTATTAGTTTTTTTTTTAAATTATTAGTTAACGATCGGTAAATGTATGCAAGTTATGAAGAGCAGACGTTATGTTTAGGACAAAATTAATAGGTATATTGTAGATGTATAAGTGAACAGCAGAGCTACAATAGGACAATGTTGACGGTTTAGAAATAACATAATGAACAAAACGTTTCGCCAAAACTACTGTTGTTGTTAAATCGGATAACTCGATTTCAATCCCAGGTCTATTGGAAAATTCTACTAATTTATTGTACTAAATAGTACAAAAGTAGTTCAAACAATTTGTTTGTACGACAACAGTCCGAGACGTCTGTTGTTTGTATATTATATCAAGAAGAAAAAAAAACACTCACCTTTTTCTTGATTGTCATGATGCCGGCTTTGTTCTCGGATCAACAGTCAACAACACAAAAACATATTAACGAGAAAACTAGTTGGAGAAATCAAAAATATTGTCCATAAGTCGGTTAGAGCTGTTGTTATTTTGTTATTATATCGATTTGTTACAGCAGCGTTTCTTATCTGTTTGTAAACAGACTGGGGGCGGGGTGCGAGGAACCGATGCGATACAAGATTGCCGCGTTTACAGTGCAGCCACTTTGACCGGAACGAAACATTGTATTATACCGGAGGAACGCTGAACACCACAAAGAGATAATAATAATATTAGCTAAAATTTGTGAACATTATATAGTACTTAATAGATTAACACGGGAAAGAGGCATCTATCTATTTGGATAATATTCAATTTTTTCCCAGCTTCTGTAACGCATGCGGGCTCTGTTTAACATGTTACTACTTCGAACAGAACAAAAATAATACAATTTAAGTTTTCGAAAAAAAAAAAAGTTTGCATTCTACTTTGTAACATTCGTTCTGGCACAATTTTAAAAATTATTTTCAGTTAATTAATAATTTCTATGGATTATTGCAATCTTTTAAGTTTTTTCAAACGATTTTTACAATAACATTCGATCGAAGTATTGAAAAATCTGTATCTGTATTTGTGCCCTTTTAAAAGAAATTCGGGGGGGGGGGGCTGTCAAAAGCCTAAAAATGTAGTCAACTGTAGTAAAAAAAATTAATATTAGGTACAAAAAAAAAACAAATTATTTTTTCAGACATATAATTCACTTGTTTACATAACAAACCGACAAAACACATTGAAAACACACTGGTTTTCGCAACAAACGACAAACTAAATGTTAAAATCAATAGAAAATTCTAATCGGAAACGAAAATAGAATAAAAAAAAAACAATTTGAGAAAATGACGCACACGACCCTATTACTATAACACCTAGACAAAAAAACCAATAATAATTCAGTTTTACCTGTTCGGTGGTACTCGCCGTCAACAACCTAGATTAACCTCTATGTACAGTTCCGACTGGTTGGTAAAACAACAACGCTTAAGTACGGTAATTATAAGGTGACGAGGCAGAGCAAACGTCGTGGTATGTGCAATTTACATATTACAATACACACGCCTTCAATAATATAACATTACCTTGGAGACCATATTATAGGATAGGATATAGGGTAGTACAACAAGAATCGAGTTGGCAAATAAATAAAACATGTATATTTTATTCTCGAGGACATGCGATTTACAGCTGCTTATTGGTTGGTTTCCTGTAGGTTTTTTTGTAAAAGTCCCAGAACAAAATAAACATAAACATGTCTTGTGGCAAGCCAATGGCGATCAATGCTTTTGGGAATTTGCAGTCCGTCGCCATCATTGCAATGAAACC
This sequence comes from Adelges cooleyi, assembly GCF_023614345.1. Classification (NCBI taxonomy): domain Eukaryota; kingdom Metazoa; phylum Arthropoda; class Insecta; order Hemiptera; family Adelgidae; genus Adelges; species Adelges cooleyi. The sequence continues at coordinate 17,438,837 of NW_026095893.1, forward strand.
GTGAACTCCGGTGATGACGAATTGAATCTGTAGGGGGAAAAACATTTCAGAAAACAAAATATAAATATCACCAGTATAAAATAATCATTTGACGTGTTTTTAATTGGTTTCTGTTTTTTAATTTTTTCTATCTAGACCGACGATATCTCCCTAATGGCTGAACCGGTTTCAGAAAGTTTACTTAAAACATTATATAATTTGGCAAACCGTTTAAAGTTCGCCCTTTCAACTTGAAAATCGAGAAAACCCCCTAAAAATTAATAAAATGATGTTTGAAAATTAGACCGAAGGAATCATTAATCAGCTGGTGGGCTATAACTACAATTTTTTTTTAAAAAACTGGCTGTCAAACGTTATAAGACTTTAAAAATTCGTCGGATACGTCTTAGTATCCAAGAACTCGGTTTCTGATAAATCCATCAAAAATCGCCCATATCAAAATGTAAATGAAGTCACTTTATTTTTGCCCCACCTACATATTATATAGTGTAGGTGGGGCAAAAAAACAACCCTTCGCTTTTCGAGCACAGATAATATTTATGTTTAAAAAAACAATTTTGCCAAGCTGTTAAATTTGTACGCCAATTTATGTATATTATATATTTCATAATATTACCAATTGCAATTGAGTTAAATGCTTCTTCCACCAAGCTTTCTTGTATTCCGGTTTCAGGACGGTCAAGAAGTAGTAGCTGTACATGACCACGTGAACGGAGGCGTTTATCGTGCCGAAGAAAGCCACTTGTCCTCCTATGTAACGTAATTAAAACAGGTCGAATATACTGTTTTATTAAAATATATGTCTCACAAAATGTTGTTAAACATTAAAAATACTTTGTCTAATTTTTCCTGAAAAATACAGGGGTGCCTAGTTATTTTTTTTTGAAAAACCTGAACTCCGTCAATTACTTTGTTGATAGTAACATGATTTTTTTAATTTAGCAGTTATAATTTAATTAGCGTTTAATTATTATGTGTCTACATTTGAATAAATCAATATCCTAACTCAACTCGAAGGAACCACAAGAGGAACAAAGCAATTATTTTCACTGAGAACATTTTTTTTCTACACAATTTATTATAACTATTTAATATGATTATAATTTGCGACAACCGGTTGGGTTAACGGGTTTTTACCTGGGAAGAACTTTGCTACAATCCAACTGAAGAACAGCACCATTGAGTGGTGATAGATGTGCAAAAACGTCACTTGATTCTCTTTCTTTCGCAACACAAAGAATACCTGTAAAAAAAAAACGACGAGAACGTTTGCTTATAATAAAAAAAAAAGTATAAACGTGCTGGCAAAAAAAAAAAATCTACAGTAAAGTTTACTTAAATGTTAATCGTGCTTTGTCCTAAAAAATCATTATACTTGTTGAAGTGCGACGAGAACTAAACCTCTGACAACTTACCGTTATTTATATTATTATTATCGTTATCGCCTTACCGTGTCGAGTAGATCCAAAACCTTGGAGAAGTAATACAACCAGACGACGAACAATTTCTGTACACATGCGGATAGGAAAACAGAACATAATCAACGGTTAGGTTAGGTTAGGTGGTATAATTAAACGGATGGGAAACAAATAATATTACTTCTTTTGCTTTAGGCGTGTCGCTGAGGTCGATTTCTATGCAATCGAACCTGTAGTCGTTGTCCAGCCACACCAGTCGAAATGCCTGGGAAATTTCCAAAAAATAATAATTCAATTCATCCACAGTTAAGTGCAGGTATTATGTTAGTTTTTGTCACCTCTTTCACTAGATACACCGAGAAAAACACTTGGACCACGTCGTACACCATAACGATCCGGTCGATGTTGAAAGCTCTACGGTTTTTCATGTAACTGGGACCCAACTTGAGGACGAACAATAAGTAGGCCACCAGCAGTATCAGCGTTGGCCATGCCGAACCCATTAGAAACAAGTCCTTGACTCGGTGGTCTAACGAAAACAACGACAGGGTTGACTTATGTGAAATTCTTGTAAGTATGGATGGCACAAGTTGTGATAGGTATGTCAGTTTTTATATGGAAACTATTATTTAAACTTCCCCATAACCACACTTCCCCAGGACGGCAACTCTTGTCGTGGACTTGTTAGGTTAGATCATTTAAAAATACATATTGCCAGAATATCGAAAACCAATAGTTCCTAATGATATTATGATCTAAAAATGATATACCGCACACTTGTTTCGCAAAAGTGACACATATCTGATTATTACAATGATGATAGCTTAGAAACACAATTTTTTTACTTTTGTCCCTTTTTAAACACATCTGCGATATGTCCTTCTTTCGCCCCTTTTCAATAATATATCATATTAATCACCAAAAACCAAATTTTTGGTTAGATTTTAAATCCCTGGTATCATATAGAATGTGTTTATAATAACAAAACTATATTAGAATTTTAATATCAATTAAAAACTTAAATAATTGTTGTACTTTCACAAAAGTTGGAAAAAGTGATGTATCGACATACCTATTTAAATTATTTTAAAGAATTCTAACTTACACCATTATGTGAGACATTCGAAATGAACTGGATGGGTTATAATGAAAATATTAAAAAAACATCTCTATTGTTTAATACAAAACAAATTAACTGTTACCTGCATTCTCTTCTATCCATTCGGAAAAGTTACTAAGGCTATTCAATATGACGGACATCTAAAACACAAACATGATTTCGTTAAACAACACTTTACAATATATTTTAATAAAATAAAAATCCATTGAAATGCATCTCTTAGAGTGTACCAGTTTTTCCTTTTTTCTAAAAAAAAGCCATATAAACTAAAAGTACAACAAAATTTGACATAAATTGAATTACAATTGTTTGGAATTTTTTGCTGAATTTGGACTTTTACAATTTGTAGTTATTTTACAACTTTGAAGATCCTTAAAAATGTACATATTTTGGTTTTAATTCCTGATGCAATTTAAGTGTAACATTTAACCAATCGAGTAAAAACTATCTTACAACATTCAATTAGGTAATATTTGTTTACAACTTAAATCGCCTAAAACAAAAACAGTTAATAGCTACAATAAATATCAGATAATTTTTAAGGCCAAGGGGATTTTATTGGGACTACATCAATAATAATGATGCTACCGAAGCCAATAAATTATGCATTAATACTAAATTGTATTGACGGTTAAAAAATAGCGTCCGAGTGCATAAAATATCTAACCTCGAGCCTAAAAATGAATTCATAATGATTTTCATTATGCACATATTTGTTAAACGTCCAACAACAGTACTTTTTTTCTAAAGGTTAAACTTATCGTTTGAAATTTGTCGACCAATTTATTATTAGGCATAATATGTATTGTTATAAAATATATGTTAACATATTATGTAAATTTTTTATTTTACAAAGCAAATTGTAACATTTTTTTGTACAGTCAGCAACATGCATAAAGTTAGAATGGACAAATTGTACTTAGCCGTTGAATTAATTTGTCGAGTAAATAATGAGTCCTAAATGAATTACTATATAATTATAAATACCATCGAGTAGTATTTTATTTAGACAATACATCTACAAATAAGTCTAATAATGACAATATTTATTCCTATTGAAATACAGTAAGCCTTAACCTAGAAATGAATTAAAAATATGTATAATCTGTCTGTGGCAAAAGAAAAAAGTTCTAGAAATATAAAAACTAATTTACATAAAAATAACTTTTATACAAAATCCGATTTAGTAGCTTCAATATAGATTTTACAGGAGAGCAAAATTAAATTCCAACGCCTTCTTACTGGTAATTTTCTTTAATATGTACTTTGAAAATATGTGAACAAACCCAGATGGAAAAAGGTCGACAAATTATATAATCATATCGTTTTCTACAGAGACTAACTTTCAATATTTACTCTCCTGTGAAATATCATTAAAAAAAAACCAAAACCATTTCGATTGCCGTTTGTCCCATAAAGGATGTATCGAGTATGGAAAATAATCTACATGCATTTTCTTTTGGACAAAACGGCATAAATAAAAAATTAAAAAAAAAAACCAACTCACGTTCCAAATAGTTTATTTTCCGTCGCACTGTAACAGTATACCGATAAAATAATCGACGGTGGTCCGGCAAAATGATATAGTGTATTTATTCTGTAGGTATATGCTATTGCTAAGGTGGTAAATCACTGTGATAATAACAATTGCACACGGGCCCCGTTTATACGGTATTCACGCATTGCCCAAACAACGTTGTACCCGAGAAAAATACTCCAAGTGTGACTTACGGATGCCTCGGGCGATCCCCAAGACACTGGACGGTTGATTTTTGCATAAATAATTAAGGTCAAGCAGGAAATGTTAACATTTACAAAATATGAATCGTTGGCCGAAAGCAGCGGACTTATATAGGAGCATAAACAGCATATTTATATATATATTTTATTCATTTAGCCTATACACAGTAGATACGTTTGATGTGTATACAAGCACATTATGCGGTATTGTTTTAATGAACCACTATAATTTTCATTAACGGCAGGAGCGCTAATGTAAACTTGAATTTTTAATTGTATGTTTTCCAAAAAGCATTTTACAATATTTGAATACATTTGCAGGTGGGCTCGAATTAAATGAGACCGAACTAAGTATCTAATATTTTAACGCACAACAATACATAAAGCTTATAATCATTAAAAATTATGCTTATGTTGTTAAGTCCAATATAATATGAAGGGTACAGGGAAAAAACCAGCAAAGTCACTTTTTTCTAATCTAAGAAAAACACGTTTAAGTAATGCTAAAATATGTTTTAAAATGTTAAAGAAATACTTAAAACTTTTAAAAATATTGTATATTTTTGTTTATAATCGTGCTTAAAAGCAAAGAACAGATTAGTTTTGTATCAAAACGACTTTTATAACAAAAAATTGACATTTTTAAAAAGTGACTGCTGGTTTTTTCCCTATACCCTTCATATATATATATATATATTATAAATCACCAAAATAACAATAATATTGTATAATTTAACTTTAAAATAAAATAAAATAGTTCTGATACTACTGTAAAAGTATAAATTATAATTGTTCTAAATAAAAACCTCTCCAAAGATATTAAAAAAGATAAAGCGATATTATAAATTAAAACCAAAAATTAAATGTAACACTCGTAGTTACTCAACAAACTGATTTGCATATCAAATCGAAACCCAAATTATATATTAATCGATTAGATAAAAAAAAAAATAAAAAATAAAATGCTAATCGGAAACCGTATAAAATGTAAAACAGTATTGTGAATTGAAATCAAGACCAAAGTCGAAGAACGATGAAAATTGAAAATTGAATTAATATCAAATAAATTAGTATTCAAATTTAATACACATATTCATCGCCTTGTTAATTGTCGTTATCATTTTTTATCTTTAGAGAATAAAGTTGCAACTAAATGGGTTTCAAAAGCTACTCACAATAGCCTTCCTCTTGAATCTGTTCTTAACATTTATCTAATGCGTTTTATCACTATGGTCTATGTTGGTGTTCTAATTCCACATTGCACTACCTAGTTTAGTTGTATTGTTAATTTTGTGTATATAATTTTCGAGCTAAATATTTTATAAAGTTTATGTAAAAAAAAATAAAACGGGTTTAAAAACAAATATATTTACAATATTAATATTTCAATATAATATAAATTATTTGCTTGTTTATATTTATAAAATAAATTATAGTTAAAATGATTAGAAATTGTAGTAATAATCATTTTTATCTTCAGTCTCACTTTTGAAAATATAAAACACAATACAAAAAAGATGGGAAAAGTTATATTTTAAGATTAAAAAGAAGCCAGGCTTTTAGGAATTATTATGACAGAGTGAAAAAATCACCAAAAAATATCAACGTGAATGAGTTGACATTAAATAAATGGACAGTGGAAGTTAGATTTTTTTATTAATAAAGTTCAACACTATTTACACTCGATATTATTATTTCATGTTAGTCGTTTAACTTTTCCATATTCGTTAATGGAAATTTATGCTAATTTAATTGAATCTGAATAATTATTAATGTCGCTTTAAAACAATTAACAACAACGATATTGTAGGTATTGTCAGTTAGCGGTACTTCCACCTACGTCCAACCAAGTGATTCTAATAAGACCCTAAACAACACAATACGTTCATCGGTTTTGGAAATCTGCAAATTGAAAGGAAAATGGCTCAATTTGATAAATGTTTTAGTGGTAAAATAAGTAAATGATTTATTTTTCATTTTTCTAATTCATATTTTGTATCTTCTCCACAAACTCTATCTAATGAGCTTAGAATCTACTTCCATGTTATATAGAGAACATGCACTTGTTACTATGAAGTTACAGTCTCGATTTTTTTCCCTTTCAATTATTACACTTGCTTGATTTTTAAAAATCGAGAGAGTAATTATAATAACGAAGTCACTTTTAGATAACATAATATTATAATAAAAGCATCTGGTAAATCGCGCTAGGTTTTTTAACATAACAAATTCGAAGAGTTGCAATTTTAGTCAGTCGCTTACATCTAATTTTCCCAATAACGAAAAATAATGTACTTCTACTAAACCGAGACACTGTTCAAATACTTATTATTTATATAAAAACTTAAATACCTAATAAATCAAATTTTGTTTCTGTTTGAACAATTTGAATAATAAAACAACATTTTATTTGTTTAAATGGTTTAACAAATTGTCAGTTAATATTGTTTTTATATTGAAATAAAAATAATATATATATATATATATATTTTTTTTAAATATTCCATCCAAGTATTTGCTGATTTTCAGGATACTGAAAATCGATATCTATTTTATTGAATTATTAATAACTACTACAGTTAAATTTACTACCTATGTATAAATTAGTCAACGTGGTGGTGTGTCTTTAAAGACGATTAAAAAACTGTTCAAAAGACGTCAAACAATGAATTCTACGGGTCCTAATTAGTAAAATAAAAAACATGGTTTGGAATTTGTTTATTTCTGCCAAGTTTAGGGTTAAACACAATTGCACGGTAGAACGGCGTTGGAGGCGTTGTTTCGGCAAAATGGGTGTATGTTTGATTATTCTGTTAATGAATGTAATATTATATATTATTGTACAATCTCTCTTTTTCCGTGCGTACGATATACTTAACGGACGTGCTCAGGGCGATAATAATAAACATAATAATATCACTGAAAAACGGTTATTGTGTGATAATAATAATATTACCTGTACGGTTGTATTGATGCTGATAAGGTAACGACTCCATGCGGCGAACGTGATTATCGGTCAACGTTCAACACGTAACTGCAATTTTAATTATTTTAGTAAACCATTAATAAAAAAAAAAAAAAAACTACACGGAAACGTATTACTGGCACAATCAGAAAACCAATAAAAATTACCCTGTTGCCCGTGAGCAGGGCTGATGTATAGAAAATAACCGTCAGGTTAACATAAAAACCGTGTTTGGGCAACAGACGCCTAAATCGATGCGTTACAAACATAATATATTTATATTAAATAACATATCTATAAAAATAATACTATAATAATATTGTGTGTGTGTTTCTTTATACATATATAAGTCTTGGTACATTGTAGTTATTAAGAGGAGGAGGAGGTCGTATTTTCCAGAGAGAGTTCCGCTCCAAATTCGTTCAGTAACTCCTTGATGGGTTCGTTTATGACATTGGTATCAATATAGGTCAGGTTCTGTAAAATAAAAACAAAGCATTTGTACGAAGCGAGAAACGATAAAAGAATTTCAGCTGTTTTTAAACAATTTAATGGAGTTTTGTTTTACAAATTGACATAATTTTTTGGTTTTACAAAATACCGTTGTTTTACACGATAACAGCTATGATAAATTTAACTTACGGCAAATAGCCGGTTAACAAAGTCTTAAATTTTGTCGAAATAATTAGTGTTTTAAATTTACTAATTTTTAAAACGTCATTAGTAAGTGACATTTAACTTTGTTTATTTTCAAAACTTTGTATTGTAATAATTGATGTTATTTTAGTTTAATAATTAAACGTTATACCTTCAAACTGTAATGAATTTTTTTCATAATATTAGATAACAAATGGCTGAGTGAAATATATATCAAATTTTGCAGTTTTTAGTATTCAATTTTTTTTTATGCTTTTATTTAGTGTTATTGATACAACATGTATGAATATTGAAAATCAAATTTTTATGACTGCTTAAATTTATTATCGTTATAGGCTTTGCAACTAACATAATTTTCCTTCAATTTAGAGTTATTTTGACAAATTATAGTGCTGTGTTTTTATATTGAAAAATGTATCGAGTACTTTTCTTAAAATAGATCGTAAACGGTTAAACTTTTTCAACTTTTGGCCTGGCAAAATACCTTTTTGAGGTAAACGGAAAATGTATATAATAGTTAAATGAAGTCAGCAAAACGACTAAAGCGTTTAGCCAGTCTCCCATCTGAACCAGCCTGTTAAAATTCCTATTTTATCTTGTTGAATAATTCTGGTAGGTATAATTGATAGCGTTAAGTACCACTCAATTTTTTTTTCATTATTATTTAAGCCAATTCGAGATTAATCGGTTGTCTGCAGTTAAATTTGTTCCACAATCGAAAATTACCTCTTTTTGAAGCAACGTCGTAGTGACTCCGATAAAGGCCGCTATACTGGCTGGCTCGTAGACTTTGTGCAGACATCTTTGTACGTAAGGCACGACGTCAAACGAAAAACAAACGCACAATCGTCCGAAAACTTTTTTTTCATTCTGTAAGTCAAAGTATACATATTAAAGCCATATCGTAGCAACAAGTTAATAGCAATTTCCTAACTTGCTGATACGCTTTAAAGTCTTTTTGGCAATACATCGTATACAAAGCACGCGAGGCATTGTACAAAGTGGCGTGTAAGCATTTGGTGATTTCGTCGGCGGCTGCGTAAGGTGCATATTCTCCAAGATCGTTCAGAGCGCTCATCACGCTATTACAGAACTTCGCCAAAGGATAATACTCAAACACTGGCGACGGGATGTCATCAACCTGAAACCGTTGACAAAGTTGTTTTAATTTCAGTTTCTCAACAAACATTTTTCTAAATACAATGATTTACAAGCGTTTAGTGTAAATTCAAAAAAAAATTGTTTAACAATAAAAATAAAATAAACACTTTTTAATTTGATTTATTTATTTTATTTTTTTTAGATGTTTAATTGATTCTTTTTTAGTAAAATTCAATAAAAATAAACTCATAAGCGATGGAATATAAGCTTGCATTTTTATAAATTTCATTTTTTCGTATTTTTTTTGATTAAAAGTAAATATCATACATACTATTTGTACACAAAATTAATCTTTTATGGATATTATGAAATATAGAGAAAAGATGAATAACATAATATTAGTTTACCACAAATATGGGTAAGTAATCCAATAATTTTGTACATTTAAATAATTAGCTTTAAATAGTATTTTAGTTTGTAATCAAATAAATATTGTTGGTGTTGGTGTAATTTTCATTTTTTATTATTGGTACATTAACTTGACACACTTACGTCGTCGTGAGTTTGATTCATTCTGACATGTCTTATACTAGACTGCAGAAACGTCTGCAAGTCCGTTTGCCATGTTTTTTCGGAGTTTTTCAATAGTTCTTTGAATCTCTTGACAGTAACATCGACAAAGACCGGAGAAATGAGACCCCTGAAATCGGCTCCGATGTGTCCCATCGATTGGCCAAAATACATGCACTGTGTGAAAATCGTTTCTAACGACGATGGAGCACATAGAGGTAAATCGTTTTTAAGAGTTTCAATAAACTGGCAAATCTAAAACATACACAACTACAATAGTATTATTGAAATATTAATACAGTAACAGAAATCACAATACCTTTTGGTTGGCCCACGAATAATAAAATAGTAGCTTTGACGACCCGATAGCTGAAGAATGATCTTCGGAACAGAATATCAGGTTGTATTGTGTCGCTATATTGGTAAGACAGGCTCGTGACACTTCAACAGTTCTTAAAAGATGTTGACTATCTAAGAAATAAAATTTTAAATATTTCTTCAGGTCAAACAGCAGTCAAATATTTGATAACTTAAAAAAACATATTATAAAATACACTATAAAAAAAAAAAAAATTAAAAAGGTTTCAAAATGATTAAAAAAATATTTAAACTAAAAGTTATAAAAAATAAATAAAAATTTGTACTTAAATAATAAATATTTTAATAGTCTAATGTTATAAAAATATGTTTTTGTCAACTATTTGGTAAATGAATACCAAAGCTCAAGTAAAATATTAGTTATGTCAACACATTTTCAGACTTTGTTTCTCTTAAAATATTTTGAATAAAAAATACAAATTTGACTATAAGTGAAATATATACTAACAGTCTTATAAAAAGTTGGAAAATTGCAACACAAAAATTGTAATTTTAAACTTTGCATTACCTTTGAAACGTTTCTGTAAAAAATTCGAAATATAAAAAAAAAAAAAAAAAACAAATGCATCAAGTTCAGAGCATTATTTTATAATAATGCTCAGAACTTGATAATTATAATAATTTTTTAAAACTATTTTAGCCATTGGAAGTGTACACATCTGACAGTTTAATTCGCTAAGGTCATAAGTCCATTTTTGTTTCTCTAAAAACTAAATTAGTTTGCAGAAGTTTTCAAACATTGTCCTTTTATCCTCCCAAAATTTTATAAGAAATAAATCATCACTAACTCAATGCGTTTTTTTGCATTCATTTTTCATTTCAAGACTTACGACCTTTACAAATTTGGCTGGTGTTAAATTATTTATTTCCTTACAGCTATCGTTGGTTATGTTTTGTAATTTTTCGTTAAACCAAGAGTTTCTAGTTTGTAAAAATTTAATTGCGAGTTGTTCTTCGTTGATTTGTTTGGTAGTCCTCAACAGGCGAACAATGCGCATGCAATGCGGTAACTCTAAATCGGTCCTCAGTTCTTGATACAGCGCTAATAACAGTGTCGACCGGTGTTTTTCGACTTCTTCGTGCAACAACTAAAAAAATATATATTATGAGGGTCGAACGGCTTATACTAAAAATATTGTTATATTATTTATTCACTGACTTTTACGGCTGGAATAGTACAAGGTAGAAGTCTAGCGTGTTCGGCCAGTTTTAAAGCTTCGTCGTACAGCTTATTCTGCACACACGACAGCATAAGTTGCGGAAGCTCGAGAGCGTGATGCATAATACGAGAATTCCAAACCATCGCCAAAGTATTTCGGTTACGTTTTTCTTTGACGTCGGCCCACTGATGTAGCATTTCTTGACACTCTAATTTAAGTGTCGATAGTTTATTATCTAAATCAATGGTTTTCTTCTGAGTAACGTCAAATTCACTACAAACAGACTCGTAACAGTGCGATGTCTTTACAAATGTTTTGTAGTTCTTTAAGGCTAAGTCTTTTATTTGTTGAGCCATGACGGCGTTTTTGTCTTCCAAAAATTTCGGTTCTTTATCTGGAAAAAAAATGTACATTTTAAAAATTACACCATTAATTGTCAGTAAAAGCGGTAGAATATTACTTAGTTGCTCGGCTGTACACGTTCCGAGATGTTGTAAATAATTTTTAATGTTTGGTAGATTTTTAAAATCCTCTGAAAAAAAAATTTAAGTAGGTAAGTATAATATATTATGTTTTATACAATTTAACTTAAAATTTAAATGTTGTTCATTAAAATGTGTTGATTTACTTAATAGTTTAAAACAAAGTTCTATGAATTCAATTAAAAATGTTTAGATATATCTTAAAAAAAAAAATTATTGAAGCAGTAAGCTAGGTTAAAATTTTATTGGCGGCACTAACTTATGTTTTTTTTTTGGTTAATAAGAAATATCATACTCGGAATAAAGGCAATCAAGATGATGTGTCGAGGGTTTCTGTCATACTCAAAAGATGACAATTTTATTTCATGAAAGGAATTTAAGTCAACTGAAATATCTTTGACATCTACTCTTACCGGTGACAGAAATTTCATAAAATGTATGTTGCAACAGATAAAAAAAAACCATTTTTAGAAATTCAAAAAGCTGACAGTCAATATTTCCCAATTGAACTCTTACTTTGAAGTTCTTCACAACTGTACAGCAACACAATTGAAAGAATTGCGTTTCAACACTGATACGACTGTCCAACAGAAATGTTTAAAGCCGCTCATACGAAGATATTTTTATGGCATACAGTTGTTTCGTTTTAAAAGTGTCATCGTGTGAATGCAGTTTAAGTAGCGGGTAGGTCTTTAATTATCAGTAAAGAAATATCATTGAGTATACATAAATAAATATTTAGAAGCAAAATAAGATATTATTATTTTTGTAAATTAAATTAAATTATAATATTATTGGTGGTTTTATATTTTATACATTTATGTCCTAGAACCGTATTTATTGGCCCACTGTGTATATGCGAATGGATAATGGGCAGAAGAAGAACTCGCGAAACATTTTTTTTTCATACAGATAATTAATGAAAGTATCTGTACCCGAGAGGCGTAACTATCAAAATGTTATTCACGATGATCCAAGTTCTATGGGTATTTTTTTAGCAGTTACAACCAAATGATCCATGTCCATAGTTATCATATCATTACTTATACATTTCTGTATACATTTTTTGCTTCTCTGGAAAGTTCAAAAAACGGACTCGGATCGTTATGCCTGTCAGGTACAGATACATAATACACACAACTGTCCACCGAATATTTAACATACCGGGTACGCCGTCTGGGAACAATAATTCCGTTAGTTGTCCGTCGTCCATCGTGGATATTGTTGTATTACAATTATTATGAGTTAGAATATGAGTATTAGGAAAAAAATTGTATTTTAAAACGTAAATAATAAAAAAACAAAACAAATAGGTAGTCAGTAATTATAATATTAGAAAAAAATATTTAATTGAAAAACGAATAGGAACAAAATATCAGCTAATGGTATAGTTTGTCGACAAACAGATTACAGACGTGTCTGTTATCAGTTATCACCATTATTGTTATCAGTGTCGGAGCCGCAGCCGCAGACTGCTACCGGCGGCGGCAGTGGCGCGACAATTATTATTATGGCGAGCGCGGGATCTCGTGCCATGTTCCAAACGTGCCGCCGGCACGTTCAGTTTTACAGGATCTGCGTGCCAGTTACCATATACCGGTGTCGAATATAAACTTTGGTAACGTGCGAGAAGTATTTTTGTTTTTTCTTTTTCTAAAAGTAAATTCAAATTTATTTTCCTTTCAAAATGTGTAACGGTTAGAGATTTTTGTTTTTTGTCCAAAAGCCTTTCGAGGGCTTTCGAGTTATTTTCCGGTTTTAAGTTAAAAAAAAACACTTCCGTTTGAGTGCTACCTACAATTATTGTAAATCATGGGTCGTCGATGCGACATCCGTCTGATCGTCTTGATTACAGGTAAGATGGCCATTTGATACCGATTAAACATTAGGAAGACTATAATATCTTTTATAGAACAATAATTAAAATAATAAACCAATTGCGCCAGTGTCCATCCGACGACACCGTGATGGAAGGGACTTGTTTAAAACGAAAATATTTCCTACGCATTATAAATAGGTATTCGTCTCTAAACACCATCGTTTACAACAGCGAGTGGATACTGCAAATGTTTTCCATTTCTATCTTGATTAATTTAATTAGTTTTAACGACTTCTTTTACAAAAATCTATTTATATATATTTCCGTAAAACAATTACGTTTAAAGAAAACTATAATAAAATCTGTGTAGGAAATTAAATTCATCTTGTGTGTTTCATGTAAAATAAAATAAAACTTTGCACTTTTCTCCCTCTTACGAAACGTGCTGTGTAAAACTGCAGTCAAAAGCTGTTTAGAAGAGTAGGGAAAATCTCCCTAGGGGAAATATTATAGTTCTTAAAATGTATTATTAATGGATAGAAGATATTATGTTATAATTTGAAAGCTGCCTTTGAACGTGAAATTTTCCTTAACGGAAAGTTGAAAAATAGAAAATTTCTTATGCGATGACGGTAAAATAATAAAATTTGTAATTATTATTGAGAAAAATGTCACTTTAAATTATCACTCTGTTATTACTTTTAAGTAAACTAAAAATGTTTAAACAGCTTTTGAACAAACACCGCCATGGTCGATTTTTGATTGGAAGTTTTAAAAAAAGACATAAGTAGTAGAAAAGACTTTAACAATCACAACCATAATTGAAATAATTAACCAAGGGTTAAATAAGACGATCTTACAATTTCTCATTTAAAGTCAATTTTATTTATTCAGTTTTCAAATTATTAGTTGTAATTTCCAACACAGAAATAGCCCAAATTTAATATAATAAAGTTTAATAATTTGATATCCTTGAAAAAATATATGAAAAGAAAACGGTGCAATACGTAACTCAGTATTTTCCCACGCAGTTTTAGATGTAATGTTTTAAAATTAGAATGAACTTTGAAGACAAGGCCGAGAGACCCAAACCTTTCAATGTAAAGCTTTTTGGAGGGTATATTTCAGCCTTATAAAAACACATATTTCTAGTTAAAAATCAAACAATTGTAAGGTTTTGATGGTTTGAGTTATTTGCCAACTCTGAGGATTTCAGATCTGAAGTAGTGTTGCGGACTGTACTAGTTTTGACAAGGCTGCCAAGTGTCAGTTTAAAGTTAAATGACAAATAAATAAAATCAAAAGTTTAAATAATACATATTTCCTGACAGAGTTGTTAATAAAAATCTTAAAATAAAAAAAAAACCCAGCGGGTTCAGTTTAAGCCCAGAAAATATTTGGTTTTTACCAAAAAATATGGGCTTATGTTTAACAAATTAACCGGGTTTGGCTTTAAAAAAAAAGAGGCTATTGCCAACTCTGTTTTCTAAATAAATTTGCATGCTAAATCTTATGATTTAAAGCAAATTTCCTTTGGTATCACTTCTTAATAGACACGAAATTATTTTTAGCAAAAAATCAATGAATATAACATTAAGCGAAGTTCCATGTCACGCAATTAGTAGTCTATGTTATTAAATTCACATTGAATAGAACAAAATATATACCATTACACCCACAAACTCCCAGAGGAAAATATATTTTACCTACCTAACCCTAAGGGCTAACTTTGTGCGACGACAACCGACAGGGTTAGGTTGAACCTTACACATGTATTTCTATAGTCTTATCAAACATCCATTAGGTAAGGTAAAAAAAGAAAAGCTAGGTAAATTTTGGTCTTAACAAAAACTACTTATTATGAAAAAGCAATTTAGTCGAGTAAAAAAAATGTTCAAGTTTTTTTTAATAAAAAAATTTTCAGAAAGTTATATTAATTTTCAAAACCTTTTTCGAGGGTTTTATTCATTCTGACGTTAAAAAAATAACAATTACAATATAGAATAGAAATGCATAGGTTGGTAAACGGTGTTTTCTGATCACGCAATTAATTTTAATAACAAAAATATGTGATATTGAATTTGTATGTCTATGCAGTGTTGTTTATATCAAATCATACTAACACACGACGGTTTTACTATATGTATTTATACTTACATAGTAAGTACTTAGTATATCTATGTAATATATAGATGTATTTTTCTTTTTTGTTTCTATTTTTTCAAACACATGGTGTACATGCCGTGTGAACGTTATTATTTTGTCGACTCCCTGTAAACCAGTTAAATAATAAATAAAAATAAATAATTATGTTTCGTATACAATACAACTGGTTAATTCGAAAGACAACGCATAAGCTATACGTTATTGGAATACTTGAGTTTCAGAATATCTGAGATTGAGATTTTGTAATTTTCGAGAAAAACAAAAAATCAACTTTTAAATATGCATAATAAATCACATAATGCATACAATCTGTTTCTTTAGAAACGCCATTGTTAATAGAAAAGTGCAGAAAATAAAATAAATTTCAATATTAGTATAGAAGCGAATTACTATAGAAGAAAAAATAATAAAATACAATTTAATAAAAATGTAAGTGGACTAAAAGGGTACAAGTACAAGGTTACAATAAAAAAATATTATTTTTAATTTTGTTTCAAAGTGATAACTACAAGTGTATACTTTTTTCTATTTAAAATAAGAATAAATAAATTATTGTTTACTTAAGTTGTTAATGGGATAATTATAAATCGAATCCAACAAATAATTACACGCACTTAATGTAATTTTTTTTTTTGGAATTTTTTATTTATTTTAGCAAATATTCGCAGACTATGTGAGTTAATAAATGATTAAAAAAAAAATTCAAAATCTCAATTTTTCTAGCGGGATTTTTTAATTAGTAAAACTTAAACAACTTTTTTGTTTAAACAGTATTCATAACAAGACTTTAGTCTTATACAAAACCATATATATGTTTTCTTGTTAGACAAGCCTTTATAAAATATATGTACATACAGTGAAGTTTAAAAATCGAACTATACCAATGTAAATAAGTTAAATTTATATACACATGTGTAGGGTGTATACATAATGTATTATTACCTATATTAGAATAGGTAAGAGGTTATTATTTAAAGTTCAATATGTTTATCGTAGAACCTGCTTATTTGATTTTGATGCAAGTATACAATTTTCATAATGAATGACAAAAGGATGTACCTAAGTGCATATGTACGCTTTTGATTTATTAGTACAGAGTTTTTGCACTCGTATCTTTCTGAGAAAATAATTTCATCCAAACCTAATACAGAATAATAATTACTGTAGTATAAAAAATTGTATAGTAAAATTTAACAAAAAAATCGATGTTGACTACAATGCTACAATATCTGTGCTCTTTTGGTTCACGCAATACATTTGAACGATTTTCATATTGTACAATGTACTTTACACACTTAACTATAGTACTTAAAATAGTCAAACATCTATTTAAATGTTATCGATAAAAGTTTTTGAAACCTCCAATGTAGTTATAATGTAGAATGAAAATATAGTGTTTTGTGTACCCTTCCGGTTTGTTGCGTGTCCGGTGTCACTACAGTAATCGACCATGTATTTTTTTAGCGACCCTTATACTATGCAAATTGTCATAACATATACACCAGCCCACATTTCCCTGGCGTTAACCTAATAATGCTTTTAGTTGAATTAATGTCGTTTATTATAACTTATATTTTTATTTCCTATCCAATTGTACGGGATAATTTTTTTCATTTGATGAACGTTTGCTCGTTTTTTGGTAATTTTATTAAATGCTTTTTCTATTATTAAGTTGTACGCGTCGTTTGTTCTGACTTTAGGAAATGGTAATACATATAATGGAATGTATATTTTCGAGTACCGGGATGGCCCAATTAAAAAAAAATAGCGCTTCATAAAAATTAAAAAAAAATACATTTACAGCAATACACAACTATTACAAGTGTCAAATTACATAGAACAATATATTATACATATTTGACTATTTTTTTAAGGTATCCTTTTTTTTCTTTTTTTTAGTAAGCTGATTTCATAAATATATGATTTTCAATATGTTGTAATATTACTATAATCCTATATTACTATAATATAACTGCATCAGACCGTTCGTTACAACATCTTACTTTAATATGCCCATACAATGACCCCAGTATACCTAAGCTACATTTAATGGAAGTAGATAATACAGGCTTAACTCAAAAATAATTATGTCTAAATTACTGTAAAGAGTAGTTGTCGCCATAAAAAAAAAAATATATATAAGCATTTAATACATGTATATTATGTTGGTATTACTCTATTTTGTTAGTTCAACATTAGTCTTAATGTTAGACTACATCAGCTGATTACTGATAATGTGTCTAATATTATTCACATTAAAGAATTAAATATTAAGTCATTTATCTAATAAATAATTACATAAAATAAATATTGAAGACAAATTAGTGTGGATGTCTTTCAGTTATTAGTAATATAATTTATAAACATTAATATGGTATTATTGAGGGACAGACAATATTATATACTTGCCCACCAAATTCCTCGCTACATCACTGATAGTAGTAGAGCATATTTTATACTCGAACTAATAATTATTGTTGACTTTACCGAATGTCCTGTACAATTTATTTTTGTTGACAATAATAATAACTTTATGTCTATATTAAAGAATCGATTGTTCAAACAAATAGTAATTGTACTAAATATTGACTGTAAATAATTGATAATTATTCGATATTAGGTTAGTGTTCGTGTATTTGTAATGGTAAAACAATTTTTAAATTGATAAACTCTTGTGCACCAAAAAAAAAAATATATATATATATAACTTAACACACAATTCTTTCTCGTCTTAGAAAAAGAATTTTCATTGGGAATTTTGAATTTCTGATACTCTTTTAGATTTTCTAAATTGATAAATATATTTTTATTTTTTTAACTATAAAACTCTTTTAAGATTTTTTTATATCGGGAATATTTTAAAACTAATTTGATTTATATTTACATTTAATTGAAGTAAGATTATATTTAAATTTACTAAAAACAAGTAAAAACAGACTATTAATAGCACAATTTATAACTAGTATTGTACATCAAAAACAGAACAAATATTTAATTTTTTTTTAAATGTTGTCAAGCAAGTTTTTAAAATACGGTATAATGAAGTTTTGTCACAAAATTTAATATTTCAAAAATTTGATTTACAAAACATGTTTTAAATCAATTTTCTCATCTTCCTGGTGCTATTATACGGTGTATTAAATGATCAAAAATAAATTTTAATATTAAAATTAAACATTTTTTTTTATTAACCAAATTAAATTGAAGGTTGATATTTGACTTTTGAAAAATACGCTTCATGTTTTTTTAAACAAATATTATGTTTAATCTTTGATAATTAAAATATATAGGTAATAAGAATTGTATTGGTCTTTTTTTTTTTGCTCACACAATTATTCCGTAGGAAAAAAAACTGTATGAATCATGGATGAAAATCTCGATTACCCTTTAAGTGAGCTTGTGCAATTTTCAAACGGAAACATTTCCTACTTTAAACCTTATTTCCACGTAACCATTGTTTTTTTTTTTTTAAGGGAAGTACCCAGTTTTTTTAACGAGTATGTATTTGCTCTCTGTTTAATTACGTTGGCTGTCGACCAAACATCGAAATAAATAAAAATGAATTTATATTTTTTTAGCATACATTGTATTTTTATTTGCACTGGCGATTAACGGTAAAAAAATAATCCATTTCGAGTTCGAAACCTAACTGGGATTAATTTAGGGTGAATGTTGTTTTTTACTGACGTTGTGCACTATATGTATTCAGCGTAGGATCTTTTCGGGGAATTTGAGTTCTTTCCACTTGTATTAAACCCCAACTCGAACGAGTACAGTTGTCTGGTACACGTTTTATCGCTGTAAACACACACGAGATTACCGTTGATATTTTGATCTATGTACACAGTTATATATACATGTACACAATATCGATAGGTCTGTGCAACACACTCTGCAACCGGCATTAACATAGGGCTCAGAAAAACACAACAAATTCAGTAATGCGCAAACTAATGGATTTCCGGCGGTGTAATGGACTTTGATGACAGTGTTTCCAAAATAACCGACACTGGGCAATAAGAGCGTCTTTATTACTACTTAATGTCTTAGCGGCGGGCAGCTGTTGCTGATTTCCTTGTATATCACCTTCGTACGATAATAATTATCATGTACTAACTGGCTGTCACGGTATCGTTACACCCAAGACGGCAGGTGACGATTAAAGAAAAAAAAACTTTTTAAATTAAACTTCCTTTCAAAAGTTTAAAACTTACAGTTTAAAAAGCGGTAAAAACTTTACTCAGGACTCTAATCATATTACGGGTTCCTTAGTTCTATAGATATAATTGTATTTTCGGTGTAGGGATGTTTACTCTGCAAAGTTCTAGGGTTTAAGCACTGAAATTAGGTGTTAACTTGTATCAATATAAACTAACGTTTCGGAGGACGCTTCACTCTTCATATTCATTAAGTTGTTCATTGTAGGAAATGTTTAGTAAAACCTTAATATTAGGCTAAAACTATAATATGAATAATCGTTAGTACAGAAATGAAGATCTTTTATTAGCAATTCATATTTCTTTATCAATAAATGATATATTTCTATTGACTAAAAAATGGAACTTAAATTTTTTATTCGTTTCTTATAAAATATATTCTATTTTATTTTGTTAATTTTTTTATTCTAGTAATAACATTTTCTCAATACTTAAATAACTGTTGGGTTGGGGGTGGGTTTTTAATAGTTCTTGAACAAACCATTTTTTTTTTATATATGTTTAAATAGTTACAACTTATTTAGTATATTATACAACTTTTAAAACCGCCAACGTACATCGTTTAAAAATATTATTGTTATCAGGTGTAATGTAATATTAGATGTTATATAAATATTTTACCTATTATGGATTTTTATATTAAAACTATTCAAAAGCCTATAAAAGTCGACCTGCGTGACCATGTTTTATCATTTGGCGAGTTATGCATTGCAAACCCAAAGGTAACATACCATTTGGGTTTATTAGCGTTATTAAGTGTCGTGTTTATTAAGTTGTACTTTTAATAGCTTCATGAAATGTCATAAATAATAACATCTGTCCTTTATGTAGTTTTAGCGGCTGTATTAATTGTTCGGAAATTTCACATTGCTTGGGCATATGAAAACGTGAGTCCCTAAATTATGACCTGATCAATTAACCCGAGAACCGAGTCCTAACCATAGAACGTTTTAAACGATGTCAAAATAGTTCTCATTATTTTTTTTTACTAACGATCTGTTAGGTTTTTTTTTATCATTCAAATTATTCTTTATTATACAATACACATTGCATATACATGTTTTATTTAACTACAGACTAGCACAAGATGCATCAAGAGATGTAATAAAAAAACCCGTGTCCTAGAGCCAAAAGCTGATGAGTAACCCCGTTAATTTTTACTTTTCAGTACTACCATTAAAAGTAATTCGAGTACACGTATATTGTGGGAAAATCATTATTTAAAATCATAAAATCGTTTAACTTTTTTTTAAGTACCTACCTACTCTTTATTGATAGTATTATTTTAATTTGTGGTTGTCATACTTAAATACTTTTATTTCAATTTTTTCATAAACAAAAATACATATGAATTTAGGCATAATACAGTTATTATGTTTTGGCACATTCAATTTCAAACAAAGAACATGACTTGTTCTAAGTTATTTCTATCAAATTATATTTAAATTGTATACAAGTTATTCAGAATTTCAAAACCCACCTGTTTTTTAAAAGATATACACAAATGTTGAAGACATTTCTAAGTAAAACCTTTTTAGTTTTTACCAATCAATAATAATTTAAGGTTTTAAAATTTTGTTCAGGCAGAAGCCAGATTTAGGGCGGGAAGAGAGTAACTTTTGAAACTTTAATGGTAACGTAGCCATTTAATTCGTTTTTTAAATTAAGAATAATTTCTGAATGTTGACTGGTCATAGCCAGTTTTGGATAATGATTTTTATTGAAGTTCAAAATTTAGGAAAAGACATGGAGTGAATTAAATGTATACGTTGCCATTGAAGTTTCAAAAGTTAACCCCCATTATTATTGTTACCGAAGGAAAAAACAAACCATGACCTTAAAAAACTGTTGTACGGTAATAATAAAAAAAGGTTTACATAGGTAATTTTTTTTATAACTTTTGTATATCATATAGTATTTAGTATATCATAGTATAAATCAGGTGGGCCATAAAATTCTAAATATTATACTGTATAGTTAATAACGAGTACTAAGCTGTGTCTAGTGGTAATCTTAAAAAAGGCAGTACGCTTTTTTAAAAACTATCTCTGTGATGATTTATATTATCCAAAGAAAATTAATTTCCTTCCGGTTTTAATGTTTTCCTTCAAAATTGACGTTCCTAAATCTTTGGCCGAAGGTTGTATCAGGTTTTTACAACCTATTTTTGAGCTTAGGAAAATTAACCTAAACTGTTGCGATGCATTAAAAACTGACAACAAATGTTCAGCCGTCTAATTAGATTGATTCGGGCATGTCGTTCAATGTAATATAATATTATTGTAAATTGTTATTGTCGTAGATAAATTATTATAGAAATCACCTGTGCAAGTTGTTCGATAAAATAAACAAAAATCTCCGACCACCAACACGCCTTTAGTGTACACACCTTTATAACTTTACGGTTATTTCGTGTGAACGGCAGCAGCTGACTGCTATGGACTTGGAGAGATAAGGACCTTAAATTCGTTTCTAAAACGGTTTTTTCCTCGTTTGTGCTTTTTCTTTTCGCCTTCCTAACCAGTTATTACCGATATAAACGATATTAAATCTTATGGTCTTGAAGTTGGCGGCACAAACAGATGTGCCCAATAGCTCGGAATGACGTCACTGCACATGCTGTAGAAAAATAATGATTTATACTGTATCGCGCACACTTACACGAAGTGCACTGGCTTTTAGCCACCAAAACATTTCTGAGCAATAATCAACTATGACACTATATGAAAGGACTGATGCGTATACCTACATGTAAAAACAATAATTTATGCAGTTTCCCGTCGTCGAATGGTTTATTTTTAATTTCTATACTAAAATCTTAGATTAGACTGTTTCCTGATTCCATCCGTATTATGTTGCGATTTGGGACATTGTTATTTTTTTAAAATATTTATAAGAAAATTAAATTTGATGGTTGTAAAAAATGTTTTATAATATTAAAATTATTTTAAAAAAAGACATTTTTTTAAAAATTAAATCTTACTTTTTTAATGGATGTAAAAATTATTAAAAAAAAAGAAATTTTTTTAAAAATTAAATCTTACATTTTTAAATGGATGTAAAAAAATGTATATTAACAGTGTTGTATCTTTAAAATGATTAATGGCCGTCTTTTAAACAGCTAAACAATATTTTGTTTTCATTCATAATTTAATTGAACTATTATTTATTGTAATGAATAATAATGGCCAGATCTGTCATGGTTTATTGTAAGTAAAAAAGTATAATATATAAAAAAATTCATAATATACTTATTATAGAAAATTATTATACGGTAATTAATTATTATTTAAGTAAGGGGTAAAAGCAAATAAAATACGATATTAAAAATTTTAAGTTTAAAAACAAAGCTATAAAAAAAATTCCTTACACAATAAAGTCATTAGGTTTTGTCGCTTTGTTCTCAATTTCTTAACAAATCTAAAATAATCTTACTGGAAATTTTTTCTATTACAAAAAGTTTAATGTAATTACTTAAAACAAAATCTCTAAGGCAGACAAGCCATCCGTATTAATCAACACTACTTAAAATGGTATAAACAAAATGTAGGTTAGATTTTACTGATGGCAAACTAAAACACATTTATCTTTTTACTTAGTTTATTAAAAACCTGACATTCAGCCAAAACTGAAGTGTAAAAAAGATGATAATAATTTTGACCCGTTGAAATTAATATTGTTTACATACTATTTATTTTTGAGTTATTTACTTAGGTCTATGTATAAATCGTATTTACCACCTCCTACTCAAAGTGATAAGCTTAAAGAATACATTTCCTATTACAGAACATACAGATATAATAATAAAATGTAAATGGTTATTGTTGTTAATTTCTACTGAGTTCCGAAGAAGAAATTCAACTGTTTAAATTGGGTACTAAACACTAAACCAATTTATTATAGTATAAATATTATGGACTAAAATGTAATTTGTTAATGCATAATAATTTGTCAAGCATTTTTGTTTTACGTAAACTCGAGAATAAAAAAACAAATAGTGAAAAAGGCACTTAAAACATTTTAGGATATTAAAATATAATATACTAGCTGCATTGCCCGGCTTCGCTTGCGACATCTCTTACCTCCTCTCTCCATTCACCTTGTTGGTTTTCTTCCTTATTTCCTCCCTTTCTTTATAATTCTAAGTACAAATAATTTCTGTTTTTGCACGTTTTACTGTCTCTATGCCAGACAGACTACCAATCTAGTGCTGGTCAAACAATTTTTTTTTTTACCCTTAAATATTTTCTCTTTAAGAAAAACATTTGTCTATGGACATTAAAAAGATACATGAATATTATGAAATATTTCCAAAGATTAACTCAAGCGCAATTTCGCTGTAGGGTGATTTGGTGGAGTCTAAAATTTAATATCATATTGTATAATAAGAATAGTAATATTAGGGCAACAATTAGAATATTATTATTATTTTATTTGGTATTAATCATTTTAAATGTACGATCAATCTTCAAGTGCGTGACGGGCATATTCGTTGGAATGTTTGCACCAGCGTAAGCGAAAAAATTAACGGGTAGTTTTGTGGCGTTTTTTACATAATATTTTATGTATGGTTATTTTTTATTCAAATATATTAATGTTATGTTTATTGAACCAGTGTATATGTATGCAGTGTGTTTAATGATTTAGAGAGGTCGTGACAAAGGATTTGTGCTACACCGTATTCTAGTTAACCTCGGCGCCGACATGTTTATCACTGAAAGCCCAGAGGGAGCGGGCGATTGGGGTTCTAAATTAAATTAAATTGAATATTCAGACGGACCGTGTGTCCGTATAGATTTACACGCAGTATGGATGATACCCCATTGGATCTGCTGCAGTGCTAAATAATGCGCATTTATTTAGTTTGGCATAGAGTTTTGCATACAAACAACAGTGTTCTTGTTAAATTAGGCATACTCCCAAGTAGGAGCTTTGACGAACTGACTAGCAAGACCGGATGAGCACCGTACAAATTTCACAACTCGAATAAATGCCAATTATTGGTATCAGGTATGATATTATTTTGAAAATGTATATGTAATAATTTCACCAGAATAGGTTGCGGTATGTGCATGACAATGTTTGTGGTGAGCTTAAAAACAATTTAAATTTACCCTATTATTTGATATCCGCCTTAAAGGTTGCTACGGAAAATCTGAATTTCAAATGTGATTAACGTTGACGAGTTTTGGAATTCGTATCAAGTTTTGTTTTAGATAAGTCTGACGCCTGACAGCTTTATGTTTAGTACAGATTAAGAAAGTAGTACTTATTGTGTAATGCCAGTAATTTTTCAGTATCAAACTATAACAAAAAGTTTCGACAGAGCCTAAATATTATAAATTTTGCATAACAGCCCTAACAAATGTATACTTGCCGAGTCAACTACCCTTGCTGTTCCTATGATGCTACTAAGTGGCATTGTTGACATTTGTTACAAATATAATCAAGTGTTCAATTTTTTTTTGCCGATGTTCCGGGCTGATTGCGCAGAGTTTAGAGATAATGTATTATAATAGGATATCAACAGTGAGACAGTAACTAAACTCTGAAGATGACACCGGCAATTAGTGTTAAATGACAAGCAAAAACTGAACAATTGGATATTATTATTGAAGAAATTTGTTAACGTGTAAAGTGTAATCATTGTAACTTTACTATAATATTAACAATGACTAGGGTTCACTAGGGTTGTATAGATAAAGAGAGGCAACATTTGTAAAAATATTATAAAAAATAGAAAAAAGTATTATTAATTATTATTATTGCTTTAGTTCACTACACATCCTAAGTGATTTATAGAAGTCAAATGTTAAAATAAATTATTGGAGAAACATATTTTTAAATTAAATCAAAATAATATTGGCATTTATATGGACCTATGTGTTATTTATTTATTAAATAACATCACATAATATGTCGAGGTGGTTTCATTTTTCGGTTTCAAGTCGAAGTTAAATCATGTTAAATGAGCATGAAAATGTTTTATGTTTTTTCTTTATGTTGTGTATATAAATAGATGTTGCTGTGTTTATTCGGACGTAAGCATTGTCAATAGTTTGAACTTTGAAGATTGACAAAATTTGTGTTTTTTTCTAAACATTGTTCACATTTGTAATTTTAAAAATTGTTGGTATAAAACTGAGAAAGTGTTAATTTAATAAAAAAAATAATATTCGATCGTTTTAACTATTCTATACCTTTTAGGACTATCTTTTCTCCTGTGTGTTTTCAGTGAGTTTCGCAAGTCAAATAAACATGCTCTAAATTCTTTAGGTGTATTGTAAACATGGCCACTCGGGTCTTTAGTAATAAAAACCGAAATGTACATTAATTGCAAAATTGTTATGGCAGCAGTTATCGTACTTTATTGAGTCAAAACCAATGGAAATCATTGCGCCCATTGTTCGCATTGTTCATAGATAATCGAAATAATTGTTTGATGCATGTTTCGTAATATCCTATTGTTGTCGGCTCGCAGACCGTTTTATTTTAATTTTTTTTGTTAATTATTCCCACGGCCCCCATTCGCCTGGTGTTTACCCAGTGCCATGCCGGGCCAAATTGCAGTAAGATAATTATTATTAAATCAACCCGAAACATTCGTTATCCATACGGTCAAATGCAACGAGTGAGTGAAACCGACATTAATTGATCAAACGACACAACTAAGTGACAAAACCATGCCAGCTTACGGTTGTTTCGCGTCAACATAATGTAATCATATTACTAATGCTTCGGCGCTAACAACGCATTATTAACGAATGATATCGTTACACAAGGGTGGATCTTAATGGATTTATCGAATTGCGAAGGTGCCTTTTGTCCGATAGTTCGCCATTTGCTCTATCTCGATAGTTTCCACCGGAAGGATACTATTGAAAACAGTTTTGGATATCAAACACCTAAATGTTTAATTAATCGATGATTGAATTGAAAAATCAATCGTTTAGTGGTCAACCGGCTAGTTAAAATTGTATTACTCACCACATTTGGATTTAAATGTAATCATGTAAATATACTTTAACCACGAATTGTCCAATCTAAAACTTGTTATTAATCAATTAGTTAAAATAAATTAACCATTCATAATTTAACTAAAAATGTACTGAATACTGATACTATAACCAAAAGTAACTAATTCAACCATTAAATCAACTTAATTTCCGTAAACTAATTTAATTTACACACATAAACTTAATGTTACATTTGTTGTTTTAATAAAAATATTAGTTGATTGCAAATTTTCCCAACACTGATAAAAAAAGTGATGTACATAATATACTAACTACCTTTACGAAGTAACTATATAACCACCGACCGTCGAATAAGTGGATAATTTCATGATGTTTTAATTTAATGCAAAGCCTTACCCAATAAAATGCCCATATAATAATATATAATATATTTCGCTTTAAGTGAAACTTATTATTCTTTGTTGTTGTTATTTGACCAACAGTAATAAAACACCCATACCGTTTTTTTTGTTTACCCAAACCGTGCATAAGTGGAGTGAGTAGTAATTTATATAATTAATAATATGACAGTTACAGCCGTTAACTTTACAGCTCGACGTTGTTCTCATTCGTGTGTACAAAAAATACGTCCGTTGGTATAATAATATACTATTCCCAGTTTACAGTATAACACCAATGCGACTATCTGCTCCCTTAATACACGTATACACGTAGACAAACTGAACATAGATAATGTTATGAGTGCCCTTTCATAATTCAGTGAGAACTCATTAACACAGCTCCCCTATACAGACGACGTAATGAAACCGTTAAAACGTTAAATACCTTTTTTTTCAATTAGATAATTGGACTATCACCCGGTTCATTGGAAGAACGCTGGGGGAGGCAAAGTACACTATGTAATATGCACTTATATATAATATACATTCATATTATAGCGTTACATCTAAATCCCCATAGTAACCCCCCTAAAAACACTCAGTTTAATTTAATTTAACGTGTTTTTTGTTTTGCTATTATTGTTTTCCTTTTCGCATCTATAAATGTGTGTGTTTAAAGATGTATTTACTAGACCCCTATAGAATATATCCGGTAGGGAAAATTTGTAAAAATTATGCTAAAGGGAAACTATTCATTGTTGTAGTTGGTTTTTATGTACACAATTAATAACATTTGTGTAAATACATTGTAATCGAGTAAAATTATTTTATTCATTTTGTATTTGCTAACAACGTATAAACCACTTCGGTAAATTATATGTTATAGTAAAGATATAAAATCTACTTGAACCCTAAACCATAAAAATTATACACTTCTTGCGTACACGTGTTACGACAACGATGTTGTCATCTTCAGCGCTAACAACAGACCTTTTCTAGATTATATTTTATAGTATTTATAAATATTTACAAACAGCTATTTGATAATAAACAAATTAAAAAAAAAAAATACCTAAGAAAAAAATTGATTTTACGGGTTTAAATCCAAAAAGTTAAAAATTATATAAATTTTTTTACATTACTTCTTAAATTTGTTGTTTTATCTAAATTAAACAGCATCTATTGTACACTTAAACCATTGTATTTGTTGTACTAAATTCGTCTCTAGCACAATTATCCTAATGAAGTTGATATTTTTTACAACAAAGTTTCATTAATCAATAATCGATATTTACCAATAAACCAAGTTAAGTTTTATAAAAAGTATAGAGAATCTAGTTTTTTTTAGGACAGATCATTTTGGTGAAAAAATCATTAAATGGCTTTTATCGTTGCTTTTTAGCGTGCGTTATTAGATCAATACACGATAAATTAACAATAACTAATTACTGCATTTGTATAAATATTAGACAATTTTTATATAAGTAATACAATTATTAATTATTATATTGTTTAATTTATTAAAGCAATAGTTTATTTATCAAACAAACTGATCAAGCACTTAATAGTAACGAAATTAAAAAAAGATAACAAGTGATTTTTGATTTGTTATTTTCTTGAACAAATATTTTTGAGATTTTAGATAAAATTATTCTTTGCCGCTTAGTGTGTGTGCATTTGTATATTTTCTGTGCAGTTGTAGAGCTACGGTTTATTTGTTAATTTCATGTATATTTATATTTACAATATGGTTATTTTAAGATTTTAATGCGTTCGTTGTCGTTTATAACCCACACTGACGCCACACTTTTCGTAAAACCGAAAAAACAACCGAATTAAAGTAATTTGAATATACTCAGGCCAGGTTTTACACCGTGCATGCATAGTGTATCGTATACCGTGGAATTTAGACGGATGAAACCCCACGAGATGTAATGGGAGAGATGTTCGTAGTTTGTGACAGACGATTTGCAAGTACATTGTTTGTGTATTGTGTTACGATCATATGTCAAACAAATCGACTAACAGCACTCACACACACACACATCCATAGCTCTGTACAGAGCTGTAGATTTTTTGTGAAATTATGAGAACCATAATAATATTATTATTTAAAAATAATTAGTTTGTCAGTCTCGGCGGTGTAGAAAAAAGTTATTCGTACGACGGATTAAATATATACTGTATACAGTTTGAATGAAAAACTGTTTAAAACCTTGGTGAGGCTATCGACGATGACGTTTATGAAAATGAGGTTTTGGGGTTGAATAAGAACGATGTGAGAAGCGACGGAAATGAAAACGTTGAGATGGAAACGTAAAGTACATGCGGGTTGTAATGTTGGATACGATTATGTAATAGGGGAGTTTGAAGAGAGCAAGTACAAATCTATATATTATATAAATTTGTACCGACAAAATCAGTAAAAACGAAATATTATCTTAGATTAAGACGATGGTTTGTGCGTGCTGAAGCAAGGTGAAAATGCGTGAAATAACAAGAGGAAAATGAAAAAGCGACAAGATTACAAGTGAGTAGATATTATTAATGGACACACATAGGTATGAGGGTAGATGATTAGGATGGTTGACTCAACTCGCACGTGTGGGACATAAGACGACGAAGAACTGCAAATGTTATATTAAACTAATATAATCCTTTACGCCTCGCTCGTTATATTCTCTGTGAATAACTCGTTTCGTCTAAGGACTAAGTACATTGCGAATGATAAGTCGTCATGATACGTGTGTAACTATTGTCACGCTGGGCCCGAGGACATTGAGCAAAAGTAGCTGGCTTAGCTTTGACCATATTATAGCTATAGGGGCCCTTAGGAATCTCGACGAGAGGCAATTAAGAATGGACCAGTATGCTCTCGTTACAGCCGGCAGAGACTATGTGTTGTATTATGCTACTTTTATGTGTGTTTTGGTAATTAATTACATTACAAAAGCTACTCGTGTGTGTTGGGGATGGGTTCGTCGACAACGGTGAATTTTAGTCAACGTGCAGCGTGTACCCTTTTCGAAGTGGTTATTGTATAGTAATTTTGTGTTTTTAATTTCTCCATAAAAGTCTCAACCAGCACGATGGATAGGGTCGGGCTGGTCAATAGTTCAGACGTGTGAACGCAGGGTAAGGCTCAAGCGTGTGCCAGTGTTGGATTGGGCATAATTAAAAATATTTAATAATGAATAAAATCAATAACATAAAATTTATTAAAAAAAGGTAGGTAAAAAAATTATTCAGGTTTCTATTTTACATAAAAAAGTTACCTTCCAAAACTGTCTTTGAAAATTTAACTTTTAAACTAAATGGTAATTATTAATTATTCGTTTTTACGAATTTTTATTGATTTTGTTGTATCATACATTATAATCAATGTACTTATTAAATGCATGAATTATGTATATACAAATGTACAATAAGGTTCTGCTATTATTAACAAAACAATTTTTTATTCTAAAATTGTTTGATTAAAAAAAAACTAATAAAGGAATGACAAAAAAACAACAAATTGAACAACGAATATATTTTTGAGTAATGAATGAATCAAATAAATTAATAAATTAACAATTAAATAATAAATCATTTTTATTCAAATTTGTATTTGAATATGCTGTGTAGTTAACATCTTACAATAAGTACACGATGTCTATTTGAATTTTTTTTGCATTTGAAATACATTTTTTTATATTTTGTAGAATTATTTTATAAACATTTAAATTTTTATTTAATTTATTATTATAATATAGCACTCCATTAGTTTTAAAAAATATTTTCAGCTAAACTTCTATCGAATACAACTTAAAAACCATACCTGTTTTTTTAAGTTTTCTTATTTTTTTGTATAAATTTGTGGACATGGTTCTTGAATTTGGTTTTTAAGACAAACATGCTCTATCCATAAAATATATTAAAAATTTAGTCGCGATTTTATCTGCAGTTTTTAGTCAAAATAAAATCTTCAATCACCTTTACCCAATACTTTCATTCCGTTGTAAGCTTATTTATTCTTTTTAAATAAGTAACAAATTTTGTTTTATAAATAAACGCCATTTTAGTAAATATAAGTTTGTTATAATAAGTTTTTTTTTTAAGGGATTTTTAACCAACTGCACGGAGGCCTTATTGAGCCAGTTCGGAGTTAAGAATGGATATATTTATTTTAATAATCTTAAAGTGGTTTTATATAATGTACACACTTCAATTGATATTTAAGTAGATTTCTATGGGTCGCTCGTTGGCCAGAAGTATAGGCATGATTGACGTCACACCTATTGCGATTAAACCTTGTACTTAACATTTTCTTCTATTGTTCCGTACTAAAAGCCCTCTCACGTTATATAATATTCTTTCGAAGGCGTCCAAAGGGCTTCTATCCATAGTACTTGCATTATACGGAGAGCGTGTAAAACGATATTTTTTCTTGTAGACAAAACCAACGTGTTTACAGTGTCACATTCAGTTGTACTGCTAACTCCATTTTTACATTTACCCCGAATTATCAAAATATAAAATGTATCCTTTGCAGGCTATATATATCATACTACTATAGGTACATTTTAATAATCAATTTTTTCTGACAAAATGGTAGGTACAAATAATGATATGGCCATTTGTAGAGACACAAATGCCAATTGCAATGGCAGTTATTAATTTAAAACCCAGTAGGCTCAGGGTGAGTTTAAACGAACGAGGCTAATGTAAATACTTGTACCCATAGATATTTGATATGCACTTGTTAAAACTGTCATGTAAAAATTTAAATTTAGTTTGCTTGCCCAGAAGTTTAAGTATGTTTTATCTACTATAGTTTTCCTACTTATGATCATTAGATTTTTATGTTGGTAGCGGTGTATTCTATTTATATGACATTATGTTATTTTCTTATCCTATCTTTTAAGGCTTATGTTAATTTTTTTTCTTAGCGACTATTTACATAAACTAACTGAGCTACTGAGCTAACGAATTGCTTTTGTTGGGATCCATAATAATTGATTAATAGCATTTTTGGGTAAAGTGATTTAAGTGCCAAGAAATATAGTTCCTTTCAGATTCGGTGTCTGATTTAGGAGTTGATAAATAAAAAAAAAAATGGTTTAGCAGCTTAGAAGATAAAGTGGGCCCAAACACAAAAAAAAAACATCACTGTAACAACAATACTTTCTCAGCTCAGCGTCCAAGCTAAAACACATTAAGGTCCTATGAATTAGTAACCCATAGGCTTACAATAACTCTACTTGACCCTACTTAAATTTGAATTTGTATACAACTTACAAGCGACCGGACAATATTATAATTGTATAGTTATAAATACTAGTACAAAAAACGTATAGGGTGACCACGAAAACACTTTCAAAAAGGCAAAATAATATAAATTTTTTTTTAAACTTATGTAACATGTTTGTGGGTGTATGCTATTTATTTTACGGCAACTTTCTTTGGATGATTTGAAAGCGGCAATTCGTACAGAGGTACACTAATCACGAGGGAGACACTAGAACGAGTGTGTAAGAACTTCCTCGAAAGAATTGAAAATTACCTCATCTCCTACCTTCCTGACCTAATTTTTGTTACTTGAAGTAAATGGCTTACACCCACAAGCATAATATTACATAATATCAAGTTAAATAAATTTTTTTTTCTCGAAAATGTCCGTAAAATAAATGGCATACACCCACAAACATGTTACATAAGTTAAAACATTTTTTTTTTGAAAAATGAATAATATTTTGCTTTTTTGAAAATGTAAAGTGTTTCGTGGTCACCCTGTATATATCCAACTCTTTTCTAATCTATACGCATAGGATGGAAACGATCTTGTCTAAAATTTGCAATTAAAAAGTACAACAGTCGACATAAAATTAAAACATTTTAAATTCTCTCTTCTCCTATGAATTAAAAACTATACTGATCTCTAATGATTATTTTTTTAAAAATTTATTGTATAGTTATTAGTTTTATAGATAGAAAAAATAAACAATTAACATTCTTCACATAACCACATTTATTAGAAATTTGGTTGTCACGTTCGAGATAATAGTTTTTCGTTATGTTTTATGGTTTTATTTAAAGCCCTTATGCTTTCTGTTATAGTTTTTATCGTGTCTGAAAATGTTTATTGACGGTTTTATTTATACTATATGTCA
The DNA here is from genome assembly GCF_023614345.1 of Adelges cooleyi. Lineage (NCBI taxonomy): Eukaryota > Metazoa > Arthropoda > Insecta > Hemiptera > Adelgidae > Adelges > Adelges cooleyi. The sequence continues at coordinate 17,472,139 of NW_026095893.1, forward strand.
TGTATAGAATGAATAATTAATTGAAGTTCAAACGATATATCACATTTGAGTTTAATATAAACGTCACAAAAATTATGGTTTGTATGTTATATTTTAAAGTATAATAATATGTTGCTTTGACTCCTTTTTTTATTGGTGACAATTCGTAGCGGATTTGTGTAATATTTTTGGATATTTTTTTATATTCTCATATCTTTTAATATTTCATGCTTTTTATCCTTACTAAAACTATATACACAATATGTATGTATATGATACTATTGTAGAATATAGGAGCTATAGGACAAACAAATAATTATTGGTTAGAAAACTATTACTTGGTTTAATTTTAACTTTTACATTCAATAAATAAAACACCGTTTTTTTAGCTTTAAGGCGATAGTTGAGAAGGTATATTTTTTATGCATTCGTAATATATTACATTATATATCTATTATTTATAGTACTTAATATTTAAGAGATTACCATTTGTCGAGTTGATTCAGTTCTATTGCTTATTCATACCGTTAGATCCTATTATATTTAACGATGTTAACATGTTATATTAAATTAAATATTATTTTCATTAATATTTAGGGATATACAGTATTACTTAGAATTTATTGTCAACCTATATTAGTCTATTTTCCTAATTCAATAAGGTAAGCCAAATTATATCCGTATAGATAGGAAGTTGAGACTTGTATTATATGCAAAGCGAATTAAGGAAACGTGTGGCTGTTATTGTAGTGAAGATTATTCTTGCACTATATAAGCTCACTATAGTTATTATTGTAATAATGTATCCCATATACGTTTCCATATTATATTATTGAAAATTGTAATCTACCTATTCCATGTGTAAAATAATTATAATTTTAATTGTGATCAAGGAATACGATAATGCCCGCACACACCACCCATAAGTACTATTTAAGCTATATTATATTATTTAAGACGGAAACCCAAGGGAACGCCCATATCGTTTTGTCCCCCCTTTTTAAAACGCTGCACTCAGTTTAATAAAATATATAAATTTTGTTAAGCTTACGAAATAGTTTACTTCTGAGACATATTGTTTAATAACTACATTGTATTTATATCGCGTTCTATTATAGTTGAAAACGTATTAAACAATATTATTTTGTGAATAACGCTTTCTGTACAAAATGTGTGCAGTGAATATACTCACGCTTAGTTATTTTCTACTTGAAGCAACTGGAATGTGACAAAATTCTATTATTCGCCTCTTGCACTTTTGTTTAATGGCTCAAGTATAAATTATTATCTCGAGTATGGTGTGTATGGTCGTTTTGTTTAAAATCGTGGTCGTATAATAAGGGCACTGGGGTGTGGTACCTTCGCATCGTATACCTTACCAACAAAGTTATTACTTCAGGCAACGCCGCCAATACTATTTTGTATAGTTTGTAAATAAGGTTTGTAACTTCAAAGACACCACATTACAACGTAATTCCCTGGCTTATAAGGAATGGCGCGGTAAAACCAATGAAAACGGGTCTCGATACATTTATAAATCATTAGTCCCAACTTCAAAAACAATTAATATGTCATTTGGTTTACTATAGTGTTGAACTCGATTGTAAAACTCAGGTGAATTTGACGACTTATGATCAACAAGCAGAGGCTATAAATTAAATGCAATCGAATGTTTCAATATAATTAATTTCGAAGTCGGCCTGTAGGTACAACTGTTTTGATCGTTTGAAAATTCAATTAGGATATTAATCAATGACTATAGCGATTAAGAGTAAACGTTTTGCTTACAAGTGAATAAACATAATCGACTCTAACAGTAACTCTTTAGAAATCGAACAGTATAATATACGACTCTGAAGAGTTATGCGTATATGTTTTTGACGGACTGTTAATGCAATTGCCTTTTAGCGTACTTCAATCTACTCTTAGCTGTCAACATTGCAATAACTTTTGGTTGAAATCTCATAAAACAAATAAACTCGTCAATACAAGAAACCCCAACTTGTATCTTGTGACACATGCCCTTTTGGTTGATTCTCTACTAGTATATTAAAAGTATACAAATGATTAAAAAAACTCTTTGATAAAATACAACTTTATTTTAAATTAACTAAAGAGATAGTCCACTGGGTGAGTTTTTGGTCAACCACAATAATTGAAACTGGAAATCTATTCTTTCCTATAAATTATATTTGTGATTGCGTGTAAGTTCATTGATATATTGATAACGTAACTGTAATAAATTAAGGTTTTTTTTTTAAATTGTCTACAGCAAAACCGCAGAGAAAGTATAGTGTGCGTAGCTTCTCGTGTAAATTATTGAAAGAAACGATTTTAACAAGAGATGTGCATTAGTGTTCTCAACTATCGCTTTCCTTACTAGTCCACAGATTTTCCACGGAAATGTCACAGGCATTTATCAACAAATAAATGTTATTTTATGAAGTCTTATGATGTATAAAGTACATCTATTGAATAGGCGTTTGAATCGAATAATAGAAGATAAACACTTATACATATATACGTTGAACGTTCTTATAACACACTTGACAATACAAACAAGAATAATAGCGTGCGCAAAAGGAAATTGATTTATTGGGTTTTCAACGATTTTTTTTTATCTTGTTTGCACTTTTTGTTATTGTCAAGTTTTGAAAAATTGACAAAACCGATCATGTTCAGCAAAATAATAGTAAATTGTCGTATGGGGGGCGTCGCTTTTAAACTAGGAAGAACATTACTGTTATGTAGTAATGCCGGAGGACACTATCTGTCCAATCATCTTCATGCAATACGACATTGTATTACCGAAAGCGAAAATTGTAGCCTCTTATCTCTGTTAAATAATCTTAAAGATGACGTGATCCGTATGATAGACGATATATACATATTTATATATATTCATATATATATATATATATATATATATATATTTATTCATATATATGTTTCGTAAGCTGCTTACTTATTTGATATTAAATTGACTTTTGGAATTTTTCATGATATTATACCGACGATTTCACATCAAATTAATGAATAAAGGATATATAATTAATTTAAGCCAAACACATTCAATCGAGTCTGAGTTGGGCATAATTTAAATACTTTTTATCAAGATAAAGCAGTTAATAAAAAATTATTTTTTATTTAGCCATGTGTTGTTCGATTATTCATGTCTACATTATTTGTTTTTTACTAGACTGAGAATAAGTCTAAGCCAACTTTTTAAACTATAAAAAACGGTTGCCGAGACGGGGTTGGCATGTAGACTTTCTTAATTTTTAACTTTCGGAGAATTATTTAAAAAAAAATGTGTAAACAAAATGTTTGTGTAGAAGTTTTTATTTATTTATGATATATATATAGCTTTAAAGCTCTTTAGTGAATGAACTATATCAATTAGTTCTGAAACTTTTCACTGTATTTCTGCATGCCAAGGTGATTTTAATAAGACCATAAACAACAAAATCCGTTCATCGGTTTTGGAAATCTGAAAATTGAAAGAAAATTAGCACAAATTGACTATGTATTTAATTGTAAAAACTTAAATAATTTTTAGTTTTTTCAATTCATATTTTGTATCTTCTTGTCAATAATATAGGAAATAAACAGTTTTCTTTAATTTTTCGAAAGTTGGGTATGGAGAAATATTATCCCTTTCCCATCGGCTGTCCAATTATTTCAAGAGAAAACAAGTAGGTTGCCCTTAAGTTGGTCACCCAGTATGATGTTGCATAGGAGTATGGCACACTCGATTATGTAGTAACGAGAAAACAAGAGAGTACGTGATGGCGACAAAAGATGTTGGTTGCATAGTCGAGTGCGAACGAAGAAGATTTTTATCAAATCACAACAGGAAACGACGGTGCGGGGGCGGATTTTGTGCGATGACGACGACTATAATATACTTTCGGCCCGTGAACACAGGGTGAAACGCGAAACGTACCGGAACCGGTGACCAGGTATATATATATATATATAGCGTTACACCGAGGTCGGGTAATCGCGGTATAATCCCCTCGCCGACCTGACCACTCCGGGTCCTATGCCTACATATACATTCATACTCATCACCGGGAAGACGTAGCCCGCAATGTCTTTCCCCGGGTAAAATATCGAACCCTTAGAAGTACGTCGACAACACTGTCGTATATCCACCTCCCCCTCTGTCCCCTCACCACCTCGGCCACCCTCCCTTAACCCCCGGATCTAGATCTAGTCTCCGTTCATTTAGAGCAACTTACACGGCTATCGTTTTGTGACTAGAAATATGTTTTTAACAGGAAGTCGAATGAAATACAACCCGTTCGTGCATCAGACCTTCAAACCGCAAACCGCTTTTATTAATGCGCACTGCAGTTATAATAATAATAATAAAAAAAATAATAATATCTGCTGCAAACAAAACACAATGAATACACAACACTCACCGATGTGTGTATGTTTGCCGATTCCGGAAATTGAAAGACCTGTCGTGGTTTTTGAAAACTTCTTTTTTCTCTCCAAATATTATGATAAAAAAAAATGTAACTCATTTTTTTTTTAGTTAGCAAAATATTTCGATGAAAATCGAATTTATAAGGAAAATATGTATAATATATGTATACAAGTATAATAATAATTATTGCATTTTAGTGTTAGTTAAAAATTGTATTTTCCCGAAAGTAGGAAAAAGTACCGCTTTAGCTTGTGCTGTAATATCACAGAAATATACTATAATGTCATAATATCATAATCAATTATGATGTTATGGATACATACATATTACATAATACACAAATTTAGCTAAAAACATTTTGTATTCTATAAAATAATAGCGTTTTGACTGCTTAAAAGTTTAATGCATTTGTTATGTTTTCCATTAATATTAATTATTTTAAACCACTATATCGGTTATTATTATTTTCATTTTTTTTTTGTAACATGGCGTTGTTTGCTATATAATTTTGTTGTGTTATAATATAATACACGATTTTTTATTTATTCGAAATAAAATTGGGGGATAACTTAGATTTTTTTGGAATCGCACAGTCACAATATTAAAAATTACTAATATATCAAACGTTTGTAAAAATTATACAAGTCTAGATCGACTGGGCGGTACTCGTTATGAATAAAACATTAAATGTTAAGTGCCATTATAATACAAGATCATACATTGAAAAATATTGCAATGGAAAGAATTTTATTGGCCTAGTTAGTGTTTGGCAATTATTGAGGTCCTTTAATTGTAGAGATCGTTAGGTTATTTGTCGTTTGGTTTACTATACAGTTATTTAAAAATTAAACAATTTTATCCGACATTAAATATAGTTTATCACGCTATAATATTTAATAGGAGTTGAATTTTCAAACCGGGATTTACAATAAAAACGATTAATGTGATTGAGTGTCTAAATAAAAATGTCGTAGAACAAAAATTGTTTAAAAAATATATTTATAGGGGAAAAAAAACTTGAGATTCGGAAAAGTCAAACTATTAGATGTTTTTAAACGTTGTCGTTTTTTCATTCAGTTAAAACATTTTTTGATAATATTTTAAATTTATATACAAATTATTTCTAAAAATATAAATCATAATATTCATATAATTATTCATACTCATATTAACTTTCATATTATGGTTGTTTGACGGTCTTGTAAAAATTTAAATATTTGACATTCACCTCTAATATTTACAAAGTGTTTTTTTTATTATACTGCGTCCTAAATGTAGAATGAGTAGGGTAATATTGGGTAACATGTAATATTTAAATTATTTGTTATTTAAATGAACGTTTATTCAAATCATCTCCTTTAATCACTTTGATGTTAGTTTATTCGAATAATACTGTTTGGAAATAATCGATTAAAATATTACTTCTTTGAAGTAAATGAAGACTAAAACGTGGAGTTTTTTTCTTTGCTGTTTTCCAAACACAATCGATTTTTTAATTTTTATTTTGTTACTTGTATTTTTACTTTTTTGTAGTTTTTTTAAAAAGTCCAACTAACTATGTATTAATTTAGAACAATCGGCAGTTTAGCCTTCGAATAGAAACTAATAAGCTTTTTTTAAAAAAAGTGTAAATCGTCCATTAAAAACGACAAAGAATGACTTCAACGAAAGTAATTTGTAGTTATTAAACTTTTGACCTAACTCAGAGAAACATAAACCCCAAAGTTATGTAACTATATTACTCTTAAATTAGATAGTGTATATTTATTGGCTCCTAGATGAATTTATAATAAAATACATTGTCTATATTTTGCCAGTTAATAAAATGTAGACAATAAATTTAAATAGCCGTCTCCGTTTCTTTTTATAAGTCATTCGATTTGTTTTAGCCTTTATTCGTTATAGTATTAAAATTGTTCCCCGACTGCGGACTGAGTGTAAGCGCTACAAAATGGAAGAAAATAGTAAATCTGCAATACTCGAGGTGTGTGTGTGATCTCGTCGAGCGCACAGTCTGATAAACGGATAATCTTCTTAATGTTCTGATTGACAGTGACACAGATATAATATCATATTTAATGTGTATAGTACAACATATTAAACAGGGCGCACATTATTGTTTGCTCGTCGAAGCTTAAATATTGTACAATAACATAATATTACAATATTATGTGTATCATTGTGAACAAGTATTAGGCTTTGAGCCCGTCAAGATTCCCGGTAATATTATGTTCAGCCCTTGTAATTTAGCACGATGATATAATATATGGTATCAGTTCTATTAAGTTTCCGAGTGTTGGGCCGCCGGGGTAAATCGTAGTATTTACAAGGAAGCGACTCCTTTTCGCAGTACAATATCTGTATACTGTATACTTTATAATACACAGTTTGTTCAGGTACGCGCACATGCGTTTTAATCCTTTATGTAAGACTTACTCGGTTGTGTAATCGTAGATCGTAAGCCATACGAAGCTTCGATGGTAGACGTGTCAATCACTCAAACTGAACGCCCAAAATAAAAATAATAGAAACAACGCTTTTTCCAAAAAGATTGTTATTCTTTTCCATGTTGTTCACCGACAGAACCATTTAACTATAAACGATTAACTGATGAAATGGAAATATTTTCGTTTCGACCGTTCTATTGTAAACAGATAAACTGGACTAACCGCCAAAAAATGCAACCGCGCTGGTTGTAGTTAATAATATTTAACTGACCGGCAGGGATAGGAAACCACTAAAAACATTTTATTCGGTAGTGTTTTTAAGCTCTATAAAGGTCGGCTCTATTTTCTAGGATTCAATTACTAGACAGTGGATAAGAACATTTTACCAAATATTAGTGTAGCAGGAATGAAAATATTGAGGTGAAAGTATAGTGTGACCAGAGGAACGAAAATAAAGAAAGAGTATGGAGCTACAAGGCCAAATTAAAATTGAATCGATGAGTTCAGAAAGAGGACATATTAAATGTTTTGCATGTTTAGTTTTAAAAAAAAACATCTTCTGCTGTCGCATATGGTCTGTATGTAAGCAGTCATATATGTTATGATTTTTTTCAGGATATTTATATTTTCAAGTATTTATATCTACCTATTCTATCGTTCCTAAAATTTTCAGTTAAGATAAAAAAAAGCCCATGAAACACAAATGGTCACTGTCAATACAAAAAAAAAGTTAATGCGATCAAAACATAATATTTCTTTGAAAAAAAGTATTAAAAAATATGTATGAATTATACAGAATTTTAGGTATTAAGAATTTATTTTAAACAGTTTTTTGTGTCTCTTGTAAAATTTACTTTTTTGGTCACGTCCTCTTTCTGAACTCAGCGATTCAATTGTAGAGGAAAAATAGAAATACATTTTATACTTAAACCTATAGTCAGAGTGGATACATCATTTTTGACAAATTCCTAATGACAAACACGATCAATAATATTTGTATTGATGTTGACGGTGATTGTGATATCATACACTCGTTAATACATTTAAAATGATGGCTACCTCAACTGTAATAAAATACTTACTTTTATATTAATAGTATTACACATGCCATCTGGTCATTTTTTGTTAAAGTTTTTTTACTTTATTTTATCCATTTTGACGGCTAGGAAGCGTGGGGCTTAACAAACACGCTAGGGGTTTGTCATCCATCACAATAGTTAGTTAAAAAAAAAACAATAAAATGAAACATAATGTTAAGTCATACACGACTATACAAACCGATACTTGTACATAAAAAAAACCATAAGTGCCGAAATAAACAGTGGTTCCCTTAAAGTCATATAGTTTTATTTTTTGTACAATCATTAAACAATTCTATACGACTAATGAAATGAAACTAATATTATGCTGTAAATGGAATTCGTATTATTGTATTACTTATGTTGTTCTTCGTTGCCGCTTACTTTTATTACATTTATTCCAGTCAATACATCAAATGAACAATTCTGATACATACTTAGAAAATAAAAAAATTGATGTTCATGGAGTTTCAAAAAAAAAAAAAAATACGTACTAACACTATAATTTATTACGATGCCAAAAACTGCCATATGGTAATTGTTTGTTAAAGTAATGTAATTTTTGACGATAAAAAAAAAGTGTCCGAAAAGTAAATAAATCATGTAAATACCTGGTAAACCTACATAAAAAACCGTCTATAGTCTGTTCACTATGTTATACACTATAACGGTACAACATTATCCGGCATAACACAATTCATATACATTAACAGCATATTTCTGCTATTTTATGTTATTTTTGTTTGTAAAATATTAATATGATTTCTTTTTTCAGGTAAGTTCGCACGTAGAAATCAAAATAGAAATAATTATCTCAAAATCGAATGTCGTGGTAAGTTATAGTTCAAGTAACTCTATTTTTTTATGATAATGATATTATGTACTCAATGCATTCAGCTGTTCGAACATTATTTGACCGGTGTCTGTGTAAACGATACACGACATGTTGTCTCTAAGCTCAAAGAAAACAAAACTGTGTAATGTCATACAGTTTGAACAAGTCCTTATTTACAATCCATTAAACATAACATAATATCATTTCTTAAGTAGTTTTCGGAAAAAAACTACAATAAAAGTGATTTTTTTTTGGTTTAACAAAAAAAAAACTTGTCTAATGTTTTTCTTATCTTTTATTCTTGTTTATTGGAGTTCTGAATCTTCATGAATTATTTATAGGTATACTTTTACGAAGTTAAAGCTTCCGATTAGTTTTATTATACTGATACTTGTTTTGGTCAAATAGACTTTACACTTTTATCGACTACATAAATTATGTTACTTAATATACAAAGAGAGAACATTATCTATTCTGCTGATCACTTAAAAAACAAAACCGTTAAATTTCCAAAACTTATACATCTCACTGTCAATTGTATCAATGAACAATTTCAGACTTGTCGGTAACTCATTGTACGATTTTTCTTACATTTCAGATAAAATTTCGAAATAATATACATTTATTAATAATAATAATTTAATTCAATCTTTAGTGTTCAGTTTTACAAACACATTTTTATGATTATTTTGAAACTGTACAAATATGAATCATAGTTACTCATCTAATAACTAAGGAAACCTAAATGTTTTGACGTTCACACGTACATAGATTTAACACTAGTCATTCCTAATGAAAGGGATTAACCTGGAAAAACTTGGTTGGATAAGTTGTTGGATCCGATTAAAAATAATTAAATTAATGACGAAAATGAAAACATGTTAATAAGTTTTCTTTTTATTTTATTATGTAGAACGACATTTTAAGTCATAAGTTTAGTTGATCATCATTTAAAAATTTAATATCGAAATAAAAAAATATAATTTTTTAATTAATTACACATTAACAATACTAAAATTAAACGCTAAACTATAATTAAATATTAAACCACATTAATGAGAACGGCTAATAGTTTATTTTTCGTTTATTTATCACAAATGTGTTTGCTATAATTTATTCATTTAAAATTATTCGACTATATTTTGTTATATTATACGTAATTATTTATTAGCTATGGATAATAGTTGTTTTTATTTGTTGTCATTTATTTATTATTTTTAATTTGTTTGAAGGATTAAATATTTTTGTGTATAAGATCTATTTTCGGTCAAACTATAAAACTTCACATTAAAAAAGCTTAAGTTGTTAATTAGTCTGTTCTATTCGTGCGCATAATATAACAAAAAAAAAACTGTAATTACTTCTGTTCGGAAAATTCTACAGAATAATTTCATACAGAGCGGATTATGAAATTTGGAAAGGTTTTTGACATGGATATGTCTTATTGCTGGGGTCATCCTAAAAATGTGTCATGCTGGGTGTCACATTTTTCGTCGGCGGAGTGGAGGAGGGGGTGATTAGAGATTAGATGAAATTGCATTGGTGATAAAATTCCAGGAGTCTTATTTTTTCCTGATGGCCACCAACGAGCAGTCGATGGTCGAATACAAACCACCTCAAACTGCAAAATTGCCGCCGATGCCTGGCGCTCGGATGGTGGCCAAATGAATAGCGCTCTGGAAATTAAATTACAATATTAAAAAAAAAGTCTGATTTCCTAATTCTGATTTTTACTCACATTGAAACGCCTCTTGAAAGCGGTCGGTGCGTTACGGAAACCTTCGACTCCTTGGAAAAGACCTCCGCCAACGAGTCCCATGGTAAATGAACCTCAGAGATCTTCCAAAATCCTCATTGGGCATGGCTCTCTTCCATATTGGTTCATCGTCAATTAGAAAAACTCTAAAAAATGGGTAATATTTAAAAATATAGGTAAGAAACAATTCAACATAATACAAAGCAAATAATAATAAATATAATACAAACCAAATGATAATGAAACACACAAAACAATTTATACGAACACAAAACTACATTTAACAACTATAAAAATGTTATTTATAATTATTTATGTATTTATCGTTACTTTTCGCTACTATTAGATCATTCTAAATAGATGTCCGTAAAAAAAGGTTGTCATGATTTGATAATATTTATTTAAGATTTAACGTTTTTATGTTAAAATATACAAAATCTGCAAAAAATACAGTTTTTTTAGATATTTTTTTTGTTTAATATGTTTATGTATACATGGAGTTCTAACTCCAGACAAATTGGTATTGCAAAACAAATCCTAATGTTACAGACAATAAAAACGTTAACTCAGTGTAAATGGTCGCCAAGTAAAAAAAAAAAAGTGTTTCAACATAAGCCTTAAAATACGTGATATAATAAAGGACCTAAGTAAGTACCATAATGACAAAAATCAGACATGATTTGACGTTTCACAAAAATGAATATGTATTATACATCGTTGCCAACAAATAAAAATCTGTCTACATATTAAACCAGTCGTGAAAAGATGTAGTTTACTTAGCCGGAAGTCAAATTTTGTTTTCCTACTTCCGACCTAGTAAATAGAGAACTTGTTAAAATAGGAATATAGTAGGAAAACGATAGCAGGAACTTTACTTACCTGTAACATTAGTATTAGGAGTCGGATGCAATTAGGGTAAATTTAAAATTAAAATGATTCAAAGTTTTGGATTTTTTTAGCAAATATTATAAAATTTAACTATGTTATATGGCTGAAATAACAAATATTGTCGCGAAAAATCGAATTGTTGTGGCCCCACCCTAAGTATTGATGGTGTTTATTTGGTTTAAATAGTAAAGGCGACTAAGGGCCAAATCTTAGTTCATAGAGTAGCCGTAATCCACTCGCTGTTGGACCTAAGCCCGGTGTTATCACTTGAACTGTATAATCTACAGTCGTGATATAATTTCTGTACAGAACTTTGTCCTTATATATATATATATATATATAATATGACCGACTACTTGAACCATAACTGCCGTACAGGGTCGTCGTCGTGCCCGCTGCATTCGAATGAAAATTAATATTTTATGTATAAAAGGTCGTGGCGGTTTTAAACGATTTCAGCGTAACTCTAAGGGCTCCGGTGCGTATATACAAGTCAATGAGCATACGCTTTGTAGGCCGTTTGTAATTTACGTGACATTTTTTTTTTTTTTTTTTTATGTTTGTAATTTATACCAAAACAAACAAATCGGCCGTCATTTTTCTTTGTCCGTGCCACTATCACGATATTCGACCGTATTGCAGATGACCGTTTTGAATAATTAAGGGAGGAAAATATGTATGTATGTATATACTTGCAAAAAAAAAACCAACTACCCCGTGGAACAGATGACGGCGGTAAGGCCCAGGAAAGAGAGGGAGTTGGTATGGTTTTGTTGGCCGGGAGATGCAAGGTCTCTTCTGCCCCCCCCCCTTTTGTATCTGCTTGCTGCTGTACGTGTGTGTCTGTAGTGTCAGAGTCGGCGGCCCCGTGGCGCCCGACAGTCAGGCGACCGACTACCGTCCCTATCCCTTGTGTATATATGTATAAACATTAAACACACACATACACATTACATAGCATCCACTACCCTCTGCGGTCCATTGAAAATCTCACATGACGGTGTATACGGCAATGGCCAATTGATAGGTCCGTATAAAACGACAGAGAAAGAGAGGGATGTGCGTACATAAGGATACAGAGTGGAAAAATGACACAATTGAACGGGTTTGCCGACGTGGCGATAATAACGTAGTAGGACACCGCGGCCGATGTGGTAAAACAAGAGGGTGAGTTAAGACGAGTGACGCATTTTAGGACTTTGAGTACCTACCAAGAATATATATATATATATGTATACACTGTCATTCATTGGGGATATGTCAACATTACTGTGCGAATTGGTGTGCTACCAGCTGCTGCTACATGGTGGTGTATACCATCTTAGCGATAGTGTTTTTTTCTACAAACAAAATATTGTTTTATAAAAACCTATTGACATTAAAATACTGAAAATTGTCAAGGGTAGTTTAAGAGGACAACATGAAATTCTGAAAACCTTGTACAAGCATCTATGGCGAAACGACAGGTTAGGGACACAATTTGAAGGGGTGAAAATGATTTGGTTTTGTTGGAATTTAGTGAATAAGGCCATTTGAAAAATATGTAAAACAAATGTTATTTTTTCCGAAAGTATATTGTGGTTGAAGGTTTTTTGACTCTCGATTGGATAGTAATGAGTTTAAAATATTCGATACAAAGTCTGTTTAAAAGAATCTCTTAACAGTTTAAAAGATATCGTGTGAACAGAAATACAACGCTTCATTGCAAAACCATTACAATAAAGGTTTGAATGTAGTCTGAAATATTATCAATATTCAATTGAATTATATGACTTTCGACAAACCGTATTTGGAGTAAAAACGGCGCTGCAGTTCACAAACAATATAGTTATCTCGTTTAGCACCATATTTTCTGTAAAAAAAAACACAAATCCGTTTTGTTATCTGTTTTTATGGTCCCGCAGAACTTTATGTTATTATTCACTAACTAAACATCGAATTGGATATTAGCCAACATTTTAAACGTTTTTTTTAACGCTCGTTTTCTCGTTTGCTATTGAATAATATCAGAAGTCGACAAACGGCACGGCATCACCAACTTTTCATCAAATCGTTTGAAAAACTTTTATGTACCAACAAAGAAAATATGTTTTCTAACAATAACATTTAACCTAAGTACAACAAATACTTCCTGTTCTTTAACTGTCGGCTATACAAATATATTGAGTGTCAGTAAAACATTCACATTTTAATTTTAAATGCACTTTCTATTTTTAAAATAAACGACAGTATTTTGTAAACTATTCATTTGAGGTAATATTACCTTGTTAAAACGTTATTTGTTCACAAATGGTAGTCTTTATTCCTTGGTCGATAGTATTACAATTTTTATGATAATTTGTATGTAAAAAAAAAATGACTTTATACATGAATCTTTCGTCGTTTCTAAATTAATAAAGTCGTTCGATTTTTTTAGTAATTTTCCAACGCTGCTTGTTATTGATAAAATATTATATATTTTATACTTCCCCTATGATTGCACTCTTATTACCATACTGAAGACATTAGGCCTGCAATTTATTATCACAGCCGTCTGTTGTTTTACAATAAAACATAGGCAAACATAATATATCACGTATGAATGATGAATACTGTTCAATATTATTTTATTTTTCCATACTTTTAAACGTCATGTCATTTATAAGAGCACAATTGAAAAACTATATCAAGAAAGGGTCTAGGAGAACCTCGAATGGTACGTTTATTAAATTGAACTGTACAATTGCAATTGTCAATATAAATAATAATATCAAACGGTATAAACAAAAATGTTTTTAACTGCAGTTTCAAGATGATTTCACACAAACGAATCATTCGAATCAAATACATTTTGCTTAAATAAGAATTTGTTTTTTTTAAATTTACCTTGAAACGTTGTATTTGAACACTTGATTGCTACCAACTATTCTCACGAACCGTGTAAAATGAAACACTAAATGCCTTTTATCGAGCTTAGACGTCTGGTTAAACATTTTTTATAACATTTTAGTCCGTCTAGTGTCTAATGATGTACAACAACGTTCATATATTTCTATTAACATACTACGTCGCGCACACACTTGGTTTTCTACATAAAAAATGATGATAAAAAAAAATGTAACTGAATGACTTGTTAATCTCTCGTGTAAAGGATGAAATATTTGCCTTCCTATAAATATTCCTGGGGTAAAAGTAAATATCTTTGCGCCCCACCTCCCTCTCACTGAATATTTACTAAATAGTAAAAACATACGCTCTTGTTTTCTAACTTACGCAAGTATGCAAAATTTCCTTGAATACATTTATTTTTCGATAACATTAATTTTAGGCTAACTTTTATCTTATTAAAATGTAAAAATGTCTTTGGCCAGGTGCATTTGATTATTACTCATAAATAAATTGACGTCAATCTATCAGCTATAATTTTCTTGAATGTTTAATATCACAGTCTCACAAATTTCTGCAATACAAAACGTATTAGAAGTTACATACATGCCACCAGGTATTTATTATTCATTATTCGTGGTTGTTTTTAAAAATCTGAATAGAAAGTTATATAAATAAAAAAAACCTCTGACATAATACTTTACTAGAACAAAAAAAAAATAAGTTTAATTTTTTAATGAAAATATTATATATTTTCTACCAACAGCGTAATCATGGAAGACATTTAAGCGTATTAAAAAGACCAAGATCCCTTGGTTCATTAAGCTGTGGTTAAATTTTTTAAGTCTTAGAAATATTCGTATTATTATTGAGGAATAAGGAACTGCAATAACATAGACTATATAGTTGTGTAATTTAATGTAGCTATATTATAATCGAAATCATTGTTGGGTAATTATTTTTAAGATACATCAATAGATACCTAATCAAATAATATGTTTCAAAATATTTTGTCGTTGTCGTGCGGCCATTTTTTTTTTGCTAAATAATTTTCATAAAAAAATTATTTTGTGTTACAGAATTTTAATTAAATCTTTATTATAGTCACTCATATGTCTAATAATTTATACATTCACACGATATCAGTGAATGTCATTTTGCGAAATACAACAGTTTGACAAAAAATATTATATACTTGATTACAATTTCAGTATTGTACATAAGTAATTACTGTATACCAACAATCGAGGTCCATCTAAAATCGTTGTTTAATTTACCAGTATGTAGAGTAATCACATAACCATAAATGTATTTACAATCGGTTTGTTGTTTTATCTATTGTTAGATTTTAGAGTGTAGTATCAATGAAGTGCTTTGAAAATAAAGCTTTACCATTAAACGTTCTATGTAAATCATATTATTTATGTTCGAAATTGAGTTGTTTTTTAACTTTAGGTATATTTTACACTGGATATGAACGATTTGATATCGATTAGTATGTATGCGTTCGGTTTTGTATAGGATATGTGTAATAAATATCCACATCCCGTTATTATACATAATTGAACCCCATTTATTTGGTGTTGATAATATTTATAATTCATACATTATAAATATATAATAATATGGTACCCGTTGTTGTGTTTAGAGTTGAAATGTAGTTATTTTGGAATGGCGTGTATGACCTAAAGTCTTCGATTGGGTGATAAAAAAAATAATCAATTAATCTTAAAAAAAATTAAAGAAAGAAAAAAAAAGCGTTTTATAAAAGTATAGACACTATTGAAGTTTATTTCGATTTTTTAAGGACGTGATGAGAATCGAGTACGCAACACTATTCACGAGAGAATTTTTGGAGAGTACTTCGTAAAAAGTCACTTTAATCGGTTCTGATCCAAGTATTCTTCTTTATTTTTTATCGGCGAATGCCTACTCGAAGAAACCGAAGAATCGGCACTGAACAACAGAGCAAGTCTCTTTTCTTATGTCAAGCCTCCTTCGTGCTGTACGTAGGTACCCTGTTTTTACAGATCACAGAATACTACTCCACTCTAACTTCTACCACAGACCACACTAGACCCTCTTAGAATTATATTTTCCATGATTTTATCAATATACGACCTACAGTGAATCTGTGAAAATCTGTTATTAGCCAAAGTCCAAATTTTTAATTTCGCAAAGTTGTTCTGAATAAATATTATTTTTTTCTCTGCTTATAATATTTATTAGATTTTATATATTTGTAACGGGATTTAATTATGTTAATAATTTGTTTGTGATTTTGCTTTACATGCAATTCTACCTAAATGATAGAAGAAATTAAAAAAAAATGTAATAATTTATAATTATTATATATACAAATCTAAATCTTCATTTATGAATTATCGAAAAGTGATTAACACAGTCATGATAAGTTAAAATACAATGGTTGTATATTGTAATTAATTTATATGAATATTTTACACTTTTTGTTTAAGGTATCTTTTTTTGTAGTATTTCAAAGCTGTAGTTAAAAAAAATTGGTATTTCGTAAAACGCCAATGATCAATAAATAATTATTAAAAGCAAAGTGTAAAAGTGTCTTTTGACAAAAATAATACATTTCCTGAAAAATTAAAACAACAGCTTGTACGAATACTAGCTGTAACGTAAGATGAATATTTCACTTTAATACTACTTAATGAATTTTACAAGAAAAATTTAATTTATTCATATTTATTAACGTTTGTTAAGCTTAACCCTTAAAAAAAGTTTTGAGCTTTAGGAGTGACTGTTATTATTTACAAAATTAATCACGGATAATTATTTAGTTTGAGAATAAAAATAAACTAAAAGCATTTATCGTCGCAAAAAGGAACCAAATGGTAGTTTTCTGTTCGAACTTTGTTAATTGCTGAAATAGGTGCAATAACTAACAAGCGAATATCTTTAAGTGTGGTTTTATGTTAATTTTGAATTGATATTCAAAGTCTGGGTCATGTTACTTTTCTTGTTTTTATGTGTTATTAATAGCGCATATAATTTCTACGATATTCATAAAAATACCATTTTTTTAGCGCACCATATTTACATCGCACAAATGAGTTCAATATAAATGCAAATATATATTCTACTAACAAGTTTAAATAAATTTAAATTAATGCAAAAACGTACACTTCTTTATCGAAAAAAACATCATTTAATAATATAGAAACTAAATTATAACGTGGCTTTTATGATATTTAACTAAAAATTTGTACCTACATAGAATTTTAGAATAGTTAATGTATTTCTTATTAAACCGCCGCGCCGTAATCGCTAATGGAAAATATGTAAATTTCTTTGTTTCATTAAGGATTTTTTCCTTGAACAACATAATAATTTAAACGGTAATGATAAATTATATTTAATTTAAACTAGGGCTCCCTATTTCACGTGATTCACGTGAAATTAATCACGAGTTTATAAGACCTGTGATTGAAAAATTTTCCGTGAATTTATAATTTTATTGACGTGATCACAGAACCGTGACCACGTATGTATTACTTCACGTACGTAACCGAGATACCTAATTTAAACCGACATATATTATAAAAAAAATTGGAGTTAGAAACAATTTTAAGAGAGCACCACTTTTGATTGAAGTGTAAAACATGCTTCGGGATGTGCAATTTTCGACTGGACTGAATAGTTTTAGTGTAAACATACAACTTTACAAACATATTGAGACTTTATCTGAAACTTAATGAAATCATTTTGCCAAACGTTATAAAACGTTGAAAACTTCTATCACTCCATGCCTTGATCTCTAATTGTGTATACACAATATGTATACCTAACCTTTACGCCATAGCTGCCTGATACCTCAGAAAAGTGTATGATTTGGAAACAAATATAAAATAGCAATTTGTCTTAGCTATGCTAATGTATGACTTTGGAAATGTCAGCTAAACATCAATTTTTCATCTAAAAGTTGCTTATACTTTACTAATAATGCTTTGCAAATTTAAAACATAGATATCTAAGATTATAAAGAGGAAAATAGTTTTTTTTTCTTATAAAATAAAACTTAAAAATTAAAAAGAAAAAATAAACCTAAAATTTGAGTAAGTTTGTCTAACTGTTTAATACTTTTCCATAGAGATTTTCTTCTGCTTTTTTTCCAATACTTCTTCATTAGTGATCATATCCATCCACTTATATTGAGCATTTTTCTATAGCACCACCGCATCTCAAAACCTTCTTCATTAGCAATTGTCTACTTTTCGCTACCATAGAGCATTAACACACTCTGAACGTATGTTTTTTGAAGATTCCTTCTAATATGCTATCGCACTATACGTCGTATATCATTTTAATATAAGATCTAAGTTACACATATCGATTATAACGGAAATTGGCGTATCGCGCGTTTGTGTGTGAACACGTTTGCTTACAATTGGATATGTAATGAAGTCGTACGGAGTAAGACAGAGACGAGATGGCTTTGTGTAGAAGTTCGTCAGGACTTAGGAGGCGGTTCTGAATAAAAAGAGGATGGTCCGGAAAGAACGTGAGGAGACTGCCAAATATGCTTCCCTTATGCGTGTACGCGATGCATCCACTCTTTGACGTGCTTCCGCGGTGACGACGACGCGATGGTCCGGGACACGTACAAGTCCAATTATATTCCAGGGATTCGTTAGACTCAGTTGAAATTTGAATTTCTCCGCCTTGCGATCACGTGTTTTTCCGTCGACGAAACAGAAGGGTGAACAAATAAAATGCATGTATCTAACTGCTAATACCGATAATGGACAGGAAATTCAGGTTCAGTTCGGTTCGTCAATTGCCATCGATAATCTATAATAAACGTGTACCTCCCTACTTACATACTACCATATAGTATACTTATTCTATGTGTCTATTGTTGTGTTCAGTTTGGCCACGCACTTAAGTCCAAACGAAATTAATTTAAATAGGCATGTGGTAAACTGATATGAAAGTATTCAACTATTGCACCTGAACACACAGCGATAGACATTTAGTAGGCGCCAAAACGTTTTCGGTAAAACACCCCTACGAAATATTAGTGACGTTAAATTGATCGTTTGACCAAAATCTATGTGATTGCGATCGCCTGTGAAGGCCATGCTCTAGCACGGAGCCCTGACACTCTGTTAGTTTAAGATCCCTATATTAACATCCTACAGATAATCCAATATCTGATGCTTGAACTGAGATAAACGTGATACTATGAATTCCCACTTCCGGTATTCGCTCGAGCCTAATAGCATTATTTATTTAGTTTGTATAACAACTGCAAGACGGTGGACTTGTTTCGCACGTGTCTTCGGTGTCGGGTCTTTTGCATAATTTTATTCATCAGCTGTATATATTTTGTATTCGATTATTTGTTGTGTACCCATAAAAGGAGTCTGTCGATTCGTAATACGATAATATAATATAACGTAGCGCATTAAGTAAGAAAGATATTTATCTTGCGAGCAAGCGCGCAAAAAAAAAAAAACACCTTTCCGCATTATGGGAAGTTAACTCGGCACTGCCATTGGATCGTGTCAAGAGTTTCCATATGCAGTAATCGAAGAAGGGCTTTTCCTTCCAACGGCTGTCACTCAAGAACAGATAAGTTTTCTAGATAATTGAGCGGGAAGCGTATTTTCTCTTTTAAACTCGCAGCAGCCACATTGATATGTATATGTGTGTGTGTGCATATTATATACTTTGGATTTATATATTTTTTTCAAGGGGAAAAAATAGAATACTATTTGACGAGTTTCGCCGTCAGCGTTATTTGTGAAATGGCTTTCAGTCAAAGTATTATACTTATAAAAAAAAAAATCGAAGTTAAAATCATTTTTTATCGTTTACCCCGACGCGAGTATACTAGTAAAAAAAAATTTTAAAAAAACATTGAAAAGACTATTGAATACAAAAAAAAGGATAAATAAAAATATGAAGAAAATTGAAACCTGACATTGCCCAGATGTCGAAACGAATGATAATAGCTGTTAAATATAGACATTGTTCTTTGGGCGCAACTATATAATAACAATAATAACAATAATACTAAATAGTCTGGGTTACTTAAGTTTTATCCGGGATTGCGAATCCTCGGTCGTATCCCTTTTGGCGATTAAAACCAATGGATATGAATGGAACGGGATTGGAAGATAAACCGTTATTGGTAAAATACGAGCCAGGCCTGGCTAGGAAACCCATCGGTCGGAAAATCGTTTTCTGTTTGTGTCTGGCAGTTCGTACGATGACAAACGACTATTAAACGAGCGGGTCATGTTTAAAATACATTTTTGCCAATCCCGCCGACCTCTCCTATACATATTATGGTGGCCGACTTAAACATACAAGACCTATACACTACTCACACATACGTATAAATGTAAGCTTATAAATCTTCTGCTAATGTTTATGATAATAGAAAGCAAGTAAAAACATTTCTATTTATATGTATAATTTAACATATTAACATATTTATTTCATGACTATGCAAATCGTTGTACTTATAATGTTGACAATAAATTACTCTTACTATCATATTAGCCAGTGAAGGTAAATAAAATAATAATAATAATAATATTAATAAAATAATTTGGTTAATTATTAATTCAATTTTTATTTAAACGAAAAGCAATTTAGAAGCTAAAATTATTTAAATTATTATAATATTTTTTTTTAGTAACAAATGTTTTTATAATTTGTATTTGGTTATTTGTTCAAGTAAAAATCAAATTGTATTTATTACTTGTGGTTTTATCAAAATAAAAATATACTTAAATAATGACCAAGTTTGGGTACATTATTCTATTTTAGTTAAAAGAATCGTGGTTCGTGACACAAAACATTTTTAAAAAAAATTGTCCATTGCAATGTGGACATGGGATTGAAAGGGTTGCTTTTCATGTATTATACATGAGTAGTACTTAAATCGAGTTTATTAAAATTCTGCAATTACCATACCCTACGTTTTCAAAGTAAGTAATTTTAAAACAAACCCAATTTTGACCAAATTGTAACAACAGACAACTAACACACTTTATTTATTTACACAAATTTGTTCATTTATCTAAATACATAGAATTATCCAAACTAATTTATGAACCTCTTTAAAATATGTTTATTTATTTATATATTTGAAAAACTCTCATCATAAAATTAAACTTATAAAACAACTTACTCTAGCAATGTATTATCGTAAAATAGCATATTTTCTTGTTCGTCTTGCCAAATTAACGAGTTATGAATCAATTAAAAACAATTAGTGCTTATATTTTTTGCGTCATCCTTTCATGGAGTAGCATCACACTGGATTATAGTATGGTTTGATAATAAACAAGAACAGTTAGCAATGTGAATAATTCATTTTATGTCGCCTACACACGCCGAATAGATTTTGTCGATGGTTTGCTTTTAGATTTAAATTATATTTACAATAAAATCTGTCATCCGTGAATAAATTTCAAACTGCGTAAACCTTTTAAGTCGAAAAATATTTGTTCATTCGACGGATATATTAATGGAAAATCTATTTTCACCGGGCCATTTAACATATCACTTTATTACGGTCGTTTAAACGGCTTATATTGCAATAAAATATATATTTAATATTTGGCCGTATATTGTATGTAGAAAATTTGTCGATAGGTAAATTTAAATATAATAAACTGAAACATTATAAAGATGGTGGTATGCGATTAATGTGACTTGAAAATAAATAAATAACGAAAACGGTCCTCGATCAGATTTATTGTATTTTTCGATATCGGTTTAATCTTTAGTTGTACAAAAACAATTTGAAGCCGGTACTCGCGCAAGTTGTTCGATTTATCAGATTTATTATTATTAGTTTGTCTAACCTATTAATCAGCGAAGTCTTAACATCAGTAGGTTTAATTGCCTTTTTTTTTTTTATTTGATTTAACCCAAGCTTGTATGCTTTGTGAAGTACTGTCTTATTCATTAAAAACGTTTGTATAAATATTTGTTTAGTTTCACGGGGTCTCGTTTTTTATGCGAAAATAAAATATGCACAGTACGTATGTCTCCATTAGTTTGTCCATAACGGCTAATAATGTGAAAAATGTGTACCCACTCGTCCACGTCCTGGATGATGGAAAGACATAAAATAAAATACTTGGCTTCTGTTTTTGGTCTGGCGAAATACATTTATGAATGTAATTACGTCTGTAACGATTTCGAGCCATGAACTTGTTATTTTTATAATTTGGGCTCGAAACACGTGATAAATTTTATTGTCAAATATTATGTCGTTGTCAGCAAATGTAGTATAATCATTCTTGTATAGAATAGAGTGCGAATCAGCTTCGGGCCGGATTTAAAAATGCATATTCCAATTTAAATCCGCTAGCGTCTATAATAACTAAATGAAGTGGATCTTCAACTCCATACCGTGAAACCATGAATGTCAAATAAGCTTCTTGTGCACAAAAACCTTTGAATAAGTTATAGGTGAACTACTATTTAACACGCAACGGCGGGTATGCAAACGTCTTGCTGTTCAACAGGCTTAAAATATTGATACACAATTATCTTGTAATAACGCGAGCACTTGAATGTGTTTAGCTATTTGTCAAACATCTACACAATATTACTGAAATACACAATGTACAATATTATCATTCAGAATCGCCCGTTAGGTAGATTAGGTTAGGTAATTAGAGTTTGGAGAGCTTAACCGTTGTTTAACTCATTCATATAAATTATTTTTTGAATGAAATTGTTTGTTTTATACTTTTATCTAATATTTTGTAATTATTAAATATTGATGAATGTTAGAGCATAGAGGTGCTAATATATCTAAAATTACAAGTATCAATGATACTTTGATACAAAAAAACGTATGAAGTATTATAATATATCAACAATATATGTTTCCATTTAAAAGGGTCGTAATTAAACAAGTTGATACATTAATTATAATATTTAAATTAGTTAACCCTTAAATAACGTTAGTTGTAACTAACTAATATTACTTAAATGACCGCTTCTGATTAAATTGTTAAGACAATTTATTTTTTGTTTTTATCGTAGTCAAAAATTGAAAAAGTAAGGGACATGAATATAATATATTATTGTTGATGCTCTTTCGAATATAATCCTTAAGAATAAAAAAAAACCCGAATAAAATGATATTAAACTGCCGATGAAATTGTCAGATATCTTGACATTAATACGACCGTTCGCATTCTCTCTCGAGAGAGATAGGATTACACTTATTGATATTTTGAAATTACTTTCAAACGCTCGATTAGAGAATATTACAATATCTATAAAGAGACGTTGACAAGGGGACCGCATTGAAATAAAAAAAAAATGTATTACGATTTACAAAAAAAAAAAAAAGAATAGCGATGTCGTTCGAACCAGCTTAAAGTAAAATTAAACGAAGTCGGACATAAAAAGTTCCTGCTAAGTATAATATCTGTAGTCAAGACGTCGGGAATAGATTTTGTTTATTGTTTCCGTAATTACCTTTATTCTCGTTTTTATTTTGTCCAGAACTGAAGAAGAAAAAGGCACAACATAAATTGTGTTTTCAGTTTTCTTTAATTCTGCCATTGAAAAAGTATCGTTTGTTTTTATTAGAGCTTATAAATACATTTACTCACTCGAAGGAAGTACAAAGAAATATATTATTAAATGTATACCGGTACGTCGTTCTAAATACGACGTACACAGCTAGGTTTCCACAGCATTGCCCATACTCACCAAGATGGACGGTAACCGATAATGACATTTGCATTATACTACGTTTGTATATTAATGTTTGTATATTGTGAATTCCGGCGAAACTATAATATTATTAAAACGACATGTAGCGAGCTCAGGCGGCACTTGAACATACAAAGGACACGCTATTATGGATTTGGTAAACTTAGAAACGAATACGGGTTAATCAATCTGAGTCATAACATGAGTGAATAACTTAAAACGATTTTCCAAGACCCGGTGATTAAAATTGATTGGTGGTTCTTTAATATGATTAACGAAACCGTTGCTTTCGCGTTGAACGTCTTAGCCTATTTATATAAAAATAACAGCTGTTTTAAATTCATATCGACATGGCGGAATTCAATTATAAATCAAAATTCGATAATGTCCTGTCTAAATCCGACACGATAGGAAGAATACAAAATCTACTTCGTTAAGACTGTGGAAAAAAAAATTTAATGTGCACGGGATAAGAATATTTTGTTCACTAAGTACGCTTTTGTATTAAATACAAATTTTGTTTTTAATTTCTTTAATATTATGCCGAACGAAGCCAGTTTTCCGAATACCGCACTTTGTTCTGTAAAGAGAAAACAACCCGATGTGCTTATAAATCTGCGTTGCTATATCGAATTCTGAGTACTGACAATATTTTGTTGGTACACGTACGCCTACAAAAACGTGCAAAAGTTTTTCTAGCAATAATCGGATCACCGGATATCGGCACACGTACCTATACGTGGTCATAACAAGTTCCAAAGTTGTTCCATAGAATTTTAAAATACTCAATTTGTATTTATTATACTATATACAACAATATTATCAAGTATAAGGCATTACTACCTTCGCTGTGTACAATAATAATCGTACTAGAGGAGTATTGAACACTTAAAAAAAAAAAAAAAATCATTCCATACATTTTATTATAAATAGTTTGCAATACCTTTTTGGCTTCAAATTCAATATATAATCTAATTACTTACATATAATTGCAATTGGTTCGTAAACGCATAAAAAACAACCAGATCATTGTAATTTGTACAAGCAACACATTTCAAAACCTTAGACCTTAGCCAAAACTTAAAATAAAATAAGTTAACTGTTAAGACGAATAAGCTATACGGTTATTATTGTTGCTTCGTACATAAACTGTTGTGTTTAATATTATAGTGACAACTGTTATACAATGAACGATACCGTTTCAGCTAATTTTTTTTCTTTCCAAGTACATTCGGTCGCAATTTGTATTGTACTTGTGGGTTGGTCGACGATAAAATGCCATTAGCCGATACCGGAAGCGGTGGTGGCGGAAGAGAGTGGAGGGCGCCCTTTCTAGTTTTTTTTTTGTCATCAAGCAACAATCGTTGTTCGTTATTAGGCTTTCCATTGAGACCGAACGTCCGTCAAACGGGACTTAAGTGTTTTGTTTGACGTCTTAAAAGGCTAAGGGGCTTCCAGGGAAAGTGTTTACGTGAACATAGGCCAACGCTTTGCCGTCAATAGGACGCGGCCGACCAACCGAGCCAATAACCAGCGATTTTGTATTATTATTATTATTACCGCTATTGTTATTGTTGTAATTTATTCATATTGTACGCGTTACTGGCATCGCCCTTATGCGCGACCGAATTCGCTTCCTTCCCGGCTTCGGCGATTCTTAGGCTACCGTGTCCCCTTGTCGCCGTCTGGAAACATCCGGATCGATTTTCTATTAAAGGCCATTCGAAAATTGAATATCATAATGAACGCCCACCACACCCTCGTATCCACTTAGTTCGCTGTACCGTCCCAAATTGCCTAATTAACTTGGAGCGCTCGACACCTGCGGTACACTGTGTCTTTGTGCAACGTTCCGACTGTACATCTTTTCCAATTGCCGCCGCAGGGACCCGTGGAAATAAACAGATAAGTGGTCTGGTCGACGTTGCAGTAGGGAAAGGTTCGAAAATGATGGGGTCGCCTCGCACAAGAAACAATTACCCGCGGACTTATGGTTACGCGAAGGTCGGGAGTGATTGAAAAGAAATTATATTTACGTATTTTGGTGGTGTCATAAACATACTAGGCGATTGCAAGACCGACTTGGAAAATATTCAGACCAGATCCGGACTGGAAGGATTCCGGTTCAAGTATAATTGAACGTGCGTCCAAAGATATGAACACTGGCTTGTATGTACAAAATTTCCAGTCGACGTGGGTCAAGTTTTTTCAATTTAAATAATTATTTTGTCATATCCTTTTGTTTTTGCTGATCATAAGAACTTTATACATCACATGTGAGTGAAACACTGTCACATTATGGATATCAATGTCATTGAACGCAGCGTTAACAGTGTACTTTGTGTAATCTTATACTCCTGAACGGTTGAGTAATACCTTTCTAAGAAATCGTCTCCGGCATTAGGATATATATTGTAAGCTGATATCATTTTGTTACAATAAATCACCAGTGTTGTTTGGATACCTCAGTGACGTTGAGTACTAGAAACTGATTTGCAAAATGCTTTCTAATAAAATGTATTTAAGACAACTCGTACATTTTTTGTTTAAAATGTAGGAAAAAACACACATATTAATTAAAAATAACTTTAAAATGTGCTTGTTTAAAATTTTACAATATATTTTAAGCACTGAACCTTTTGATTTAACCTTTTTTCTACTTAACTATTACAAGAACATATCAATAGAATAGAACTTTACTTCAAAATTTCAATATAATTTCATTTAAGTAGTCTTATGTTGTAGTAATTAAAATTTAGGAAAATAAAAGTTGAATTAAATTTGATTTACAATTATCAAATCTAAATAATAATGGCCTACTAATTCTGTAAACTTGTTAAATTGTTGATCCAATGTGACTTAATACTAAATATTCTGAACGATGTCAGTAATCAATTAAAGGATCAAAAGTATATAGTAATACTTTTTCTTGTAATGGGAAAAATTAAGGGGGGTACTCATCGCATAACTTACCTCTCCCTCCACATAGCGTAAATATGTCAGTAAATGTATTTAAATGATATTTTATTTCTCAGTGTTTATCCAATTATTTTATTTTGTTATAAACTCTACTTAAGTAAGTACCGAATTTTAAGGACTTTAGAAAACTCGTTTGTGTAAGTTTGTACGAATAATTTTAACAATATTTATAGCAACGACAGTTTTTTGAGGATTCATAATAAAAGTTTTTTAATTAATATTAATTTTCCGAGTACCGAAAAATGATGTTCTTGGTTAATTTATTTTATTTGTTGCTATTATACTTTTATGCGTCCTCAGATGTTAGTTATGTAAATTGTGTACTTTTTTATGCAAGTAAGAGAGTTAAAAAAATTATTTGCTACCTATTCAGTAAATATTTTAAGCAAACTTTGAGAATTACCAAACGCTGTAATAAATAATAGCTATTTATGTTTATTGACTGTCCTAAATGTTGTTATATTTAACAAAATAAATACAAGTTCTCAAGTCAAATTTCATTTTCAACAATAAAGTTTATGGAATATAAATATTTATATTTTCATATTTAATTGAACAAACAGTGCCAATAAATCGATCTACGGTATTTAGTCATATATTTTAAGTAGGTAATTCTTTTGAACATAATTTAGTTGCTGTAAATATTTTTTCAAGTATTCGTTATTGCTTATAACTTATATAGTTTATTTACAATGCTTAAGGATAAGTTTTTTTTATTGCAATAAAGATTAATTTTCTTTTGAAACTTCTAAACTTTTTTACCCTTAAAAACAATTTCGGTTACTTTTTTGTAATCCTAATTTATCACTTGGTAAAGTTGGAGCAGTATATTGGTATTTTCAAAATGAATCCCTTCGCTTTAAAGATGTTGCATTTTTCTTGCTATTATTTTTTTTAATAAAACGTTACAGTGAAATCTTATTCTACTTTGTTCATTCTGCAATTTAAATCAAATGACTGTAATTGGATATAAAACAGTTTTAACGACAAACCATTGTGTGTAAGACATGTGAGACTTTGTTTAACTGTGCATCTTTTATTTTGTGCTTGTATCGCGTATTCTTTCTAATTTGTTTCATACAATAAATTAATAAATAAGCGGTTCGACAGATAAATTAATTTTCACCCAACTTTGTGATATTTTATTTACTTTGCTGCGTTATATTTATAAGTTTTTACTTTGCTATATTTTAATAAAATATGTTCGCTTATTTGTCCGCATTGAAAATGAATTATAAACAAAAAAACCGTAAACGATTTCTCGGTTGGCAGTTTTACACGCAAACGAAGAAAATTTAATTAAAAAAATTTTTTTTTCAAAACTCAGGAAATCGTTATCTAAATAGTAACAAAAGAACTTACTGTTCATTAATTGATCAGTTTAAATGTAGAAAGTACAACAACAATTTTTTAAAAATCAAACAAATAAGTTTCAAGCGCAGTTCTATGGAAAACAACGTTAGAGATGACATTGTAATCGGATTACTGATTTTTATAGGTAGCTACTTGTTAATAATATAATACAAAAGAAATGAGGATGTAATTTTTTTTTAAGCGAATGGGAATTTTTAAAATTAACTGAACACTATTATAGGGTATTAGTAATTTGGTTTTTGTAGTCTGATTTTGAAGTTTATGGAATTAATTTTTATGGGCACTTCCGACCAGAATATATGTTACTACAATCTCGCTAAATTACAATACTGCTATGGGTTCTCCTTTTAGAAACCAGAAGGCGTAAATAACCTGTACGCTATCGTTTTAGTTTTTTGGATAAAGTTGCGAAACAATTTACATAACGCGTCGCATGAGCAGCATAAGTGAATATATAATATTGTTTCGACAGTTTAAATTTTATTAACGGCTTTACTCGTGACAGGTATATCCCTATAATGTATTTATTATACTGATGACTGGATCGCTCTTGCCCTTGCCACTGTCGTCACTGACTTTGTAGATCTTTGTTCTCGCGTTAAAAATCGAGTTCCACAACAACCTAAGAAAAAAAGCCGATGAGCTAGAGAATATGTTTACAGAATGAAAATCATGAACATTTTAAGTAGGCGTAATTTTGTCATGCTTTTAGGTCTAATTAGTTTCTCGTAGGAACAAAATTGCTTTTACTTGTAGAAAAAGCTGTTAAAAATTATACACCGAAGCTTTTACGGGTTAACATGCAAATAAATTGACATGATGGAAATTTGTTAAAGATAACTTTTTTTCTTTAATGTATAAAACTCTTTAAAAACCGCCCGTTTTCAATCCCCTAAATAATAATATTATTGTTTTTATTTCGTTTTCTCAACCATGGCGCCTTTTCATTGCTATACGGGATTTCGAACGTCAATTAAAAGCCATTATACTCCTGCGGCTTGTGAACAGACGCATATGTTTTTGTTGGGGAAAAAAAAGCTCAAAGACACTCATACCCACCGCAAATTCGTCACGGCCTTTGCGCTTCCACGGTCGAGGGTTCGGTTAAAAACATGTTGTGTACAAACGCATGCAATTCTAGCTTGGAAATACTTCACAAAGAAAAAATAAACGTTTTCCTCGACCGTAATTCTTGTACCGTTATTTTATCGTAGAATATCGTTGAATTAGTACCACAAGTTACCGCTAACCGTCGACTCGATAACAATAATCCAATTGATGAAGTTTACACGAAACAATGGAATTCAATTAAAATGTCAAAACATGTAAAAATCTATCGGAAAAGCTTATAAACTGACAGCGATTTAACAGACAAAATTATTTGCATTATGTTGTAAGCAATCTGATTCAATCCATGCAATACTTGTAAGCCACAAAAAACAATTCAACTATATTTAACAAATTATACGCAATGTGTTAAAACATAATATTCGAGAATCCATAAGAGTAGAAATTGTTTGTCTTCGTTAATTTTCCTCAATTTCCCACTTTTTGAGTAGCCGAAAAGCTCAAAAATCTAGTAGAAACGGTTCTCAAGTCATATTTGGATAACCCAAATACATCAGATCAGCTACCGTGTAAGTGTTAAAACGGTGTTTAAATCTCGACCTTAAGTTGTACAAACGAAAACTTATAGAAGAAATATTCATTGGCTATTGTAAGATGGAAGAAAATCATAATCATGTACTCGTCATGTTATTGTGATGCACCCACGATATGTTTGATTAACATTCAAAAAACAATAAAAAAATAGTCACATACGTGTAAGGTTACAATCGGTAAAACATTGTTATGCGATAATTTTGCTGTACGGCTAACATTGTGTTCCTGGACAAAGCTGATGGTTAGACGGCAGACGGTAATGCTATAAATATGGTTTTCCAAAATAGTGTAAAATTAGTTTACAACAGTAGATTTAATCACTCGTGCGCATTTGGATATTGTATTGTAATATTATGTACATCGTTAGACAAAAGCTCGTTCGAATTCCAGGAACTACGATTTCGTTCACGGATGAGATTTCCTGACACAATAAATAAAGTTGTAATTCTATTTTGTCGAGCAATTCCGAATGCTCCTGTACTTAGTGATAATGGGTTTCATGGTTTCCGGTCTAAGTGCCTCGAAGAAAATTTCTCAGCGTGCTGTTGAAACTTTGGACGTCTCGATTCTTGAACGGCATCTGCATTCGACGTGGCAGTGTGCATACATAATTAAATAATATTATAGATGTACAAGTTTGACGACTGGCATCCCGGTGGTTGGTCTTTTGATATTAATTAGCATACATCAGCTCAGCGTCGACTTGCTGCACTATCATTTATTCATGCTTTTTAACGTTTATTTTATAAACTATGACCATTAGACCAATATATGAGCAAATTTTCATCTACTTCAAAATACGAAATATTGTTTTTACCATTCATTAAACATTATGCAAAGAATTATTTTTTATATATTTCCTAGATAAATTCTAAATTAACTTAATTTTTGTTCCAGGTATGTTTTGTTAAAAGGACTAACTCGACTAATCAATTAATCCTTTGTCTATATGCTCAGAAAACAGTTAAATTCGTGTCATAGGTAATTTTGGAATTGTTTTTTAATTAAAATCCATTTTTATTTTCCTCAAATCCTAATGGACATGTGGCGTGATATCAACACAATGTTGTCGGGGAACATAGCTCTGATAACACAACTGTTACCCAAATTATAATATTCACTTTGAATTTATTATAATTTCTAATGGAATTGTAATCTATGCGTCGTTATAATTATACAATCTTTTTACTTTAACTTGTAATATAATCAGCAATTTTAAATTAAAAACTTTAATTATTTTGTATGTACATGTTGTAAATACTAAATTACATTAATTTAATTCGCAGCTAATGGTCTTAGCTGCCACGGCTTTGTTTGTTTAATAAAAAATTCTCTCAGGCGCATGTTTTGATTTGTGTACATTCTACTGGTTTTCAAAGATCAGCAGACCTCTTCATTGTTTCCGACCCAACTGCGATTCTCCTAACGGAAAATACTTGACCAAACAAATAATAATTACACAAGCTGCTGCTGCTGCAAAGCATGCTGTTAATTATTTACTCTTGTCCGTGTACCTGTCTTTCCTCGTTCTCTTATAGTCCCTTAGGGCTACAGACTACAACAGCGTATACGTGACAGGATCAACCGGCAGAAAATGATTTCCCAAGACTAATAGCGTGTATGGGTCTAAGTTTGGTCACGTCTCAGGTAAAAATCTGGTCGGAACGCATTATGAATTTAATCGCGACATGTCAAGTAACGCGGTTGTCGACGGCATTTGTAAGTACAGCAAAAAATACAGAAAGCACGGTGTTGTCAATTGGAATTTTTTTTGTGGCGTAAGGGCCGTTCGCATTGAAATATAATATTCAAAAACGATAATCGTTGATCTTTGCCACTTGAAGATGTAGCGTGTCAATATTGGTATCTGAAGTATTTGTTGGATCCAAAATATCCAAAAACCTCCTTTTGTTCCTTCTTCTAATTGAGACGGTCATGATATAACACTTACTAACGAAGATAGAACAAAGGCAGGGTTGAATTCGCGGATTTTTTAAATTGCTACCTTAAACCCACCCCTTAATGTTGACTATAATTGGAATGGACAAGCTTACAACATGGCACAATAGAAACGCCCAAAAGAATATATGTACTAGGATCTTCGGATTAAGTAAAATCACAATGTGGTACAACAATTGCAACAAACTATTTTACGATATTTCCTGAAAAATACACCATCACATTGATATTGCACTCGATAATAATATTTATTGGCAATAAAATTATTGTAATTTTTGCATTTTCAATTTTCAATACTTGTATGTACAAATAAATAAGATTACAAGCGACAGAATTTTTGGAAAAATTTTAATTTATTTTGGAAATTTCAAATTTTTCAGTGACTTATTTGTAAGAAGATTTTCCAGGAATTATCGCAAAAAAATTATTTCAAGTTAATACTTTTATTCTATGAGAAAAAACCAAACATGATGAAAATTCAAAATATGTATTTTTAGCTCCTCCGACCAATTTGACAACATAGAGAACGACATACATTTAACCCTTCACTGCGTGAATTTTTTTTTTAACTATATGCTATAAATGTACTTAATATTACTTAAAAAAATTAAAATTAATTTTTTTTGAGTTTTGGTTTCATGGAAAACGCTAATTAAAGAATTTGGAACATTATGGAACATTGTGCATACAAAGATATATAGCATGAGCAGATATAAACAATAAATACAATTGTTCCATTTATGGAACATTATGCAGTGAAGGGTTAAGACGAACCCGGCATAGTACAATAATTTTAAATGATTGATTTTTCAAAATTATACGTACATGTTTTACTTTTTTGTAGATAATATTACTGTAGGTTTACAACATGACTTATTAATATGTTCACTGTTAATGTTAGTTACATTTTTTTTTTTTGACATTTCATTTCAGTTTTGTATATGTTTTCCTCGGAAATTTGTATTATGCATATTTCGGTTTTGGGATATGTATTCTGAGTTGTGTCTGAGTGGAAAAGTCATAAAACATCTACCACAAGAGAAACTCATTTGAGAATGTAATTGCTCGTTTGACGGCACAACGGGCTCGCGTCGGTTTTGTAACATTATTTTTTTTTTACCACATCCATTTGGTAAAGAATAAAAAAGACTTTAAATTAAAATAAGTTTTTCTTTACCTACGTCAAACACATCATAATATCTCGGTGCTGTTCTTCCGCATTACGGCAAAAACCTATGGTTTATACATTAAATTGTATAACTATTTTTATATTCTTACAAGCTTGTTCGAGTCCAGGAACTTCGGTAAAAAATGTTTATAAAAAAAAAAAAAAATTAAATTACTTATACCATAATATATTGTTTAATTCCGTATTCAATTAAAACATACATAACTTATAGGCCACGGTCCTTCGCGTTTACCGTAAAACAAAGTCGTTTTAATTTATAGGTTAATTTTTTACGACGTTAGCTTAAATATACACTGTTTAATGTCCCTTAACCGTTGAGATATTATGTTCATTAACATTTTGAGTTTCGACAATATTGGGTTTCTTGTTTTAAACGCTAACCGTTAAGCTGTTTAAGAACAAAAGTCCAACAATAATATACGAATGGCTTTCAAAATATAATATTATACTAAAAAAAACTTGGTTGACTGTACTTCAATAATTTGGAATTTTACAATGGCGCTGTGAAATGAAAACATATCGAAATTACATAGAAACGAATTATAAGTATTTCTTATCAATACATTACAAGTCGTGGTCTCGGAATAAAGTTACGATAGATAAAATACAACTAGAAGTCATTAAAAAGTCAATATGTAACTTTACTCCATTTGTTTGATAGCATTTGGTTTTTCTAATTTCATATAGCAATAAAACTGTACCCGATTACCGTAAAAGTATAGTTTATCAAAATAAAAAAGTACCACAACTAATATATTTTTTTCTACCATTAATACAATGATTATTCTAGGTATAAATTATTTTATTGCTCATAAAACACTTCAAAATAACAATTTGAAATGCCCATCTTAAATGTATTAGTCCAGTAAGTACATAATATTATGAGCCTATTAAAAAATAGTAATTTAATTAAAATAAATATTAATTTAAGTAGTGATACGCACACAATGGTTGTGACAAACTGTGGAGTAAATATAATTTGTTTAAAATGATAACCAATTTTAAAAGACTACAAGTACAGTAACTTAGTTTTTCAATACATTTTTCATTTTTCAATAAATCAGTTCTTTTTTTTTAAATTTAATGTTGTGAAGATGTGTTAAAATTACGTAAAAATATATTAAGTTTTCTAATTTATCTATTTTAAAATAAAAGTATAAACCAGGTTTCACCAAGTGAAAAACAACCTGGTTAACTTAATTATAAGGCATTTTTTATTATTATCCAACTAATTTGTAATAATTTTTCATATGTTACATTAAAAAAAACGCAAGAAAAACACACGTAATAGCTATATTAATTTATTTTTAGTAGTTCTTTGTCCCTCCTTTGTTATTATTTCCAATTAATATTTTAACTAAACAAAATCGGTTAATTGAGCCATGCGTTGGCATACTTATCGAGTCGCGTAAATTCTTTATTTTACAGTACATCTGTTATAATACAACCCACAGTAAATATTGTATCAAACCTACCTCGCGACCCTCGCTGCCTTTTAAGCACTATACAATTTTTTTATCACATAACGCATCTTACAAAAAAATCATTCGCTTGATTTTCAGGCTATCTCTGCTTATACTCCTTTTACCGTGTTAACCTCTTTTTTAATATACATTATTTTCATCCCTTTTATTAATAGTTTTTCTCAATTCAGTTCAATGATTTCACACATTCACGTTAACATTTTCATTTCCTTTTTTCCTCTCGTTTCTTTTATTCGACGCATAACACTCAGTTCAACACACATAATACCATCGCGCTCCAAAACATTTTTATTTGTATTTTATTTTTATTTTTATAAAGAAAACATTAGCTACTGAAAACTCACGGTCTTCGGCTGACGAATTTTAAGAATGCTAGTATCATATAGAAAATCCGTGTTAAAATGCATAATTAACAAATCAATAGTTGCTGCCGAAGCCTAAAAAACACAAATAAATAAGTTATAACTTTATTGTATACAACATAGTTACATGTTTTAGAAGGTCAGAGCTTTATTGTGGTCCTGGGTAGGTTATAAAACACAATACAAGATTTCCTGGGTATAATCTTTTATATAAAATAAAAACTAATTTTTTCGTAGACATTTTAAACATTGGTAGAACAGAGAACAACCGAATGATCATAGTTTTTATTAACAGTTGAATTAAAGCGCCAACATACCAAAAAGTACAAATTGATCTTCAAGATGTACTAATAAAAAATGCCTAAACTTTATCAGACAGGCTCGTTTGTGACGAGATGAGAATTTCGAGGAGTTATTCATCATTCAGCAAACGTGGCCTATGCGTTCACATATTTATGATACCCGCGTTAGAAGCATTATAGCGTAGTCACAACACATAAAGTGGTGGGCTTGTTACATTTTACGTTCTACGTCTGTTCGCTGTGCAGTGCTTACCATAGATAAATTCACTCTACAATGCCAATTTATAGATGATAAAATACACATATTATAGTAAGGTATGTTACATCACACATATTGCACAAAGATACCGGAAATGTATTACAAAGAGTAATGTTTTTTAATAATAAGAAAAATTTTACTATCGTTTTTTCTCTCTCTGTTGGAAATTATCAGAAATGAACAAAAAAATTATTTTGAATTGTCGTGCGTCTAATGAACAATACATAAACGTTTATCGCCGACCATAATACTACATATAGTAACTATTTGCATTTGTCATGATCATCAAGAGTTTTTGCATGTCGAGTATGTCGACATACTCCAGTGAACATCCGCTGCGATGTGGACGTTCTCAGTAACGTATATTATGATATATTAACATCGCCGAACTCGTTTTGAAACTTTTCTTCGTCCGGCGTCGTACATATATAGCACATTAAGATGATGAATCAAGTAGTTTATCATTATTATGTCCGTTCCATTAAATACGTGAGAACGATAGCGTTGCGATAATTGACAAAGTCCGAGGTCAATGCGCAAATTCTCAAAAAAAAAAAAAAAAAAAAAAATACTCGAGCACATAATATATGTATTTATTCGGATTTTCACGGATTTTATAGACCAGTCGAAAAGTTTCTCGTCCGGTGCAAAGCAAATCCTATTCGGTGCCGACCCTCCGGGGCGTGTAATCTTCAAAATGTATTGAACACCTAGATTTTTTTTTTTTTTTTTATGGTAATCCTATTTTTTTTTTCTTCAAATACAGTCTTTATCGCGCGCGCAAAGGTCGCGAACAAACTCAAACAAGAAACTCTATTGCCAAAAGCTGGTGTAAAAAAGTATCACCGTGGTGAACGACGTGTGATTGTGTACAACACAATCCAACGGCCGACGGTAAAGGGCCTATGTATGTGTGGCACTATGATATACTGTACACCGTTGCAGCGAAAGGTTGCCGAATTAGCATGTGGATAAAAAAATCGGCGCAAAAGTATATAAGACCGCAATAAAATACATTACGTGTGGTCCGGCGCTGGTCAAACAACTGGGGATCGATAGCCAGCTCATTTTCCACGCACTTGGCGAGACGTGAAACTAATAATAATGTCTTAACCGAACGACGTACAATGCCTAAGGGGAATCGGAAGAAAATCACACCGAGGTCAATCTCTCACAGTGATCCGAATATCTTGCTCGCGTCCGGAGTACCCAATATAGTGCATGCCATGTGTGTGTGTGTGTGCAGACAGCAAAACGTATACAGCCATTGCAATATACTTCAGAGATATTTCGGTTCCAAGCACAACGGAGAGAGACACCTTAGATAGAACTACAAATAGTCTATTTACTTTGAAAAAAAAAAAACGATTTAATCTAAGTAAAAAACCATTTTATAAAAAAAGGTTCTATGTGCAATAAAAAAAAATTAGGCGGTGCTATTAAATAAAATGATTTCACTGTTTTTTGGGGTCAATATACATTATTTTGTATGTTAGGTTAGTGTAACTACCGTTGAAAAAGTTCTTTGTGGTAAAATATATATATATTTTTTTGCAAAAATATTAAATCTGATATTTAATTTTTTGTTTTTGTGCCAAAAAATTGGTTTATAAATATTATTTAATTACCGAGTTCTTTATTAACTGTTGAGATAAATTCGGATAAAATATTGATTTTTTTTACATCCAAATCGAAATAAGATGAAAAATATTCAAATGCACTTAAACTAGCTTTCCTGAAAAGTTATATATTCACATACAGAACCTTTTTAATCCAAGTTCGCGATAATATGAACTGTTAAATAAATTAGAATAAATAATATAGCAAATTGTATGGCTGGGCTACTGATAAAAAAAAATTAGTATTTTTTGAAGGCCTAGTTTTTATTTAATTATTATCGTTTAACAATATTAATACTTTCGCAGCTAAACCTTTCATTAAAATATTTAAATCCATATTAAAAATTATATGTAGGCTGTCAATTACCGTTTTATTGTCAGATGCGAGCACTTTGGCTGAGTATTATTGTTTTCCGATCGGTCAGTACATAAGTTAATTATAAATTAATTTCAAAATCGCATTGGCTGTGTCCGATTTGTTATGTACCGGATAAATCGGGATTCAGGTGTACATTTAATACCATACACGGGTACGATAATATCAATTTATTAATATGCCTGTAAAATATCAAGTCATCAAGTCGCGAGGCGGCCAACGGGGGTTTATTTAAAATGATACATTACCTACTGTAACACTATAGTAATACATACGATATACTCTATCCCTTTGTGAGGGCAATTGAAAAACACTGGGGAATTAAACGTAAAACGCCGACAGACGTGCCGGCATAGGGGATTATTCCGCTCCAATTACTTTGGCACCTGATATTGATACAGTGAAAATTATTATTGATAAATATATGTTATCGAATTGAAAAATATAAACTCACTGCCCCGGCAAAAACTATCTCTCTCCTAGATAAAGTGCTATTTGTTATCTTTACAAAACGCTCTGATAAAATATCA
This sequence comes from Adelges cooleyi, assembly GCF_023614345.1. Lineage (NCBI taxonomy): Eukaryota > Metazoa > Arthropoda > Insecta > Hemiptera > Adelgidae > Adelges > Adelges cooleyi. The sequence goes on from NW_026095893.1 coordinate 17,510,250, forward strand.
TAATATAGTTTGTAATATTTTTTTTGGTCTCGGTAGTCATTTTCAATACCACGAGTACACTTGTTATTATTTTAAGCTTCGGTACAGAACTAAAAAATTATAGGTTTTACAATGATTTCTGGTTATTTTATATTTTATTTTGTTTCTGGACCCACGATATCATCACAAACATCAAAATAATTGCCGAGGAATAAAATGAACCATTGCCATTATTGTTTTAGTCTGTAAAAATAACATAATCACTAAGAATATTATTATTGTAAATCGACTCAATGAAATAATTTTCCTCGTCCACAATATTACATTAAGCTTGGACACAACTTATAAATATGGGCGGTATAAATTTATAACATAGTATACGCGTGTCGTTTGCTCATTTTGTTAGACTTGGAAACTTTTTCTTTTTTAGGTTTTTTCAATCGTAGTTAATGTTAGAATAACATTTCAAGGGACAACTAAGTGTCCGTTGTTAATGAATTCTTATTCATCGTATGATAAACGACTGTAAATTATTATTAGCATGACGCCGTGGCGGACAGAACGACAAACGATAATTATTGTGTTTATTCATTATGAAATGATGACACATATTCGGATTCCTTCGCAATGCACTGTTGTCTGTGTCAAACGTCTTAGACCTTAGTTCGAGCTAGGTTTTTAATTTGTATCAAATAAATCCTTTGTCAATTGTTGGTGCGTTTCGCCGTTGTGGAGACCGAATAACAACTTTGTTGTTTTTTGGTTTACTCTTAAACGTGGGTTTTTTTCCCAAAGAAATTGTTCTTTCATTGACATATTTGGTTTATTATGTGTTTTCGAGAGATCTTATGCCGTGTATGCCGTGATACAGGGTGATTCTTTTATAATTTTTTTATTCCTAGAGTTTTTATATAATGTGATCTTAATTTCCCATACATTTTGATGTTCTTACCCCCTCCCAAATTAGTTTTTTTGATAGCAAAATGGTAATGCATGCATTTCTTTAACTTTTTAAATTAAGAATAAAATTTACGAGGTTAAATAATCACCCTGTACATACCCGAAATTTCCTATATTATTTTATTACTGGTTTATGTAGATGACAATATTGCTAGAGGATAATAATATTATGAGCAAACCCTATAAAAACATTATCGTTCACTATAAACCTTGAGCCGTTTAACTCGCGCCTGTAACGACAACGACCAGGCGAGTAATATGATAACGCTATAATAATATAAACGCAATAATAATAATTATTGCAACCAGTCAACTCAAGATTTACTAGACATATCTAATTTCGATATATCTTTAACTGAAGTTTTTGAGGGCATTATGTCTTTAAAAAATGACTTTGTCCCTGGCCCTGATAAGATTTCAACAATAGTTTTAAAAATTGCGTTTATGTGTTAACAATACACTACATATTCAATTTATCACTGAAGTCTGGTATTTTTCCTTCATGTTGGAAAGTTAGCCATTACACCTTACACCCATTTTTAAATCGGGCGACAAGGCCAATATTGTTAATTATAGGCCCATTTCTAAATTGAGTGCATTACCTAAACTTTTTGAAAAAATATTATACTCTAAGCTTTCTGTTAGGGTTAATCATATTATTTCTAGTCAGCAACATGGGTTTATGCCTGGTAAATCTACCTCACCTAATTTACTAGAATATTATTCTGATTTAAGTTCAGTTGTTGAGAAAGGTGGCCAAGTTGACAGTATATACACTGATTTGAGGAAAGCGTTTGACTCTGTGAATCATAATTTGTTAATAATTAAATTGAGTGTTTTAGGTATCAGGGACCCTTATTTATCCTGGTTAAAATCATATTTAACAGATCGAACTCAGCAAGTAAAATTAGCTTCAAAGGTATCCCACGTAATTAATGTTAGCTCAGGCGTACCTCAAGGGGGTCATTTATCACCCATTTTATTCTTATTGTTTGTTAATGAAATCCCGAATATTTTTAATCATTGTAAATGTCTAATGTTTGCGGGTGACCTAAAAATGTACATGGAAATTACATCTGAGGCTGACTGTTCTAAACTCCAAGACGACTTAAATAAATTTGAAAACTGGTGTTTGAACAATGGTCTTTCAATAAATGCGGAAAAATGTATGAAAATATCATTTTCCCGTTGCCGTAACCCTACTTCAGCCCAATACTTAATTAATAATCGAGTTTTACAAAATGTTAAACAGCTGAAAGACCTTGGTGTTTATTTTTCCTATGATTTATCATTTCATCAGCATATTCAAAATATAAAACTAAAAGCATTAAAAACATTAGGTTTCATTAGGAGAAATTGTTATAATTTTTCAAATTTAATGTGCATTAGAACCCTGTATATTTGTTTAGTTCGTACAATTTTAGAATATGCCTCCATATTGTGGAATCCAGTCCAAAGCGGACTTACTAATGACTTAGAACGTGTCCAAGACTGTTTTTTGCGAACAGTAAGCTTTAAATTTAATATACAAACTGAACATAGAAATTCAGTTCTGCATTTATTAAATCTCGATATGCTCGCATATAGACGTAAGATAAATGATTTAATCTCACCTTTTACTAGCTATAATTTCGAGAAAAATGGTCAAATCGAGTTAAATTTATAAGTATATGGATGATTATTTGTAAATACAGCACCTCAATTTAAAACTCCCTTACTTTGCTGGTTTACACTGTGCTTGATTTGGAATGTAGTGGCTTGAAAATACCAACTACTGATATGCATCGAATGCGTTTTATCACTTTCAGATTTAAAAATTCCTGTAAACCTGTGACCTCCCCGTCCCCACTATGCCCCCCCACGACCCCACTGTACTGGTTTTTTATTCATGTAAACATTGGAAACAAAACCGCACAATGTACAAAAACTTGATTTTCTCTTATTTTGATAAAAAGGAAGTCTCTCTCTATAGTTTTAAACTTGAGCAGCATTTTTTTTTAAACGCCCTGTTGTTTTAGTCACGGATACGTCTAGCAAAAAATCCAAATTTAATAAAATCTTATTTATTATCAGACAAAAAAGCTATTCCTAATATATATTTTGATTTATTGCAGATATCATTATACAGGTTTGGGAAATAAGTTTCAGAATACGTGTACTAAGTTATTTGTTCTACAACGATTCGTTATTCTGTTTCTTCAACGGTAAACTTGAAAACCATAGGCAACTTGTTTTTTTTATCGTGTCCCTTGCGCGTGTAACACATGTGTACAAATATAATGTATTTGTTACCTATGGAATAACTTGTTATTCTGGCTGTTTTCGTCGACGCAGAGTAAATAACAATACTGTATTTTGTATCAATCTAACGTAAGGCATTTGTTTTGCGATGATCTGTTTTTCTTTTGCATGTTCACCATCGAGCCAAAATCGTAACGACTCCAAATTATTGACGTGTTCTTTTTTTATATACCACTAGGTGTTTTTTTACGATTCAAACGCCATAACTTATCCCTTATAATAATTTTCAAAACATTTAACCACCGCTGCATATAGCTTTGTATTACATTTTATACGAATTCAGATAGCTGTGGCTATAATAATATGAAAAACAATATAATAGTTATCATATTTAATCAAATTCTTAAACGGGCACTGTCGTACAATAAAAAGGAACTAATACTAAATAACTGTCCTAGTTTTGCATGTAGTGATAATATAATCTGAACATTTTAATAAAAAAAAAAACAATATTATAAGACGTACAACGTCGGGTATTTCCTTTTGAATTTAAATACTTTTATATTAAAGTAAATGAAAATAGAAAAAAATTAATTTTGAACAGTTAAACGAAGCAAATAAATATATACAAAACGTACTGATTCAAACTTAAAAAAAAAAAAAAATAATAATAAACAAGTTTATCAATCTAAATAAACTTACTGAACTTAACTTTTCAACTTTCAAACCTTTCAACCCCCCCTCCAAAGTACCAACTAAATGAAATTTGTGAGTTATAAAGTTGCTACTCAAAGGAATTTGTCCAGTATTAAAAAAGTTACAGTGTATACAGATAAAAAAAAAGCCCATTGACGCTGAACTCAATATAATATAGAACGCGTATTTAGGTTGAAAAATGTACCTGCTAATTGGGGTACCACAAATATTGTGTACTAATTTCATAAAAAATTGATCAAAGGCGGCTAGTAAACATATCAAGTTTATGGATAAAAATTTTAGTGTCTTCATAATATCTGGCCCGAAACAATTCATAGAGAATTTGGCCCCTTAAATTACTGAATTTATTATTCATTTCTATTTTGAATGTTGTGAATACAACATATATGCCCCCACCCCAACCACAACCTCATCCATCATCTCTCACCCCTATCTCCTATATCCTATAACATAAAAGTAACATCCCCATTCACATTCTTATTCCCACCCCCCCCCCCCTTCCCCATTCCCAACTTCATAAGAAGGACATATAATGATATAAGAGGTAGAAGGATATATATAAAAGGATGAACTTTGGATGTTGATGTCGATTTTTCGGTTGTGTTCCAAAATAAAAACCATATCTCTTATCTCTTTCCATTAGAGATTTTCATAAGCAACCCAATATATGCAATACGCGTTCCATAAATTATTGAGTTCAGAATATGAAAACTGAATTAAAACTGAAACTCTAATTACTGTTCAACGTATTACGGTTAAGCCTTGCTTTATTCGGCTTATAAAACTACAGAGTGATACAAATTTAAGCATTCTTAGTTTATTTTGTAAGTTTACCGGTGTATTTATTTCAAAGAAACCTAATAAAAACAATAAAACGTCCAAAACAATTGTATTATGGAAATCAATTTATTCTATAAAATTTCTGGTTTCTAAAACCAGAAATTTTTGTTACCTAGAAAGTTGGCAAATTTATTATTTTTGTCAAAACAGCAAAAAAAATATTTTTTTACGATTGACAGCCACGACTTTTATACTCATACATCAATGTATATTGAACATATAACATATATATATATATATATATATATATATATATATATATATATATATATATATATATATCACACATATATATACATATATATATATATAAATAAGTTAGTGAGTTTTACACTAAATTCGCTAAAACGAAAGCCATTGCAAAATAATAAGAACCACTCAAGTTTTAAATTCCTACAAAACATCAAGTCTATTACGTGTTAAAGAAAAAATCATCATGTATTTCAAATATGTTAATATCTTTTTATTCTTGATTTGTTTTTTACAAGTAGCAAACGCAGCAAGATTTACTGATGAGGTAATTAAATAATATAATACCTAAATGTATGATTAATTAAAATAATAATATTAACTAAATAATTTTAAACCCTAGCGAATAATAAAGTAGAAAAAAGTATTATTTCTGTCATAATAGTGTTCAAATTGTATACAAACAATAAAAATGTAATAATTTTAGCAACTGCGAGAAATTTATGATGGCACCAAAGCGCTTAGTATAAGACAGTCCCAAACGCTAAAATTGGATGTTCCTAAAAATTTTAAGGGAAGAGTTAACAGGTATGAAGTAAGATTTTACTTACATAAAGATGAAAAATATGAAAAATATGAACTAACACTTGAAAGCATGCGGACGATAACAGAAAAATTACCGCCGGGTACGTTAAATAATGATTCAGTAGTATATATTGTAAAATATGTGAAATGTTAATAACTAATAATCACTTTGATGTTGTACAAAAATATTATCGATAGATAGTGTGTATTTGAGGGATACTTATAATATTATTCAGAAGTCGTCTGTAAAAATAGTTGGGAGAAACAAGTTAGGTATAACAATAAAAAACGAATGGTATCATCCTGCTCTACCAAACATGTTTTAAAACAATTTTACAGCAATTAGACTCATTGTAAATGATATTGGAATATTAATTTTACGACATTTTCCATAAAATTTTTTTTCATGAAATTGACACCGTTTTAGAATATTTAAAAACTGAAAGATTGACCAAAAAAATTATTGTTTTTTGATGACATTTTATAACACCTTTTAATGCCAAATATTGTACATAAAAACGAAATACTAATAACTATTGCAACCAGTCAACTCGGTTTAACATAATAATATAGTTTAGTTTTTTTTTTAATATGATTAATTTTGTTACCTATTTCTAGTTAATACCGATATACCATTCGAGAAATTTAAAAAAATTATGAATGGAGTAGAATGTGAGTAGTAGTATGTAGTAATATTTTCACCTTTTTACCAATAAATCTTGCGTTTCCCCATAGTATATTTTAGTTTTAGCTGTTATATTTTAATTTGATGTATAGAAATACAAATTGTCAATATTTTTTTATTCTTGTTTTGTTTTTTACAAGTAGCAAACGCAGCAAGATTTACTGATGAGGTAATTAAATAATATAATACCTAAATGTATGATTAATTAAAATAATAATATTAACTAAATAATTTTAAACCCTAGCGAATAATAAAGTAGAAAAAAGTATTATTTCTGTCATAATAGTGTTCAAATTGTATACAAACAATAAAAATGTAATAATTTTAGCAACTGCGAGAAATTTATGATGGCACCAAAGCGCTTAGTATAAGACAGTCCCAAACGCTAAAATTGGATGTTCCTAAAAATTTTAAGGGAAGAGTTAACAGGTATGAAGTAAGATTTTACTTACATAAAGATGAAGAATATGAAAAATATGAACTAACACTTGAAAGCATGCGGACGATAACAGAAAAATTACCGCCGGGTACGTTAAATAATGATTCAGTTGTATATATTGTAAAATATGTGAAATGTTAATAACTAATAATCACTTTGATGTTGTACAAAAATATTATCGATAGATAGTGTGTATTTGAGGGATACTTATATTATTATTAATTTTGTTACCTATGGTTTCTAGTTGATGCCGATATCCCATTCGAGGACTTTAAAAAAATTATGATAGAGTAGAATGTGAGTAGTAGTATGTAGTAATATTTTCACCTTTTTACCAATAAATCTTGCGTTTCCCTATAGTGTATTTTAGTTTTAGTTTAATTTAATAAATAGAAAAATTACCGCCGAGTACGTTAAATTCAGTAGTATATATTGTAAAATACGTGAAATGTTAATAACTAAAAATCACTTTGATGTTGTACACAAATAATATCGAAAGGTAGTGTGTTATCTGAGGGGTACTTATAGTATTATGCAGAATTCGTCTGTAAAAACAGTTGGGATAAACAAGTTAGGTATAACAATGTAAAACCAATCGTATCTTCCTGTTACATAAAAACGAAATAATAATTATAGAAATTGCAACCAGTCAACTCGTTACAACGAAAAAATATAGTTTGGCAAATTTTAATATGAATAATTTAATTATGATTTCTAATTGGTGAAGATAATCTCATTATACGAGTTTAAAGCTATATTATGAATAAAGTGGATTTATAAATTAGCCGCCTCTAAGCAAGTAATATTTTTCACCCTATTACTAATAAATTTTGAGTTTCTTTATAACATATTCTAGTTTAGTTTGTTTTTTTTAATATCATAAATAAAAAAAAAAATTGCCACATAATTAAGGCTTGTTTGAGTTAATAATTAGTTAAACAAATAGTAAATATAAAAATAAAAAGCCAATACAGCGGGATCGAACATAATGGAGACGGAGCATATTGTTAAGATAGGGGAGGTCACGGGTCTTAAGGAATTAATGTAACCGTAAATAGTAAAATCACTTTATTTTTACCTTCAAAAACAGAAATATGAATACTGTTTTCACCCTTTCTGGTGGTAAACGGATTTTGGTTATTTATGTTCATCGATAAATACAATTTTTTGCACATTACTGTCTTCTAAGGCGTTTTTTTATAGAGTAATTTCATCACTCTTAGTTGTAACAATTATGCATCTAGACCAGTGACTTCCCTAAACGAACGATATTACAACGTTATATACAAGGTGATTCTTTTATCATAAACTTCTTAATATCTCAAAGGCTTTAATTTAAATCTTTAGAAATTAAAATAATTTTTTTCATATTGTTGTTATACAATGTGATCTCAATTTTTCACAATTTTTAACGTTGTTACGTCCCTTCCAACTTAAGTTTTTTTAATAACAACTTTTGAAACCTAAATGGTAATGTATATATTTTATTTAGTTTTTATATTGAGAAAAATGTACTAAAAATTTTGACTGGTCGACAACCATTTTTGGACAACTATTTTTAAAGTTATAAGAGTTTAAAAGTTAGATGAGAGGAGAAGTGCGGTTGGGAAATGCATGCAGATAAAAATAAAAATACACTCCACCTCTCCTTCTCCTTCTGCCTTAAACTTGAAATCTCAATGAAAACGTTACTATTTAAGTTTCAAATGTTGCTATCAAAAAAACTAAGTTGGGAGGAGGGTAAAAACAAAACAAATTGTGAAAAATTGAGAACACATTGTATAACAGCAATATGAAAAAAAATATTTTAATTTCTTTTTAAACCCTATGAGATATTGAGCGGTTCATGATAAAAGAACCACCCTGTATATAATTTCTTATAATTTTATTATTTTGTCATTGTAAATTAATTTTTAAATCAATATTTCAGGGCTTCAAATTTACTACAACATCTACCGTTGTTCAATATATTCAAAAAGAAAAACTAAAGTATATAATTTGTCTCTTTAAAAAAAATCACTTTACTATGCTGATATCTCATTTTTTAGTTATTATGTATAAAGTCTTAAAATTTTAATGGGTGTGTGGGTTATTTTTGTTTTAATCGATTACTGTATTATTTGTGTAATTTGTAAACGTTATATTCAAATCATTAAAACTTTATAAAAATGTGAAATAACTCGTTTTCTGATGATTAGATAAATTAACCTTAGCCGACTTGGCTTAGCTTAAAATAATAATAGAAAAATATACACATAAGCTTCACGAGGACCTGAGAAAGGTATTAAAAGCCAAAAAAGTGAATTCTTTGGAAGCGTTCGACAGTGATTTAATTATATTTTTATTAAATATAGCCACCTTGAATTTATAAGCTATTTTTTACTACACTGGTTTAAACTGTTTTTGACTAAATAGTAGTTTTGAAAACTACTCCAAATCACGGAATTGCTAAATTGTGTTTGTAATATTTGACATAAAATATATACAACTATAAGTAACCCAATATTTCAATTAGTAAAAACAGAATCTAAAAATATTGTTTAGTCTAGAAACGGAAAACGGAAACGGTCTATGGTATTTTCTTAGGCTTTCACCGTACTTCTGTACAGTGAACAGTATTAACTATGGAAGTGTGAAGAAGAATAATTAAAAAAAGTATTTCATTTTTTATAATATTGATTGGGTCATAATTAACCAGTCACCCTGTATATATAGGTACACTATTAAATCAGTATAATTGGACAACGGCTTATTTAATTAATAAATCACTTATACTATTGCTATGAAGAAAATCAGTTTCAATAAATTGTTATAATGGCTAATGTAAATTTTATTTTTCGAGAAAACGTGGTTAATACCTTAAATTAAGTATGTTGAACATAATGGATGTTTTGCAAATATTATAATATTTGAAGTATTTTTTTGTAAAACATTTTTTTACATAGGTTTACTATCTACTATATTTTATTTTTACTGTTGGTGTTAACACCTTTTGTCGTCTTACCTTGGCTTATTCAAATATACGCAAAACACATGTGATATGCTACCGTAATTTGACTTTTGCATTTCGATGTAATCAAAAAGAGCCGTAGAAGATATAAAAAAATGCAATAGTGTTTCGGACAAATTAGTTTTCAAGAATAATATACCATACGCTGATCTTTTATTTATTAAATAAAAATAAAAATTAGAGCCAGTAAATGTTGAAACTTTAATTTCAAATCGATTCGGCTCAATATCAAGTAGGTAATTGTCTCTCAAAATAATTGGTCCGGTATTAAAAAAGTTACAATGTATACAGACACAAAAAAAAGCTCACATCATTGCAAAAACCAATAGCATCGCTGCTCCACATCGAAGTTATAAAATAGATCTATCAATTTTAAAAACGCTCTTTGCTTTGTATTCTACTCAATATTAAAATATCTATTATTGCGGTGACACCAAAAGTTTGTGGTAAATTTTCAACAAATCAGGGGTTACATTTTAGGTCAATGCGATGCATAAATTATTTCAATTCATTGTTAGAAGAGTTTTTGTATGTTTTCGCAAATCAGCGAACGTGATTTAAAAAGTGACATCGAGTTCAAAAGTAAACGAATATTTAAAAATATGATTTGAAGTGTTGTTTATCGAATTCTCGCCTAAGCGTTTACACGAAAACACAATTTTTTAGCACAATTTTCATACCCGATTGCTATACAAGTAATATTAAATGGGAAAAAGAAAACGTTATCAACATTACTGACGTACTAGATGGTATAATAACAAAAAAGAGGAAACGTTTTGAAAATTTTTCCCAAAAACGTATAGTCGTAATTACATTTGTATGACCAAAGTGTGAGTCTGAGTTTACTGTTTTTCTCATATTTTTCGATAAATATTATTTTGACACTATACGACTGACAATATTCTTTATCATCAACACGATGACTATGATTGGACTCCTCTTACTTAAGATGGACATGTGATTTAATAAAGTATACAACCAAAATTTGTATCATTCGTTGTCCTACTTTGACCTACAAAAAAAAACTTTAAATCGAATTACAGAATTAAAAAACAAAAACGTAAACGTCCTATTCAAAAATACACTACACTGATGTTTTATGTTGTTTTTTAGACCTATCTTCAGACTAATTATCAGCTCTTAAATCTTAAAAATTCGCCAAAATATGTCAACCTTTCTCGCAGGGGGGTGAAAATTTCGGTGTTTCCAAGTGAGATTTTCTTGATAACACATTTTATATAAAAAACGCCAAGGTTATATAATAAATCGAAAATATTTTCGAAAAACATAAAATTTCGGCACTTGTGCACACATGAGAATGGTCTGAGTACATTTTTTTGCCATCGATAGTGTTTTAAAAAGTATTTAAATAGCCAAAATTGTAATAAAAATAATTATGATTAGAGAAAAGATAAACGGAAGAAGTTAAGATAAATTTTGGCAATGATTTCTTCATGACCTTTTCATCACATCCGCGATTCTAAAAGATCATCAATGCTTATGGGCTTTTCAGAAACGATTGAAATATATTCGGTAATACGAGAAAAACCACCAACATAACATATGTTATGACAAAAAATATATAAACTTCTAAAAACATGACCCACAACATAGGCGAAACAGCGCAGGATAAATGTTTCGGATATACCTTGAAATATTGGTATAACAGTTTTAAACATTTACTTTTATTATTGAAATTGTTTTTTTTCCCATACTTGTAGGTATATATTTTTCAACATTTTTCAATATGTAGAATAATTTTATCTTCAACCCTTATACGTAAAACAAGTATCGCATTTGGTTTTTTTTAATGGGAACGTATGTTTTTAATTATTTCATAAATCTGTAGACAACATTTTTAAAAAAAGTTTTAGCGTTTGAATTTCTAGTTTCCATCAATCTCTATTTTTTTTTAATATAGAAAAATAGAACGATTATTTTCGAACGTATACAGAGCTCTTTAAGCAGAGGCCCAAATTAGGGTTTCCAAATTATAATGTTTTAGGTTTCATTTTTGTACTCTGAATTTTCGTTTCATGAAACGCGCTGTATTAAACGGCAAAATGCGTGAACACCACACGGTTAGTAATATTGTTGCTGTGTCTTATTTACCAGAAATTCGCATCGATATGCAATAACATATGAGTAACGATAATACATATAAGAATACTAAATAATGGTCCGTGTGCCCCAATTTTTCGTACTTTTAAATGCAATGCTGTATAAAAGACCTTAATATTTATGCATGACGGTATTTTTTTTTCTTTGCCTAACATTTTTGGCGATCACCAATTTTTTTTTCTCGTGTACAAAACGCCGAAATAACAATATCACCCGTGGAAAGCCCTAACCTGACCTACACCACCGCAGAAGTTACTGTAATAATAACAACGCAGGGTCTATGAGTTTACTCCTACCGAGATTGCTCTTTAAGTCGGTTACATATTAGACTCGATATTTCACTTCCTCTAAACGGTCTCAGCTGAAGGCTACAGACAATGCCAGGCAATCCGAAATTGCAAACGAACGGCAAACACGGGAATACCATTTTTGCCAAATTTCGATTTTCATAGAATCCGACGTTGATGTGCTACTGGGAAAAGTATCAATGTTTGTTCTAAAAAAATATATTACTATCATCTCTTCTGACCCTACACCTTAGTCGGACCTCTTTTTCATTGTGGATACAAAGCAATTCATAGCTATGAATACGACTTCAAATATTTAAATTTAATAACTAAAGCTTCTTCTTCTCCTTCTCCGAATAACTTATATCTATTGGATATCCTACTAATTTTATTAATTTGGTTGTTTAATTTTTTTGTATATTAATTTTAGTACTTTCTGTGTTTGAAAAATAGACTCTATATTATACATTCGAGAAAGAAGATCTTTGTCTGATGATTCTTGTAAGGTTAGCCGCCCGTAAATTTTTTTATTTTTAATATTAAGAAAATACATAAAATGCCTAAAAATAAATATATCACGATAACTTTAATAATTTGGCAGTTTTAAATTTAAAAAAAGGTAGATAGTTGTACTTACAAAGAAGGCAATTCACAGATACGCAGGTTTTTGTATTTAAATGAATCCAATGAAACCTATTTTTAATGGGTAAATACCAACTATTTGCTTAAACTAGTTTATAAATTGAAGATTTACTATCGCAACAGTTTGGGAACGTTTTAACGTTTACCAGTAAATTAAATGTTCTTTGATTGTTTAAAAAATAAGAAGAAAATGAGAGATTAAATATAATTGTTTTCAATTGACAAACCCGTTTGTCCTTAAGCTCTCTCCGAGCTTTTAGTCGTATAATTCTAGATATTTAAGAATTACACCGTGGACAAACAGCGTATACTATGCAAATATCTAAAGAAGTTGAAAAAAAAACAACAGAAACGTACGGCGTAGACTTCAACATGATAATATTAACAACAGCAAAAGTACAATATGTCAAAACCTGCAGGCGTTACAGACAAGGAACAAAACGGTGAAGGATTTTTATTAAAAAAATAATAACAGTATTAATAACGACTCGGTCGGCGACAATAATTTCAAAGCACGTACGTGAAGATAAAACGCGTCTGGGCTGAAAGAATAACCGTTTGGGCTGACTAGAACAGAGCTAAAGTAGAAGGTATAGAGGTGTAGTTAAAATATATATATATATCATGAGTCGTACTAGTTAATTTTCCAGCCAGATGAATTTTTTTTAACCGTTTTGTTATTGGTTTTGTAATGAGTTGTTTGTATTTTATTTTAAATTTTGTGTTTAGACCTACCATAACGTCTTAATAATCACCGAAACGTTTTTTTCTTGTAGCAAGTCTTAAGATCAGAAATCGTATCCAAAAGATATTTTGTAGTGCTAAAAGTAAAGAAGTCAAGTGTTACTCACTTGAATATTCTAATATAATACATATAATAACAATATAAAATTTACATTTGTTTTGTATACTTAAAAGCTAAACTAGACTCAAGTTAACTCGAACTTTCGCAGTTAAACATTTCAAAAATATATAAGGTATTTCCATTAAAATTTCATCTTGGTAACAAAATGTTATTTTTTTTTTGGAAGTTTTTTTTACACAAAAAATTAATGTCCAGAAAATTATTCTCAATATTAAAGTGTATGAATTACATACTTTACTTAAAGTTTTTTTTTAATAAAAAATTAAAGTTGCCCTTGTTTTATTGAAGGAATACCAAAAATAAAATTCTAATGCCACTACATCATAAACACATAGTTAATTGTTCATACAATTTTTATATATTTTTAATTTATAGTTTTTATCATCTAAAGTTGAACTCATCGAAGCATTATTTTTTAAGGAATTTTTATCACCGAGTTATAATATAATAAAATAGCTCGCCAAGTTTTCGTCAAGTTTTACTCACTTGAACATTCTAAGGGCTTCATTTAGTTTTTGTTTCTTGTCCAAACGTGTGCTTGCACGTGGGCAGACATATTGAATCCAAATGGAGGCTACTTTAACTACGGCAAATCACCTCTACAATAATTGCAATTCATCGTATCTGTGCGCCCCCTCCCTTTGGCTCGAGGGTTGGGTGAACGACAACGACGGGCGATGGAAAATATTATCATCCATTAGGCGAAACGCTCTAAAATCGAATTACATGACCACCCCCCCCCCCTTCACCAAAGACTTCTGTACTACCCCAAAATAATTTATCGACCACTCTTTTGGGCTATAAATATTTTAGCGCCGCTACTTTTCCGATCAACCGTGTTGTTGTTGTTTTTTTTTTCCACTACTACTACTGATACTAGTAGTACACTGTTTTTAATTAACTCTAAAAGCCTTTGGACGGATAACGTACATACCTAGACCGTTTTCCGGTCGAAGCGGCTCGGGGCACTGGCTTTGCCCGGTCAAAGTGACATATCTATTAACATTTTTGGCGCTCCGAGGCACCATTATTTCCACCCCCTTTGCCTCCTCGGCGTAGACGCGATTTAAATAGGACCAAAAAGGATGGCAATAACCGTCCTTCCGCAAAGTTACGTATAAACTTCCTAAAAAAAAAAAAAAAAATCTAGGAAAAAATGTTTAAATTATTATAAAAACGACTAAATCTATTTTTAACAAGTTTTCTTAATGTATAAAAAAAAAACGGTTTTAATAAAAAAAAAACGTCAATTTCGGAAAGAAGTTGTTTTTACTTAGGAACAAATTATAATCCTCAAACAATTATATTAAGTGTCTTTTAAAATTTTTTATCAAGTTTGTTACTTTTGTTGACCATTTAAAATTGAGCCTATTAATGCACTTTAATACTACACAGTTATATTTTGTAATTTCGATCACTAAGGTCAAAACTCTGATGTCCATTTGGATTTTATCGGGTAGAAGAAATCATCAAAGTAAGATAGGAGTTTCATACGTAGTAATTGTTTTGTTGTATATAGTTTAAAGTAGAATGGAAAAGCTATTTATTGTGGGTGATTAGACAAATTGATCTAGGGAGGAATTTATGTTACTTCTTTTTAGTGTCTTTTTTCTATGAGTTTAAGCAAAAGTTTGACAAAAATTACTTAGTTGAAGTTCCTTTTGACTTACCCTATTCAGAGGATTTAATTTTTTTAATTTTTATGGAAGACATACAATTAGTTAAATTACTATTATTCTCATACATTATTTAGCAAAGAAGTATCAATCTTATTCAATATTTATTTTCAACCTTTATTTCAGCTAAACTATGTCACGATTGAAGTTTTCTAGTTTTACACATACTTACGTATTATGAAAAAAATGAGTTTAAATTAATCAGTTTAGAGGTTTATCGAAATTTTAAAGAGTAAATACATTATAATTAACTATAGAAATGAGAATTCTAAAAAAACCTATTTTAGTTTTTGTCGTTACACCTTATGATGAACAACTAATTTGTTTGATAGCTCCTTATGTTTTATGTATTGCCTAACATAATAAAAACATATTTGACAGTTGAGTGTTTTTTAATTTGTATATTATTAATTTTTGTGATTTATGCATTGACTTTAAAACTTACTTTACATAATATTAAACACTTCTTGGGCACCATGGTACTTGATCTTATTATTTCTGGTCGTTTTTTCCCTGGACAATTTTACCTAGACTCTTCAACCGGACGTGGTCTTTTGAACTCTTACTAAAAAGTGGGGTGCGACCTCCCTTTTTAGAGCGATAGTATCTCCCCAAAAAGGCACGAATCCTCACGGAAACAAACATTCGCGTACAATATCTGTCGACGGTGGCGATATCGTGGAAATGTTATTTTTGGGGTCTTCGCCGAAGTTCGGACCGGATTAGAAGGAAATCGCCAACAATAAACAACATATTATATTGCACTGCAGATATATGGGCGTAACGACTGCGTCAAGACGAATATCGTCTTAATGGGTTTCTTAAGGAGATTTTCTCTGTGTTTTGCGTCCCTAAGAATATATTATACGGCTTTTTGGGGGAGGTGGGTCAAACAGACCGGACGAGGCTTTGATGTATCATTGTAGTTTACGGACTGTGTGTGTGTGTTGTTTACATGTCCTTGCGGACCGCACGTTTTCCGTTTTATTGGTTTCCTCGTTTGTCGTTGATGTTTTTTTTTCACTTTTCCTCCATTCGGGTGCTCTTACAAACACACAATACAGCCGGTAGTCGACTCTCGGAATCAATTTAAAAGGTCCTATAGGCGGTTTTAAACACACTGCCCGCGGCCTTTGCGACCTATATACAGTCCCTCATTTCCAACCAGACTTATCTGAAAACCGAGACGACCGCTTAAAACCATATAGCCTAGGGTCGACGTGTAAAACGCGACTCTTTATTAATTTGCAAAAGTCACGCGCGTCAAAAAGTCCCTCGAATCGTTAATAATGTATTTTATTTTACTGATTTCGATTCTTGAAATGTCATTTAGGGTTTGAGATGGATTTTTTCTAATCGAACGGTATTGCAATATATTCGTATTAAAACATCAAAATACATTCCAAGTGTCAGCCTCGATAGTCAGAAGAAGTGCCAGCGATTAAAACAACGGAGAACGTCATCGAACAAGCCATTTTTTCATGGTCTTTAAGTATATTTTTTCAGACGTTTTAATTTACAATAGATTTTTTTTTTCTTTTCTGGAATACTTAAAAACGTTATAATTATCATTTATAATGCTCGCGACGAAAAATGTCACCAAAACTAACCTGATAATGTTTTAAAATGCCGGAATAAGTAGTTTAATAGTAACAAGTCAAACACTAACTCAAATCAAATCAAACTAAAAATGAACTTGTAATTTATGAAAAAAAAAAAGCAAAGAAGAAGAGAATTCTTTTGAGTACCTATCCATTGATGAATAATTATAGTAATATATGTATATTCAGTTCTTGATTTTCACGTGACATTATTTTGCTTTGTGTTTGACACAGAGCTAATATTAAAAAAAAGAAGTATCAATGATATAAAAAAAGTTGTTTTTAAAATTGTCTTTTATTTGAAATATGCATACTATCTTTACGATTTAGTATAATAAGTATATTATATGATAACACAGGTAACTTACAGCCAATGAAAGCATGCGAAAGAGAAGCCGCCCATTGACGACACTGTTATGTTTTTTTTTTAAATCTAACTCAGAAATGTGTAGTTTTATTGTGACAAACTAAATACTCGAAACGTTAAATAAAAAAAAAATACTGATTTTTTTACTTCGGTTTACCTGCTTCGATAAAATAACCTTTTCACGTCGAAAAAAATCTCATTTCGTTAAAAGTTTTATTCATCTTCTTTAATACCTACATTGGAAGAGCTCCAAAAACTTTAGCACACTCTTTCCGTCGGTCAGCTTTCAACGTAAACTTTGGTTATTATTGGAAAAGTAAATATTTTTGATTTATTTCTACTTATTATTATTATCGTAATGTTATTCCTCTTGAAAAATGTTCAAACATATATTTTAGTAATTAACCATAAAACAGACAGTTCCAGCATCAAGCCCGGCGGATAAAATTAATTTTAATTATTTATCAGTGGCTCCCTATACAATGGTGTCAGCCATTTATCATTTAAAAAAAGGGTGTATGTGTTGTCAGTTGAAAAACAAAAAAACCTTTATGTTTATTGTCATTTGTCAAATTGCTTACACGAGTATATATTTCACGACAAGGGTTATACTAAAAACGTTATTTTTTGATCGATCACACACATTAAAATGTTTTTTTACAATGTAAGCCACACAAAAGACACATAACGGATGTGATTTAAGTCAATGATCTAAGTATAAGTGATTATCTGAGTCGAATAAATATTACAATTAAAAGTTAGCGTTGAAAAATAAGCGAGTATCATAATTATAAGCTATCACGGACGTTTAATTAAAAAAACTTCTGTCGGATTTTTAAATAATACAATAAACGTTTTATTCTTATTATTTTTCACTTGAAGGAAAGTTTAACAACTCACTTTTTTTCATCATGTATAAGCGACTAATACATTTGTGTTGTAACAAAATATTGTTTAATATTTAATACTTAAAGTCGACCATCTGATGAAGAAAAAAAAACAAACTCTTGAACGTCGATGTCTTATAAATACTCTTCTGTTTTCTCTAGAACAAAAAGTGTGCATAATTTGTTAAGTGTTTTAGTTTATGTGATGCGATGCTAAGAAGGGAATTGTTTCATAATATTATGTTTTTTCAACACTTGTATTTTTTTTTTTTTATTAACTTTTGGCAAACAAATGAAGACCAGACATTGTACAATAGTTAACACATAATTAAAACATGCACGTTAGCGCTAAAGCCAGCCAGCCAACCTCGTGACATTTTATAATAGTAATAACAAATCGTTTTTTCTCTATTTTATATAGCTTTGGTATAATTTGTGTACAATGTACATTTTTGGTTTGATGTGATTAGCCGCCGAACAGATTTTTTTTCGATTAATATTATACGATAAACACCAATAAAGTTGCTAACAGTTGTTTGGTGAAACTTAAAATTATATAATGTACAACTCGGTCATTCCAATGAAAGGAAAGTTATATAGAATAATAGCGAGGTCTGCTCGGCGAAAGAGAATAGACTAAAATGGTTTGGGCATGTTGTATGATAGCAGGAATATGAAATGACAAGACTTGTATGAGGACTTGGAAGTACAGACTAAATGTAGACCAAACTTAAAAAAATTGGGTACATTATATAACGGTGCATACTAGTTCCATCTCTTTGTTGAGTGCCATGGGGTACATTTTCAGTACCAATGGTTCCCAATATCGTAGAAAATTACATTTATAATGTAATTAAGGAGTTGGGTATTTTTTTAATGCAATCAAATTGTTTATGTATACATGGTGATTCTTTTATCATGGACCAGTCAATAACGTATAGGGTTTAATAATAAATTTAATTTTTTTTTTTCATAACGTTTTTAAACAATATGATCTCAATTTTCCACAATTTTGTTTGTTTTTCCCCCTCCCTACTCAAATGGTAACGCATGCATTTTATTAGCTTTTTAAACCGAGAACAAAGTACTTCGAATTTTGACAAGTTTAGAGCAGTCTAATTTATTTGTTAACGCGCTAAGACGAAACCGAAAACAATAAATCTTGCTTTTTAAATAAGTAAAATATTATTTATACATGCCGAATTATTGTTACCAAGCTAAGAATTTAGGATTTTTCGTGTAATTTGTAGTTGGATAGGAAACAACATTGTCGTCTACAAAGTAACAGCCTTGTCGAAAAGTCCATTGGTGAAAACTCAAAGAATTGTTGGTAGAAATGATACCGCCCCCGTGTGGTGTATTCTTCCTGTGTTCGGAGCAAAGCCGTTTGGAATGTGCAGTTTAACGAGTTTAATAATGTATGTATTAAACAAAACCGTGGATTTTTTTCGCGGCAAACTCGTATAAAGTCGGATGAAGTTAGTTCTCGGCTGTGCACGGAGAAACGGCAAAACCGTTTTCGCACCACCTTTGAAGTTAATGCGCAAAGACTGCACGCAGATGTCGGATTGTAAAATTAAATAGTTTTTACTTTAACTTTGAAGCACCTTTGGCGAAAAGTTTCAATGTTTCCCGGCAAAATAGTTTCCGTATAATACACCTGGACACGAAAACGGCGGCACGACAACGTGTATGTTTTTGGCTTAAACTCAAAGCGAACTCCGTCGCAGGTATTTTGCGCCGCGGTTACGACACGATAGAATTTTAACTAGACTGTATACATAATCCTCGCATATATTACCCGCTAACGGTCTCTGGTGTTTTATGGGAAAAAACTACAATCCAATTGGTATCGGGGTAAAAAGCTGGCAAATGAAAAATAATAAAGGCCGTTCTAGAACTCTCCGTATCAGATTGCTCGTAAACGACTACCGCTAGAAACGTCGACTGCAGTGCACATGTTATTTTGTTGGGAATCGTGCGAGGAGCCGTCCAACGAGAGGCCGAACCGACCTGAAAATGGCGTCGAGTAAAGTTAATTAACGATGCCCGTCGTGGTGTTACAATTGGTGTGTGTCCGTCAAAAAGTTTTCACAGTAATTCGCTCATTGTTGTTCAACAGTCGGTTTGCCCGCCCGGATGAAAAACCACACGCACACAATCAATTTCGATGAGTTTTGATGGAAAGCATAGTGTGCTATGTATATATGTGGTAAATGTTTGCTTTCACCGTGGACTACGTGCTAACTGCTAGTAATTATGACTTAACTTTAAACGGCCAGACAACTCGTTATTGGAGTGTAAAAATACAGATTTTCATTCAGAAAACAACACAATGAGTTTTTGTATTAATATCATTGCACATACACAATGAACGATTTAATTTGCTTCATTGCAGTTCTAATTTTTTCAAAAAACTCTCTTAGTACAGCTACAAAGAAATTATCGCTCCAATCAAACAACGTCGTCTTCGCCCAATTCAGCTCGAGCGAAACCAGCGTACAAAATTAAATATGCAGATGAGGCGACCAAAATTGGTTCAGTTGGAATGCCGTCAAAGTTATCCAAGACATCGAGACTTCAACACGAGCACAATTGCAACTTATAATATAATAAATAACTACAATATAGGTCAAACAAGGTATTTTTGATAAAATGGACGTCCCCGAGTCGCCAGTTCTGACTAAAGGTAAAACAAAACACGTCGGATAGATAAAAAAAGAAGCATTGTTGGAAAATCTAAGAAGTCTGGAAGACTTTTTATCAAAAGGAAATATGATGAATAAAATACGTCGTGTAAATATTTTACACTATTTAAATGGCCAGTAAGATCGCCAACGACTGGAAGTAGTCAAAGTCTGTCTAAGACCTGGATGTACATTTGAAAAACGTGTCGCGTTTATTAGAGACAGAGAGATGCAGGTTTGAGTTCATACGGTCATGCGTGTAGAAAATTTATCGGAGAGAGATAAATAATCGCAGTCGTTCGATCGGAAGGCGAAACGAAACATTTCCATTAAAAACAAATACTTAAATATAGACTTGGGCGAGAAGTTTTGATAATAATCTCTGCTGGAAAAATGATTTATTGGCGCACAGGCAGTATTTACTCCGCGTCACTCGGTCTCTGTCGGTGTCGTGTGACGCTTTGTAAAAATTCTCATTGGACGTTTATAGTGATAATAATCGTCCGCCGAAACTGTCTATAATAAAATATGTTTGCTTTGTATGGCTGTAAAACTATCGGATGGATTACTATTACTACAGTTTCATAGTGCAAGTGTACATTCGACGATTGCGGTTGCTTGTTCGAATCATTCCAAGTGCCCGGAATGTCTTCGAGCATTACACGAAGAAACCCAAGAAAAGGTTCGGTTTTTATTATCGTCAGTACTTCCGAAATCGTTTTTACCAAAACAAGTATGCGTAACAACACTATTATTATTATTCAACGAATCGTATGGCATCGTATGGATTCAATCAAGGACACGTGCGAGAAACGCGGGTTGCTTTTCTTGTGGTAAAATACAAAAAAAAAAAAAATTGATTTTCTATTCCAATCTTAAAGTCATGTTATGGACACTTTTTCGAACACTCCGCCAAGGAAATGTGTTCTTTGTTATTGTAAGAGGAATTAGGAGCCGGACGGTCAATTACGAAGGTTGTTCGGCATTCAAGTCCATTCGAGAATTGAACAAAAAAAAAAAACGGCCCATAGTACTTCAATCAGTTGAAGGCAAAATCAACCCAAGACCCTCGTCTAGAATAGGAAAAAAATATACCACCGCAAACTCCAACTACTCGTCAATCTTACGCCGTTTTTAATGGTTTTACTGGTAGCTCGGTGAATAAATATTCCTTCTCGATCTTTCATCCATTATACATTTTCTTATTTCTCCTCGCTGCCGATCTCAACTAATTCATCTTAGTTTAATGTTACACAGCAACAGTACAATCGAACGATTTTTTATATATATATATAAGCTATTCGAACACAAAGCATTTTCTAAACCGTTTTCATTGATAATAATTAGGGTATGCTTATGTTTTTTTAAAATTATTCAAATAATTTCTAGGTGTACTAAAACCTATTTTTAATTGATTTACTTTTTGGTAACAGGTAATAAAAATAAACTAAGAAAAAAAATTATTTGAATAATTTGGTTTTTGGATACAGTTAAATGTTCTACTTTGCTTAAACGCACTATTGCGTTAATAAATTATTTATTTACCTGAAAATTAAAAAAAAAAAAAATGACTACAGGTGTTAGAATTTGTTTTTGGTAACAATACACTCTAGAATCTGGATTTACATTCAATTTAATTTTCAGATGGTAAAACCAAAAACGACCAACTAAAAATGTAACTACCCCTTCTTTCCGATGGAAATGTCAGAAGTCATGTTTGATATTTTTTTAATTTTTTTAACTGTACACCGAAAATATTCTATCTATTTTATATTATTACAAACAAATGTAGAATGATTTAGACTATTTTTCAGAAAGTCATAGCTTGCCGTAATTTGAAGTGGAAAAAATTTCATAATTTGTATGGTGTTTACCCCAATTTTCAAGGCAAAAAGAATAAGACTTTTGGTGTTTTATGTGTACACAAAGTAAACAAACACACAACCGTAATACGGTTACTTCGTGTAAGTTTTTTTTTCTTTTTAAGTATATAAATCGAGTAGTGTACATGTAACTGTGGTACGTCAGAGTTTGATTTCACGACAACTACAAGACGTTTTCCATTGGTTTTCCGTTTCGTCGAAAACTAGTAACAATGATGTTTACCGTAACATGATTTCCGGTGATATGACACATTCAGAGTATGAAAGTACTTACTCGTGTTGTTTCCCAAAGGGCGAGCAAGTGAATGTTTGATGCAAAGAAAACATTGTTTTCTAACTATTCCGTTTAACCGATAACATACGTATAAGTCGAGTATGTACGTTGTTAAGCAAATATAATTTTGTTTTCCTTTTGCCGATCAAAACCAATCGGAAAGCGATATTATTTATTTAAGAGAAACATATCGGTTTACATAATGATATACTCTACACGATCGTTTATCGTCGAAATGCGTGTACAAACGGTTTTTACATAAACCGTCAAAAAAGATGAGTTATATATAAATGTAAAATGTATTTTTATTTGCTCTTGCATTGCCGCCAGACAGTGAGGACCGATCTCGGTCGTTGCAGACGCATTTAGTATAATACAAAACGAGGAGCGTCTTCAACACGTGGCGAGGAGGAGAATGCGTTTGTTGACGTGCCAAGGGCGAAGGTAGGTGCGTGATCTGTGTAGGAACTGGCCAAGGGGAAAAGAATGATTTGGCGGTGCATCGTGACGGAATTCACAATGTTTATTGTTATTGTAGTCGACAACAAAAATATAGGGGTGAAAAAACGTCCAAGGGTTGTGAGGGTTCGACGGCAATAGTATCGATTGGTCTGGCTTGACGGTATCGACAGGCTCTTAGATGATTTTCTTGTGTAACCGGTAGCACGAGATTTTATTGCCAAATAAAAACCATTTTCCGTAACCGAATATTTTACTTGAGTACGTTAAAAAAGGGATATCTGTGTATTAGCACAGTCGGTTGGACGTACAGCGACGACAAATGTATAGAAAACCGCGTACAATAGCAAGGCAGCGTAATAAACGTTGAAGGGATAAACACGTGCTCGTTGCCAGTTGATATTACTATGTAAAAACCCGCCCAATGCTCAGGTACCGTGGATTTGTAAACGTCACATTTTCACATCATCCCCTAGCAAATCCACAGTTTATGCACAAAGTTACTAAATTTGTTACATAGCTTGTTGGGTCTCTTTATTGAATATCATGCAAAATATTTGCCACAGCCGATGTTGCTATTGCGTTTAATCGACGCCGCAAAAGTTATTTTATGATCAACGAGAACGAGTGCGTAAGGAGTTACAGAAAAGTACCAATAGTAATGGATGTGCTTACAAGAGACGTTTAAAATAGATAAATCATAATAAAAGTTGCAACTATTCGTTGCAGTAGTAGTAGTAGTAGTAGTGGTTAAGGAACAGGCTATCTTTTTGGACGTTTACAGTTAAAGAATAAAAATCTAAAGCCTATATTATGTATGTTCCCTGTGGACTCTTAAATCGTTCAACCGATTTCGATGCCGTGTTTTAATATTTGACCGGTTAGGACTCGTGGAGAAGAGTGTTAGGTCGAATTACTCATAAATTATTTACCCGGGAAGTGGTATTTCGAAGTACTTGCTAAGGTTAAAAAAACATACGAGTAGTTAACGTTTTCCAAGCACAAGGACAATGCCAACGAATACTCGACTATTGTAAAAGAAAATACCGTGATTGGAATTCTAACCAGAAGTGCATTAATGGTGAAAATTATATTTATTTCCAAATGAACGACTAGCTTTCATCAATTCTGCATGATTTTGTGTAGCACATAGCTGCTGGTAGGTATAGTTCGTACTTAACTGTACAATTTTATTTGCGAATATTGCACGTATAACTTATAAGTGACAACCAACGGTTAATGAAAAAAAAAGGAAGATTTATCAACCGCTATACATCGGTGTGCTTACAAATCAATCGAAATCCGCGCTATTGTGCTGTGTATATTATAACAGTAATACTTCAAGAACGCGGTGAAAGGGATTAATATAAAAAGGTTCAGTAGTTTTTATCATAAGTAAAAAAAAAAAAGATTTCCTCCGACGCAATTTAATCCTTGCAGTATTTTATTCTTTAGCGCAAAAGGAAAATAATAATAATGATAAAACCGTTGACCGTTCATCGGATTTTGGGGAAAATATTCACCACTCGTGTTGAGTTCGTCGAAAGGAAATAGTATTTACCACTCACTGATTGAAAAAGAGATGGACAATCTCGAAAAACATACATCTTGATGTTTACCTGCTGGAAAGACCTGAAAAAGTATCGGTTTTACAGCGTGTATTGTATTGAATTTGTTTTTCGTGAGTTCACGTTGGATTTCGAGCGGAGTCATTTTGTTTACTTTCGATCAGAAATCATATCTTAAGTTAATATCTTAGAATCCCAGAAAGCTTAAAGTAAGTCCAATACCTCTTTTCATTTTGTAAACGCCCTATACAATTCTTAAACATAGTCGAATAGAATGGATATCAGATAAGCGGTAAGTTTTCTTTACTTCCACACGACTGTCATCATAGCAAAAAAAATACTATTATTAACAAATTCCAATGCAATTTCAGACAAAAGAACTGAAATTCTAGTTGAAAACAAACGGAATGTATAGTATGATAGTTGTGAAGTGTTCAAGACAGATAGGAAAAAAAACAATTAAATGGATAACAGTATATCTTAACTGTTACAATTCATTAATAAATGAATTGATACATTGGATAAACTTTGATTGTCGAATTATAAAAAAGTTTTTTTTTATTAATAATAACTAAATTTAATAATAATAATAATTTTAAAAATAATCAAAACTTGGTGACTGATATTGAATACAAGGCGATTCATTAAGGACAAGACAAACTTTTTTTCTTACAATAATTGCAATTTTGTAGTTTTACTTTTTGAAAACTTTTTTGTGTATGATGTTAACAACATATTAAAATTACTCAATATTTACCTTTTTTAAAACTGTTAACTTTTGAAATGTATGTATTTTATTCATTTTTCAATTAATAATAATTTATTGAAAATGTTGACTCATCGACAACCAGTTTTGGATAATTACTTTTAATGTTAAGGATCAAATTAAGGATCAGAGGAAGGTTGTATTAAGTAAGTGTAATATAATTTTTAAATAAGTGCCTATTATACTCTATTGCATTTCACCTCTCGCCCTAAATTTTTAATTTTAATAACTTTTAATGATATTATTCAAAACTAGTTATCGAGCAGTCAAAATTTTCAAAAAATTATTCTTAATTTAAAACGTTAATTGAATTTAATATACGTTACCATTTAAGTTTTAAAAGATAATAGAGCTCTGAAAAAAAAACTTAAGTGTCTTAAAAAAAAAAAATTACAGTCTACTTAAGCCTGTTGGCTAAAATTATAAAACATGGGACCTGCTTTAGCCTATTGGCACCTCAATAGTAATTATTTCTGATCTATAAACTCCTTGTGATTTATTGTGGTAGTATTGTCTTAATTATATGCTTTGGCCTTAAACGTTTTTTAGTAGTTTTATAATATCTGGCCTTAATCGATTCACTGACAACATTTATTAAAATTGTATGTAATGAACCACGATATATGCATGACGACGACGACTCGTTATTATTTTGATGGTATCTTATATGCTATTATACGTTTAAGGTAGGCGTACTACTTAAGTATCGTAATTAAATGTCGTTAATTAGGGTCGCTATTTAGTGTGGTTTTCTGATGACCAAGGCTAACGCATGTTTCATGCTAAAACTACAATTAATTGCAATTATTTTAAGCCAAAATGAATGGCTTGTCCTTAATGAATTACCTTGTATATTAATACCTTTAGCGTTTGATGATTACTTGGTATTGCAATTAAAGATTACAATTTGCGATAGTATACCTATGTAAAAGATGATCATTAAAATATAAATTATTCTAAAAAATGAACGTTTAACGCTTACAGTTGACATGTTTTTAAGTATGCTTACCCCACTAATGGTTACTTCGAAACCAGTATTTTTCTCTAGAACTATTAGAACTTGTTTACATGTTCACATCCGATTAAGTGTTTGTAATGGCGTGTTCAGTGAAGTCAGAGTCCTGAACATACTGTTGTAGTGCGGCCATCAAAAGACCGTCTCTCTCTCTCTCTCTGTTTCTCATTTTCCTAGTAGACTCTAGAAATTTACCATAATATATTTTTGAACCGTCGTCAGTGTGTGTATGTTGGAACTTTTGTCATGGACGCCGGTAGAAAAAGTCATTTCCTTTTTATACTATTGCACAGCTTCATGGTCTGCGCATGTATGTTTACATCCACCATTTGTGTTTTATACGATAACAATAATTAAACCAACAAACGGAATATCGAGTTTGATAAAAATATCTTACATCTCTCTCTCTCTGTCGATCGGTCAGCCAAGGTTACATAATATGTATGGAAACAAACACCGTGTGTGTGTGTGTGTGGGCTCGTGGCACGGACTGATGCTTGGCAATCGTTTACCCGCACATGGTACCTACCTCGGTGCCGGCCTTAGTTCTACAATATCAATACAACGGACGGCGCTTTGTGTATGCAATTTAGCAGCACGCGAGGAGTCCGGGCCTCGAAGAACAGGCGGCGAAACGACAGAACGGCTGGAGACCGGAAAAAAAAAGGAAAATTAATAATGATGACAATAACGTTTGTTATTAATATCCATTAACCGCAAAAAGGGGAAAAACGTTGTTATTGATAGATTCTTCGACATGAGAAAATATTATAACCGATCAAAAACTTCGAATCGACGACGTTATGAAATAATAACATATATTTTGTCATCTTGTCATTTCTTTCCATCCGTTTCGTTGGCACAATGTAATTTCACTTGTTTTATGAAGATAACGCGTGTGTCGTCGTACAAAGTGTTGTCAGCCGTTGGAACTCGGACGGCCGCATATAAGAAAAGAACGTTTCTCCGAAAATTGTATCATAATAATTGAAACATTCCTTTGGGAACGAGAATTCTCATATTTTGATTTCAAGTAAAACGTGAACTGGCGGCTTACATCAAATTCGCTTCGAGAAAACCCATATTTAAAACAACTTGTTGAATTTTACCGTTTCATTAGCATTCAACGGGTTGGCTGCGCGGACTGCTTGGAATTTTTAATAAACCTTTATGAATGTATAAATCTCTTATACAAACGAGGTAAACTATATTAAACCTGTATAACACACCGGTCGTAAGCCTGATTTACTGGACGAATGCAATTAAATAACGAATAGCAACTGAAACAAATCTGGTAAGGTGACTGAAATGTGGAAAGATAACATTTCGTTCGATCACATATTTAGTAGAATAAAATAAATGTATTCCCAATTAACGGCCAACTCTGTATGCGACCGGGTAAAAAACAATATTAGTATCCCATTTTCGACGGTTCGCCTCGACATAAATTTAACAGCGGTTGCCGCCCCTATTGGCCCATATTCACACCGGCTACCCTTTTGTACACTGTATGCGTAATATGAATGTACGTATTATACAATATACACGTGTATATTAGGCAGTGTCTTCAACGTGGGTCGCATAATTTGGCGCTCTGCCATTTACTCCTACGGGAATAACGGCGAATAGAATGAACGGTAGACGGGGTATCCCTGTAAACGATCCAACGAAAGACATTTGTCTGTACATGTCCACATACGTCCCTGGGGGCTCTGATAAGTCTTGACCCGCCACACGACACGTGACATTGAACTCGGCAAGTGCATACAAACCAACCTCTGTAATATGACGTGGGCCTATTACTTAAAGGTCGCTTTAAAATCGCTTATTTTCTTTTTAATTACATTTTCTAAAAATAATAATTTATTCACCAAACGTCCGGATGGGTCAATCATTTTATTGTTTGTTTCTAACTCGGCATTGGAACTTAGTACACACATGTAACTTTTCCCTGGATATGTTGTTTTTTCGGTTACTATCATAGGTGCGAATAAATGGAGTTAGGTTCAACCAAATATGGTTTTAAGAAATAGACTATACAATCACATGTCAAAAGACGGTTTCTCTAACTTGGCCATACGAACTTAATAATAAAAGACTTAGAGCTAGTAAACGGTTATAAGTTACAACCCGAAATAATGTTAGAAATACAAATATTTATATTATATTTTTGGTTTGTCTTTGGGATGGATACTAAACTGAAAAAACATTTTTTAATTGTTAAATGTATTTTGTCCTTCTGTCATATTGTTTATTGTAAAACTGATAGTCCAACGAAATTACAAAACAAAATTACATCCTTAAAATAAGCACAGCTGTTTAGTTGAAAAATGAATAAGTGATTACAACAAGTGACATTTTTAATTTTTAAAACATGGATTCGACATTTGCACATCTAAAGGCGGTCTAGGACAGTTAGAATTTTTTTAAATTCTTCACACTTTCTAAGAATGTCGGCAATCATAGTACTGACGACAAGTTTTTAATTTTATCTAAAATTCTGAGGAAGTTTTAAGAGTATTTAGATTCTCTCTACTTCAGATTAATGATGTACCAATCAGCAATCTACAGTCTGTTATCTGTGTAGACTATATAATATATAATATGTGGATATGCCAAATCAATCCCGTATATGTATTGTGTTAGGCGTCTCAAATAAAAAAAAAATACTGCGGTATGTATACATATTATTATGTACATTTCGAAGGCATCCGTTATTTTCACTTGAACCATTTTCCGGGTAAAGCAACATGGACGGCAGCGGTCATTTTCGCCCAGCTGTTGTCGGACAAAATCCAATTCGAGATGACAAACATTACAATTGAATCGTTGAAATATTCAAAGACCATCCCCGAAAAAGGTTACACCGCTACTTTTTCGGATAGGTATCACATTATACATATGATTCGCCCATATGGAGAACACAACGGACAACGAGCATATTGTTTTTTTTTTCATTCTATTATTTCCTGACCTGACCGATGCCACCGTGTTGGATGTCGTTTTAACAGCAGCTACAGAATATTAAAACACCAACAACATATTTTACAGTGTTGTTTAAATTAAACAAAATTGAACTTTCATTTTCAACCACTCTACAACGAAAAAATACTCTAGAATAATTGTTATTGGACGATGTCAATTGGATAATATGATTATTGCATTATTTTTAAAGTCATAATTTATAGCCCAACTTTTGATGATAAAATGGAACTCCTCCATTAATATACAACTGTTGAAACGACCACACTATTGTAATGGATAAAACATTTTAATGGTCGAAGGCTAATTTAAAAATAATTACTATTCGGGCTTTGAACAACGACAAAAATGGTTGTCGGTATTTCAAGAGAATGTTGTTTTTTTAAAAAATTATTACATGCAAATAAAATATCTTATAACTCCACAACTAGGTATATTTTTTCATTATAAGTTTCGTCGAGTTCGTTTTACTAAAAAAAAATAGTTTTAAGGACATCGGTTATATCTCACATTCCCGGGAGACATTGTAAATATGTTAGTCTATTTGAAGGCCAATGGCTAGTAATTTATGAGCTTTATAATAGATTAATTATTGTGCGTGTTGATACAACGTGTTCTGCATAGTTTGTGCAATTTTTGACCCGTCTATTGAACGAATTACACGTTTGTTTTCAAAGTTAACCAAATTCAATAACTATTAACTATTCAGATAACATAATATTTATAAGTATTTCAATACAGATAATTGCATACACCGCAGACGACGGTTTATGCGTTTAAAAACGTTTTCAGATGGATTGCAAGTCAGGAAACGAATATTTATTGTTTTCGAAAACCGAGTTGTACGCTAATGGAGCTGTCTATCGGCCCGTGTAATTTTACGAAGACATTTGGATTGCTTCTCTCAGTATTTTTTTCTTTGCCGTTTCTCCTACACAAATACACGTATATATCTATATGTATATAAGCCAGACGGCGCACGCACTTGTGATAATTCAATCAAAAGTTATTTCTTTTTGGTCCTTCCCAGAAAAATTTATATCGCCGTGTTTTCTTGGTTTTGCAGCACTTGTGGCAGCGGAGTACGTGGCTTCGCAGCACATTCATATCACGCCCAACGACATGGAACCTGTACGAGAAGTGTTGTCCAAGTACGGGGTGACGTGCTACGGTCCGAGCCCCAGCGAATTTAATTGGCGCGGACCTAAGGGTCCGATATCGCACAGCCCTCAGTTCAGGTAAGACTGTTATAACATCATATAGCTTGAACCACTAATTTCAGAGAGAAGTCCGATTTTCTCTAAAGGAAATTGATTTATCGCCGGATTTCTACTACTCCCCCTTGAGCGCAGCATGTCCTGTGTACAAAATGACACTAGCCGCCCATCAAACCACAATAGAAATATGAAGTTAGAGTTTTGTGTAATTAAAATTGTTAAGTGCCAATAATGGTCATATCCACTAATTCAAAACATTTTTTTACAAGGTCATTCATTCGCTTTTACAACTGACTTTTAAGCTCCTTACCCGTGTTGGTTACAATGTTTTTTGCACCGCTTGTAAAATATTTGACTTTATGAACATAGCCTCTTTCCGCAATTAGTGATCTACATATAATTACATCAGAAAACAAAAATAAATAAATTTAAATTTCTTGAAATTATTTTTACAAAGTATTTTCTATATACATAGGTAATAATTAATATTTATAATATACATATTGATAATATTATTAACAAAATGCATAAAAAAGCCGGTACAGATATTATAATCTTATAATTTATGGTTTGTATACAGTATAAAATAAATGAAAATGGCGGTTTTCAACAAATTATTACATTGCTTTGGGCGCAAACGGTTGTTTTATACAACAAAGTTGTACGGCATGTGAACTGTGACAGCACTATCCCCGGAGAAATGCACAGTGTAATTTTGAAAGTCCAATAACTTTGCAATTATGACACGAACCGTAAAATACAAAATACAGAACAGCTAAACGCTGTTAAAATTAAATTCGCATTAACACGATTTTCTTTGGACAATATTATTACTAACCAACGATAATGTAATTTAAACGAACTTTACGAGGGTGATAAACATTTGTTAATAATAATATATACATATATATATATATTCCATTTAAAAACTGTGTATGGTGAATTGAAAAATATGTAAATATAATATATTTCCCCCATGCTTGTCGCGGGATACTTTAGTAATACATTTTAAACGAGAATAAAAAAAAGATATAGTATAAAATTCAATTTATATAAACAAATCAATTGGATAGCGGAAATAATTTTTTAATTAAGTAAACTTCCTGATTACCCGTCTGGCAGTTGGTATATTATTCTTCATTTTTAGTAGACTTGTCAAGTGCAACACTTCAAAAGTATCTTTATTTTCTTTTATAAATAATTATATTAAC
Organism: Adelges cooleyi; assembly: GCF_023614345.1. NCBI lineage: Eukaryota > Metazoa > Arthropoda > Insecta > Hemiptera > Adelgidae > Adelges > Adelges cooleyi. The sequence continues at coordinate 17,542,403 of NW_026095893.1, forward strand.
GCTAAACGAACTCAGAATAGCTGAAGAATAATGTGCAGATAGTTTTACTGTCAATCATCATTAGTCACAATGTCGACTAATAAAAAATGCATAATGCACTTAGAGAGCCAAAATTGTGCAATTATACTACTTATCACTGATATGACGTAAACATGCAAAGTTTTGGATAATTTTGAATTATGAACACACAATTATTGAGTTGGTTTTACGCGGAATGAACACGGAGTAAAAACGCAGTAGGTTAGTAAATGATAATTATTAAAGTTTATTTTTTTTTTATAAACAGAGTACATTCGCAAGACTTGAACATGCCGAACAACCAGACCGGTTTGCTGTTGGTTTTCGAACGGGTTATGGAAGAAGACGAAGGAAATTACACTTGCACGGACAGGAGGAGAGGTCATAACGTCGTCATCAAGTTGACAGTCACTAGTGAGTTGGTTTTTTTTAATTAAAGTTAATGTTTGTCAGGTTAGTCCATACGAAACAGCCATATTATTCTTAGGAAGAACGTTAATAGTAAAGATATAACTCAACTTGGGTTTTTTCATTCGAATACAATTATATTATTAATGAGGTTTGTTCGAATAAATGCGAAACAGTTTTCTCAAAAGTTGTATCCAACTGTTTTCATATTAAGGAAGCCCGAAAAACGGGAAAACTCCCCTTTGACCTAAAGCCAACGGTTATACGGGAAAACATTTGCATTGTATTGTTGTTGCAAATTATTATACCTAGAAGACTGTCGACCAAAATCGTATCCTACCCGTAGTACTAAAAATACTGTTTTATGTGTATGTATATATGTAATTCGGTTTGCTTTTTGAATTCGTTTTCGCTTTTTAATTGAATTTCGCCCAACAAACCCGGTTGTCACTAGAGCGAGCGCATACCTAGTGTTGTCCAACAACACTAAGACACTAGGACTTTGTGCAAACTGAGAATCGTTGCAAGCAAGGTGGACGCGAGCGAAAAGCTTTTTGGAAAAGTACAACATTTTAGCGTTGGACGATCGAGGGGAAATAATATATTCCCTTAAGATCGCTTATTCGCCGGGATAATCTCCCGGGTCCCTGAGCGGACGGTTGGGTATCGACAAACACTATAGTTGTGTTTACAGAACAGTATAATCTCCGCTGACCTTTCGGACAAATTGCCAGAGCAGTGCTTGTTTGTGGCCTGAAATTTTGTTCACGCCTCGTTTTCATTATGTAGCTTTACGTCGGCAATTTTAACGCGGCCTCGAGCTTTCACACTTTTCCCGTGTCCATCGATTTTTTACTTAAGGTCGTGGTGTACATATTAGGTGAGCGTCCAGCGAGACGTTTCGTCCCGGATATTAAAACTGGCGACGGCACAACAAGGGAACGGCGGAACGTCTCGTAATTTCAGTTAATTTGCGAAAATCCCGACCGCTTTAATACAAAACACTTGGGGGCTGTTACTTTTTTAAATTTCCTTTTAAACATTAAACAGACAGACAAAAAAAAAACACTGCATAATTGCCAACGAACTTCCGTTGTAAGCGCAACGTGCACAATAATTACCTACGTTAAAAATGTAGATCCGGTCTGTAATATCAACAATTTTAAAGGTGAACTATTTCAAGATAAAAATCCCTTTTATTGTCAAACTAATCTCTTAGCGAGGACGAATTTCTCTCGGCGATCCCTATATAATATAGAGCAGTGAAGGTCCTGCGACTGGATTATCATTTTATTAAAAAGGTGTATTCGAGGCTTCAGCGTATCCCGTATCAACGTCACTATGGTAACCGTGTTATTAATATGTTCTTTATAAATCTCTTATCAACGCTAAGTGGACATAAAAAAAAATAAAGATACACAGCAGGTAGAAGAGAAAATTGGAGGGCACACCGACTACCGAGGGAAGTATTATAACATTTTTCGAGCCATCCCCAAATAAACGCTTCGCAGAGATTCAATATAAATATGGATTTTAATAAAAAATGTTTTAAGCAAAATCATTTTCGAAACAAAACTTTGAATCTGTGTCTACTTACAATACTTTTTTTGTTCTTGGATTATCAGTGGTTTTTCCCAGTAAAGTTTTTTTTTCAAAAATCTTGCTTTGTGGCTTTGTGACTTCTTACAGGTAACAAGTGAAATTCATCGAAACTTTGATAAGCACCGAGAACGAACTGACGGCTTGAATTTGTCTTTACATTTTTGTGAATCGAGTAGGTTACGTTTGGTAGATAAAGGTTTAATTTGAAAAGTGCAAAATACAATGTCACTGTATAATTTTGAATTGGAACGACGTGGTTGGTTTTTCTCTATTTTCTATAACGTATAACCGTTATCCAAAAGCTTTTTTAATTATTTTAAATAGACATACCTGGTAAAAATGATTTTTTACATGTATAATTGTTAAACCGATGGATCATTTAATGCTGTTGTGATCCAACAGCGTTATATACAGTAGTTTTATTTAAGTTATCATTTAGTAACCATGCAGATCCAGTTCAATAAATCTATGATCAAAGTAATTTTTTCTTTTTTAATATGAACTAATATACAAGTCCATATTGAATACATTTGGTAAATAAGTAAGTAAGTATAGCTGTTGTCCACTCCACATTTGATTCGGATAAAACGTAATATTATAATGGCGTCGAGTTTATTTATCATTATATATTTTTTTTGAGGGGGGGGGGGCTTATGTATTTGAGCTGTAGCGTAAGTCGCAGTTTCGTATATTTATGAGTGCGCAATACGGCTTTTTGGTCGTATATATTCAAATGTAATTTTATAGTTTTTCGTTGGCGTTCAAACAAAGTTTTGCCAGTGTAATAAATTTCACAAAATATGAACTATAAATATTGTGTTCGCAAACTAGCTCTGTGTATTTCCATATGAAGTATTCCGAAATTATCGCAAGACTCGAAGACTTTTTGTCATCCTAGCAATTCGCGGTTGTAAAAGTGCTAACTTGTTGTATTTTAATAATGATTATTACATACTTAACCCACTTGCATAAATTACACGCTGTAAAGCTAATGCCATGGGCTTTTTTTTTTTTTATCGACGACCTATTTAATATTAAAAAAAAAAAAGATTTGCAAACTACTCATCGAGTTCCAATGTCGAGTGAAACATACCGTGTCAGCCTATTTATTGAATTATCTTCTATCCTTTTCATCGGCTCTCGCGGGCGACACGGTCTCGTGCAAAACTTAACACGTCCTACATTTTGACGGTGTCACGCAAACTGCTACTTTGAAAACTGTATTACTTCTCTCATCGTGACTTCAGTTGTAGAACGAGTTGATTTGACGGTGAATTTTAAATGACCATGGAAAACTAATAACTCGATGACGATGAAAAATGCGTTACTCGAAAATAAGAAAACAAACTTTTTTTTTATCTTAATCAAATTGTAAACGAATCGTCTGTTGTCGGCTACACATTGTATTGGATGGAGCGGGCAATTTTTATTCTTCTATAACTATTTGACTCTGCCTAGTCAGCACTATTGCATAACCACACAAAGGCTGGTCAACGAATAAGATTATGTTATTGGACCATCACTTTGTCGTGTGAATCAACAGACCGTCCTGCTAAGTCGCCGGATGCTTTCGAAATCGTTCAGGACATTTTTTCCAGTCCGAAATCAATGTATTCCAATGCGGCGGTGGTAGTCGACAAGAGATGGCTTTTTTTTATTCCCATCGTCTGCGTGTTTGGAATAGCACATCGCAGGCGTCTGTAAATCGCACAATCAATACTAATATAACGAATACCAGCAATATCATTGTGCGCGTGGGACGCGGTGGTCTTATTAGAATATCCAATCGCTCAATGTCATCGTCGGAGTCGATTCTACCAAGCCATACTTGGGTACGGGCTACCAGCCGTACTACCCTATAGCACTGTACCGGTGTGTAGCATATTGAGTTTACTCCAAACGCCACAAATTGCGCGGTTTAACAGTTTGATTTAACGTTTGATACAACGTGACCGTTTAGTTCGGTCCACCGCACCCTATTACACTTGTCGGTCCCCGAGAATGAAAGAATCTGTAACTATACATGTACCTTGCAACGTACCGCATAAAAGAACCATTAAGTTGTTTGATTTTGAGCGTTTTGCTTATCAGAACTCCGGAGGCAAAAGAGGTTAAAGACCTTTATCGATTGTCAATCACAAAATTGCGCACTTAAGTCAATGTATAAGTAAAAGAAATTGCGCCATCGCGTCATGAAATATTCTATCTACAAGTTCTAGTTCTAAAAAAAAAACTTATCGCCTTTTTCATCGAAATAATAATTTTGTTGTGTCCTTCTATTCGCTCCATACACGTCCATTCTTTTTTTAATGACATTACCACTTATTTGGTTTGTCTCCGACTCTTACCTTTACTCTATACCTTTACTCTAATCTTTCATGTCATGTCTCATGTATAATAATATAATATACCATTGTTTTTATTGCTTTTGATGCATCAAATCACTCTAGCGCCTACTTACAGCCTATTCAGTTCTAAGGTCCAACATTGTTCAGGTTAGTTACATTACACTAGGGTTGACTTAAAAGGAAAGTGCCTTTGCTTTGAATAGCGCGTCACGTGGTGGACCAATGGAATTAAATTCTTTTTTTTTTAACTAAGTTTTTGGTATCAATTAGGTAACTACGGCGATAAACAAACTCACTTGCTATCAGCTATTGTACGTACAACTTAAAGCGCTATTATAAGTATGTTAAAAACGCCTATAGTATTTCTTTAACGATGGAAACCAATGATACATACAGAGTGAATACAGTAATAACTTAATGCTTGTAAATTAATGATATTATCAATTGAAAACAAAATTGTAAATGGCAAACAAATAAAGATTATTCTTTACCCACCCCAGCGCCCTTCGGCGTTCCTCTTTTAATCCGGTACTGTATTAAGCTGTTGTTACACATTAATACTACAACGGGATGAGTTTTCGTCGGTTTACCGTTATTATAATATTATAATCGTTTTGATATTAATCCCGGACTCGTGGAAACGTTGACATTCCTCTCGAAATCCGTGTTCGACCCTCGGCTGGTATTATTTAAACCGGATAGCGTTTTATTTTATATATACTTACGACCAAACAACATGGCGCTGGCAATTCACAATACACCACCACAATTGAGCCCGCAGATTTCATATGATGTGTTTGTTCAGTGTGTGAGGAGTGTACTTGCCGTGTGTACACACACAATTTCAATTTTAGTTTTTCACAAACAGGATCGAAAGTAAACGAATTTTAACTCGAATCGCACTACCGACAAAACACATTTTCAAAGAACCGATTGAGATACAATGACAATGATGACGTTCCAGTTCGAACGGTGCCATATTCAGAAAAGGGAAACCCTTGCTGATTTCATAAAAAACCAAAGAGCTTTTTGGAATGTTTTGTCTCATTTCTAGCCTGAAGATGTTTAACGGAAAGTAGTTTACACGGGACGAATAGACCACCGTCGACGTTTAATTGATCGCCAGAAGAAACGAGTTGCGATAAAGTGTAGGTACTTAAGCTTTCTTACGGTGTAATTAATATCTGTTCGGTTTAAAGCGCCATTCTGGATGTCGTTTAAATGTTGTCTTTGAGAGATAAATACAGATACGTAGAAATTAAATAGAATCGGACCGAGGTTTAAGCGGCATCGACGATTCTCCATCTTTCGTTTCAATTACAAATTGGCTGTCTCCAAAGCACATACACTTTTTACACTCATCAAGTACACAACGACACAAAGACCTTCGAGTTTGTGTAAAAGTTTTGGACTAAACAATAAAAGATGCGAAAGTGTAGATATTGTTCCGGTTAACAGTGTATTTTAAAACCAAATAAAAATTGTCTACATGTGCTTATGATCCAGAGTAAAAAATGCGATGCGAAAAACGAATTACTGATATTCTGAATTTTCTGAAAAAGTCGCTTACACGCTTTTCCACATCCGATATGGCATAGCCATAAATGACGACAAGTGAAAAGGGTTGGTGTGTGTTTTATTTGATATTTTTGTAGATTTCAACTTGCCCGAGTAGTCGTCTGTATGTTTATCGGTACTATACTTGGCATGTAAGATGTTTATAACTCTTCGCCAACGTTGAACAATGCAGAATACTTAAAAAAAAAAAAATAATACTTAAATTTGAATAATACGACTTGAACGGAAACCGACGAACGAACGGTGGTTCACAATAGAAGTTCTATAGTCAAACCGGATATAATATAGCGAAATGTAATAAATGTTTGGCATCCGATAACTCGACAGTGTGTATTAGTGGCCATGTATATATATATATATATATATATATATATATATATATATAACATAATATTATTAAACGTTGTATTATTACATTTGCATGAACAACGCGGGCGCGTATCTGTTCATTTATCAAAAAGTTCAACTTTGACCAACGTCGTTTGTTTTTCTTTCTTTATTGCGTTTCGGAGTTTTCGCAGTTCTTTTGTTTCGTTTTTTTTTTTGTTAAATTGATGATGTTACTAAAAGGATTCGCAGAAGACTCGGCCGCCTAATGTCGACAATTTAATTGATGACAAACCCGGCGGTAAGAGGTCTGAACCGACGAAGAAATAGATGACCAAACGACTCATTTCGGGCGTTAACGATTTGCTGAAAATATTATCGTTATAATACAACAACCGGGTTCGGTAGAATTTTGCCGCTACTCTTACGCAGACATTGATCGTCGTAGTAGGATAATATAAAAATTCATAATAAATGTACACGATTTGCAACTTTTACACACCAACCATGCGGTTTTAATTATTATTCCAACAGGACGTCCGTTTTTACAACGCAAGTGTCCGGTTGTTCACAATAACTAGAGAAAATGTAATGGTTTTTCTATGAGTAAGTTGTACCTACTTGTATGTTGTAGAAACCGACGGGGCAAAAAAATTATTTATAAAACGATTATTGGGAAATATAAAAAAATAGAGCCTAATTTTCCAGTAATTTCTACGTAGTACCTACTTGTTTGATCAAAAAAAGTTTTTTGTTGAAAATTCTGAGAATTCCAGAAGTTATTGTTAAACTTATCATTGTTCAAACACTATGTCATTCGTAGTATACCAAGTACAAAAGTACCTACTGTTTTTCTCGGAACTCCTCTTCCCCGTTTCACGGATTGTTATATTAATAAATATGATTATTTTAATAGCTCAACTGGGCTTTCAAGCATTCATTGAAGTTCGCAGAAATGCGAATTTCAATTAGTTAAAGCATAGTAATTACAATAATTTATGCGAGCAGAATTATTAAATATATCTGTTATAGTAAACAGAAAATTGAAATCAATGTGAAAAATACATCCTTTTTACCAGGAAAAATAACAAACATTGAACATTTTAAATGCCGCTTTTAAATACTATTAAACAAAAATTGGTGTACAATATGTCTGTGACATTAGTTGAAAGGCTACATTTATTATTAAAAAAAAAGCCTTACATAAAAATATTGATATCAAAGCGACTGACTCCTATTAATACGCGATTGAAATCATGTTTAAAATATAAATAGTATCAAATATGTACTTAAGAACCAATACGACATGCTCCAACAACCTACCAACAAATGTGTTTGAAGAGTTAACTTAATGATCGCTGTAGTTGTGCTGCTAACTTAATGAAGGAAAAATATAACAATAAGTACAACGAGAAGGTTTTTTGCATTTTAAATTTAAATACATATTCAATTTTTACACAGTTAACTTATTCATAATTTATTTAAAATAATAATTAGCGTAGTTTAATTTTCAACTACGTTATATAGCTATATAGAATTTAAAAAAAAATAAGAAGAAGAATCAAGCATAGAAAATACCCTAAAAATTTGTCGACAAACTAATTTTGATTATTTTAGCTTGGTTGAATTCACATAGAATGAGTTATACCATCATATAGTGAAATGTTTGTTAATTTTTTTAATCTGTTATCCAGAAAGTAGTTAAGTTTGGGCTGTTGAGCGTCTACAATCTACATCAATATTATATCCATAATTCAATTTTACCGTATGGGGCTTTAAGTAAATTTTTTAATAAATATGTTCTACGGCTGTAGAATCGTTTACTTTTGAAATGAGTCAAATTCGGATGATAGCTAATTTTGTTAAGGCGATTCAATCATTTAGTTAAACTAAATTTAATTTTAAAGTCATGAAATATATTGGTAAAGTAGTTTTTGTTTACATCACTCATTTGCACAAAATCCCGTTTATGATTTAGTGTTTTTGAAAGGAGTTAAGTCATTAATTTGTCAAATTCTTTCAATTAAAACTCTTAAATCATAAATAAACCGTTCATAAATAATAATCGATTCGTGTTCGGTTTAGGGAATAATTCTTTCTGCGAACAGATTATGTATTGGACGTATCCTGAAAAACCCTAAATAACAGTTTTGAAACGGTGTAAAATAATTGCTTATCCGGTATAATAAACAACATAAAACGTGTAAGTATTGTTCGAGTGCGGACGAACGAAAGTTCAGCAGTAAAAAAAAATAGAAAACAATATTTAATAAGAAAGTTTAGTTTGCGCCGACTTCGGGCGTGGACAATAATATTGTATAGTGTCGGTCAAAAAAAAAATATGTTTTCCCCAAAAGCACGAGGGTCGTTGTTGGTGTGCACAGGGGAAATACATCCCCCTCGTGGCCGTTGAAACAAGCAGTCGCCACACGCTTCTGGCTCTGGCGAATGCCTCGGTCTAGGCGTTCTCTGCTCGTTAATTGACCCTGGGCAATGGTCATTTTCCCATACTCACCGCAGCGGTTGCCGCCGAGCTTTGCGGTTAATTCGGTCGACGTCCAGCTGTGCCGGCCAGCCACTTTAATAGGCATTGCGAAGAAATGTTGAAATGGATTTTTCTTGATTGACTATTACCATAGTGTATGGTATGGAAACGGCTGCAACACAATGTGTGGCATAGCTAAAGACCCAGAGTAAAACATAATAGTATGTGATCAAGCATATGTTTGAAATCCCAACCGAGCCTAAGTGACAGAAAACCTAATTACAAAAAGAGCTTGTAACCGTGTTCCATATGCATTGTTTATCGCAGCTATATTATAATATTTAATCCACGTTATTGCTGTACAACAGCTAGAACCACGACATATTGAAATGGAAAGCGGTAATTTCGTTTGTGTAAGTAAGAAAATAGCTTTTCTCCACCTTCGAGGGACGAAATTATTTTTAACGATCGGCCCAACGCTTTGTTGACGGATAAATCCAAATCGCGTTCGCAGTCTGATCAGGTTTCAAAAGTATAAAAATAGTCAAAAAACCGAGTTTGTAATTGTTTCCACGCAACGAAATCCGATCGTCTCGTGTGTCGTTTAAAATATGTACGAGTAGTGTATTTATTTATTTTTATTATTATTATTATTATTATTTAATAAGAACACCTTTAACGCATCGCCGACGTCAATAACATAACAATCCTAATGTAAATAATATTATTATAAACGTTCGAGTTGTCGTCGACAGCTGCAAAATAATAACACGGTAGTCGAACACCGTCCGGCGGCGAAAAGGATCGGTTGTATACAGCTGCGTTGGCTCAATCCATCACTTCGAAGAGTACAGAATTAATTCATACTTAAATTCATTCAGAGGTGGGCACAAGAGCCCCCCTTGGCCCCCTGGCTCTGGGGCCGGAAGTCCCCCTCTCTTAAGTAGTGGAATTGTGTGCATTAAAAGTGTATTTGAACTTTTGTTTTGATACATACGCTTAAATTTGTTACTAATTGGTGAACCGACGGTACTGTATTAAAACTGTTCATTTTCGATGACTTTCATAGTGTTTTCAATTTTCCCAGATTCGTCGGAAAAAAATTAACCAAAAATAATGTGTTCGGTATTCGTTTATATTATGTATAAACTATATTTGCTCCATAAGCCGTGCTATAACTGTGTACACAACTAATGCGTGGATACACAAGCGAGGTTACTGTAATAATACTTTATTGCATTAACCGTATTATTCATACGTAATTAAACCTTTTTTTAATTCTGATAATGGCCGAACGGCCAAACCATTGGGGATAATAGCTTATACGACTAATTCTCCTAATTTTCCTAATAACACGATAAAAGCACCCGTTCATTTCATTGTTAAACGCTCTCCGAATATTTTTTGGCAGTATTAATTAAGGTAATTAAAACCGATTTTTGGAAATAGTTTTTCGGAACAAATAGGTATTATCAATTATTTTGGCCTACTAAAACAGAAAGAACAATAATTATATGATAAACAGTAGGTAGAGCCTAGAGTATAATTTTAGCCGTTAGGCTTTAAGCAGACTGTAATGTTTTTGAATTAATTTCTTTGACAAATAAGTACCTACTTATTTATAATATAGTACCAAATGCAAAAAAAAAAAACAAGACAAATAAATCACATTATTGTGAAACCAATAGCTCTCAGCCTCTCCTCGTTTGGCAGCTCTCTAAAAATATATATATTTTCCTGTACGCAGATACGCGCCTTGATTTTTTTTTTTTTTAAATAACCTCTCAAGACGGTGGTCGACTTATATAATGTATAATAGAAAACGACCTCGACGAAAAGGAATTTTTAGATAATTTTTGGAGGACGGCGGAAGATTGTCGATCGTGTGAGCTCGCGGACAATGTGCGGTAATGGAATTTTAGACAGATATCTTTTTTTTTTTGCCCCCTTATAGTACCTAACCTTACCGACTTTTACTCTTGTCCCTTATCGTTTAAACACGTCCTAAAAAAGAGAGGAGTGGTTGGAGAAATAGTGTCACCGTGATGGATTTATTCGATGGGAGATAAGAAGAAAATAAAAAATAAACTCCGCGAGAAACGGATAAAATATTGAGTGCACCCAAAAACCGGGGCCGAGACAGGAAGTTTGGTGGTGTTCGGTATACATTTTTTTTTTCTCTTAAGTTTTTGTGTGTTTCTTCATTGTGATTATGTGCCGTGTGTGCTCAGGTATGTAAATACCAAGTCCGTAGAGAGGTAGACACGAAATTAATATCTCCACAACAACACTTCGTTAACTAAACGTGAGGGTTTGCTAAACAAAACAAAAATGAAAGAGTTTTAGTATGTATAACAATATAATACAGGATAAATATCATAATCTGAATCCAAACAATCGACAGTAAAAACTTCTGCCAATAAGTATAATAATTATATATTATGTTAAAACTACAATACTACCGATGTACAGCAAAAAAAAAAAACAAGAAAATAATAACAAAACACTTAGAAAAGGTAGAAACTTCTTTATATTAAATTTGTATGGTTAGTCGATGGACTTGCGGTCTGAAAATAAGACTGACAATATCTTGGTCAGTAATCATAACTTAACAATAACGTACAAGGTATCAAAATTAACTTTACATTCAACTAGCGACAACTCTTACTAGTGTTTTGCAATATCAAACTACTAACTTTTATTATTTCATGTGGTTTATATATATATTTTGTTATCATTCGAACTTACCTTATACTTTTTGACCCTGATGAGAGATTTTTATTTTAATTTTATTACCCGACCTATATTAATATATGGGTTTCTAGCGATTTCGTTTTTGTACTACAAGTACAATATTCGTTTTCGAAGAAGTTATGTGTGCCCCAACAGTTTGACGGCGGTATTTTTTTTTTTTTTTTTTGTATTAAACAATTTGCAGTCACTCTTTTTATGGAACAAAAAACGCGTTTATTGTCAAAAAAAAAAAAAAAAAATGATTTATACGCGTACATTTTATAGTTTTTTTTACCAGTCTACGATTTCGCGTCGAAGTGTTTATTCGAAAGTGATTTTATCGCTTGTATAATAATTTTCGACAGACTTTCGGTACACTCACCGTACCCATTTTACCCTCGCCCCCTCCCCACACAATTGTGATGGTTATTTGTTTTACTTAGCTCCGGTGGATTGTAAACAAAACACTAATGGGCATTACACGACATTGATTCCTCGAACCGATCGCCCCGAGTAAAATAAAAAACAGCGAATTTTTTTACAACCGGCGCCTTTTGGCCGTCATCATTGATCATAACAATCATTATTATTATTTAGTCGATAATGCCTCTGGTCTGGGCATCGGCAACAGTATAATTAACATTACTGTAGTCTGTAACCACGGACGAACCAAGTGAAAACCTAGAATTATGTTATGGCATCATCGCAGAATAAATAAAATGTCACAAAAGACAGTTTCAATGTAAACGAAAACGTGAAGGCCATGCTCTAATCCTGTATACAAGCTGTAACCTCTATACACGACCAGACCGAGGACACTGATAAAAATGAACACGGGGAAGATCCTCTCATCACACAAAAACGCGGTGGCTATTTTCTTGTAAGGCATCGCCGCTATAATGTTATATCTATACTTTATTATTTTTAATCATACAATACCACAGTTCAAATAAAAACAGAAAGTGCACTCTAAAAAAAATGAAAAAAATGTAAACAAACTTTAACACTCTCAGGTCAGTGTGACTAAAAATTAAAAAACAAATAATCCTTCTGTTTTACAGTGTAGTCAAAGACATTTGATCACACATCTGTAATGTTGTCACCATCAACCATCGTTAATCAACCACCTATTATCAGTATTTTCGGCACTATAATTTGGTCCTACTGCATTAAGTTTAAAGTTTAAACCAATCAAAAATCATTGATTGAAAATCTATTGTTTCACTATGAAGGGCGCTATCTGGCTTTATTTGATCTGTGACAATACTAAATTGTCCGTCACAAAAATATAGCCGTCACTTATTTGCTTACGTTGAAAGTGACCGACCTACTGATGGTATCTATTCTGTGTAATATCTAAATCTCATAGTAAAATCCAAATCCTAATAATTTTGTAGCCGGCACAAAATAGCATTAATATTGTTTGAATGTAATGTAGTGTTTAGTGCTAATGAAATTTATGCAAATGAGTTCGAGCTGTTGTAATCATTGTTATATATTATTATTACTACACACAATTACTATGGTTATAGTTATCGCGTGCTACGAAAGCGTCGACTTGTTAAGGGTCGTATAACTTCTATTGTCATATACCTTGGAATGTATTCAGAGCTAAATAGTATACATGCATCTTTGGTACTTGTTTCACCAACCGTCGTCTTGGCACAGACAATTTTTTTTTATTTCTTACGCAGACTTTTTATACCTTGAGGTGGTCTTACAAGACGCAAAACCATTAAACTCGTCCTGTTTTAGTCGGCTCATTAAACTGCATGGCGTCTAGAAATTAAAAATATGCAACTTACCACCTTGTGCAAGTCCTAAAAGTCTCACCCAGTTGCACAGAAGAACTTGCGCCCAAAGGCGAACATACCCATCGACCTTACTTTTATGTTTATTGACCAAAATGCAATTAAGTAACGAATAACAGCTGAAGAAAAAAACATAAAATTCATTAGTTTAAATAAAAAGACAATATTTTATTACTTAATTTTCGAATAAATCGTTGTTTTACCAAAAATGTCATACGAATAGATCACAAATACAATTATTGAAATAATTCAAATATAATTAATTATTTAATATTTACATATTTTGGTTTTTTTCTTTTATTATAGTGACATAGATCATAATATTGCCCAACTCAAAACGGATACTTTTAAATTTACAAATTAAATTAATCAAATACATTTTCAGACAATAGATCACAAATTAAATAAACAAATTAAAATGTATTCGAATACACAAACGTCAAATTTATTTCATATCAAACAAATGTTTATTTTATTTTGTAGGAAAAACTACATTTAATTTAGGTAAATTAGAGAAATTGCCGTCTACTACATGTTATAAATATAATTCTTATGTTTTCTACACAAATAAATATAGTTACTAATACTTACTATTTTTGTAGCATTTTACATTTATTTACTATACAAATTGTTTAAATAAATATTGCAATACCTTCACATTGGTACAGAACAAATTTTTGAACAATCAGTATAATGACATGTAATTATTTAATAAAATGTGATAACGAAGATTTTCAATAGTAAAAATTATACTGTTTCTAAAGGGAAAAACGGTTAAGGAACAGTAACGCTTGACTAGAAATTTAATTAAAATAATTGTTGACGGTAAATTATTATACTATTTAAATTATTATTAAAAATACGGATGGACAAGAAAAACAATTATTCGAGAAACAAAAAAAAAACATAAAAAATATGAACTCATAATACCTAATTGTATTGTTTGACACAGATTTTATTTATAGTTTATTTGATTCTACTTATACTCTCTGGAAAGCCTACGCACTATACAAAAATAGTTCTTTTTTATAGTAGAACATTTCGGTTTTTTTTTTTAAACAAAAGCCATACCCATTATAACGAAACCCGGTACTGTGTACAGCATATAATAAATTGAAACCTTTTTTTTTTTTTTTTGTTTTTTATTTGGAAACCCAACGGACAAAAGTTTGTGCTGTATTTTTCAATTTAATACGGCAAATAACACATATTTTCCTCGCCTGTTTTAACCCATTGATATACACCAAAATATCTTAACAAAACTACATATATATATATATATATGTAGATATATACTTTTTGTTATCTTGTTTTTTTTTTAATGAAAACTTTTTTCTCTCTTATATTATCTGCGCAGATTCATAAGTGGTTATAAATTAAAAACGATTGCATTATATGAATAAATTACATATTATGAATATTATATGTATACTTGTATACTCGCCGTATACAAACTATATATTTGGCTTTGGAAACAGAAATATAAGTTTTAATGGATTCTGAAACGTTTGAGAGAAAATGAATTGCATTAGGCATTATACTTAATATAAACCCAAGGAAGAAGCATAGCATGCAAAGCCTACTTACAGTTTTTAAAATACAGAGCAAAAAAAACATGGTTTTTCGTTTAATTTAATAAGAGCTACCACTTAAGTTTCTTTAAGAAAAAAAAAGATATTTAACTATAAAACAATACACCATGACAACTGGGAAGTAACAATAACTTTGTTGTTTTTAACACCAAGTACAAACAAAACAGATGGGACTATCTTAGCTTTGTATTAATTTTTATTCTCGAAAATCGTGTAAGCAAATTTTCTCGAGTGTCAAATACTAATTATTTTCTCAAGATTTTAATATAATCAAACATTTTCAACATTATGACCCGAGTGGGATTCCAAATTGGATAATGAGTGTAACAATGGTTACATACTATGCACAGCTTTTCATATAAATAGGGTTACAAGTGGGTGAACATTTTCAGTGAAACTTCTTTACTGGATTAAGCGCGCTTAAGATTTGGTCGACAGTCATCCCGAGGAAACTAGTAGCATATTCAACCGGTAATGTAGAAGAGGTACCTGTGGGGTCGCAAACAAGGAAAATCTACAACGGACCATAATACAAGACTTAATATAAGGTAACATTATGAACACAAACAATACACTGCATGATGCTCTTTAGATTCAGGTTTCCGTTTTATCTAGACACTTTTGGCATTTAATTAAATGTGAGACTATACTAGACCCTGCGTACCTAACCTAATCAGCGATACTCGACGTGCAAGGATATTCCTTCAAACGAGTCAACTGTTTCAAGTACTTGCGGGAGTCAACATAAATTAGCAGCATGCATAATGGATACGGAATGCATCCATAATGGATGTTGGCTGATACGGAATGCTTCGAATATAGGTTACTTTAGAATGAAAGACGGACTCGGTCTACTGTGCAGAATGATATTTTGGGATACATCAAATGTTACAATGTAGTGTAAAGTATAATGGTTGCATTAAATGCTCGTTGGCAAACAATAGTAATCAATTGTTGAAACATGTAAGAAAAACAATCAAGAACTCGGTATAAGAGAGGCCATAGAAATGTCTAAAAATAAAGAAAACTTGTTAAATTGGCACTTAAATCCATTGCAGAGTTATTGTTTGCTAAAATTACTTTGATCCGTGCACCGATGACTCACCGGTATTTCCAATGACGTCATCGAATCTATATAAGACACGTTGTTGCCGATAAACGCTCAGTCGACGATCGGCACTGAAGATTACAACGTACTTGTTGAAATACATAATATATGCGTTAAGTGTAACATTTTTTGCGGATTGGGTTTTAATAAAAATATAATATTTTCCACAAAGTAACTCTGTCGAACACGTGGTTGTTAAAAGAAAACTCATAAGCAAAAAGTATTGTAATGTATTTCACACAAACGTATCCATTATCGTTGCAACCGTAAAATCATCTGCGGATTCTTTTATTCCGAGTAAAACTAATCCAAAAGCATAAAGGCTTAAAAAAGTAAAAAAAATAATAATAATAAAACTTATATGAGAGCTATACCGTCGCACATGGTTGATGTTCATCTCGTTTTCGACTTTTAGAATCCTTTCTTTATTATGTTGTTGCGAAAATAAAGGCAAACTTACTGAAGAAGAAGATAAGTTAAACGAATTTTTTTTTTCAATTATCTTCATGGACTTTTTTAATGAAACTTTTTAACTAAACGTCTTTCAGTGTGTCTAGTAATAGTATTATCGTAACAAGACTCCAAAGTTGGCTCTGAAATTGAATTTATTAATTTCACTACTAGCTAAAAATTGTTAAATTTTTAATGTTTATTTACATGTCATTGTTCATTTAATTTGTTTGAATTTAAATATTGGGGCTATTGTTGTTTTTTTTAATAAAATATTTATCCTTTTTTATATAAAAGCTGTAATGGTTTGATTAAAAATTCAACTACCAATACTGATAAATCTTCGTTACATTGCAGTTTAAGACTAAGATGTTGCCTATGCCGAACTCCTACATAAATAGGATTTGTAGGCGCCCTCTTATAACTGTTATGATTATCGAATTGAACTATATACCTACCGGTGTTACTGTATATCAATAACTTTTCGGTATTATTATACGGACATAAATCGTTTGGATGAGTTTATTTTCTTTTTAACGCGTATAATACCATCACTATTCCGTTATTGTTTTCTGTGGTTTTTTTTTTAATATTATATCCATCGAACTTTTATCGACGGTTTTGTTTCCATTTTTTTTTTTTAAGTCGTTTCGTCTCCCTCTCTTTTGCTTTTATTCATTGCATCGGTCATAGAATAAATGTTTTTTTTTTTTTAGGGTTGAATTCATATAATTTTTTTTTATCTTTAATACACAGCGTTCCGGTCAATCCCCGGATAAAGAAAACTGCGTTGTCCCCCGTCATATCTAGGCTTGACCCAAACGTGTGGTCATCCTTAACGTTTGGGGATAGCATGTATATGTTATATTAAGAGGACTGAAAGTTGGCGGTTTTTAAGGAGTATTAAAAATAGGGTATGAATATATTTCGACCGTGTCAATACATTTTTAGGTTAATTTGTATGAGTTTTAAGGTGTTATTTTTTACTTGGGATATAATATTTTGTTTTGTAAGTAATAGCCACTTTGGTGAGACTTTGGCTGGTATAAATTTAAACTCTGTAAAGTTTGAACTTTGAAAAAGAATAATTAAAAAACCTAGTTACCTTTTTCCCTCAACGGAAAAACATTGAATCATGGATATGTTATCTCTTATCACTTATATGTGTCTCTTATCTCTAATGTCTTATCAGCTATTACTAACTGAAAGTGTAACGCGAAAATAGCGACTTAAAATTTCTTGTATCCAGTCCAATAACAAACCCATGTTAAAAATGTTAACATCTCTTAAGTTAAGTTGACTGGTTCATAGTTGGTGAATCGTCGTGTATGTACCAAGGTGCTGATAAACAAAATTTTGCCACCTAAATTTAATTATCAATCCACTGTGCGGTTTCATCGAAACGCGCACAATATAATAATAATGATTACGTATAGAACGGCATCGGAGATCAGGTAAAAATATATTCAGCAAAGCATCTAAGGCAACTCGAAGAATGACGGCGACAACAGATAAATTGACAACAAGTAAACGGGAACGAATACGTTGTATAATATTATTATCTTGTAGCGTTTTTCATCGGTTAGACAGTGCACAGATGCCTCGGCGCCGTGACGTTCCTATATATAATATACCTATGCTTGTACAGACATAAAGATGTAAACGTAATAATATATTTATATAGGTATATTGGGGATGTGTACACAAGACCGTTTACGACGGCGCATATAAATTGCCGGCAACAGCCCGCTGCGGATGAGGTGGAAAGCTGTGGCTGGGATATAACAGTATATATAGATACTACTATACACATAATACCCTTTAACTTTTATACCCAAGTAGATTTTTTCGCATAAACCGCCACCACCGCCGGGACGGTGTATAATAATTTTATCGCGACGCTCATACACCTTAGGGGGGAACAAGACCCTCGTGTCTTGTACTAAGGTACATATTTTTGTTTATTTTTATCCTCTTCTCCGGCAAAAATCACCAACCCCCTTTGCAACCGCAAGACTATTCCGCGTGGGTCGTACACGTACGACACGAGACCACTTAACTACATCAACTTAAACGCCACTCGAGCAAGGCGACTTACTTTAATCGTCGAATAGATTCAGCTCAAAAAAAAGTGTTCCGAAAAGAATCTAGTTATTTTCTCCACTCCACGAAAAAACTATAAACCGTGGATACGTTATCACTTATCTCTTATCTCTTATCTCTTATCACTTATCAAATGATTGTTTGGAAGTGTTACGGCGAAAATGGTGACCGCGATGTTTCTTGTAAGAAAATTTTATAACAATTTTTAGGTCTTGCAAAGCGATGCATACGAGTGGTGTTAAATGTCTAGTGAAGAGAGGGTCGAAACCTATGTTTTTGAAAAATCATATCTAGCCGCTGTCCTTGAACCTTGACTTGTCTTTAACGGCAAGATTGTGTAAATAATATGTAATCTGAATATATTTTATGCTTTGGCACGTTTACCGTTTGCGTTTGAGATAATTTTTGAAATATTGTTGGCAATAATAAATTTAATTTAATTAAAAAAATAAAAGCGCATAACGAGTATACATAACGTTATGTTAAAGGTATGCGTTTAATAAAAATATTATTTATACTTGTTAAACCAGTCTGGCGCAATGAAATAGGTTTTAATTAACGACTAAAAAGATAAATTAAATTACAGCGTGCCGCAGTAGTAATTATACTACGAACAACAGCTAACGGAACTACCAGGATATTTTTACAACGTTATTAGTTTGTGTTTATTAATCGTGATTTTTTTCATTTAACAAACCCGCGATCGTTCGCTAATGATATTATTATTTATTATGGCGACGTCCGTCTGCACTGCATTGCTCCAAGTACAACGATTTGATTTTGATTTTCAATAGCCTATGTAATTGGACGAAACTCTTTGCGAACGGCGGGAAACCGCAAAATCTGGTTTTCCCCATTGTCAGGTACGTTGCTCATTAGTTTGCATTCAAATGCGGTAATTCGATCCGGCCAATAAACGTTCGGTTTTTTTTTTTATTTATAAGCTCATTATGTAGGTACAAACTGTATCACAAACTACGTCATGGCATCACAGGGCGCCCGGCAATAATATTATAATCTACTCCGAAGACACAAACAACAGTATTTTGCTTTGAACAAATCCAAACTGAACAAACAAAGCTATATAACGCGGTAACCGTGTTATTCGCAATTTTTACAGCAGGACCATTTTTCTACAACGATTCTGGTCTGCAAAACTATGTTGTAACTGTGTGGATAACTACTGAAATAATCGTTTGTTTCTAATAATTATTATATTATACAAAAACCTTCAGTGTGTTTTTCGTAGCAAGGAGTGTGAAAAAAAATTAAACATATACTGTGTTTTAGATTTGCTCAGCTGAATGTTTTTTACTAGACCACCGAATTCACATTCGGGCAGTCCGTCCCCCGGAAACCGCCTTGAAATCGAAACGACGGTTCTTAATTCGCTTTGTTGACTGGAGTTTTTTTTTCTTTCCCCCCTCGAAGACCTTTATGTTAAAATTACACAGCCGTTTTTTTTTTTGGTTTAATGAAAACTAATGTTCCGTATACACAACTTGGGGGACAGCGAGAAATAAAGTAATAAAAACTCTAATAAAGAAAAATTTAAGAAAAAAACCCTAATGTTTAAAATAAAATAAAAATATTCGACTAAATCGGTCGACCAAACGCGCATAGAGTGGTCTGTGGACGGTGCACGTTTAGTTTTATCACTCGGTTAATGGTTTTTTTATTATTATTTTTCCAACCCTTTTCGCCACCATTAAGTCTATACCAATTACAAGCCCTGGCGAACGCGTTTATTTTTAAAATTACATTTATTCAATAAAAACTAATACGAGAGAAGCCTGGAAATAGTGGCAGGTTACAGAAATTAACAGTCAGTCGCAAGCCCGAAACCATAAGGTTCGTTGCAAATGTATCTGAGTTGTCAAACAAAAGGGGCTAATAGTAAAACTAGAGCCACGGAAAGAATTATTGGAGATAAATAGCTTGAACATAAGTAAACCTTAACTGGTATGTTAGGAAAATTTAATTTAATGAAAACACAGTTAGGATCAGTTATACAAGAGTACAGATCATAGATCAACTAATGGGGCATTTAATACTTTAAACACTTCAGATTCTGCAACAGTGCATGCTGACGATGTAAGCATATTTCGGCAACGAATAAAAGAAAATGGAAATATCTGAAACTATAACATTAATGTGCGGACTGCGGACACTGGAATGACTTTATTGACTGGATTAGATAGAATTTCAAACAAGTAGTATGTAGTATGGGAATTACACCAATAGCCGACCGATTGAGACTAGCTAGATTGAGATGGTTTTGCCATGGTATATAAGAAGGAATCCAATCCCAGAATTGTCGTCAACACTCGCAACAAGTGCAATGTATTGTAAATAATGGCTACACCTACCTTTGATTTGTCACGAATGGTTTCTGGTGATGATTTGGTACGTCTTGAAAACAATCAATAAACGTTGGCGAGTCACTGAGAATTTTAATACAGAACACCAATATCATGCCAGACTGTTAAGGTATCCGACTTGTATGAATTACAACGGAGAAAAGGAAAAAGGAGAATATTAGTGTAAAAATAAAAATATATATTTCCATAATATTTGTTACAAAGTTGTCATACGAAATGACATATTACTCGAAACAAAAAAAAACAAAATAACGTGCGTTGGGATGGGAAATAATTATTCTTAGCGTTACTGACACCGTTTTTTATTGTAAAAAAATGAATTGTTTTTATGAGTGGTAGAAGAATTTGTTGTATATGTATGTATGCTACATATGTTATGAATTATGTACCATGTATGCTATTATATTTTAATCAAGTATATTATTTGTTTTTAATTTATTTATTCACTACACCGACACTATTACCTCTTTATAGGACAAGTCATTGAATTCAGATTTATACAAGTTGCACAAGACCTCTATTTTCATCTATTAAAAACCCATAATAATAATACTTTAATGTCCGATACGCTACCATTGAGTTATTAAATGAATCATGAAATGTAATTTTACCGCGTGCAATTGTTACACAGTACAACCACGTATAGTGTATATTATTATATAAATTATTATATAGTACAGAAACTCTTATCGAAGCTATTTTCCACCTCAACACACCATTGATTTGCTTTATGTTTTATAATATATAAATATATATATATATTATATACAAACACATATTACACGGTATAGATGTATCATGGGAAAAACATAAAAATCAGCGCAGGTACCCGATACTTTACCGCAGGAAAAATATCCTTTATAATAAAGACATGACTGATTTTGAAAGGTACATTTAGTAAATGGGTAATAACATGTTTTTTTCCACACTCACACACCCACATCCGCCATTGTATAATGAATTATAACCAACCAAAACAGAACCGTTTATAATTGGTCGTTAAACTCCATCATACTGAATGGACATCGATCAGAGTAATAACTATATCATGTTTATAGGTGTAACTAAACGGATGTAAAGATATAATATGTAAGTTGTTCCCCACAGACCACAATAAAGTAAACATAAAACTGAATCTATAACCATACGAATAGAACCGTTCTTGTTTGTATATCAGTTTTACTACTTGTATTCATTTGAAAAAAAACTGTTGCATAAACTGTATGAGCGATGGTCATCTATGTAAAGAGTGCTTAATTAATGATATGTCTTTACTTGAACTATTCAAATGTAGTAGTCATAATAAAATCAAAAGTTTTATGCTGAAGTGCATAGGCGTTGTTGAGGCAAATGTGTCGAATGACTAGAACTAATAAATAAAGGAATGAATGTAAAAGATAAAACGATTTTTGGTACTTGTTGTAGAGATAGATTATAGCTAATAGATTGAGTTGGTTTGCAATAGTCTGAGACTTTTCTAAAAAAACGTGATCCAGTTTTGTATTTTTGGATATCCAATTTTGTTTTTGGTAAATATTTAAAATGTAATGGGTCTGGGTTTTTTGTCAATACCAGTGGTTTGGACTTGTTATGAGGAAAGACGACTGAAGGGCAGTTAGGACGACAATATAAATGAATCTAGAAAAAACTTGTGCAAATCTTGTGGTTATATATTATAATTTATGAAACAATTAAATATTTAAATAAATCCTTAACCACAAAACCTAAGCTATAGAGAATTATTTTTGGAGATCGGGGTTTATTTAAATATTTAATTATTTTATAATAGAAATTCTTGTTGATCAAGAACAAATACTATTACACAGTTTCGTCGAATTGGACGAATTACTAATCATTTCTAGACTGGACCTTTTAGTTAGTAAATCTAAGAGGTCCAGTCTAGTAATAAGATATGAGGATATCCAACTTGATCTGATCATCGTTGGTACATTTTTGAACCGTAAAAGTAAAACATTGAACGCATGGACTGAACACACGAGTACGCGAACCCAAGAGAAAATCCGGTTTTTGTTGTGGCCATTAAAAGTTATATGATTATTTCTCGAAATAATTCTCTCCCCGGGGTCTGGTGACCCTGCTGGATATAAATTTTATTCGTTTCGTTTTATTATGATTTGTGTGTATAATGCAATAAATCAACCCCGAATACTTAACGCGAAGTCACTGTATTTTCAATTGTTATTATTATTATTTATTAACTTCGCGGTTCTGTCAGCGAGCGAGTCCTCTATTTAATTAGTAAAAAATAAAAACCTAAAAATGTATCTAATCACACCGCCGTGGTTCGATGTGTCCGCCATGTAAACAGCAGTAGGGGTGTGTCAAAAAATATTTCACACAGTAACGCGGTGTCGAGTTTCAAATGTGTGTGTTGCATACAACTCGATGACGCACGAGGAGATATGAGGAAAAATGTATAACATCATTTTACTTCTCTTTTTACCAAGCGTGACGATCACACGAGGTCTGACACGTGTAGCTAACAAAACAACAACATTGCATCGGATGTCCTAATTGTAGGTTTTTGTTGTGTGTGCCAATTTAATTGAAATCTACTCGAAAATGATTTGTACTACTTTTGACGGGCAACACTTTTCGCACACGTGTGTGACCGGGTGGTTATGTAATTCAACCGGGCTTGTATGGCGGCAAAAATACTCGAAGCGATCAGATCATAATAAAAATATATAATTCCGAAATAAACTCTCGAGTACCCTAATACACAACGTGCTTTTCAAATCCAATTTTGAATTACTGTACACGCTTTCCGAACTCAATATCTCATCAACGTGTCTGTTTTATATGAACCGCCCTTATATTCTCTCTCCACACTTGTTTGCCCGTCACTGTTTTCCCATGTATTTAACACACCTTCGAGTCAGCTACTGCTACGATCTGTTATATTTTGTCTTCTATTCACACAACTAACTCTTGTGCGAAGGTCATACATGCAATTGGAATGCAGTGGAATCGCACAATGCTCAGAATACCTCTAACTGAAAGTGTAAACAATGAAGAAGTGCTAAATATACTCAAGAGAGCCGATGTACATCTGGCAAATAAATAGTATCAGATAAGATAAGGTAGATGTAGAAGATCAGGCCAGAAAACGATACAGTGATGACGTTTAATTAATCTTTCACCATTCAAAGTTCACGTGTGTTCCCAAAGCAGATTTAATCGATAAGTTGTTTCTTTTTTTTTTTTTAATTCATCAACATTACCTGTATAGTTGTTTGTTTAATAATAGGCGAACTATTGTATTTGTTCAATAGTTTAGTGCAACTTGACAGTGTGAGTTAATGTCGACTAAAAGCATTGGACTGTTATTGTACATTGTACATGTGTACAGTTATTGTTTTGTCCACGATATTTATTGTTTGATTTATCGAATATATGACGGAGTTATCATCGTGTTATCATCACCTAACCTAACATAGCGTTTTTACTTTCTATGAAATTGGTACACAAAACGGCTGCGTCCCGGATGGAGACATTTTTCAATGTGAATACTCATTACACATATAGGGTTCATTGTCTAAATAAGACAACATTTAAGTAGTACGGACGGTTTGATTTCACAGGTCATCAGGAGTACACCCACTGCCATTATACTCTATGTATACGGTTGGGACGGATAAGCTTGACGGATAATACCGAATAGATTCGTGTGCACGTTGAACTGCCGATCGATTACCTTTTAACGACACGTCAGTCTCGACAGCATTAAAAACAATAATGTGTACACGACACGATACTGCTGCTGTATTGCAAAAACGTCAATTACCGCAATTTTTCACCGTTAAAACTGCATTACAGTTACAAAGTTGAAACATGAAACATTACTTTCGGGAAATTCACATCCGGCCTAAACGTCCGGGTTTGTACCGTAAATTCCGCATAGTCTGCACGCGTTTTACAATAGGTTGTAGTGCATTAATCCAAGGGCAAAAGGTCGACCATTGTAGACTAATTATAAAAATCAAATACCGTGTCATAACGCGCGCACGCATTGCGATAAATGGCTAAATTCTCAAAAAGCTGTCAAGTATGAAAACATGTGTGTATTTAGTTGCTGTGTTTGAGTATTTGCGCGTACAGAAACTGCCCTTTTATTGTTCCAAGGTAAACGTTAAATTACAACAATATGCCTCGATAATGTACTTAGCTCTCAGCGTTTGCATTAAACGTTCTGTTCAACCACAGCTACCGAGTATGTCTACAAAGTTTGGTCTGATGTGACGTATGTGGTGTATTTGCTTTTGGACGAATATGTTAACGTCGGCGTGCTCGTGTCACACGCCGCAGCATTATTTCGGTTTATTTACTTCATTGTGGCTCGAAAACATTAATTGAGTTCCTATAAACGATTTAGAACAGCTAAGAAAAATAATTAATGTGCCTTACAAACCGTATGAAAATGTGATTTATACCATAAGGGTCATTGCTGTCATCGGGTTAGCGTATGTTGGCAGTATAATTTATCTGTTGTTTGCGTGCCGGTGAACTGAAATGAGCTAAAAACAAAAGGCATAAAATGTTATTTTCATTTGATTAAATATTATAGATATTAGTGTTATATATTTTTTTTCTTGTTAATCAACTCATATTTTTCAATCGATTTTATACACATTATCGCTACACGCCATTTTCGTTTCTATCACATCCAGTGTAAAAAAAACACACACAAACACTAAACCGCCAAACACCAGACCAAAAATAACAATAACAACTTGCAAAACGCCACTTTTAGAATAATTTTCTCGACGCTTCGCATTCTTTTCTCGCGTTTTCGACAAACATATCCGGGGTTGGAGGAAGTGTAATTGTTGCCGTTGTTGTGAATTCAAAAAGTACCTACTGCCCGGCGGATAAAGAAAACATTATATTTTATTAACCCTCGAGTCCGTTACACAATAGTATTACTACAGGTATATATATATGTATTTTTTCATCCTGTAAAATCTCCATTTACAGCCGCAATAGGTGTTACAGCAATGGTTGTACATTTTTTTCTAGTTACTCGATTCTGTAACCGTTTTGTTTTTTTCCAATTTAAAGTGTAATTTAAGAAAAAAAAAATAATAAGAATTGTAATCGAAGGAAGTATTTACAACGGGCCTTCCGAGAGCAACAATAACGCGAGCGGGGTCTTCCTATCGAGCTCTCTATTGAAAAGAGATACACCGGAAACGTTTCCGACCCCAATTGACTGCGCCCATACAGATAATAGTGCCGACGACAGAGATTCGAATTTCGAGACGGATGGGTTTCATCCGTATCGTCGAATCCACCGGATGGATGCTGTGCAAATGTGAAGAAAAACGCTTGTACAATTATTGTTATTTCCACGGAACCGGTGCGGGTTTTTCCCCCATCGTTGTCAGTCGTCAATATTATTTGTTTTGGGTAAGAATGGAAATAAAAATGCGGTAGCAGATCGACGAACAAACCAAAAACACGGGATGCGATGGACTTGCAAGGTTGGGACAACCTACGTTAACCGATTACACGCGGTGTTATTGCGCTCGAGTAAATTTATATACATATATACGTATATATAGTATATACCTATAAAAAGTTAAGTAGGATTAGCGATATCGCGTGTAACGAAACAAGAAAGGACAGCAGCGTCGTACATCATTCTCAGCCGTCCGTCCAACCGGAAAAAAAGAATCTATTTACAAAGCCCATTCGTGTGTGTGGAGATGGGGCTAAGTCACAGCTGGTCGTGTCTGAGTTTAAAGAACTACAAAAATTAGGTGTCGGGTCGACGATCGAGCACGCCAGTGAGATTAGTCCAAAGACAAGCCAATATTGCCGACACCTCTTTCGTTAAACGATAACAGGTTTTATCTACTATACAGTATTCTCAACGTGCCAATATCTGTCTGAAGTTTTTGTGAAACAGAAGGGTTGGGAGGTATACGAAAGGGGGGGGGGGTGGGAGGGGAGGAGAGTGATAGGACAGTGATAATTGCTGGATAACTGATAAGAGACAGAAAATTGGCTTATCATAAAATATGTTCGTGGTCCAACGTCTGTCTTTCTTTCGAGGGAAATATTGAATGTATCTCTCTCGGTGTGAACGCCACTCGAGCGGACTTGAGTAATACTAATACGGCGCTAATATAATTTTATATGATTTTTTTTTTTGTTACAGAAGTGTTGGAATTCGACGCTCCTCCTAATCAGACCACGGAAGAGTACGCGGATTACTTGATCAAATGCAAAGTCAAGGGCAACATTAAACCGACGTTTATGTGGTATTTCCAAAACCTGACGTTCAAAGAGAAAACCACGAGTAAGCCGACTATAAATATTTCAAAAAATAATAAATTGTTGTTTTTCGCGTGTCTAATAACCGCGCATTTGGTTTTTGTATTTTTTTTCTTCTTTAGCTGGCAAATATTCAGTGCAAGACGGAGGGTTGTTGGTGCGCAACGTTTCGCACTTGGACGCCGGCAAATACGGTTGCCGAGCTTTTGAGACTACATCCGATTACACCGTTTCCGAAGACAGAGATATCAACTTGATAGTCAGGCGTAAGTGATTAAACATCTCAAGATGTTGCCATTAGCGTGCCACTCCTCTGTCGTCGTCTTATGTCTTACAGATGAAGTCTTTGCTGTGGAAAATTATACACAAAACCCTTTTCGGGTTCTCCTTTCCGCCTTTTGTCCGCCGGATACACCGACCTTTTACTGCGTTTTTTCAAAGATTCGTCGCTAACTGAATTTAGAAATAAAAGTGGATAAAAAAAAAAATCTACTACAGACTTTGCGGGTCAGCTTCCTTTGTGCGCCCGCAAAATTACTTGTTGTATAAATATATACCCGCAGTGGGTACCATATAAATGTATAAAATCCACAACAGTCTGTGGTCAAAGGTCATCCGGTCAATATTGTCCTTCCTTTTGCTTTTTGAAGCGTGCATCTACTCAAAGTCTTACTCATCACGAAATCCTTCATCTTTTGAATCCTTTTAACGTGGATATGTTTCACCGCTGGGGGGGGGGGTCGTTCCAAAATTTCTCACGATTAGGCAACCGCATAAACTGGGACAAATTGAGAGGAGGGCAGGAAGGAACGTCGTAGGCATGGGACATTAGCGTTGAGATCAGCTAGGCTCATTGGCGATAATAATGATTATGATGGCAACGCGTTAAGTGTGTATTTATTGTTTTCACAACAGACAAACCGGTATTCTTGCATCACATGGAAGGCGAAATCATCGACCAGTACGTTTACTATTTGGAATCGGCTAACCTGAGCTGCCAGAATTCGGCAGAGCCGCCGGCCAACGTGTCTTGGAGTTTCGAACACAAACCTTTTCTGTACCCTTACGACCATTACATAGTACGTGCGCGTTAAACAATAATATTCTCCGGCGATGCTAACAATTCCCAAAACTTATTGTTGTTGTTGTTGTTTTTTTTCCCCATCCGTCAGGTCACGTTCAACAAACAAGAAAAGTTGGGCCGGTACAAGTGCACGGTTTCCAACCCTTTGGGCACCGTGACCAGACAATACCAATTGATCGAAGGGTTCAAACCGCAAGTTCCAAGCGGCCTGGCCGTCGTCAGCACCGGCGATAACTACATCGAGCTGGCGGTTAGCCCGAACAAAAAGTCTGACGCGTTAATCGGATACAGGGTCGAGTACATTGAAAAACTGGTCAAGCCCAACTCGTTGACTTACGAAAGCTTCAACATGATGAACTTTAACAGCACCGAAGGTAACTATGCAGTGTGTGGCCATAAGTCATACTCATTGTCCAATGTGTTTCCTTCGACGGAATGACGATAGAGATTTTTGTTGTGTAATTAAATTTAAAAAATACACTCCGTTAATCCCGGATTGATAATCCTGCCCGTCTATGGTTGCAATATTGTCTCCTTATAGACTTCAAATGATGTCTCTTCCCGGCCGACTAACACGGTGTAACTAGTTATTTTTCTCAAACTATTTCGATAGAACGTTCATCGGGTTAATGTTTTTTTTTTTCTCGTTCAGGTCCTTTCGCACTGGTCAATCTCAAGCCCAACACCGAGTACATAATAAAAATCTCGGCCAGGAACATGGCCGGAGTCAGTGACTTCAGCGACCCGCTCGCGGCCCGCACGCTTCCCGTCAACATCAACGGCGCCGGGTCCTACCGCGGCGACGGCTGCCGTCGCTCTCTGCTGGTCGCCGCCCTGATCATGGTAATCGCCCGAACGGTCAGGCTGTAATAAACACCAACAGCACAACGACAATTATTATATAGATAGTGTCACTCGTTTCAATGCCAAAGTCCCCGGCCTTAATGCCGAGTGGAACAATTAAGTGTGTCACGCAAACATCAATTCCCCTATCATCCAACAGCTGTGATCGAATGGAATCGGTTTATCTGTAGGTTAGACACCTACATAAGTGGTCGCTTTTTCAATGAATTTTCTCAACTAAAACAATATAATGATTCTTACTTCGATCCACGGCCGCCCGATTCGGAGGGGGGGGGGGCTGTGGATACTAACTAAACCTTAAAACTGATTTGCCGAAGTACAAATAAAATGTGTAGCGCTGATATTTTGAGTTTTAAGGTTTTTAGAATCCCAAGCCCCCTCCCTCCCTCCCCCTATCTTCGCCCGAGCTTAGATTTGTCGATTTCGATCACACTATTCGACTACTGTATAACATAACAGCTATTCGTGACACTCGGCTTGGGTCTGATAAGGCCAATCTCGGTTTTTTTGATAAAAAAAAAAACACACACAACTCTGTGTAACTCTTAAGAGGGCGTCGCACCGGTGATTTTCAGTGGTAAAAACATATTTACGCCAACTGAAAATAACTCGCTTAGTTTAGGTTTTAGAGTAAAAGCACCTATTATAAAACTTAAAGAAAACAATATTCCCGAGGGCAAGATGGTGCGTTTAAAAAACAAAAATTATTTTTTTGAAAAGTTACAGTCATATAAAAATGTCAAAATAGTCGTTATTTCTAAACTATGTATTGAGCGT
Source organism: Adelges cooleyi (assembly GCF_023614345.1). Lineage (NCBI taxonomy): Eukaryota > Metazoa > Arthropoda > Insecta > Hemiptera > Adelgidae > Adelges > Adelges cooleyi. The sequence goes on from NW_026095893.1 coordinate 17,572,372, forward strand.
TATACTTGGAATAATGAAAAAACGCACCGTCTTGCCCTCCGGAATATTGTTCTCTTTTAATTTTATAATGGGTGCTTTTACTCTAAAACCAAAATTAAGTGAGTTATTTTCAGTCTGCTTAAACAAGTAGAGATGAAAAAAACATTTTTCAAATCGCTTTCAAGGATGCTGTGATAGTCCGAAAAATAAATGAACTACCAAAACAGAGTCCTAGTTATTGAACTAATAATTACACATCACAGTGTTTAATCTTTAAATTTAGATTTTGTGAAAAATTGCCTTTACTTTACTCCTTAAAAATGGGCGGTGCGACGCCCTCTTAATGATTCTCAGCCTTCTCGGACCCTAAAGGCAGCTTTACGGTGTGTCTCACGATGACCTAACGTTCGACAGTAAAAAGTCAATACGGTTTTCATCTCAGTCAAACTCAACTGCTTTTAAAATAATCTCTCTTAACCACAACGTATTTGAAACGCCACACCAGTCATTCTGAGACACATTCCGTACACTCACTACTGCTTATTCCTGCTAGTCTTACCCGCCCACAAAAATAGCAAACCAAACATCTCCGAACACCACCCTCTCGCGGTGATAATGGCGCGTCCAAATACTTGCCCAAGTATTAATGTGTTTAGCTGGTAGAAGTCATTATCGCTGTTCGCTCCCACGCGGTATGGAACTCGCTTAAGAGTTTGTAAACATTTTAACCGTTTCGCATTCTACTTAGATCGCATAATAGACTGTTCGCCCTATTTTTGTTGTTGTTTATTTTTAATTAAGATAATAATATTAAACAAACTACTGTAAGTACCGCTTGTTTTTTTTTAAATTTTATTTTTTAACCTTCTACGCGACATACTATCTCCAGTATTAATATTTTATTATTATACAGGGTATATCTTGAAGAATGGTGGGGCTTTCAAACGGCTGTAAGTTGTCAAGTATTGGACCTACAGCGCTTTGGTAAAGCCCGCCCAAATTATTGGGTGTGAAGCCCTTGCGGGTCGTTTTAGGAAGAAAAACGCTAGCTCCCCCCCCCAAAAAAAACTAATCAACTAATCTCCGCCTATGCAGTCATTCGAAACTTGACAACTCCCTCTTTCGCCCAAGCCCTACCAGAGCGCTGTTGGTCCAATACTTTTCAACCTACAGCCTTTTGAAATCCCACCGTTCTTTATGATACACCCTGTATTACATAATTACCCTGTAAAAATAATTACTATGATATAGTGTAATGTATTAATATTATTATTATATATGATATAACTATTCGTTTTATGTTTAAGATTTTACTAAAATACTATATTATATAATATTATATTGATACGTATGGTCTGGCACAAAGGACAAATGTTGTTTTTCATGATGTTTCATTAAAACCAGTTGAAAATGCTATAATAAACTTTATAAAAATATATAATAATCCGTATTGTTTGAACTTCAATGTGATATGTTACTTTATGATGTGAAAGACAGCTACCCTTCGTTGAGTTAATTTGAGTATTTTTTTTTACAGTTCTCTAGAACCGGATAGGTATTGGTATGCAATTAGTTTTTCAGATGAAACGGCATTGTCCTTTTAGTGAGACAAACCACAGCTGTTATATTATAATGTACACTTTTAAATGCTATACGCGTATACATTACTTAGTTTATATTATTATATAATATGTTACTGTAAATATAATTATAATATTTTATATATAAATCTTACCTATCTTAGAGGATATACGTTTCATATTGGTAAACTGTGTAAAAGCCTGATTGTTGGCTCGGTGTACATTTATATTATATTATAATATTGTACTCATTTAGGTATATTGTAACAATAATTGTTATTATTACTGTCAATCGCATGTGTAAACTGTAAAGTCACTTTTCGAGATGGTCCGCAACGTGTATTGATGTAATTTAAAAACTAGATACCGTTCGAAAAGTATCTTATCTTATATACACACAATTATTATTACGAATATATTCTTAACTATATAACTATTTCAAGTATTATTATTGGTAATTTTGTCGTACGCGTTGAACAAAAAATGCTTAAGTCTAATATAATTGATATAATAATAAATGAACTGTATGAATTCATATAAAAGCGTATGTAAAAACATTTTGATAGTTATTTTATCCACAGCGTCATTTTAATTACCTTAATCTTAATTTAAAAAGTTAATTAAGTATTTACATACGTTACTGTTTAAGTTGATTAAACTGATAAAAGATAATGATATTATATGTTATAGAAAACCAAAAATGTAATTACTTATTAAAACCCTATGACATATTGAATGGATCAATTTATTAAACCTTGTCCGCTTGTTTTACATGCACTAAAAAGCAACTAGTACAATAGTATTTTTTATCTTAAGTCGCCATTAAAATTACACAACAACGTGAAACAAACTTGCTTCAAAGTGATAATGTTATCCATAATCGACACATTTAGAGAACTGTATTCTTAATTTTTTTTTCCCAAGAGAAAACACGAACAATTTTAGCTAAACCAATATTACACAACAAACAATTTGTCTGTAAAAAAAAAAAGAAATACATTTTATTTTTTTGAATAATTCTTTTTTAAATTAATTTATTTGGGTAATTAAAAAAATGTTGAATTCCCCAAAAAATCAATACAACCCACACACCGATAGTTATTTATTGGAAAACTCGAGTTGGATATTTCCTAGAGTTAAAAACTTCAAGATATTCACAACTCTGATTGTGTGTCTTGAAATGCGATAAATTTTAAACCGACCTTAAGCGTTTCAAAAGTTTTTTTAACGAGTTATGTCAAACGTATACATGCGAACCGTGTGTTGAACTCGAAATGAGTTTCCTTTCCTTGTATCATGTGTTTCGCCTAGCTGATACAATTTTATTTAATTAAATATAACATACTTGCCTGTAAAACTTATCGCAACGAAGTTTTAGCAAATATAATTTTATTATATTAATTATAATATGTTAGTAATAAAAAACATTTCTTTTATTCGAATAATGTTATTTGAAAATTATTTTTACGAAACATTAACACTTTTATTTCATGTGATACAATTTACTTTTATTGCTAATTTCGCTGAATTGTAGAACAAATTGACTTGCTAGTTGAACGACTAAGCTTTCGAGTTACAATTCGAACAGACACAATAACAAAAAAAAACACATCTTCTAAAAATCTAGTTGACCATAATCGAGTAACGTCGACGGTTTTTAATTTAATAGTATTCTGTCGAATTTTTTGGCATTGAAATCATTTTTTTTTTAAACATTTTTACAGTATTTACTGATACATAATATATTACTAACGTCCAACACTTGTCGGATCAATTAGCTTTTTTTCTATATTGAAGCTTGCCAAAAAAAAAAAAAAAACAAAACCCCCATTATATTCCTCGGTCATAAACGATTGTTGGTAAAGTTTTACAGTTAGTTTTGATACCATTAGACCGAGGCACGTGTGCTGTTTACAATATATATTTCAACAAACATCATTCTAGGCCGTGGACGATCATATCGATGACGTCGTGTGCTATCCAGAATACAAAATCCGAAATTCGTTTGCCCGTTTAAACTACACGGTGTAAACTCTCTAACGACGTGACAAGCTATCGTCACTTGATCACTGTGGACTTTTGACAGCTAATCCAAACTGTTTGAGCGTATTGTCATTTTGCTCGCAGCAACTGCAAATGCAGGGCAGCTAAGAGAGCTAAGCTCCTTTACTGTTCAACTACTATGTTGGGCATGATTTTTAACACACAATGTATGTTATTATTTCCATCGAAGTCATCGTGAACCGAAAGGAAATGACGGAAAAAAAATAGCAGAGACAAGAGACATGAATGGTGACTATCATTGATACTTGACACAGGACTAGCTGCAAAAGCGAGTGTTAGCATAGTTTTTTTTTTTTGCAATAAGTTTATGGTCTTTTCTAAATTTTTGAAAAAGTTAATTCATATTCATTTCAGCAGAAATAGTTTTTTTTTGTTTAATTATTAGCATAAATCTATCAGAAATTAGTTATGATTTGATCGTTGTGTCACTTTTAAGTTGATGAGAAATTGTAAAATTGTGCTTACAATTTGTCTTGTCCACACAACGGAATCGATATAATACTTAACTCGCCAATGTTTACTCAAACGGTCATTGCATCGTTTAACCATAATTAGGTTCACGTTATACCGTTTAAACTTTAATAACTTAATAACCTTTAATAACAAAAGTAATTATGAAAAACTGGTTATCAAAATTCTGAGCAGATTATTGTCAATAAAATCAATAACCATTTCATTTGTCAGGTCTTCGTGGGACCCCCTCTGTATATAGTGCCAAAATTGAGCATGTTTTTTTTAATCAGCGCTGTGGGTTTTTTTTTTTATGGTTTGGTAACGAGCCCAAACGACGAGATGTGTACATTTTTTTCGAACTTTTCCAGTTTTGGCACATACACATACACACCTAATACTGCACATCGCTATATTGGCCGGCGTCAAAGGCCAATAAATAGTCGGATGCGACCGAGTAAAGAACGGAAGCGAAAAAATAATAACACGATAAAAAACCGCGAGTAGGGTGCACACTCGTGCAATGTTTATCGGCTAAACTTAACCTTCGAAAGGTCACACTGTACCGCGCTAAACGGTCGACAAAGGTCACCACTTTTCTGTTTTTTAATCCTTGGCATTTGAAATTACCGTCCGTGGAATAACCGATGAACCGACGATTTTGGTCGGGTCGAATGTACCAAAAGATTATTAATGTAGTAGCAAAACCGGAAGAGCACAAGTGTCAAAGGGTAACGAAAAAGGTGGACTAGGAAAATCGTATCCCTTGGGTTACAAACAATTCATAAAACAACTTTAAATAAGTGTATATATTTTTTAAATATAATTAATTTTTATGTATACTCGCATATTAATAATACAAAACGGTACAAATTAAACTCAAAAGTCTGGACACCATAGGTCTAAAACATCAAATCGAATTTCTTAGCATCTAACAATTAACGATTTAACAAATTTGAATGCTTTCCGGCATTCGTTTAACGGCTGACCTACACCGACACTTTCTTTAGATTTATTACGGTTTACTTTGGTTCAATATGTGACCTACCTGGTTTTTGTTCAATTTTTGGTATACAGACAAAAAGTTAACAAAAGCATCGACGATTTAGTTTTAATGTACGTACTTAGTGTTTTCTATAACTTAGATGTAGTAGGTCACCGTTAAAATATTGGTAGACAACAGTCGCTAAAAGAGTATCGAGTTTTTTTATTTGTTTACAAATTACCAGACATATAAAACCACGCACTTGTTTAGTTTTTAGCTGACGTTTTTTCAACTACATCTGTGTGAACAATATGTTGGAGTGATCGAATAATAATTTTCAAAAAATTCATCCATTTCATTGAAACGCTACAACGCGAATTCATCTGATCGTTGTTTCTAAATTAAAACATCTTACTCGTTGACCGAAGAGTGCGATACTATATTTATTTTAAAAAAAAGAAGGAATAATACAGTAGTGTTTGAATAAAAGAATGTTTTACAGTGTGACAAATGGCTTTTTAATGTTTTTAATAATCAGTTATCGACAAATGTTGATATCGTGTAATGACAACGAAGATCTAATTTTTAGACTCAACGGCATTCTTAGCCATCCTGGATGGAAGCAAATCGACCATATCGAAGGCAAACACCAATTATCTGCGTATTCGTTTTCCGGCATTAATCTGTTTATACCCATCGAAGAACCCGACAATTTCTACGTAACCGAAGAAAATGTCTACGAGAAATACTGGATGACCGCTCGATTGATGGAATGTGTGTACGCGAAAGCCATATTAGATTATTTGTCCTACATTCGATTGATTTTATACGAAATAACACGTGAGGGAAAACGTGTGAGCAATATTCTCCGTTGCCGAATGCATCGCCAAAAAAACTCTAAAGCAAAACGTCCGAGAGCTAAAGGATCTCCATTGAACTATGAGAAATTTTGGGATTTGCTCGATTTAGCGTTGGGTCAAAGAGGAAACAGTTACATGATGTTTGACTGTATAATCGATGCGATGAGTTTTCTAGAAGACTCGTTAAGTGAATTACGTGGAGGCCAGTGTGATTCAAGTATACAGCTTATTAAGAGAAGTGTCTTTTTAATCCGTAACGTGAAGCAAACACTAAATGAATACAATGACGATAATCGTTATAAATTCAATTTGAAAATTTCAGTAATTCCTAGTATGGTGAAAAAGTTTTTCACATGTCATATAGTAAGCAAATTGATTCGGTTTACATTCAAATACTGCGTGATGCTAAAAATAGCAAACACAAGCGAGCCCCAGACTTTATGTGTGGATCAGGACTGCACCATTCATTCCGTTGAAGACGCCCAATTAGAAATTGAAAATCTCATAAACAAGGTCTACAATAATTACTACCGAGCATTAGGTTTCCTGAAAGAAGAAATATTGATGTAAAATCACAAAACCTTTTTTTTATTAACTTAAAATTTGTATTATAGTTGATATCATATGATTTTGTTTTACATATTGTAATATAGATTGTCTAGAAATAAAAATTGTGACGATTTGATACTTGACAAGGAATAGCTGTAAAACATATTCTACGTTTTATCACTTTACCGGCTAATCTTAACGATGAAAGATTACAATACTACTTTTTTTAATTGGCATTTAGAAATTCCGTCGACGAAACACCCGATGAATTGATTTCGGTTGGGTCAAATGATAATGTATTTTTATATAAGAATATCAGAAGATTATTAATAGCCAAACCAGATGAACGCAAGTAACAAAGAGTAACGTAAGGTACACAAAGAAAAACTTATTCCTTGGGTAACAAACCCATCATATACCCTTTGAAATAAGTATACAATTTTACCATATTTTTCTTTTTTAATATTCATATAATAGCACAAATTACCAGCATATCTTGTGTTGCAACGATCCGTCCGACGCGATAACGGAGTATGTGTTGTCTACAGTAACATACGGGGTGTCATTTCATCTTCTCCTTTTCAAGCTATACGTGTATTGCATCAACTAAAACTGGACGAGGGATCGAATTATCCAGCTACACAAGGTGTGTTATCTAGGCAAACTTACGTTGATGACATTATAACGGGAGCCAGCACGGTGGAGCAGATTGTGTTGCTGCAACAACAACTCGTCAGCTTATTAGCTTAAGGTGGAATCGAGTTAAAAAATTGGGCAAGCAATTGTCAACAGTTCTTCAAAGTATCTCTAAAGAGGACCAAGTTGTGGAATTGTTATTTGGTCCAAAAGACGGTTGGTCAGTCAAAATCCTTGTGCTCCATTGGGATCCGGCAAATGACGTATATCGATCAGTGTTATCCGCGATTTTCAAGATATACGACCCTTTCGGAGCCTAATGCAACTGAAGACTTCAAAAACACAATTTTACTGCCAAAACCTTGCACGTTAACGTTATTGCTGATCCGGTATTATCATGTATACGCAATGCATGCTGGGCCACAGCTTATTGCGTTTTTTGTTGTTAATTCTGGATAGTGTCAGGTCAATCAATCACTAGTCATGTTGTTCATAGAATGTAATCGGTTAGCGGGTGACCTACCGACAATTTCTAAAGTTTATTAGGGTTTTCTTTGGTTCAACATGTGACCTACCTGGTTTTTGTTCAGTTTTAGGTATTCAAACAAATAATTAACAAAACCATCGACGAGAGTCGTTTTAGTGTACGTATTTAGTGTTTTCTATTATTTTAGTAGGTGCAGTAGGTCATCGTTAAAATATTGGCAGGAGTTTTTTAATTGTTTACAATATTAGCAAACATAACAGTATATCTACGCACTTGTTTAGTTTTAAGCTGGCGTTTTTTCAACAACATCTGTGTGAACAATATGTTGGTGTAATCGAATAATAATTTTCAAAAAATTCATCCATTTCATAAAAACGCGAATTTATCTGATCGTTGTTTGCAAATTAAACATCTTACTCGTTGACCAAAGAGTGCGATACTTTTATTATAGAAATAAAAAACAAGGAATAAAACAGTAGTGTTTGAATAAAAGAATGTTTTACAGTGTGACAAAAGGCTTTTTGATGTTGTTAATAATCAGTAATCGGCAAATAATGATATCGTGTAACGACAACGAAGATCTAATTTTTAGACTCAACGGCATTCTTAGCCATCCTGGATGGAAGCAAATCGACCATATCGAAGGCAAACTCCAATTATCTGCGAATTCGTTTTCCGGCATTGATCTGTTTATACCCATCGAAGAACCCGACAATTTCTACGTAACCGACGAAAATGTCTGCGAAAAATACTGGATGACCGCTCGATTGATGGAATGTGTATACGCAAAAGTGTTATCAGATTATTTGTCCTACATTCGATTGATTTTATACGAAATAACACGTGAGGGAAAACGTGTGAGTAATATGCTTCGTTGCCGAAATCATCGCCGAAAAACCTATAAGGCAAAACATCCGAGAGCTAAAGGATCTCCAGTGGACTATGAGAAATTTTGGGATTTGCTTGATTTAGCGTTGGGTCAAAGAGGAAACAGTTACATAATGTTTGACTGTATAACCGATGCGTTAAGTTTTCTAGAAGACTCGTTGAGTAAATTACGTGAAGGCCAGTGTGATTCAAATATACAGATTATAAAGAGAACTGTCTTTTTAATCCGTAACGTGAAGCAAACACTAAATGAATACAATTACGATAATCGTTATAAATATAATTTGAGAATTTCGAGAATGCCCGGTATGTTGGAAAATGTTTTCAAATGGCATGTAGTAAGCATATTGAATCGTTTTACAAAAAAATACTGCGTGTTGCTACAAACCGTAGACACAAGCGAACCCCAGATTTTATGTGCGGATCAGGACTGTATCATTCATTCCGTCGAAGACGCTCAATTAGAAATTGATAATATCATAAATAAGGTCTTCACTAATTATTACCGAGCATTAGGTTTCCTGAAAGAAGAAATACTGCCGTTAAATCACAAAACATTTTTTTTATTTACTTAAAATTTGTATTATAGTTGATATCATATGATTTTGTTTTAAATATTGTAATATAGATTGTCTGAATAGTCTAAAACTGCGGTTGTCTATTAAAAACTATGTCGAACTCTACATGTAAATATAATAAACTCTTGATGAGGTAACACGCCAAATTATCGACGGCTTATATGAAGCTTCCATGAACAGCCACGAACATTCAGATTATGGCGCGTTTACCAAAAGCCTGTAATTTCAAAAGAATTTTAATAATTTGTGTTTTAGCACAAGTATTCCTATTTAACAACGTATAATATACGAGTTTTTATATAATAGAGCATGTTAACTAAGATGAAGTCAAAAATCTGTTATCTACTAGAGAATAAGGTCACTGAAATAAGAATATCACCAGTGCCATTCACGCAAATCTTATCTGTTACATGCTCTATAGGGTGGCACAAAAAAAAAATCTATCTTCAAAATGTTAATGGGCTAACATTTAAAATTTATTCTATACATAAACAAGAGACTTGACTCTAACAACTGTTCGAGTTTCAAAATCCAAAGTTAAAAATTGATTACGTAATTAACAAAACAATAAATATCTCTTAAGTCGCTGAACCGATTTCTTCGCGTATCAACTTTATAGATCAGAAATTATACCGGAAAGGTACTTTATTAGGCCAAAAATTTAAAAAAGTCACACCTTCCCCATCAAAATCGAGAAAAACACCCAAAAATGTACAAATTTTTTTAATTTAAATTACGAAGCTCTATAACTTTTTTTAAAATAGTCGAAAAAGTTACAAATGTATATGAATTGTTCTTCAAACATAGTACTATCGATAAACATTACCAAACCAAAAAAATATCATAAACCCTTTCTCCTAGAAGGGATAGACATTTTTTTTTTATTTCACCTTTTCAAGCAAAGTTTTAGAGAATTAGATCTGAAAATTAGACCGAAGGTAAATTTGAAACGGAACTATAACATATACAATTTTCTCAAAAACCCGTAGTCAAATTTTTTTTTAATTAAGGAAAGACACCAAAAATAGGATAAATTTATACTTTGACCGTAGTCAAATATACGTATTATATGACGTAGTATATTTTCATTATATTGTTAATTACGATACATGGGTATTTATAACAGTACATTTTTATAGACAGACGATCAACCCTTATCACATAACTGGTTTGAACATACTATCCGCAGATTCCCCCGACCACACTGTACTGGCTTTTTTAATATACATTTATTAAGAGCATAAAACAGTACAAATTTAAATCAAATAATCTAATCGATTTTCTTAGAATCTAACACTTATAAAGATACAATTTGTATGCTTCAGTTGTTTTATTGCTTACAATATAAACAGATATAATATAAATACGCATTTGGTTTTTTTTTAGCAATATGTTGGTGTTATTGATTCATTTTCAAAAAATAAAAAATCATCTATTTCATAAAAACGCTTTAATGCTAATCTATCAGATCGTTGTTTGCAAATTTAAACATATTTACTCTCTGACAATAAACGCGATATAACCACCAACTTTCAAAAAAGTGGACGAGGATATAAACCAAAAAAAAATGATTCTCTTGGACGAACAATGTCTTTACAAATGTTAGGTTATAGCATAGCAATAACCGTCATTAGCGACCAAAATCATATATTTTAATTGTTTTTAATTTTTTTTTAATTATAAAAATCTATTTTTTATCGAACAATGTTATTGGTTATTTGGTATCGCACACACAACAAAAAAAACTGACAAATAATATCGGCAATGAGATACACAATTTTTTTCAGTTTACTTAAAGTAAACAGGCATTTGTTTGTGTTATACGTTTGAAACACGTTTTGTATGGTTTACATACTTTAGGGAATATGCAGCAAACTTAAGTAGTTTCAGTTAGCGTACGATTATAACCAGTCATAGTTGTTAATAATAATAAACAAAAAATTAATAAATAAAACAGTAGTATTCGAAGAAAATGTTTTACAGTGTGTCAAACGGCTTTTTAATGTTGTTAATAGTCGGTAATTGGCGAATGCTGATATCGTGTAACGACAAGGAAAATCTAATTTTTAGAATCAACGTCATGCTAAGCAATACTGGATGGTGCGAAATCGACCATGTTAAAGGCAAATGGTCTGGAAATACATTTTCTGGCTTTGAACTGTTTGTACCCAACGAGAAACCCAATCTTTTCTACATAACCGACAAAAATGTCTGCGATAAATACTGGATGACGACTCGATTGATTGGATGTGTGTACGCCAAAGTTTTGTTAGATTATTTATCCTCCATTCTATTCATTGTACACGAAAGTATACGCGAAGCAAAAGTTGTGAGTAATAAGCTCCGTTGTCGGAAGCATCGCCTAAATAACTATAAGGCAAAACGTCCGAGAGCTAAAGGATCTCTGTTGAACTATGATAGATTTTGGGATATGCTCGATTTAGCGATGGCTCAAATAAAAAAAAGTCACGAGATGTTTGACTGTATAACCGACGCGTTGAGTTTTCTAGAAGAATCGTTGGATAAGCTACGCGAAGACCAGTCGAATTCAAATATAGAGCTTATAAAGAGAAGTGTTTTTCAAATCCGTAACGTGAAGCAATTTTTAAAACAATATAACTACGAAAACCATCATAGATACAATATGAAAATTTCGAGAATTCCTGTTATATTGAAAAAAAATTTCAAATGTCTTGTAATAAACAAATTGATTGTTTTTACAAACGAAAACTGCGAAATACAACAAACAGCAAACACAAGTGAACCACAGACTCTAAGTGTGCATCAGGAAAGCATTATTCATTCCGTCGAAGACGCTCAAATAAAAATTGAAAATCTCATAGACAAGGTCATCAATAATTACTTTAAAAAATTAGGTTTCCTAAAAGAAGAAACACTGCCGTAAATTCACGTGACGAAATTGGTTGAATTTCAAAAATATTTATTAATAGAAATATGTATGTTATACGTGTTTTATATAAATAAAGAGTCTCTTAATAATTCAATACTGCGGTTGTCTATTCATAATTATAAAAAAAGGCTTTTTAATATATAATTTTGATTAATATAACTATTATCATATAATTATGATATAATTTAAATACTTTGACATCCATATGAATGAATTTACTTTCATGAGATCTAATGTACATTTTCTCATCGCTGATTTTTCAAAGAACACTATTACATAAAAGCTCGAAGATGTTTGAATTGATGTTTCAATAAAAAGTTAATAGACCAAATCTTTTATAAAGTTTTTAAAAAATAAAAATACATTCATCCAGTTAAAATAATTTGTTTTTAAAATTATTAGCATAAAACACCTTTCTACCTTATCTATCCGAAATTAGTTATAATATGACCGTTTTATTCTAGTATGCATTAAGTGTTTTCTAAAAGTTTAGTAGGTGCAAAAGTGAGTCATCTGTTACCAAGTTGTATTATAATGTTTACAATATGAACAGTTTTAATATATCTACGTACCAGTTTAGTTTTAGCCAACATTTTTCCGAATTTATATTCACCGACATTATCGCGGTAACTATGCTACAACTGTGTGAGAACTTTGTTGGCGTTATCGGTTAATATTCAAAAAAAAAATTGTCCATTTCACAAAAAACGCTTCAACACAAGTCTTACTGATTATTGTTGAAACGTTTTACTCGTTGATCACTTATTAGATGAAGTTAGAGTTTCTAAAATACAGTACGTGAAAAACGCGAACAAATGATATAGGTTATATGGTGTATATTATACTAATCGACGAATTTCTACGAGCCGTCAGCGGCTACCAGAAGCTTGTAATTTCGTTGGTTTTTATTAAATTATACACATTTATAATTAGTCGAATATTGGTATTGGATATTTGATTACAGCAGTCCACGTTAAATCAAAGACTTTAAAATATGGCAGTACTTTTAACATTTTGAAAAACTAATATCTCCTTGGGTATTCGCACCAAATCTAATAAAAATTTCTATTTTAATAAATAATGGCAATGAAATACGGTTATTTACAGTTTAGTAACTTAAAGTAAACATGCATTTGTCTGTGTTATTCGTTTGAAACATGTTTTGTATGGTTTACAAATAGGGAACGGACGGCAATTTACAGTAGTTTCGTTTAACGTGCGATTATACCTAAAACTTAGTTATACTTATTTAAAAAAAGGGAATAATACAGTAGTATTTAATTAAAATGTTTTACAGTGTGTCAAATGTACAATGTCGCTTTATGGTAATGTTAATAATCAGTAATTGGCCGATGTTGTTATCGTGTAACGACGTCGAGGGTTTAGTTTATAGACTCAACGGCATACTAAGTCATCCTGGGTGGAAACGGATCGACCATGTCAAAGGAAAACAACAGGACTCTACAAATTCATTTTCTGGCATCGATCTGTTTATACCCATCGAAGAACCCGAAAGTTTCTACGTAACCGAAGAAAATGTCTACGAAAAATACTGGATGACCGCTCGATTGACTGAATGTGTGTACGCGAAGGCCATATTAGATTATGTGTCATTTATTCTATTTATTGTACACGAAAGCAATCGCGAGGGAAGACGAGTGACTGTCGCACTCCGTAAGAGAAGGTATCGCCATAAAATTAATCCGTTAAAAGTACAGAGGAAAAGAGTTGATTTGAACTATTTCAAATTTTGGGAAATGCTCAATTTAGCGTTGGGTCAAATAAAAAAGGGTCACGACATGTTTGACTGTATAACCGATGCAATGAGATTTCTAAATGACTCGTTGAATAAATTCCGTAAAGTCCAGTTGGATTTCAATAGAGAGCCTATAAAGAGTAGTGTCTCTTTTATCCGTAACGTAAAGCAATCTTCAAACCAGTACAACGACGAAAACCATAATAAATACAATTGGCAAATTTCAAGAATTCCTAATCTATGGAAGAAATTGTTAAAATGTCATGTCGTAAGCAGATTGATTTTTTTTAAAAACAAAAACTGCGAAATGCTACAAAACACAAATATCATTCATTCCGTTGAAGACGCTCAAGTGGAAATCGAAAATCTCATAGACAAGGTCATCAATAATTACTACCGAGAAGTAGGTCTCTCGTGGAGATGGAAAACTGACGGAAATCTCGAAATATGAATTTTTGTAACTTATATTAATATGTATATTATAACGGATATCATTTTATTTTTTTATATATGTTATATTTAAATATAGATTGTCATAATAATCTAATACTGCGGATATTTGTAAATAATTTTGTCATCTGTCATTGGCCAAAATGACATCACACAAATTACAGCAAACAAATTCATACCATGTTAAGAAGTATGGTGAGTCTAACAAAAGCCTGAAATTTTAAGTGTTTCTAAATTACAAAACATACTTTAATCGCGCGTTTTCTGTTTACAACATTGCAATAAGATATTCGTATAATATTCACTTTATATGATAGAGAATGTTAGACAAGAAAAAGGGAAGGGTTCCCTTGACAAGAAGTCAAGGGAACCATAGTCAGCTAGAAAAATTAGTAAATGAACTAAAAATTTTACCAGCACCATTTACGCAAATCTCAACTGGGAAATTTTCTAGGCTCCATTTTAAAATCTATTTTTGTTAGTGATGCTGCATGATATTAATCTACAATGATCTGTTTATACCCATCGAAGAACCCGATAGTTTCTACATAACATGTGCATATACATATACATGTCTATAAAAAATACAGGATGACGGCTCGATTGATTGGATGTGTGTTCGCTAAAGTCTTATTAGATTATGTGTCTTTTATTATATGTATTGTACACAAATGCTCATCCGAGGCAAAACGAGTAAGTCACGTACTCCACATGAGAGGGATTCACCATAAAAACGATTGCTAACATTGTTTTGAACTATTTAAAATTTTGGGATATGCTCGATTCATGCGTTGGGTCAAATAAAAAAAACTAGTACAGTGGGGCCGGGGCAAAGTGGAGACGGAGCATGGTGGGGCTGGGGATGATTCATGTTTCGATCGTTTGTACTCTAAAATGGAAAATTACTATCATACTTAATAAGAAATCGGAAAAAATCCTAACCAAGATAACGTGGACGTGCGTACACGATTTAGCCTGTAATATAATATCATGAATTATGATAAACAATCGAATCACCGGATATTGGAAATCGTATAAAAAATATTCAAGACTGAGCTGCGTTTGTAAATATTATATTTAAATTCAAATACAGAATCCGTTTGAGAGAATTCTAAAGGGGGGTAATTAAAAAAATTAATAAATACGCGGACACGGTGCCGATAAACGAATGTCGAGACGTCAGAGACTTTTCGTTTTCGCAATGTAGAAGCCCGAAATTTAGTTTAAAAAAAAGCGAGATGGCACAATATTATACTCTAATGAACGGGATGCCCAGGAGGCGTCTATAAATGTATTATATTATGCAGTATATTAAGTTGTATGCAAAACATGAACGGTTTACAAACCAGCGTGGCGGCCATTGCCTCGCTCGGTTTTGAAGCGTATGCCACAATATGGACGCACCGCCCGGACGATTACTGATAAGACAAATATCACCTGAAATCGCGGCCGTTCACCACTATAATGTTATCTTAAGATTTAAGCTGTATATTTTACACCCTATATAAACTCGTATGGATTTTTTTTGTTTTTTCCACTGAAAGATGTAAACTTTGTCATTTTTTACCTCCCCCCCCCCCAATACCTTCGTCGCTTTGTACCGAAGCTGAAAGTTACGAGATGTTTGACTGTACAACCGATACGTTAAATTTTTTAGAGGCATCGTTGAGTAAATTACCTGAAGGACAGTCGGATTCAAATATAGTGCTCATAAAGTGTAGTGTCTCTCTAATCCGTAATGCGAAGCAAATTTCAAAACATTACAACGACGAAAACCGTAATAAATACTATTCAAAAATTTCAAAAATTCCCATTGTATTAGAAAAATATATCAAATATCATAGAAAAACAAATTGATTCTTTTTACAAACAAATACTGCGTGATTTTGCAAACACAAGTGAACCCCAGACTTTAATTGTGCATCAGGCCCGTATTATTTATTCCGTTGAAGATGCTCAATTATAAATTGAAAATCTCATTAACAAGTTCATCAAAAATTACTACCGAGTATTAGGTTTCCTGAAAGAAGATAAACTGCCGGAAATTCACTTAACGTAAATTGTCCTAAAAGAATAAAAGCTGCTGTAAAATCACATAATGTAACCAACGCATTTAGTTTTTAGCAAACGTGTTTCACGGTATATATTGAACGGCACAACAGTTAGCGTTGCCATTGAGTTTGAAAATAAACCAATCATTCTTTATTAAAACCCTTCGACTCATACTTATGTTTTAAAATTTACCTAATTTGTTTGTGACATACGAAAAACGTGTTTTGATGGATCCAAAATGGTATACTTAAAGCAACTTTTAGTAGTTACAATAAATGTACGATTATAATTTAGTACCAAAATTATTTTTGATTTCTTAAAAAACAAATATCAATCAATATTACACTTTTATTTAAAAACAATGTTAAGCAATGTGTCTATTTGCTTTCTGATATTGTTAATTAAGATGTTAGCATTTTTCTACAATAAGTTGATTGACCAAATCCTCTATACATTTTTGAATAAATACAAATATATTCATTTTAGTTAAAATAGTAATTTTTCAAAATTATTAGCGTAAAACGCCATTTCTATCTAATCTGTCCGACAGTACCTATACATTTTGAAACATGTGCTACAAAACTTAAATTATGCTACTAACGTTTTATAGCAAAGGCTTTTAGAATTGAACGGTTGTCGACAATTACTGTCAATACTTATTAATCATTACTGAGTTTTTCATTACTGTATTAAATAATTTAACAGGATTAGGTTGACTTATATACCATTAAAATGATGTGTACAATGTCCACGATACATTTTTAAAATTATTATACTGTATGTATTAAATGTTTTCTAAAATTTTTGTAAATTTAGTAGGCCACCGTAAAAATATTGGTAGGCAAAAGACACTAAACGTATACCGAGATTTTTGATTGTTTACAATATGAACAGACATATATATCTACTCACCTGTTTGGTTTTTAGCTGGTGTTTTTTTCACGTAAACTGTGGGAACAATATGTTGGTGTTATTAAATAAGTTTGAAAAAATTCATCCATTTCGTCGAAATGCTACAACCCAAATTTATATGATCGTTGTTTTCAAATTTAAACATCTTAGTTGTTGACCAAAGAGTGCGATACTTTATTTATTTGAAAAAAAAAAAGGGAATAATACAGTAGTACTTAATTAAAATGTCTTACAGTGTGTCAAACGTACAACGTGGCTTTATGGTATTGTTAATAATCAGTAATCGGCAAATGTCGATATCGTGTAACGACAACGAAGATCTAATTTTTAGACTCAACGGCATACTAAGCCATCCTGGATGGAAGCAAGTCGACCATCTCGAAGGCAAACACCAATGCTGTGCAAATTCTTTTTCCGGCCACCATCTGTTTATAGCCATCGAAGAACCCGATAGTTTCTACGTAACCGAAGAAAATGTCTACGATAAATACTCCAAGACGGCTCGATTGATTGAATGTGTGTACGCGAAGGCCATATTAGATTACTTATCCTTGATTCGATTGGTTGTACAAGAAAGCAGGCGCGAGGGAAAACGTGTGGGTTGCGTAATCCGTTCGAGAAGGTATCGCCATAAAACCGTCCCGTCAAAAAATCATAGAGCTAGACTCCATGTGAACTTCAACAGTTTTTGGGATTTCCTTGATTTAGCGTTGGGTCAAAGAGGAAACAGTTACATGATGTTCGACTGTATTATCGATGCGATGAGTTTTCTAGAGGAATCGTTGAGTAAATTGCGTGCAGGCCAGTTTGATTCAAACATAGAGCTTATAAAGACAAGTGGCTTGTTAATCCGCAACGTGAAGCAAAGTTTAAAACATTACAATGACGATAATCGTAATAAATACGATTTGAAAATTGCGAGAATTCCCAGTATGTTTGAAAATTATTTAAAATTACTAATAGTAAGCAAATTGATTATTTTTACAAACGAATGCTGCGTGCACACCGCAAACACAATCGAACCTCAGCATTTGAGTGTGAATCAGGCTTTTGTCTTTCATTCCGTCGAACACGCTCAATTAGAAATTGAAAATCTAATAAACAAAGTCATCAATAATTACTACCGGAAATTAGGTTTCCCGAAAGAAGAAAACCTGCCGGAAATTAACTAAACGTATTTTGTAAAATTTCGAAAGTATATCACATAATTTTTTTATTACATATAAATAAAGGTTTTCTTAATAATCTGATATTGCGGTTGTCTATTTATAGTTTAAAGAAAAAAAGGTTTTTTAATAAACAATTTAGATTAATATAAATAAGGCTTAATGGTACAATTTAAATGCATCGATATCCATATAAATGAATGTACATTCATGAGATTTTAATTGCTAACAATATTTACAGATACAAATATCATATATTATATTTACGCGTTTAGTTTTTAGGAGACGTGTTTCACAGTGTATATTCAATGACACGACAACAGTTGGCGTTGCCAACCATTTTTGATAAAAACGGTTCGACGTAAAACTTATGTTTTGAAATCTACCTTCCTACTTCCTACATCCTACTTTCTACCTTTTCTAGAAGACTCGTTGAGTAAATGACGTGAAGGTCAGTGGGATTCAAATATACAGATTATAAATAGAACTGTTTTTTTAATCCGCAACATGAAGCAAACGTTAAAACAATACAAATACGATAATTGTTATAAATACAATTTGAAAATTTCGAGAATTTAAATTTGGCATTTATGTAGACAATTGGATTGACAAGCAATTGCTTACATACATTTTTTGCAGTTAGTCTGTGGAATTTCACTTATGTTATTATGTAATAACATTATGTAGCCAACTACATATTATTTGTTTATCATTGACTTGTTCACATTTTTTTCATTTTTATTAGACATGTTATTTTATTATAGGTCTAATTTCTGATTAATTAAAGCTAACATTATTTTAGTTTACTTTGCTTACAATGAATTTCGAAAACGATCTATTGTTGTTTTGTTCAAAATAATATCAACGACAACCGACATTGGTAAAAAAGGTGAATAGAGCTGCGCTATCTAGCCGCTCAGCATTACAAGTCATATTTTAGCAATAAATGTAAAGTTATTAACAGAAATATTAAATTTAATTCGAATAGTACAATAATATATTGTTTGGTGTCTTGTAACTTTTCCTGAATTAAAATTTGTAGTTCTTTGCTATCCCGTGATGTAGAATATATCACCCGTCAACGGGCATTAAGGAAATGTCAAAAATTTAACAAACTTTGCAGAGTTCTATTGAAATGGTAAATAGCATTATACCTATGCCATGCCTAAATAAACAGGCATGATAACTAAAAGTACGAATTTGTCCTATCTTTGCACATTCACCCCATTCATGGATAATGTGAAATACTGTCTGGGGATATATTCCTGTATTTTTAAGCAATTAATTATGTCTGTGTATTGTTTCAGTTAAAAAAATAGAATATAAAGTTTTTCCTCTGCAGTAATGTTATCTGTATAATTTACAAAATGTTGTCCGTTTTGGTTCATTTTACTGGTAGTTATATTTGTATTAATTGACTAAAATGTCCATCTTTTCTGTTTTTAATTACTCTCACGACTCTTGTCACCGTTTCAACGACTCCTATGTGTAATATTCTGGAGGTCTGTTCGGAACTAATATATTTGTATCAGACCAGACCCTGAAATTTAAAAATATTATTTCTCCGGATTGGACGATTGATGTTTTACAAAACCAGACCCGACCTAAAATAGCAATTATTGTCTTAAGCCTGCACCAAAATAACGTATAAAACATCAAACCCCCACTTGGCGTCGATAAGAAATAAAGTTCTAATCCTATCTAGACAAATTGTATTTCAAAATAAATAATAAAGACAAATAAGATACTTGTAGACGAACAATGTTTTCACAAATGTTAGGTTTTAGTATAGTAATAACCGATTTTTAGTCATAGGCCACCTATTTCGTATAATTTCCTTGGTTTTTATTTAATTATACAATTGTTGTATGATAAAGCAACAAAATAAAACGAACAAAGGACCAGTCGAAATTTTTCGACACGAGAAAAAGACTGAAGCCGAAATGGCGTCGTTACGCCTTATCAATTTTGGGTAGGCAACCTAACGCACACTATAACTGTTCGCTGTTCAGATGGCAGATGGGAAAGTTGGATAATAACAACACGGGACCGACGCGGGTTTTAAAGAAAGGAAGCAGTTTATATTCACAACGGATTGCAGGAAATAGAAATTATATAAGGGGCTTCTTATGGCCGGTTCCGTTTAGTGCAATGGCCAAAAGATAAATCTTAAAACTAAACGTTCAGTCCACAACTTAAAACTAACTTAAATACTATTGACGGAGGTGAATTCAATATAATGATTGACGGTTATACAAACAGTCAACTCCGCATTTAGCCAATCGAAATCAAAGGCCACAGTTTACGGACAACCAAGGGTGTAGCGTGGCAGCTGGGCTCTGGACGACCTCGGCGGCCTCGTGATAATGATGGAGGACTTACGCACTCAGCAAACTCCAAAGACAGCCAATTACAGCAAACAGACAGTTTACAGGAAGTAATCCAGGGAAATCAGTGTTATTGACTCGGACAGAATATCAATAAACACGAGGTTGTTGAGATGAACGATTTTATTATTTACAGATCTATATACATTAAAAACGATCTTGTGAATAACATATCCACGACGTTATTTTAATAATAACAGAATATTAAATTAATAATTGTTTAATACTAGTTTTTCAATTAGAATTAATTTCTAATAAGAAACACAATATATACAAACGAGAAAAAAAAAGATTGTGGTATAAGAAAAAAGACCACCGACGATAATGACGACGAAACGGTAATTACAATGAGCATCAACAACAGGTTAGATTATTTTTAATTACAGAGGACGGTCACAACAACAAAAACAGGAGGGAGTGGAACGCCAACGAACAACAACATTCACGCATACGCGTACAACGCGTAAACAATTGTAATATTAAGCAAATAATTGTACTGGACATTTTATGTTAATAGCCCACTTTAAATAAGAACCTTGAAATATGGAAGAACTTTTAACATATTGTAAAACCTAAAACCTACTTAGGTATTCGAACCAAAGCAAAAAAAAATATCTCTTCAAATAAATAATGGCAATGAAATACACAGTTATTTTCAGTTTACTAAGGTATACGTGCATTTATTTGCGATATACGTTGCATGATGTACAAATAGGGAATGGGCAGCAACCTTATGTAGTTTCAGTTAGAGTACGGTTATAACAAAACATAGTAGTTTTTTCATTTAAAAACAACGAATAATAAAGTAGTATTCAAATAAAATGTTTTACAATGTGTCAAATGGCTTTATGACGTTGTTAATAATCATTAATCAGCAAGTGTTGATATCGTGTAACGACAATGAAAATCTAATTTTTAGACTCAAAGGCATACTAAGCTATCCTGGATGGAAGCAAATCGACCATATCGAAGGCAAACACCAATGCTCTGCAAATTCGTTTTCCGGCATTGATCTGTTTATACCCATCGAAGAACCCGATAGTTTCTACGTAACCGACGAAAATGTCTGCGAAAAATACTGGATGACCGCTCGATTGATTGAATGTGTGTACGCGAAGACTATCTTAGATTATTTATCCTTCATTTTATTTGTTGTACACGAAAGCTCACGTGAGGCAGAACGTGTGAGTAATAGGTTCCGTGTCCGAAAGTTTTACCATACAACAAGGCCAAAAAACCCAGATCTAATGCATCTCCTTTGAAAAATGGACATGACAAATTTTGGTATACGCTTGATTTAGGTTTGGGTCAAATAGAAAACAGTTATATGATGTTTGACTGTATAACCGATGCGATGAGTTTTCTAGAGGAATCGTTGAAAAAATTACATGAAGGCCAGTCGGATTCCAATATAGGACTTATACAGAGAAGTGTCTTACTAATCCGCAACGTGAAGCAAACTTTAAAACATTACAATGGCGAAAACAGTAATAAATACAATTCGTTCACGTCGAAAATTCCCAAAATATTGGAAAAATATTTTAAATTGCATATAGCAAACAAATTGATTGTTTTTACAAATTACTATTGCGTAATGCTACAAACCGCAAACACAAGCGAACCTCAGACTTTAAGTGTATATCAGGGCTGTATCATTATATTACTATTACTGTATCATTATTATAAATTGAAAATATCATTAACAAGGTCATCAAAAATGATTACCAAAAATTTCAAACAAATAAAGAATAAAAACCATCAAAAACGAAAAATAAACACCGCTGACTTGTACCTATAAACCATAATGACAAATGCATGGAAGGTCATATGTGACCGCGGTAACAAAATATCTGTTTTTATAATCAAATAAACATGGTTGAAGATTATCAACAGTTCATTCTGGTAAAGCAGACGATAACAATACACGTTTTATTTTTTTCAACACCATAGATACAATTTTAGTATAATAAAACAGAGTATTCCATAGCTATTTTTGTAGTAGCCACAACTATATAATATATATGCCATTTTTATGTGTTTACTGCACTCTATTGATCAAAATCGTTTTAAAAATCGATAATTCAGTTATTTTTCCGACAGATAACGATGTAACAAATTACATTCAACCATAATCAATAAGTTATATCAACACAAATAACCTAATGCATAAATGCACTTACATGCAGTGAAGGGTTAATGAGTAACTACACTGTTGAGTCTGATAGCTGAATCGTAACTAATACAAATCTCATGAAAATGGCCTTACTGCACATGGTCTTAAAAATCAGTTCGAAATTAAACCCATGTGTTCAACTGTACGTTTTGTAAATAAACACGTTTTTTTTTTTAATACCATTTGTAAAAAACAGGTTATAATGATATGTAAACGGATACTGTTGTATTGTGTTAAGTTGTCTGACGCATATTACTATATTTGGTATAACAATGCATGTGGTATTATAGTTACCGCGTTTCTAGAATTTTCTCGCCAGGGAACTAAACATAATATAATATAGTTCATCGGAGTAATAATAGTTAGGTTGGGTGTAATTCGGTCTAATAATTGAGATCACTACATCGTTATTCGTTAACGTTATTTATCACGGATTTTTTTTTGTGTAATCGTTAAGTGTTCAATAACTTAATTATTATTCACACACAAATTATTCTACCCATACGCATGACCTATAATCTAAATATGCAATATTTTAATCTAAACTAACATAAATTTAAATGACACATTCGAAACAACTTTCTTTGACAGCTTTCTAAAAGAAATCATCGACTACGTAGCAGAGAAATTGGGTACGACCACAAAACCTCCAAGTCTTGAATACTTGATATCGCAATTTCATGGTAATAAACAATAGAAAATTATTCAATAAATAAATATGTGAAATAAAATATTCAACCACTATTGCAATGCCAATTTGGTAATCAAGTTCGTCATTTGTATAGCTGTAGCTATTATTATTTTGTTTTTAAGCTAAAAATCATAACTCTGGAACAGTAAAAAAATTGAAAATACATGAGATTTTTTTTTAATAAAAAAAAATTTAGCAAAATCCAATAATTTTACTCGAAGCATATAATTTAATATTACATATTCGTTTTTTAACACAATGATATTTTAAGTAGAAATGTTTTGCAAATGTACCACATGATTTTTTTAAGAGATTTTATCGCTTTCGGTTATAATAATTTCTGTAGACCTGTGACCTCCTTGTCCCCACTATGCATGCCTCGACCCTATTGTAGTAACATTTGAAACAAAACATAGGACCTTTTTTGATGGCGTACAAAAAAAATGTATGATTTAATATTTGAAATAACAAAATTTTGCATGTGTAACACATTGTTATTTTCAATTATTTTGCGGTCAAATTTTGGTTGTTTTAGATATTTAAA
The DNA here is from genome assembly GCF_023614345.1 of Adelges cooleyi. Lineage (NCBI taxonomy): Eukaryota > Metazoa > Arthropoda > Insecta > Hemiptera > Adelgidae > Adelges > Adelges cooleyi. The sequence continues at coordinate 17,596,470 of NW_026095893.1, forward strand.
AAAATGTACGATATTTTTTACTTTCAGACGATAAATTTACATTAGGTAGGACATTTTAAGTATTATAAGTACTTAGTGTTTATTATTAATACAAACTAAAAAATTGTTTTCTGTTATATACATTTACAAAATGTAAATTATTTTTTTATAAAATTAACCATATGACAATCACTTAGTGTTTATGATTATTAAAAATAACTGAGATCATATTTGTATACTCTGTATTTCCATATTTGTATGGAAATAATGTATACACATATGATCTGGTAAACGTTACTGTGAACGTTATCAAGGTATATAAATGTATACCAAAAATCGTTTTGACATTCTCGGGGTAAAATAAATTATAACGCTACTCGTTATAACGTTCTCAAAGCAAATACATTTAAAACGTTATTTATTATAACGTTCACAAAATATATAGTAATATTTTATTATGTTTTGTGATCTTTATTTTGGTAAACGAGATAATTGAGTTTATAACGTTATATTTCGTTACCCTGCTTTTACTCATAAAAAACTTATATAAATTTTAAATAATACCTTGAAGCTAATACAAATTATCAGGTAAGTTAATTAATATGGTCGAAAACCTCTTTTTTGTTAAGTAACGCCTATACAAAACTCCTTAAAAACAGACCGCATGCAATCTCCTTAAAATAAATTATAAAATAAATTTTTTATATTGAACAGAGTAACAAGTATCGTTCAATGTATCTGCTATACGGGTAAACTTTAAATTGTGAATACGTTTATTGGTTATTTTTTTTTTTTTAAATACAAGAGAAAATTGGTATATTGATTAATCAAGACTGTATTGTACATGACATAGTACATACATGCAGTTATTTATTAATAGATACTATAATAGACAAACACTTAAATCAAAATAAATAATCATTGACGATGGTTTCAACTTCCTCCACAGTAAACTTGCACTCTGAAAGTACAAAATATTATACATTTTAGTAAAATTTATAAATTAGGAAAAAATCTCACATTTTGCAAATTTTTTTTTGTTTATCATCAAAATAAGCTCCCTTATGCTTAATTTTTTTAATTTGATTCACAAGTTATGATTTCTAATCTTATAAAAATAAAAAAGGTTCGATAAACTAGATAATTAAAACATCTATTAATTATACAATTTTATTCAGCACATTTATTGGATATTTTTCTATTGTTTATTACTTGGTGCCTCCGTTTGTAGTTCATCAAGATAGGTTGGTATGCATCTGAACACTCCCGTTTTCTCTGCTACTTCTTTAACTATCTCTTTTACACTTTTACAGTCTAAGCTAGTTGTCCTTTTATATTTCTTTATAATGTTGCTAATCATTTCCTATTGTTTGCATAATAAGAATTAGATATTTAAATGTATATTACATTTTACATAAAGACTGATTTTAACGAAACCATAATGCCTAACTATTAGACATAATATACTTGTAGATTTTTTTAGCATAAAAACATTAATTTTATAGTAGTGAAAGGATTTTTATTTTTATATTAGAATACAAAATTATTATTTAATTTTTTCCTGTCTAGAGAAAAAACTGGCAAATATCGTTCAGAAAAGGTTTCTTTCTCAGGAAAAACACATCGTTTTTCGGTTGGGGGGTATATTTAAACTATTTTAACATGACTTTTATCTGAAATATAGTATTATAGTTTTTTATTTACCATTATTTTTGGATCTTGGGAAAGTAAATATTTTTGGACGATGAGTTCAACTTCGTCGATTGTAAATATACTATCACCTAAAAGTACAAATTAACATACATTTATTAAACTTGATTGTACACAATTTTTTAATCTCCTTGGCCTTATGCTGTTACTGGAAGCTCCATGTAATTTCTTTTTTTTAATTATGATTCCACATCTAATCTAAATTTATTCGGTACTTCAACGAGACATGAAAATGTTCTATCGTGGTTGCAGACTTTACTGTTCCAGAGTTATGATTTTTTAGTTAAAACACAGCAATAATTATTCACAGCTATACAAATTACGAACTTGATTACTATAGATCCTTTGCAGTTGTTGTTGAACATTTTGTTTAACATATTTATTGAATATTTTTCTATTGTTTATTACCTTTATATTGAATTATCAATTGTTGAAGACTGGGGGGTTTTCTCGATGTGCCTGATTGCCTTGCTATGTCGTCGATTATTTGTTTTAAACCTCTAACGTCTACGATATCTTGATGATTTGTATGGTGTTCGAATGCGGTTCTTGCCAGATCCTAAGGTTACAGAACAAGAAATAAAAGAGAATATTTATATGATATTTTACACATAAAACTAAAAATTCCTTATAATCCTTATAATACCTTATTATACTTACAAGTTCTTCTGGAGTAGGATTACCACTGTGACAATGCAAAAAATACAACGCCACGCAGAAAAATAATAATATGATATTTCTCGAATAAGTTTTGCTTTTTCAAACAATAAACTTGATTTCAGAATATTTAAATATTAGTTTTGAAATAAAAACTACTTGACATTTGTACCTACATTGCTTTATATATTATAACGATATTATTATGTGCATAACACAAAAATAAAACATGATTTATAATTATTTACTACAGTAATTTTTTATTTGCAATACAACTGACTTGTATAAGAATTAAATTCTTTTCTAATATCTTTCATTGAAATAAATGGCACAAACAAACAATATAAACTGAATAAAAAATATGACAGCTTTTTGTCAAAAAACATGTACTAATCGACACTGCTATTGCTTAAAACAATTTTAATTTTATTAAACAATTTTCAAAATTGGTTATTAATGTTTGCTTATCAGTGCAGGTGAGATACTTAGTAAATAATTATGAAAGACGAGGTAACAAGCGTGAATACTCGGGAAATCATTAAGGAGATCCCCTAACTAACATTCTAAAAATCAAGAATCTCAGAAATGTTTAATAATCATAAACACTAAGTGATTGTCATATATTTTATTTTATAAAAAAATAATTTACATTTTGTAAATGTATAACAGAAAACAATTTTGTAATTTGTATTAATCATAAACACTAAGTACTTATAATACTAAAAGACTATATTAAACCTATTTTACTTAAAAAAATTTGTTGAAATACTGCGAATATCCCTACACAAAAAATCTAACGAGCCTTTTATCTGTAATATATTATTATGGTTTACCGTTATTGTCGGATTTTGAGTAGCTAAATATTGTTTGACGTTATAGACAACTGCACCTAATGTAAATTTTTCGTCTGAAAGTAAAAAATATCATACATTTTTTAAATAACTAAAACAACCAAAATTTGACCACAAAATAAGTGAAAATAACAATGTGTTATACATGCAAACATGTTTATGTTTTTTTTTCAAATGTCATTACAATAGGGTGGCGGCATGCATAGTAGGGACGAGGAGGTCACAGTTCTACAGAAATTATTATAACCGAAAGCAAATCACAATACATTTGTAAAACATTTCTACTTCAATTATCATTGTTATAAAAAAACGAATATGTAATATTAAATTATATGCTTCGAGTAAAATTATTGGATTTTGCTAATTTTTTTTTTATTAAAAAAAATCTCATGTATTTTCAATTTTTTTACTGTTCCAAAGTTATGGTTTTTAGCTTAAAAACAAAATAATAATAGCTTAAAGCTATACAAATACGAACTTGATTACCAAATTGGCATTGTAATAGTGGTTGAATATTTTATTTCACATATTTATTTATTGAATAAATTTCTATTGTTTATTACCATGAAATTGCGATATCAAGTATTCAAGACTTGGAGGTTTTCTGGTCGTGGCCGATTTCTCTGCTACGTAGTCGATGATTTCTTTTAGAACTCCAACGTCTACTTGTCGATATAGATGATTTCTATGTTGTCCGAATGCGTACCTTATCATTTCCTATAGTTTTCGGAAAAAGCTTTAAAATTGATATTATAATTTACACATAAAACTCAGCCTTATTCAGTGAAATAAAAATGTCAAATATAATTTTATTGGGAATTAAAACGTTAATAATTGTTATTACAAATTGTTTATAATTCAATTAAAACCACTAGAAAAAAACTATTTGCTAAAAACATTCGATAAATTGTCTAATTCCTCGTTATACTTACAAGTTCTTCTGAAAAAAGATAAAAGTATAGAGAAGAAGGAAAATGAAAGAAGGGTAAAGTATAAGGAGAAGATAAATTTTAAATAAAATATTAGACCGAAAAGAGAATTCAAGGCACGGTTAATTATATGATATATTATATGTATATAAAAAAATCATTGTTTTGTAAATTGATGTAATGATATTATTAATTTATTATTTAAGTGTATAAATTATAAACTCGTGAGAAGAATTGTAATATATTATGTAACAGTGGTCACGCTGACTATTACTAATGATAAGATATTGTTATCAATATATATATATATATATACTAGTCGACAAGGCTTCGTACACTTGTAATTACTATGCGTTCTTTATTAAGTAATTAAGATCTGCATTTTATTGTTTACATTTATAATGTGAAGGCCACATTATAACAACTACTATCCCATATTAAGCGTTTGGCGTTGTAAGACACAAATTATTTTAAAATATTATATTTGTAAGCATGCAAACGTTTTACAATTTTACAAGAACGCCAAATTGTTATTCTATTTAACGCATTGCAAAATCAATATCGTCGTCACTAGTTCGTATGTACTTACTGTTATTCATGCTTATATAATATGATATACAGGATGATAATTTTATCGCGAAGCACTTAGTATCTCATAGAGTTTATTAAGAAATTTAATTTTTTTTAATTATGTTTTTATACAATTTTTTTGTTGTTACCCGCTGCCAATTTAGTTTTTTTTTAGGTATTTAAGCTATTTAATGAAATGACATTGCGTGCATTTCATTAAATTTTTAAATTGAGAATATTGTATTTAAGATTTTGACCGATCGAAATTCCGTTTTGCAAAACTCTTTTTGAAGTTTAGAACAGAAAGAAAGGTGTAGTGCACTTCTCCTCTCATCCTAATAATTTAACACAATTTTATTGGGAATTAAAGTGTTAAATCTTATTGTTATTAAAATTGTTTATAATTCAATAAAAAACATTTAAAAAAAAACTCTTCGCTAAAAACATTGGGTAAATTGTCTAATTCCTTGTTATACTTACAAGTTCTTCTGGAGTAGGATTACCACCATGGCATTGCGAAAAGTACAACGCCACGTAAGAAAACAATATTATGATATTTTTCGAATACATTTTGCTTCATAAAACAATTAATTTGAGTTCAGAATATTTGAATATTAGTTTCAAAATGAAAACTACTTTGAAACTACTCGGCATTCGTACCTACATTACTTTATATATTATAATGATATTATCATGTATATAACATAAAGCGTTTAGTGTTGTAAGACGAATATTATTCTAAAATATAATATTTGTTAGTATGTAAACGTTTAAAAATTGTACAAGAACGCCAAATGTTTATTCTCTTCGCCGCATTGCAAAATCTAGGTATCGTAGTAACTAGTTTGTTTGTACTTACTGTTATTCATGTTTATATAATATGATATACAGGATGATAATTTTATCGCGAACCACTCAGTATCACATAGGGTTTATTAAAAAATGCGATTTCAATTTTATAAAAAAATGTGTTGTTACCTAATCCCAATTTAGTTTTAAAGAAGACATTTGCAATTATTTAAAAAAATATATTAACATAAATCCTGGGTCTAATTTAGAATTATCGGGCTTTTGTTCTTGTAAGTGTATCAAATATATGTATTGATCATTTAGCATTTTTGGATTATTTGTTTGGGCTAAACGTGAGGGGCGGATACCACGGATAACCCTCCATCTTTTCATCGGGCCCAAACAGTTTGCGCGCCTTTGTCCGGTGCCCTGCACGGGACGGTTTATGGACATTTGTCGGATTGCGGTCGAACGGGCGGTCTCGCACCGTTGCCGCACGGTAGGCCTTTTGTTTATCGGATGGTCCCAAGCCGAGCAGCCTACCAGGTGCTTGATCATGGCTTCCATCGTACAAGGCCATGCTTTGACGCGTTGCTTTCGGCGCGACCGCGGCCCGGGTAAAGCCACTCCTCCGGCTTCGGAATAGCCGTAGGTGATTTTGTAACAGTCTTTGTAACCACCAATAGGCACACGCCACGAGGCCGTCGGTATCACTCGGTCGCATCGCTGCCGGCTCAAAAGTTTCCAGATGCATTTTTTTGGTCTTTGTCGATACAACGCGATTTATGCATAACCGCTTCGAACAAAGCTATTGTCTGCTGCTTTTCCTCTTTGGCTTTCTCTGGCTGAACACAAAACCAGTAAGTACAACACTGTTTGAATATGTTAAAGCTTTCATGGACTGAAATATTATTGTACGGATAAAATAATTTCAGACGTTTGCCCATCTCTCTATTTTTTAATTAAAGGAAACTCGTTTTTTCGCCAGTCAGGTCAGAACAAAACGTGCATGTTTCTAAAAAAACAATAAAGGCCGATAAAAGCTTTTGTTAGCTACAGCCAATTTTGGTAAGCGTTGCATGAAATATCAAGTTGTTTTTTGTAATAATTTTTTTTTTGTGGTATTTGTCTCTATACGTTTTAAAAAACAAGCATACAAGGTAAAACTCTAATTTACATAAGTTGTAGCGAATACTTGTTCTGTTTTTATTCTGATTTCGACTTAACATTATAGTTGTAATTAATAATTACTATTAATTACATATGTAATATTTAGTAGTATAACTAAAAGAAATATACAACTAATATCAGCTGTAGTTATACCATTTTGGTAGTTGGAATAAAAATAAAAATTTGGGCACTAAAAAATTATTGCAATTACTCTTTGGTTTTAGGCACATAGATTATGTCTTAAAAAAATTATCCTAAAAGTGGCTTTTATTTATACCAAACATTTTATAATTTATCAAAGAACTACTAAAAGAACTTCAATTATTAAACCTCGAACTTAGTTTCGGAGTTTAACATTTAAAAAAAAAAAAAAATATGTTATTTCACACATGTAGAGGACACTTATGTGTTTCATCAATAGTCATATAAATTTACATAAAATACAGTATTTTTCACAGTGTTTGTTGAAATGTATACAAATGACTAATAACTGTTGGCATACATTTTTAAGTTTTAACATTATAAGAACAGTTATATCAATATCTCATAGGGTTTCACAAGAATATAAAATTTGTTTTTTCATTTTGTCTTTATACAATGTGATCTCAATTTTTCACAATTTATTTTGTTTTTAACCCCCTCCCAACTTAGTTTTAGCTTCGATGCAAAGCGAGAAGGTATTGGTTTTACTCTGATGTGTGTTTTTTTTTTATCTGTATACACTGTAACTTCTTTAATACTGGACCAATTCTTTCGAATAGCAACTCTATAAATCGCAATTTTTATCTAGTTGGTACTTTGGTGGGGTAAAAGTTGAAAAAGTTGAACTCTTCACAGGCGAAAGTTGAAAAAACAAAAAAAAACCGTACGAGTTTTTAAGTTAGAACTTTTACTGGCTATAGCTTCGAGAAAAAGAGTCGGATCGAGTTGAAATTTATAAGAAATATTTATTTAGTATGCCCGCGCACGTCAGTTATATCAAATTTAAATTTAACCCAATGCCCACCCCCTAGGGGGGGTACAAGTTTTTTTGTTTTTCGGGGTTTTTAGCCGTAATTTTAAGACCTTTGGGTTGAAAATTTGCCAGTAGTTGGAACTCATATGTATCCATAACATATTAAACGGAAAAATAATTCGGCACTACAGTTTTTTATTAATAGCCGGAAAACTGTGTTTTCGCAGATTGCTTATATTTTAACAAAAAACACTTAAAATCTTAAAAAAATAGTTATCAAATCATTAAAACAATTTTATGTAGATCTATGCAGAATGATACTATGAAGTTTTGTGCTCAAGTAACACTTTTGACTTTAAGTTTACACAAAGTTCATTTTTTTTTTTTTTTACTTAAGTTCTTTCTGGCTGATTAAAATTGAGAACTGATAACAAATTCGCAATCACCGACCCCAAAAACATATAATTTGACCACTTTTAATGCCTTTTTCACAAAAATCCAGAAAAATGTTTTAGCTTCGATGCAAAGCGAGAAGGTATTGGTTTTACTCTGATGTGTAAATGATGAAATGATTTTATTTCATTTTATCACTTTTATTTGTAATAATTTCTGTAGACCTGTGACCACTCCGTCGCCTCGTTGCTTTGATTCCATTATGCATAGGCATAATAGAAAATATATTAGAATAAAGATTCTACTGTACTAGGCCTCTTGGATAAACTCACTTTCAAATAAACGCTTTGATGCTTCTATTTTGTAATTTTATCGGTCATTTAAAAAACGTCACAAGTCACAAATTTGAAATATTACACTAGCCACAAGAAACTTCATAAATATATTTTGCAGTGACTCAAATTTCTTGTACTCAACATTTGTATTAAATATGAGTCTGACAAATTGAGTTTTCACACAGAATACGTAGCTAAGTATATAATTATTACATTTGATAAAAAGACAGTTTTGAAAAATCGGTGACCTAAGTCGTTTTTGAAATGGCCGATTCAATTTGATACTTTCTAACTTTGCTAGCTTACACTGTGCTTGGTTTAGATTGTACTGCCTTGAAAATACTAACTACCGATTTGCATCGAAGCGTTTTTTCGAAAGTGATTTTATCACTTTCAGATTTAAAAATTTCTATAAACCTGTGACCTCCCCGTCCCCACTATGCTCCGTCACCACTATGCCCCGACCCCACTGTACTGGTTTTTTTTGATAGCAACTTATGAAACTTAAATAGTAATGTATATATTTTATTAACTTTTTCAATTGAAAATAATGTACTGACAATTTTGAATGGTCGATAACCAGTTTCGGATAACTATTTTTGAAGTTATTGAAGTTTCAAGTTTAGGACAGGAGGAAAGGTGGAGTGTAGTATTATTTTTATATGCGCGCATTTCCCAACCGCACTTCCCATTTTTTTTAATACCATTTGTAATAAACAGGGTATTATAATATGTAAACGGATACTGCTGTATTGTGTTAGTTGTCTGACGCATATTACTATATTAGGTATAACAATGCATGTGGTAATATAGTTACCGCGTTTCTAGAATTTTCTCGCCGGGGAACCGATTACAGTAGCTTCCGATTACATTAAAAACTCAGATATGTATAACTTTAACGAATAACGCTGTGATGATCAGCTTGTGATAATTATTATTACACCGATGGACTATATTATCATAAGTATAGTTCCTCAGCGAGAAAATTCTAGTAATGGCCAATGGGTGATTATTTATTATATCTGATTATGATACGGAATTAGCTTACATCAAATTATTATTATATTTTATTTGATGACCAGCGTAATAAAACTACTTGTCTTTGTTGAATCGAATATAATTATTAAGAAATACAGACAAAAATTCAAATCTTTACAAAGTCATAAACAGCGAACAAATGGATGAAAATAAAAAATTCAAACGTTAACATTTTTTTAAATTTTTTGTCTTTATATTTATGGAATTTAAAACATATGTTCCCAATTGAAAAAACGAGGTTCGGCTTCTTTAACGTATAAGGGTTGAAGATAACATTTTTCTAAATATTGAAAAATGTAGTTAAATATATACCTAAAATTTTAGGGAATAAGAAATTCGCAAAATATTCATACTTTCAGGGAAATGAGTGTCTTACGTTAGTTGGATCAACGTTATATGAATTTTTTTAAAAAATATTTAAAAGATAACTATTTCGTTAATAATTGATATATTATGGCTAAACGTCGTAATGCAAATGTGACCACTTGATTCTTTAACTAACTCGTAAGGCTCCGTTAATCTAAGTATTTGTATGGGAGGGCCATAACTAAGGTAGTTACAAACGAATATTGCTTTGATCAAAGTAAACTATATAAACTGAGTCCATCTTCTGTATTTAAAAAAATGTAAGGACTTAAACTTACTAGTAGCGAGCAAAGACTTCTTATTATGCAGTACATTAAATTATTAGACCATTTTTTATATTAGTGTGCTAATATACTAAAAGTTTTAACTACAAGTACATTTAAATACGTAATACAGAATTATTTATGTCTTGCTCTATCTTCGTATGGTCATCGTTATCTACAATACGTATACGTGTTAAATAATATTTGCAAGACATCAAGACTGTATGTTCATGACTTATGACACAAGTATCGTCGGGCAGGGATGAAACAACAGCAGAAGTTGAGTAGTTTTCTGCATCCTTTATACTCAAGTACAATCCTATCATTCGACATGTCTGCTCAAATGTCACATTGTGGATTGTTGGTTCTAAAAAAAAGTTTTTAAAAGTTATCCAAATTTAGCTTGCTGCACTAACAAAAAATACATAGTTGGACAAACTAAAATTAAGGTTAATCGTATATCCTCACCCAAGAGAAAAAGTGTATTGAGTCACAAAATGTAAATTTTACAGGAGAACAAATAATAAAATTATTTATTAATAAATTAATAATTACTAATTTCTTCTTCCTAAACCTATCAACCTCACACACTTCACATATCACCCAACTGCAGTACCTGTCTTACCCTATAACATTCTCCAAAATTAAATACGATTGTCACCGTTTTACTCCTGCTAATCCTCAGTCCTTTCTCTTTAAGCACATCTCTCCACTCTTCAAGTCTCTCAGCCAATTTTTCCGGACTTTCCTACACTAACGCTACGTCATCCGTAAACATCATACACCTAGGCACCTCCCACTGTATATCTTTTGTATTCTCGTCCATTACTAAAGAGGACAAGTAAGGACTCAACGCTATATCTTGATGCACAACTGCTCTTACACTAAAATCTTCTATTTCTCCACACAAACTCTTCACTCTTGTACTTGTCCCATCATACATTTCCTCTATTACATTCACTTACACTCTTGGCTTTCATTTTTTCTTGAACGTTCACCTCTAAACCTCTAATAAATAAATAACATACTAATTAGTTAAAATAAATAAACTTAGATGGACCCATCTAGAGCCAAAAAGTCATATAAGGTATATATAATATATACCTTATATATAGATATATACAATATATTATTTATATATTATATAGATAGTGAATAGAGCGTGCAATTTAAATCTAAGTGAACCAAAAAACCGGAAAATTGAAATTTTTTATTTAATCCACTTTTGCTCTGAGATACGGATATAACCTAATAAAAAACTGTAACGGTGAAATAAGCATTAAATAATTTGTTGGACTAAGTTTGTAGTTTCTTTAAATAGAAAATTAGTTGAACGATTTATTTATGTAGTTTTTCAATTATAAATTTATTGTGTTAACTCTAATGTTTGTTGGTCCAAATATGAATTTTCTCCGTTTAACCAATAGATTTTTAGTAGTTAATTATTTACTCTTTATAATATCGACTATTAACGCTCTTAAATATGGTTTTAATAGAATTCTTCTGTCAGCTCCAAGAGAAATCAATTTTTGTTTATCACTAGCTGAAAAATTCAATAAATGTGTTAAAAAAAGTATAAATAATTTTGTAAAGTACTTTTTTAATGGTCATTATGTAACCTAAGTAAGCAAGTGTTTAATGATAAATTCTATAAAGTAACCTTGCTAGTAACAGTGACCAACGTGAAGCCAAATAAGAAACTTAAATTAACAGTAGTTTAATCAAAGTCAAACACTTTTTTATTATGGTAAGCATACAATGTTACAATTACTCGAATTAAATAATTTGTTCATTATTATTAGTCGTAATATTTTCGTTGATTTTCGTATAGGCTTTGTATTCATTCGGTTTTGTTGAAGTGTTTTTTATGGCTGATTGTGGTGATTTTAGATTTTTGTTTTGTGTGTTTACGTTATGATATATATTGGAGGTTTTTGTTGGGGGTGATTTAACATTAGAAAAAGTCACCAGGGATAGCCATATTGAGGATGACGGAGTACGATTGGGTGGTTGCATAGTAGGAGTATTGGAAAATTATAGATTACACGCAGGAGCACTGCGTGATAAGAAAGACAAGTCTGACTGTATTGACGTCAACACGTTATTGATTAGAAGAAACTAAAAAGAACCCAATGAAAGCATACAATGTTACCATTTTTGAAGTTCGATAGTATTACTTAAACAATTTCAATAATATAAATACTGCCTGTTTCAATGGTTTTCATACATATACATATATAGTATGGTTATTTTATTATAGACCACTCAAAATCTCCCTTAGTTCAGTTAATAATTACATTTTTTTTTCATAAAAAGTGATTTTCCACAAAGTTTTTTCCAACCCCCTTTAAACTTACAATTAGTTTTATGATTTATGATCTAAAGTTTGTACTAAAAATAGATCTAATATATATATATAAACAATAAATAAATAAAAATAATAGATACCCTTTAACGGACTATAAAATATTGTTAACATAAGATTATAGATTTTTTTCTTATCAAAGAACACCGAGTTTTTGGACGTTGCAAGTACATCACTTGCCTTAACACTCTGCTACATTGTATAAATTGGTAGAATCGAATCGACATTTTATAGGACATTTATTTGATGAGCTACTTTTGAAGATGCTATGCGTGAATACTGAAAGAAACTACTTTTGCATCAATGCGTTTAGAAGTGGACATATTTAAACAAACTTTTAAATTGTCTTCTTTCGATGCTTGGTTGTGCTTTATAGTAACAATCATAGCAACAGATTTGTTTTTTATTTCTATACGTATTGGGTAAGGTAAAATTTGATTTTTATTACATTTTGAGAACCTATTTTTTATCGTAGCATACTTACATAGTATTTTTAGCTATTATCATAACAAAACACTTGGTGAAAAAATACATGGTTCTTTGTGTTCAATTTATAAACATATAAGAGTTACTACGTCTGTAGGAGGAGCTAAAATAAATACCATATAAGTATAATATAGTATACAACTAAACAAGGGCTGTATGTCTTACACTACAATAACAAAAAACAATTCACATCGATTCTAAGTACAATAAAATCTCATAACCACTTGTATTAGGTAGATGTATATTTACAATATAGGTGGTATGGATGAAAACATTTAATATAAACTAAGCATCAAGAAAATATGAACCATTTTTTTTTAAATAATGACTACATTAAAAATTAACACCAAAGTGTTTATAGCGTTTATTTGAAAGTGGTTTTACCACTTTTATTAAAAATAATTTCTGGAGATCTGTGACCTCTCGTCCCTACTGCTTTAATTCCATTATGCCTCGAACCCACTGTACTGGTTTACCAAGATAAAATCACTTTCAAATAAACGCTTTAATACTTACTATGATATGCGTAGTTATAACCAGAGTTTTGCATCATTATAATAAAAGATATCTAAATAATCATCTAGATGACAAATTATTCAAATACAAGTTCTTTGTTTAAAAATGTATTTGAATAATTTTTAAAAATGTCATTTAAATAGTCCATAAGTTTTTTTTTACGCCTGAAGTCACTTGTCGCCCCTTTTACTCAAGTCGTCGAGTTTTGTAAAAAATAAATTAGCCATTTTACTTATTGTTCATATTAATACAGATTGTTAATATTTCTAATAAAATTTTTTTTTTAAAAAGTGATTTTTTAAAGTATTTATATTTTAAAATGTTATTTCGTATACATTTAACATTTAGAAAATATATAAGACCAGTAAATATAAGAAAACAATTTGAGTAAAAGTATAGTTTTTTTTAAACCTAAGTTAGGCAAGCCATTGTAATTTTAATCTGGTTTTTTACATTGTATCCACTCAGATACGTAAATTTAATAATTAATTAAACGGATTTTATCAAATTAAACATGTATATTTTCTTAACTATTTTAGACAAATCTGAATTTATTGCTGAAAATTATAGTTAATAAAAATTGGTATTTTGTAAATTGCCAAAAACTTGTTATATTTGCAATAAAACGATAACCTGGTTGAGCGTTTAAACTCTTAGTATCTAATACCAACATAGTTGTTGATAAATCTCAACATGGAATTAAATTATTATAACTATAACTTGAGTATTGGTAATAATTCGAAGGGTCTAATAATCATCTAGAAGACAAATTATTCAATTACAAGTTCTTCGTTTAATAATAGATTTGAAATTTTTTTTTAAATATTATTTAAATAGTCTGTAAGTGATTTTTTACACCTGAAGTGGTGTCACTGGTCACCCCCCTTCACTCAATTCGTCCAGCTTTGTAATACAAAAAATTACTTATTGTACAGTTTGTAAATATTTTCAATAAACATTTTTTTTAAAAAAAAGTGATTTTTTAAAGTAATTATAATTCAAAATATTTATTTTTCTATATTTAAAACATTCTACAGTTAGAAAATATATAAAACCAGTAAATATAAAAAAACAATTTCATATATTACTTACTTAATAGTTCCAATGCTAGCTATACTGGCTGCTTCAATGGCTTTTTTACGACTTATCGAATGGCTTATATATTTTCGACCAAAACAATAAAATCTATTTTGTAAAATTGTTTTTATGAATTTTTTAACATAAGCAACATTTGTCGATTTTCGTTATGAATAACATATTTACATTACTATGAAGCATAAAACCAAGTAGAGTGTAATATTACATTTATTTAATATTATAGTAATACATAATGTAAAAACTTAAAAATATATGATACCTACAGTTGTTTGTCATTATTTATGTTTTAACCGTTTTTTTTTAAAAACAACTTGTTTTTAATAAGAAAAAATAAAACTATATAATTTGTTGAAAAATATGATATACTATAATGTATGAAAATACATTGTTGGCTTTTGTGTTAACATAAGATTGAAATAATATTAAAAACGCAAGTTAAATTAATGAAATATTGACGATTAGATAAAAGGGCGGGCCTGCGTGCAGTTATAATATGTTATGTGATAGAGTTATTTAATAATAATTAAAAAAATAATATAAAATGCTAAAAAATACTTATATATATCATATGATATATACTTTATACATCATAAATCAACTTGCATATTGAATTTTAGTTAAAATATCTGTGTTGTACAAAAACCAGCAATTTGTTTTCATAAAATACAGTATTTTTCCAATGATTGTTCACAATGTAAACAAACTTCAAATATCTGTTGGTATTATACAGTTTAAGTTTTAGCATAAAATAAGTAGCCATATTTACATCAACATAATTTATAGAGGTATTATTGTTTTTTTAAAACACTAGTGTTCTTTCAAACTTACATTATGTGATTAAATTTAATAAAGAAATCTGAATGTATATACACAATAATGATAAAATGTATTAACTAGAGGATAAGATAGCCAATAATGTACAAAACCTAAATTATAATTATTTTTATAATTGAGAGCTGTGATATTTAAGCATTGTATTTTCACGTTTTTATTTGGTATTTTGAGTATTTTTCTATAATAATATGTGGTTCTACAATACAAGAAAATAAATAGGTCAGACATTTAAGTACACAAATAACGAAACAAAATACATTTAAAAATTAAAACCAACTTTAAATAACATTTGTGTTCACTAATTCTTTTTTAAAAACTATTCTAAATAAAATGGCTTTTTTAATTGTAATTGAAATTAATTTTAAATCATATTTTGTATCTTCTTGTCAAGTTCTTTCTAATGAGTTTAGAATCAGCTTTCTATATTTCTTACAATTAGTTTGAACTCCGATCTACCCGTATATGATTTTATATTAAAAGTAAGACAAATATCTACCCTTTCATCATTAGTGAGTAGCATTCTTTATTGTGTTCATCATTATACTAAAATTCCATATGGAAATCATAATATTTTAGTTAGATTTAATTTGTATTATATTAACTATTATAATATTAAACATATCTTTCTAATACGGCGTTTTGCATAGGCAATTCTGGTACATTCGTTTATTCAGTTATTTTGCTAAAACACATAATTTTTTTTTTGTAATTCTTTTGATTTAAACAATCCCATAACATAATAACTTATTTTAAAAGTTGTGAACACACATTATTAATGTGTGAAATAAAAAATAAAAAATCGTAATGCGTAGTTGGTTTTATATTTTTCTGTTGAAATTAAATTTTTTTTTTACCCTCCTTCGTAGAATCAGATTTTAAAATGTTTAATTAATATAAATTAAATTTAAAAAAAAAACTGTTTTATTTATATTTAATTTGTGTACTGGAAAATTAATAAATAAATAATACACATGAATAGTTTATGTGGTATAATATGTGTTATATTTTTAGACCTATTAAAGTAACATTTGTTTAATTTTTAATTTATAATAAACGACATTTATTTTATATGAATTCGTTGTTTATTTTGAATCTCTCTCTCTTTCTCCTACGTTTAACGTCCGTTATTCCTGCCAATCGGGGATTAGACGGTTTAAATTTGGCATTCTTGGGCTTAGAGCTGCCGACCTAACACTACCAAACAAATTGGCCCCAGAGAGAGGTGCAGGTGGCCATTTTTTTCCTCAGACAGTTGCCCGCTCGGATCGAGTAGAAACTTATAAGGAATATTTATTCGGTGTACCCTTAACAAGACGGAACAGGGAAGTTCTTTTGTATTAGCCGTGATTTTAGGACCTTTTCAAATGGATAAGAGTGATCAGAAGCATTATGTTTACTTGGGCGACAGAAATTGTAAGTACGTTTAAATTATTATTATTTGTATAGTATTCATTTGGTACAAAGTAGGCGAACCCCTGATTATACCTTTTCACAAACAAAAAGTGAAGCTAAAAACAAAGTATTTTGTAAAGAAATCTAAATTGAGAAATACAAATTAGTGTCATTCTCATTGTGATCAATCTATAGAACACTCACAACCCTTCACTCAATAAAGGCATTGCTAATATTATTTTTATATATATCTCAGTTTTTGTGCGTAATAAGTGTATTTACCATTCTTTATCTAATACAGCGTATTTTTTATTATTACTTGACAACAATACGGCATGGTTTTGTTTAAAACATGCATTTTTTTATACCATTCAGGCAATACTTATTAAAAACTTAAACAGATTGCTGTAACAATATATTATTATTTAATGTGACTTTGACCCTGGATACATAATAGTTTATTTCCTTTTATTTGATTTATGTTGATAAGAAGGACAGCTACTTTTTTCATTACAACATCGTCGTTATTATATGTAACAAGGTTAAAATACAAATAAAACAATTTTTTAGCTAAAATTAATATTTGTAACTTAATTAATATTTATTATAATTTTGTGTAAATGAAAATGATTTGATTAAAAATCAGAAAATAAAGGTTAGGATCAGTAAGGTTAGGTAAGGATTTTACCATTTAACATTTTTAACAAATCAAATTATTTCTAACAACTATTTCGAGCAAAATTATCTTATGTTATTCTTTATGCATATATGGTGATCAAGTAATTAGTAGATTATCACGTTGTTTGTTCATTTATGGCAAATACAAATTAGATTAGTATATAAGTGCAATCCTCGAAATTCAAATGAAACGATTTAATTTGTATTTTAACAAGATTTCACAGCGTAAAACTACATAATATGTAGAAAAATAACGTTATAAGAACCATTAAGTATATATTGTTCCATTGTTAATCAATGTTAGAACTGATTTACCTACTCAACGTAAATTAACTTAATTTAAATTCTTATGTACAGGTGGCTCTAATGTAAGGCTCCTCCTAGCCGCCCTGTCATTCTTATTGTTTCCTCCAGTAAATTTACATATTGTTCATAATTTAGTATAGATTGTAAATATTCTAATAAACGTCAATAAATTTTTTTTTTTAAAATTGCTTTAAAAAAAAAAAAAGTTTTCTGATAACGGAATGACACCATAATAATATGCGTTATTATGATGAAACGATGACCAATTAAATGTATATTGTGTGTATCTACTATCTACTGTGCGTGTTACCCGACATCTGAAAAACCAAGCATATATATCTACATAAAATGTATTATTAATACACCTACTTTACTATATATAATGTATTTTTACTTTTGTACTTTAGAATTTGAATCAACATTATTAGCAACAGTCTTCTATTAATTTGGTACAATTTGGTCATTAATACTACCAACGCTTAAAACACCAATATTGTGTTTTACCACGTTATCCGTCAATATTAATAATGATAGGCTTATACATTAATATTTTCAGCTTGTTATTTGGATTTTCTCTTGGAGATCTATTAATGAAACCGTTGCTTCGACCTAATCTTCCTTCGGTATGTAATGTTATACATTAATATATTTTACGTATGAAGATACAGCGCATAAGTTTAACATTTTTATAAATCCAGGGATAATAAATAACAGAGCGGTTCATTAATCATAAGACACTCATTTTCTCTCTAATTGTAATTTTTCTTTTTGGAGACACTTTCGTTTATGTTAATTTACAATATTTGACAATATTCAAGTTTTTGTATTTTTCCGGATTCTTGTTAACTTTTAACATTTAAATGGTTAAGTGTACACTAAATATTTTTTTTAAGTTAAGAAAAATTTGCTGAAGATGTAGACTAACATCTAGATCTAGATAACCAGTTTTAAATAATTATTTTCAAATGGTACTTATCTTTAAAATTTAGGACTGGAGGTTGATGGTGGTAGAATAATGCACTCAGATATAAATAATACTAAACTCCAATACTCTTTTCGTCCAAAATTGCTTTAACAGCTTCCAAACTATTTGTTCAAAACTCGTTACCGACCATTCAGAATTTTCTGAAAATTATTCTTAACTAAAAAAGTTAGTTAACTTGAGTTGGTATGTGTTTACTATTACTGGATGATATAATATTGGGATACATACTGAGTATAATTTATATTATTAAAGACTAAAGTGTAATGGTAGACTATTATATTTTATCATAAGCCGCTAACGTCACACGTTGTATATTCACTCAGGGCGAGTATAAGCTCATCTTTAAAGCTGTATATAAATGCGATTTGAATATCAATGAGACGATCCAATTAAACATACATCTCAGCAAGAAGTCAATCAACGAAACTGAATATGTCGGAAATGTAACGTTATTAGAACCGCTCAACGACGATTTAGATGTGAGTATTTTACTTTCGTAGAACTATATAATTTTATTTATACACAAAATTAAATCATGTAAAGATTCAATTTAACAGATGTTTTTGTTCTATTATATAGGTGCACGTGAATATGGCTGTAATGGATAAAATTGGAGGATGGAAACCTAATGCTTATGTGTACTCATCTAAAAAGGCATGCTCTACAGTAAAGCGATTTTACGGAACGTCATTTCACACATTTTTAGGCATTGAACATGCGGAATGTCCGGTTGCAAAGGTAATCAATATGGAACAAATATCTTTTAACGTTCGATACTAGCTAAAGACTTTTCAATGCTTATTTAGTTTTATTTAGAGATTACTATTATTAAGTAATTTTGTACAATTTTTTTAGGGTGTTTACAATGTTCGGTATGATACAAACATTTTTGATAACACATTATTTAAGCCGAAGGTTTTTTTCTATGGAAAATATAGATTCAAACAATTTTACACTAACAAACAAAACACCGTAGTTGGTTGTAATATCGCGGCTGTGGATGTAGTAAGACCTTGGGATACCGAAGGCAATTATTAAAATACATTATTATGGATGGAACTAAATAAAAACACATATCTGTTGTACTGTATAATTTTACTTTAGCACTTTTAATGTGAAATACATAATCTGGAAGGGGACTGTTTACACACTACATCCTTTCAGGCAGCATCGTTTATTAGCATCACTACAAATGATTGGAGTTATAAAATACCGTTTTTCTCTTCGCGAGGCGGGCTCACAATTAACTTAATTCTAATTTTGGTATGTACATATTTACATAATTGGTATGTACATTTATAAACATGACACTACTCCTTGTCGGATGGACAGCACTAGCATATTTGAAAATGCTTACTATTAAGTGCTCAATTTTTTACAGTATCTTGAGCTACTTAAGCTTAATCTATGTTTCAAATTTCAAAAGTTTATCTTAAGAGGAAACAGAGACATGTGGGTTAGAAAAACTGGGTTAATAGGTTCCGGTTATTCATTATAACGTTCACAAAATGTATACTAATATTGTATTATGTTTTGTGAACTTTATTTTAGTAAACGAAATAATTGAGTTTATAACGTTATATTTCGTTACGTTATGGAACCCTGCTTTTACTCTTAGAAAAACTTATGTAAATTCAAAATAATACCTTGAAGCTAATACAAATTATCAGGTAAATTAATTGATATGGTCGAATTTTTTTAAAACCTCTTATTTCTTAAATAACGCCTATACAATACTCCTTAAAAACAGACCGCATGTAATCTCCTTAAAATAAATTATAAAACAAAATTTTTATATTGAACAGAGTAACAAGTATCGTTCATTGTATCTGCTTACTGGTAAACTTTAAATTGTGAATACGTTTATTGTTTTTTTTTTTTTTTCAAATACAAGAGAAAATTGGTATATTGATTAATCAAAACTGTATTGTACATGACATAGTACATACATGCAGTTATTTATTAATAGATACTATAATAGACAAACACTTAAATCAAAATAAATAATCATTGACGATGGTTTCAACTTCCTTCACAGTAAACTTGCACTCTAAAAGTACAAAATATTATACATTTTAGTAAAATTTATAAATTAGGAAAAAATCTCACATTTTGCAAATTTTTTTTTGTTTATCATCAAAATAAGCTCCCTTATGCTTAATTTTTTTAATTTGATTCACAAGTTATGATTTCTAATCTTATAAAAATAAAAAAGGTTCGATAAACTAGATAATTAAAACATCTATTAATTATACAATTTTATTCAGCACATTTATTGGATATTTTTCTATTGTTTATTACTTGGTGCCTCCGTTTGTAGTTCATCAAGATAGGTTGGTATGCATCTTAACACTCCCGTTTTCTCTGCTACTTCTTTAACTATCTCTTTTACACTTTTACAGTCTAAGCTAGTTGTCCTTTTATATTTCTTTATAATGTTGCTAATCATTTCCTATTGTTTGCATAATAAGAATTAGATATTTAAATGTATATTACATTTTACATAAAGACTGATTTTAACGAAACCAAAATGCCTAACTATTAGACATAATATACTTGTAGATTTTTTTAGCATAAAAACATTAATTTTATAGTAGTGAAAGGATTTTTATTTTTATATTTGAATACAAAATTATTATTTAATTTTTTCCTGTCTAGAGAAAAAACTGGCAAATATCGTTCAGGAAAGGTTTCTTTCTCAGGAAAAACACATCGTTATTCGGTTGGGGGGTATATTTAAACTATTATAACATGACTTTTATCTGAAATATAGTATTATAGTTTTTTATTTACCATTATTTTCGGATCTTGGGAAAGTAAATATTTTTGGACGATGAGTTCAACTTCGTCGATTGTAAATATACTATCACCTAAAAGTACAAATTAACATACATTTATTAAACTTGATTGTACACAATTTTTTAATCTCCTTGGCCTTATGCTGTTACTGGAAGCTCCATGTAATTTCTTTTTTTCATTATGATTCCACATCTAATCTAAATTTATTCGGTACTTCAACGAGACATGAAAATGTTCTATCGTGGTTGCAGACCTTACTGTTCCAGAGTTATGATTTTTTAGTTAAAACACAGCAATAATTATTCACAGCTATACAAATTACGAACTTGATTACTAAATATCCTTTGCAGTTGTTGTTGAACATTTTGTTAAACATATTTATTGAATATTTTTCTATTGTTTATTACCTTTATATTGAATTATCAATTGTTGAAGACTGAGGGGTTTCCTGGATGTGCCTGATTGCCTTGCTATGTCGTCGATTATTTGTTTTAAACCTTTAACGTCTACGATATTCGGATGATTTGTATGGTGTTCGAATGCGTTTCTTACCAGATCCTATTGTTACAGAACAAGAAATAAACGATAAATCGTATATATTTTACATAAAACTGAAATTCCTTAAAAACAAACCATGGTTTATATTTGTTTACCACAGTAATTTACAATACAGAAGACTTGTATAAGAATTACATTATTTTTTAATATTTTTCGTCGAAATAAATGGTACAAACAAACAATATAAACTGAATAAAAAATATGACAACTTTTTGTCAATAAACATGTTCTAATCGACACTGCTATTGTTTAAAACAATTTTAATTTTATTAAACTATTTTCAAAATTGGTTATTAATGTTTGTTTATGAGTGCAGGACAGATACTTAGTAAATAATTATGAAAGACAAGGTAACAAGCGCGACTACTCGGGAAATCATTATGGGTATCCCCTAATTAATATTCTAAAAATCAAGAATCTCAGACATTTTTAATAATCATAGACACTAAGTGATTGTCATATACTTAATTTTATAAAAAAATAATTTACATTTTGTAAATGTATATAACAGAAAACAATTTTGTAATTTGTATTAATTATAAACACTAAGTACTTATAATACTAAAAGATTATATTAAACCTATTTTACTTATAAAAATGTATTAAAATACTGCGAATATCCTCACACCAAAAATCTAACGAGCCTTTTATCTTTAATATAGTATTATAGATTTTTATTTACCGTTATTGTCGGATTATTGGGACCTAAAAATTCTTTGACGGTCCAGTTAACTGCAGCCAATGTTAATTTATCGTCTGAAAGTAAAAAATATCGTACATTTTTTTAAATAATTAAAACAGCCAAAACTTGACCCTAAAATAATTGAAAATAACAATGTGTTACACATGCAAAACTTTTTTATTTCAAATATTAAATTATACATTTTTTTGTACGCCATCAAAAAAGGTCTTATGTTTTTTTTTTAATGTTAATACAATAGGGTCGGGGCATGCATAGTGGGGACGAGGAGGTCACAGGTCTACAGAAATTATTATAACCGAAAGTGATAAAATCTCTTAAAAAAATCATGTGGTACACTTGCAAAACATTTCTACTTCAAATATCATTGAGATTAAAAAACGAATATGCAACATTAAATTATATGCTTCGAGTTAAACTATTGGATTTTGCTTAATTATTTTTTATCATCAAAAAAAGGTCCCATATATTTTTAATTTTTTCACTAGTCCAGAGTTATGGTTTTTAGCTTAAAAACAAAAAAATAATAGTTTACAGCTATACAAATGACGAACTTGATTACCAAAATGGCATTGCAATAGTTGTTGAATATTTTGTTTAACATATTTATTGAACATTTTTCTATTGATTATTACCATGAAATTGCGATCTCAAGAATTGAAGACTTGGAGAATTTTTGGTCGTGCCCGATTTTTCTGCTACGTCGTCGAAGATTTCTTTTAGAACTCTAACGTCTACTTGTCGATATTCATGATTTGTATATTGTACGAATGCGCTCCTTATCATTTCCTATAGGTTTCGGAAAAAGCTTTAAAATTAATATTATAATTTACACATAAAACTCAGCCTTTTTTTTTAATTTAAACTTTTGAAACTTAAATGGCATTGCGCGCATTTCATTAAATTTTTTAATTGAGAATATTGTACTTAAGATTTTGGCTGATCGAAAATTCGTTTTGCATATTTCTTTGAAATTTAGGGCAGGAAGAAAGGTGTGGTGCACTTTCCCTCTAGTCCAAAGAATTTAACATAATTTTATGGGGAATTAAAGCGTTAATTCTTATTGTTATTAAAAATTGTTTATAATTCAATGAAAACCATAAAAAAAAACTCTTCGCTAAAAACATTAGAAAATTTTTCTAAAAAATTTTATTAAGTTTTGTATACAATTACAGGAGTCTGAGCAATTTTTTATAATTATAAATACTAAGTGCTCGTCATACTTACAAGTTCTTCTGGAGTAGGTTTACCACCATGGCATTGGAAAAAGTGCACCGCAACGCAGAAAAACAATATTATGATATTTTTCAAATACATCTTACTCCTTCAAACAGTTTAGAATATTTGATGATTAGTTTTAAAATGAAAACTACTTTGAAACTACTCGGTATTCGTACCTACATTGCTTTATATATTATAAAGATATTATCATGTATATAACATAAAGCGTTTGGTGTTGTAAGACAAATATTTTATTAAAACATAATACTTGTTAGTAAATAAACGTTTGACAATTTTACAAGAACGCTAAATGTTTATTCTATTTAACGCATTGCAAAATCAATATCGTCGTCACTATTTCGCATGTACTTACTGTGATTCATGTTTACATATGTTATACAGGATGATAATTTTATCGTGAACCACTCAGCATCTCATAAGGTTTATTAAGAAATGCGACTTTAATTTTATAAAAATTTTTTAGCACGGTTGAGAAATGTGTGCACATAAAAATAACTCTACACTCCACCCTTCCTCCCGTCCTCCCTCCTAAGTTTCAAAAGTTGATGAAGCTCTAGAAAAAAAATGAAAGTACCTATTGCGTTTAATAATTATTGTAATATAGCACACCTAAACCAAAATGTTTTCAAGGTTTGGCGGTTTTGTCGATTAGTTTTTTGCCTGATTAGTCGATTAGTTTTTTACCTTGATTACAAAATACACAAAATCGTTCTGAGTCAACAGCGTTAATCATATTTTACCTATTATAGTCAATACAAATTGATTTTGTGATATTAAAAATAAGGACTGTTAAGGAAATTTCTTACTGTACTGCATGTCTGCATAAAACTTAAATAAGGTAATATTGAGGTAATACAAATTGAAATTAAGGTTATACTACCAAAAATCTTTCCTATTAAAATCTATTCCGGGAAATTGTTTTTTTTTTATTAAAATAGGTTTGAAGTAAAAAATTGAAAAATTTTTATTTTGAAATGGAATAAAAACAAAAACCAATTGCATCAAAAAGCTAAAAACTAACCAGAATTTGTTTTTCACAATAAGTGTTGACAATTTTCAGGTATAAATAATGTAACAATTACTTTTAATAAATGTAATTTTTTAAAAAAATATGTCGATCGAAATAATATTATATCATTTATTTACTTGTATATTATTATGTCTGTGGTCAACACGATGGCTTTGGGCCAAGGACTTTTGGGATATATATTATTATCAATGTTTAAATTTAATCTTATTTTAACATCTAATTTATTTAATCAAATATTATTTTAAAATATAATATTTATTAGTATGTAAACGTTTAACAATTGTACAAGAACGCCAATTGTTTATTTTCTTCACCCGCATTGCAAAATCCAGGTATCGCCGGCACTAGTTTGTATGTACTTTGTATGTACTGTAATGTGTTGTTACCTGCTCCCAATTAAGTTTTAAAGAAGACACGTGCAATTAAAAAAATATATTAACATAAATCCTGGATGTAATTTAGAACTATTGGGCTCTTGTTCTTATAAGTGGATCAAATGTATGTATTAATCATTTAGCAATTTTGGATTATTTGCTTGGGCTGAACGTAAGGGGCGGATACCACGGATAACCCTCCATCCATCTTTTCATTTGGCCCTAACGGTTTGCGCGCCTTTGTCTGGCGTCCTGCACGGGACCTTTTTCGGATCGCGGTCGAACGGCTCGACCGGACGGGCGGCCTCGCACCGTTGCGCACGGTAGGCCTTTTGTTTATCTTAACAATATTATTTTTTTTACTTGAATAGTAAATTTTATTATTTTATGTTCCACTAAAATTTTAATGTATTTTGTTCAAAAAAGATTTTTTCGTTTAAAATGCGTACAATAAGTACACTATTGCAAAATATGTTTTATTGTTTATTTTGTACCAACAATTTGCTTTTTGTAGAAAACCACTTGGCAAATTAAATTACTCATAATCTACAACATAATATTCGAATTTTTACTTAAAAATAACAATAAATAATAGACTACGCCTATGCTAAGTCATATTTGCGTTGATAAATATTTATAAGAAATTATTGATCAACTAATATAATGCGACTGCCTAGGGTGGCAAATTGCATAGTGTTTATTTATTAATATACTTTATTCATGTCCAAAATGAAGACAATTTTTTCTTGTCAAACTTGGATATTTTTTACGCACAACACAAGTCATTAGATATTATTTTTATAATTTATTTATTTATTCGTATGAAAAATATTCGAATGGCGTATTTGACCGGGAGGGCTATAGCTAACTTTATGCCAGTTCGGTCGCCAGAGGGTGCATGAAATTTCTGCCATGCTTATCGGGGGTTGATGATGTAGGTCACCGCTAAAAATCCGGGTGGTCACCCATCCGGGTTCAAGCAGCAACGGCCACAGCTTAACCTCAAGTGCCATGCGGCAGCTGAGGTGTCCACTGCGCCACACCACCCCGATATTTGTATAATAATAATTACTATTATAATATTTTACAATAATAAAAATAACCCTAGATCCACAAGTCGTAAATGTTTATCGTATGGTTATTACTAATTAATAAAATGTCATATAACATAAAGCCGGCCGTCAAAGCGTGGTTTACAAAAATTATATTATATGTATATTATAACATTATTGTATATGTAAACTATTCGCCAGGGTTTCATTTTAAATATTGTATTTTTTTTTTATGGAAAGTTTAAGAAAAATAGGTATTCTGTTCTTAAAACCAGCTATAAATTCAAAATATACTTGTGCTCAAACAATATTATTATTACAAACAAAATTAATTATGATAAGAGGTATCAATTTTTAGAGTTGTTTTGGCGGTTTTTTTATATACATGGTTTTTGAGATTCATGAGATGATTCATTAAAACACTTTTTTTCTAAAATATTTTTAATTTTTCGTTTTCCTTTTTAAAAACATTTACAATTACTAAATTTAGAAACTTATGTGGCAAAAAATATTTAAATAAATATAATATACATTATATAACAAATGTTATTCAAACTGTATGGAAATAGTGTTATTAAAGTATGGTGCGAATGGCAAAATTATTTGGAAAATAACAGAACGTGCATGTTTCTAAAAAAACTCGTAATGCTTATTAAACATTCCGTTGGCAATAAACAATTTTGGTTAGCGTTGCATGAAATTGTTGTCGAATATTCCTGATATTCTTTGAACACAATAAATCAAAATGTTAAATATAATTTTATAACGAATTTTAAGTCAGAAAATCATTGTTGAATAAGTTTCTTATTTAAGTCAACCCTTTCATCAAACAAAATATATTTGGCACAAGATGGACTTTGTGTTATACATAAATTAAGGTGATTAATCAACTCTCCCAAAAAATACAATATTGGTGTGACAAAATCTATGGTTAATAGAAAAGCACACAACATTTCTAGTTGGACTGAGGTTTTTTAAATTAAAAGTAAATTGTTATCTGCTTCGATTGAGGCAGTGTAAACGAACGAAAATACGAGCTACTTTGTAAAACCAATTTTGTTTTGATGCTTGTGTTTGAGTGTATTGTAGAACGTTATTTTATAACAACTATGAATTTATTGTGTGGAGGCACGTGGTGGAAGGAAATAAGTCGGCAGTCTATCAACTGTCTAGGGGAAAAAATGGCCACCTGCACCTCTCTCTCGGGCCAACTTTTTTGGTAACGTTAGGTCAGCAACCAGCTATAAGCCCAAAAATGCCAAATTAAACCGTCTAAGCCCCGGTCGGTGGAAATAACGGACGTTAAACGTAAAAGAGAGACATACAGTAAATGTTTTCCTAAATCAAAAATATTTTATAATTACAACTTATTACAAGGAGTTTTTGTAAAATCATTTGATTTTCATAAATTGTAATCCAATATTGTATTATTGTTTATCAAACCCAAGCTGTTTTCCACAACGTCTGTTGTAATGTATACAAATGATGAATACCTCTAGGTGTCACAAACATTAAATATTTTAAGAATCTTCGTATTTTACAAATTGTATGGTTCTATTATTTATTTTATTATAACGGTTATTCAACAATTGGCTACAATTCCTATTAGACACATTATAACACTTAAGGATAAAACACCTAAATTGACTACAATCTATTAAACTCAAATTGAGTTTACGTATTTAAAATTATATTATATATGTTATTATGTGTCATAGTAAAGTTGTTTCACTCCTAAATTTGTATGGCTCTGCGCAAAACTTCATTAATTGTCTACTTGCTCGTCAAACACATAATATGCACAGCCTCAGTGAATATAATAATTGGAACTGTAATATTTTAGCTTTCTTTTTTTGTACAACATAAAATATGATATTAAATAATGTATCTAATAGAGCGCATTAGGGTAGAGACAATACCTTTATGAATCGTATACTTAAAGTAAATGCTTTACCGAATGTTTATGTATTTTACTGTAAAAAAGTAACTCAAAATAATCATAACGATTACTCTAAAAGTTGTATTAGTTTACAATTATTTAACCATTAAAAATAGTAGGTATACTTAAAAGTAATGAGATAAAAACGTTAAAAATATTACCACATACAAATTGTGGACCTAATGTCATTAACCATATGCAAAAAATAAATAAATTAGATAGCCTGGCAACAAAAAAACTTTTACCAATAAACAATCCTCGTTGCTGTATTAATTAGTATGCATTATAGATTAATACTTTTTAGTAGATCCAATGATTTTTCTTTTATACATATTTAATGTTAAAGTTATTTTTTTTATAAATTATTTATATCACTTCGCCACGTGATCTCGTTATGCACGCACGCGTTTATTTTACTCCGTGCTTTTCAAATCCTAATAAAATAATTATTGTGTTTTTTTCATCAAGTTTTGTACCCACCTTAACAACATGGGTGGCTTCTTTATCGAAAGACGATTGTAGTGTATTCTTTCGTCAAGGGAATCGCCGTTTTTTAGGTGAAATCTACATCGTAAGTAAAACATATTACATTTAGTTGTTTGATAAGTATTGTGCATAATAAGAACCGCACAACGCGGTTGACAACTGGTCAAGGTCGCCTCTCGAACCGGTCTCGCCGCTCTTCCTCCTTTCCGCTATGTCTAATAGCAATACCACAGCATCTTGCTATTCGCAAAGCTCTATTATTAAAACAGTTTTACCAATATTATCCTCGGCAAACAGTACTTTTATAAGCCGCCCAGCTAAAAATTCGTCGTTGTCAGAAATATCCGAAGATGATGAGGAATGGCAAAAAATTGATAAGAAACGCGTTAGATACCCAAATCCCAATTCTCCAAAATCAAAAAAAGATACTAATAACAATATTATTGTCTCGCAAAATCGCTTTTCTCCTATCGAACCTCAAACTGATGAGTATATGGTAGTTAATGAACATTCTAACGTGGATAACATTAAAATTAAACCACTTAATCCGCCCCCCATATTTATCCAGACACTAATAAACTTCACTCAATTTTGTGTTAACTGTCCCTACTAGCTTCGTATGTAAAAGCTCAACTTAAGGCGTCAGAATGCAAACGTACAGTTTTGATTCCTACAGAACAGCAATTAAATACTTAAAGGAAAATAATGTCTCATACCATTCCTTCCAACCGAAGGAAGAAAAACCATTCAAAGCCGTGTTAAGAAATCTACACCCTACAACTGATTTATATTTCATCAAAGAAGAACTTCTTAATAAGGGTTTCTAGGTTGGAAACATTATGCCTGTATTTAATAAATTAAAACTATACCACCCTATCCAAAAAGGGAAATACCACAATGTCTCCGCTGTCAGTCTTATGGCCATACTCGTGGTTATTGCAACCACATACCCTGTTGTGTCCGTTGTGGCGCGGATCACGAGTCAAAAAATTGTTCCAAAGATGGCAGTTCTCCTCCCACATGTGCTTTATGTCACAGCGACCACCCTACAAATTTATGAGGTGTCTCTCTCAAAGACGTAAAAAAGAAAATAACTAAATCTGCCATAAATCCATGGTTAAGAAATAACGAACAACATCAAAGGGATAACGAAAGAGATCCTTATCTTCAATCAAATAATAAAAATTCCCCCCCCCCCCGAATAACCACCAAAATCAGTCCAATGATATTACAAGTCAACTGTCCTCGTTTATTAACGACTTGAAAGCACTAATTATCAAACCTAAATTATGGAACCTATCACTAAATTATCAACCATAGGAATAAAATTAACTTCCTTGTTAACTCAATAACACCTTCGAATTTTCCTGTAAACGTTTTTTTCTCGCCATCATTTAAACTTAAAGGTTGAATTATATTTTGTAATTCCTCGGAGTTAACTAGACCATCGTCATCGCCTCCTATTTTGTCGTTATATCTGAACAGGCTCAAGTAAATTATTACTTCATGGGATGATAAACTTTGGGTTTATGTAGAAAAACGTGTATGGAAATAAGAAAATCATATTAATTACGAATTTTTTCCATATTTTTTTTCGTTATTACCGTCCAGTTGTCTTCTGTCTTATTGTTTTTGGCCAGAAATACCATAACACTTTGTACTTTTTGACCGTCTTTTGTACCTATATTTAAAAATAAAATTCTAAGCACATTATTTAATCGAGCTAACCAAGACGAGTGCGTTAAATTGAAAAAATTGTAAATGCTGGACAAAAATTAACTTTCTTACCTGCTTCGTATGTAAAATCTGGCACATCCTGCACGCCCAATCCTCTTAGTTTTTCTTCGAATTTTTCTGGGATAATTTGGTCTAAAGCATTTTCGTCTTTTTTGACAAAATCAGCAAGCGTTTTGACTTGATCCTTATTGACTCCGACGCTCTATAAAGTACCATAAGTACAATAATACAAATACATCTATTAAGTACAGACTTTTTTTTTTTTTTATTGCATTCATAAGTTGTATTATTATGTTTTATATTAACATCTATCATGGTCACAAAGTAAAACGCATAGAGGACAACAGCACTTATGAAATGCAAAGTGGTTATTTTTAAACACTGTGTTGAAACTGAAGTACATCTTCGATACTGAAGTCGGATGAACAGTGGAGTTCGATTTGATTCAGGGATACATTCTATATGGTGTGAATGATAAAGCCAACTTAGGAGGTACAGGGATGGAAAATGTTGGTACGTAGTTGTTTTTCGTTTTTTTATTTACATATTAAATGCTTTAAGAGTTGTTTTTTGACCCAATTGTACAGTTGTAATTACAGTGTAGCCCTAATAAATGCTGCTAGGTCATCATTTGTGAAACAAAAAGTTAATAACATCAATCGGAAAATAAATTATGCATTTATTTAAATACTAATTTATTTCCAAATGTAAATGTAAATATAAAAATCATTATTATTACAATTTCGTTTGTATTTATTTATAAGCTTTGTATTACATTACGAATTCATGTTGAATACAGCGTAACGATCTGTTAAATCGAGAATACTTTTTTTGAAAATTTCTCCTCTGACGTCGATTGTGCGGTACGTTCGGTTGGCGGAATCGTTATAAGTATCAAACGTTGGCTTCGAATAACAATATTATTGGTAAAACTCGAGCGAGGTTTGTGCGACTTCCGAAATATCTTTTTTAATTGCCGGAGACCAACTCACCACGTCTCGGTCGTCCTGTGCGGTTCTGTCTTTGTAAAACCTTCTGAAAAGTTTCAGCGAGACGATAACGCCTTTATTGTATACAGTATCCGGTGACAATTTGTGAAAATACCTCAAGACTACAATATGACTGAGTCCTTGGATTCCTGGCAATTGGTCCACATGCTTGCGACGTGATCACAACACTCTTTCAATATCGAAGCATACTTACAGCTCATAAAGTGATGCGCTCTTCTGAGTTTGACGTACACGTTTTCTTTGGTGACTATAATAACGCCGGGGAAGCCGTCGAGGCCTTCGACGAGCCTGAGTAAATCGTTAATTGTAATCCGATAGGGACTGCCGCGTTCTTTGATTTCCAGTAATCCTAACGAGTCCCATTTGTAATTTTCTAGGAGATGGTTCATTTTGTCTACCAGTTCCGTAGTGTTCGGATCGTATGTTATTATTATACGAGTGGCATTCGATTCTAGAATGTATTCAAAGCCGGAATAATTGTCGTGAGCTTCCGTAAACTGTTTGATGGTTTTTATTATTTTTTTTTTTAATCATATCAATACCTAACAACGTAACAAGGCGATTAACTTCTGAAAAGCCGAACTCACGTAGATATCCGGGAACGGGCGAGCAAAGTCTATTGTAAAACGCCATCAGCCGAGAGGACATGCTGTTCGACGTTTTTGCATTCGGTGTCGGCGGTTTTCCGGATAGTCTGTTCGTCGGCATAGATCGGTCTGACGACGGTCTTTTGTTGGTAATACTTCGGCATATCATTCAAAACGTCGAAGACTCCTTCTTCGAATTCCGTTTGGGTGGATGCCAAACCTTGTAGGGACAAAAGAGCGCCAGTCATGTTCGAAACCATCTGGTGTTTATACCGGATTACCTGCAGATAATCCTCTAGGCATTTGAACGATTCCGCAGCCGGTTTCATGCTCCGGCATTGAGGCCCTATGCCTTCCTCGTAGTCAAACAAGTCCATCAGCACCGTAGCATACGAACAGCTCAAGAACCGATGGGAAACTTCGATTTTGTCTATCACGTTTCCGTCGATCACCGATGGCGCCAGCAAATGATTGTCCACGGACAACTGTCTTACGGGTTGGTCCGGCCGTCGTCGATCTATAATGTGGAGAGGCCCGTCCGGGGTGTATAACGAGTACCATCCGTGAGACGAAAGCAAATCGTGCATGGTTTCCACGTGGCTTGCAACGCAACATGAAACGATACAAGCCAACACATACGAGATGTGTATGGCCGAGAAATCGAGAAATAAAAACTTCATATTCGACGCGGATTAGCCGTTTTTTTTTTTACGTATGAGTGTATAGTGGTAA
The DNA here is from genome assembly GCF_023614345.1 of Adelges cooleyi. Taxonomy (NCBI): domain Eukaryota; kingdom Metazoa; phylum Arthropoda; class Insecta; order Hemiptera; family Adelgidae; genus Adelges; species Adelges cooleyi. Next base: position 17,629,381 of record NW_026095893.1, read on the forward strand.
AAAATTAGCAATTGACAAATGACAATGTCGCTCCTACGTAGCGCGTATCTAACAGAACGATATTCGTCGTGTGTCGACGTTAAAGCGATTTAGCACGGGACTGGTGTTAGTGTTCTCTCAGTCGGCGTTTTATGAACACAGACAGATTATATATATATTTTTTTTTTTAGTGATATCATTTCAATGATTTATCATCAAGGTAACCTAGCACTGCAATATTTTTCAAAAAAATAATATTTTCCGATCAGAAAATTTGAATTTAAGTACACAAAGTAAACATACATTAGTACGCAATGTAAGATTTTGGTAAGATCCAAGACCTAAGTAATGTTTACAGAAGCTCTAATACGGCTACTTAACAAATATTATGCTCAACAATGTGTAGAACTTATACCATATATTAGACATAATGAAATGAGCAAACTGTGTTATACGTAGTTAAGTTTAGGGTAAATAAAAATAGTGAATCGTTGTCAATAAATATTGCAATTCTCACACAAATAATTTACCAACTAAAAATTCACAATATTGTACTGGTTTTAGCTTCAATTGATATTAAGTCAAAATACCAGACTGCTTAATTGGTTGGGGATAAATCGCTAGATATGCCTCCATAGCGAGACATTGTCACATCATGATAATACTTATATCGATGGCACCTGCATGGTTTTTAATAATAATTATAAAGATTAACAACAATTTTAAATTAATGATAAAAAATTTGTGATTATAATTTAAAAACAAGAATACAAATATTAAAAAAAATTCAAAAAAAAATACTAGGTTTCCAATAACAATAATTAACAATACATTTATAATGTAAATAAATCATGTTTACAATCACTAAAAACTAGTCTACAGGGTAAAGTCGAATTTATGTTACATTTAAAGAATAATTGTTTAGGTTTTATTAAAACTACTGATTGAAATTCTCAAGCTTATTTTTTTGACATTTGTGTTTTTTGAGGCTAGATGATGCAGAGAATGATTTTAGGCACAAGTTACATTGGTAAGGCTTTTCTCCAGTGTGCACGCGTTTGTGTAGTGTAAGAGAGGATTTTACAGTAAATGACTTAAGGCACACGTTACATTTGTGGGGTTTTTCTCCAGTGTGCAATCGTTTGTGTCTTGCGAGGTCATGTGGTTGGGAACATGATTTTGAACACACGTCGCATTTGTAGGGTTTTTCACCTGTGTGCACGCGTTTGTGTTGTGCGAGTCCGGATGTATTAGAAAAATTTTTTAGACACACATCGCATTTGTAGGGCTTTTCTCCAGTGTGCAAACGTTCGTGTGTTTTAAGGTGGGCTTTTTGAGTAAACGACTTTGAGCACACAATGCATTTATAAGGTTTTTCGCCAGTATGCACGCGTATGTGTAGTGTGAGGTAATATTTATTAGCAAACGACTTAAGACACATGTCACATTTATAGGGCTTTACCCCAGTATGCTGGCGTTCGTGTGTTGTTAGGTGAGCTTTTCGAAAAAATGAATTTTGGCACACATGGCATTTGTATGGCCTTTCTCCAGTGTGCACGAGTTTGTGCGCTGAAAGAGAGGAGAATTTAGAAAATGACATTAAACACACAATACATTTGTAGGGTTTCTCTCCAGTGTGCACACGTTTGTGTTCTTCAAAGTGGCCTTTTTGAGTAAATAATTTTGAACACACGTCACACTCGTAGGGCTTTTCCCCAGTGTGCACGCGTATGTGTACTGTAAGAGCGCATCTTACAGAAAATGACTTTAAACACAGATTACATTTATAAGGTTTTTCACCAGTGTGCACGCGTTCGTGTACTTTGAGGTAGGATTTACCAGGAAATGACTTTGAGCATACAATACATTTATAAGGCCTCTCACCAGTGTGTCCACGTTTGTGTTGTTCAAAATGGTCTTTTATAGAAAACGATTTTGAGCATACGCCACAGTAGTAGGGCTTTTCATTAGTGTGCAGGCGTTGGTGTATTGTGAGAGTAGATTTGCTAGATAACGATTTTAAGCACACCGCACATTTGTAGGGTTGGCTGATGTTTGTGTATCCCTCAGTAAACTTATTGACATTATTGTTTGATTTTCGGGGAGAGTGTTTGTGAGTCGAACTTTTGTGGGATTTCGTGATATGTAAAGATATTTGCTTTTTAGTGTTATAAGACATTTGACATAAATTACACTGGAATAATGACCGTTTTGTTATATCTTCATTGCTACTATTCGGTACTGTTTGTTTATTGTTATCTGTTTCAATCCCAGATTCGAAATAACAACCAGCAGGATTTTTATGGTCTACATTTCTCATACGATTGACACCACTACAACAAAACATCGACAAATAATTAACAATAATGTATTAAAAAATATATTCATCTCACAATTTGATATAATTATAACATATTTTATTTATAGGTAAAAAGTCCTGCTTCATAAATTTGATTCATCCAGCTAAGTGGGTGTTGATACCATCATTCACATACATTTAATGGAAAAATGTTCTGTTTTTAAGAAAGTTCTATAATTTTTATATGTTTAAATATATTCCATTTTTCAAAATTGAAATTAATCAAAATATAATAAGATCTTTTATAAATCAATAAAAGAATTGAAAAAAAGACAGTATCTACTTATGTAATATGTGTTGTTATGAATATATGCGCTTTCATAATAACAAAAAAAAATTGGTAATTAAATATATTAAAAAGAACTTACATAAAAGTGTTTTTGACGAATTGTTTTTTTGTGCTTTTCTGGGTTGATAAGTGTGCACTGTGTGAATGTGTAATGTGCCGGGCAACTCTCTTTCTTGTAGAAAATGACTTTTGGCATATATCGCAGATAAATGACTGTATCTTGTCTAAATCGTCGTTTGTTGTTTGCACATTTAAGAGATCATTTTTTTCAACTTCAATCGTTGACTGGAAATAATGCCCATTCACTAGGTCCACTTCGACGTTGACCGTCGTTTTGTTGTACGGTTTTCCCCCACTAAGAACAAAAAATAAATATATTATAATTACATTTAATAGAAAATATCTGCTACGTCATCTGCAAGAAAATGTTACCTTTGAATTATGCACAAGCTACCAGTGAAACAAAAAGATTTTAACATTTTTTTAATAATATAATATAATATTATCAGCACTATTCTCAAGTGTTATTTTAAAATTTTTTTAGATCTTAAGCGGTCATAAAATTTTTATTTCAGTTTTACCCACAAAAAAGTACTACGTGTCACTTAAATACAAGCTTAGAAAGCCTGAAACAAGATGTTGTGGAAAAAAACTACTATTAAAAATGCTACAAATATTAAAAAAAAAAAACAAATTCATAAAACAAAAAAATATAACTTGCCTTTCAATATTTTAGGAACAAACAATAAAAGAAATGATTCATCAATTTAATGATACGCTTTATCAAAATGTTCAATATTTGAAAACTATAAATAATTTTGAAATTCATCCAAAACCACATTATTGATGATTTATTTTGTCTTTAAATGAAAATAAAAAAAAATGGGAGTTTTATTACATTATTTGTAAAAAATGTTGTTTGTTTCTGGCTTAATAGAAAGTAGAAATCCAATGACTGACCTCCTTGAAGCATTTATTGGTTATGAACTCCAACAAAAAAATGACAGAATCCGATTTATGTATAACATAAAATATTAAGTCTTTATATACAAGTTATTTAAATATATTACTTTCAAGTATTTGTTTATTTAAATAGAAAAACAAAAGCCTAGTCATTTTCCATGAAATCACTACGGATTTTTCAATAAAATATTTCAAATGTTTTAACTTAAAAATCACATTACTTATATGCGTTTCGGTTAATATTTATATGAGATTTGTTATGGCTAATCAGATAAAAAGAAACAAAATATTGGCGTTAACACCATTAGTATGCTGAAATATATTACTTTATGTATTACTTTCTTTACTTTTTTAAGAAAAATTACAAACGTCTAATAATTTGCCATGAAATCCCTATAACTATCGGTACTTTTAGTTGCTGGTAGTAACGAGTACAATTGAAATGGTCAAATTGTACTCATCATGTATGTCTTATTTTCAAAGAAAAATTGTTTTTTTATTATTATAATTTTCATAGAGGTAAAACCTAGAGATCCCACTTTTTTAGTTTTTTAATATTTAATTTTTTTATATAAATTAAATACTTAGAATATTGGAAAAACAAGTAAAAAATTATTATTACCTATTATATTATTTATCTACAAATTAAGATGTATGATACATAAGTGAAAGTCCATAGAGAATTATTGACATTTCTGGACATTTTTGAAACAAGAAAAGAAGTGAATCGTCGATTTAATGATACAGCTTTAACACTTATTGAAGGGTGTTGACCAGTTATTTGATTTTTATCTCTTTAAATGAAAATGAAAAATATGGAGTTTTATTAGATTATTTGAAAAAAAAGGTTATGTTTAAAAAATATGTCTTTATAAACAACATATTAAAAATATATTACTTTTATGTATTTCTGTATTTTTTTAAGAAAAATTACAAACGCCTAATAATTTGCCATGAAATCCCTATAATTATTTTAACTATTATTTTTTAACAAAATGCATTTCCAATATTTAACTTAAAAATCACATTCCTTATATGCGTTCTAGTCAATATTTACTTGAGGATTGTTGTGGTTTGTCAGAAAAAAATACTTACTATGAGTGTTAACACCATTAGTATGCTGCACAACATAAGAATATTATGAAATGTAATTATAATATCGCACTGTTTTGTTTTGGAAAATATTTCTTAACCTATTTAAGCAAAATTATATACACCTAGTTATTTGCCATGAAATGCTTATTGATACCTTAACAATGTTATTAACATTTTTGAACTAAGTTTGCTCAAAATATTATTATTATAAATCAAATTACCTATATCTAATTCCATCAATATTATTTTGAGGATTGTTGTAGGTCGTCGAACAACTCTTGTATGAGTTTTCAATGTTATTCGGTTTTGTTTTTATCACCAAGGCTCCGGTAAATTGTTTATTCGTATCCTCATTTTCTTCCTCTATTTTGATCAGGGTCTCGTGGCAATAATCATCCATTATAATTCTGATACTTATCTAGTTTCTCACTTCTTTAATTCTAGAACATATATCATATTTTCAAAAATTATGATAAAATTGGATAATTAATCTATCAAAATGACTTAAGCCCGAGTTTAAACATATTCAAATGAAATATGACTGAAGGAAGATGTTTTAGTAAAAATAAGCCCTAGTTTTTTAAAAGAATCACATCTTTAGAAGTAGTTTGATGCTTATTCTGTATTAGGGAAAAGTAATTAAAACTTTAGAAAATTTAATTATTTATACCCAGTAATTAAAACCATACTTATTAAATTTATTAAATTAATAAACAAAAGTTGTACAATTTTTTAATGTTATTCGGTTAGGTAAGGCACATTTTACAAAAGTAACAAAAGATCCCCTGATTTATCTTTTACTAATCACTATTTGACTCTACCAATAAATTAAAATGTAATTCAATTTTGCTCTTAATAATTAATTAAGATATTTTTTATTTATTGGTAAACATAAGATTATATTTGTTAAGAAAGTAAATATACGTGTAACAAAATCCTGAATTAGTAAACTAGGAATAACATTTTTAATTTAACCAGTGCTACTATAATAAACGTCATTTGACTCTTGCTATTGTGACGATTGGTGTTGAATTTTCATTAATTATATAAACCTATTGTATTGATAACAAGATATCAACACATCGACAACTTAAAGAGGAAATTTAGGTCAAATCGAACAGTATATCAATACATTTTTAAATAAATTATTATCACTAATTGTATTAGAACTCATAATTAACAAAAACATTACCTATATTAAACCTATATAGTGTTTCACTACTTATCAATTATTATTTAGAATGTGTTTTTCGAGTTCAGCGAGTCAATTTACATTAGAAAAAAGTAATGTAATCTGTTGTACAATATTACTGTAAACTAGTGTTATCGTCCCTATAGCTGTTGATAGCACTTCATAAGTCTTTACATTTAAAACGAATGTATGCTAATAAATTTTAAATTGCTTAATAAATCCATATTAAAACCCGTAAACTGTAGATTATCTATTAATTTATTAAAACAAATAAAAGCAAAACTGAATCATAATATTTCTCGGTACTTACTATTTAACAACTACAATGGTAGTTGACTAAAAAGCTACTTGCAATGCTCTGCTTCTTAGACATAAAAAAACGGTAGTAAATCACACACATAATGTTGTTCGTATATTGTAGAAACTCAACAACACGAATTTTTAAAAAAATCCGAGTCACTTTGGGCGATAGTCGATACACAACAATGTTACAGAATAACGAATAACGCTGTGTCATGTGTGCATTCAGCATTGTGCATTGTTTGACAACAGCGGAGGATGCCAAGGCCACCTGGTGGTAGAAATTAGAACTAATTATAGCATTTGTATTTATTTACCTTCACTCCGTTTTACCTCCAGCTTGCTGTCGGCCGTTATTATTTGTCGCACACGCATAAACATCATTATCATTTATCAAGTAGATTGTTGTCTGTAATTTGTTTATGTCTGATCTAAAGCCATAGTTACTGTTATTTCGAAGAGTTATGTTGTTGTGTGTTGTGTATTGTTGACAAGTACTCGCATATTATTAAAAAAAAACATAAATTAAGTGTGTAATTTTATAATTGTGTTATCCGACCATAGATCATAGCCTTAGAACCGCCTTATTGTAGCTGAATAATAGTAAGTACCGACAGACATTTTCATTGTGCTTAAATGCGTTTTGCCGGGCAACCTTTTTTTTTGCGATTTTTTTATAACCGTCTTGTATTATTTTTTATGCTGACTACGATTCTGTAGTAAACAATTGGCGGAATCTTGTAGATCAGGCTAGGTTAGGTCTCGTTAGGTCGCTAATGCTTCTTAAGCGGTAGGTAAGGTTAGTTTAGTTATTAAGGCAAGTTTTTTTTCCTTCAGGGGCGTGAGCCCCCCATCCAGCAAAGAGTGCCGAACGGGCTCGAATCGGCTCCTGAAGCTAGCAGGCGTAGAGTTGTTTTATTAGTAAAGATTTACTAACTTAAAGGTTAAATACTTAAGAAAATTGTATTGTTGTTCAATACAATATTGATATTATATAATCTATACAAATAAATAATTAACTAATAATTCTATAGCAGCGCACCAGATGCCACCTCTTTCTATTGTAAATTGACTTGATGACCTCGTATAACGCATTGAAAAGGTTTTCTATTTATTTGTTAACAAGAAGAGTTATTATTTTTTTCCTATATAATGTGCGTTTTGTAAAATAGTTAAACTTTGATTCTTTTACACAATTTATCATAACTACTATATTATTTATTCATAGATTACTATAGCAACTTGTTTTCTTCATGAAAGTTCAAACTCTGTGTCAAGAATGATATACTGGGTTTTTTTTCAATATCTATTTTTTGCCATGTTATTTAGTTAATTCACAATTTTTATTTTACAAGGAAAAAACTAATTTTTTCCTATATTTCAATCAAATGTACCTAAACTACTGAATTAATGTACAACATTGAGAATTAAAAAAACGTTTGTTGTTATTTCATTACCTTAGATTTAGAAGCTTGTGCGCCTAAATTGGGCCGTTCCAACTCAATATATTTACTAAAACCCTTCCAAAAATACATATTGAATTTAAAAACTAAAGTTAAAAGATCATATCCATATATTCAATTAATAAAAAAATGTTGCTCGTAAAACCTCTAGTGTCTTTTTTTTACTAAGACGCCTGAACTCACTTATGATTCATTTAAATATGCTTAAACTCCAGCTTTAGTTATTTTGATAGATTAATTATAAATTTTTATCCTAATTTTTGCAAATATGCTTTGTGTTTTACAGTTTATAAAGTGAAAAACTAGCTAAGAATTTCAATTAAAATGGATGATTATAACTGCGATACCATGATCAAAATAGAGGAAGAAAATGAAGATATAAAATATCAATTTCCCGGAGTATTAGTGAAAGAAACAAAACCAAAAGACCTTGAAAAATCAAACAAGAGTTGTTCAACGACCAACAACATTCCTCAAAAGAATATTGACGGAGATGCTTATAAGTAATGTGATTTATAATTATAAAATTTAAAGTAAATTTTGTTCAAAAATGGTAGTAACATTGTTAAGGTATCAATAAGTATTCTATGGCAAATAACTAGGTGTATGTAATTTTGCATCATAACATTCAATGTCGGTGCAGTCCACCCAAACAATTTCAATGTTAATAATAAAATAATACCTACTATTAAAGTGTTTAGTGTTTACGTTTCCATACTATGTGCTTTAAGGAATAATATTTTACAATATACATAATATGGCAAAATTAGCATTATACGAAATAGAAAAAAAATCAATATAGGTTCTTTATTATTATTATTTTATTATACTTAAATTAATTTGTCACAGTAAGCAAAAGTGCAACAGATTTTACAATTGAAGGCAAACACTTGTAGTTTAATACTTTACTTAACCCCTCGTTGGTAAACATGTTAGCGCTGCGCTTACACAGATAACGTTTTGAACGCCAGTTGTATAAATGTTTGTTAATTGGCTTGATTTTATTATTACCTTTAAATAATAATAATAAAAAAAAAAGAAGCCGCTAACTATATTTCCTCGGGATTTATCAGTGAACAAAGTTGACTGTACCGATAAAGTGAGCGCCACAGTTTATCAACTGTATTTTACATATTATTGTGTATCCTGGAGTAACATGCAATCTCCTCAGAAAGTGACTGAGCTTAATTATTTTAAATTATTAATTTTACAATTTAGGTTTTTTTTACGTTTATTTAATTTATTTATTTTTATTATTTTGTATTATACCATTTAAAAATAAAATAAAATTTCGGTTTTTTATTTTTATTAATTTTGTAATAATAGTAATTAAAAATAATATATTACCAATTGGTAGTGAGTAAAAAGATGCATATATGTTTGTATGATTTAATGTTCTGAGTTTATCGAGTAATTAATAATAATGGAAAAAGTAACGTGTGAGCGCTTACAGTTTAGCAATCATGTTCTACAATATAGATTTACCAATGACAAAACACGACACTTATTGAATATAATGTAAATATAATATAATGGCTGCATTCCTTATCCTAGACCCTGGAAGTGTTGCCAACTATATACAATCTGATCCCACACACATATATATATATATATTGACTGACACCAAAGCATAATTTGAGGATACAAATATTGATAAGAGTGCATAGGAGTTTTTGATTTGCTCATTATTACAGTTGATCTAAAGTGCCTTAACTTGATTTTAATACCGATACAACAGTTGTCCGACAACTCACAACAATCAAAACACAATTGACATATGAGTAATGTGATTTTTTAATTAGAACATTTTAAGTATATTTTGTTAAAAAATTATATTAACATAACAGGGTATAACAGTAGGGCGGTATTCTATTGCAAATTATTTTTAATTTTCCTTAAATGGGTTAAAGCATATTTTCCGATACAAAACAGTTACATTGTTGACATAATACAAATACAAGAATATATTTTTTTACAAATATAATTTATGTTTACCAGAAAATAAATTATTTGAAGGGAAATAGAAACTTAAACTTGCTGTTAGTATTAGCACCCTTTGTATGGATTATTTTGGATGTTTACATATGCATAAAATTAATTTTTAGATCATGTGAGTTTTGAATATATTTCATAGTAGTTAATGTAATCTAAGGACAGTCAAGGCTTAACGTTTTAATTTAATACTTAATTATTATATATATGTATATATATATATGAGTATGCTTATCATGGTGAATTCCTAGACCTTTGTAGTTTATCCTAAATAGGTAAAGAAGTGTTTTTTTATTACATGACATTTAATATTGGTTTATTTTAATATAGGTTTTATATTGATTCTTTAGTATCAAGTAATCACTTGTTTAATGAACACTTAGGTAAGAGACAGTGGGGGGTGGGGGCAACCATAAAAATGTTTTCATTTTCATTTCTAAATCTGAAACACATCACAATGTACACGATTTACATTTTTTGTATCAACCAAGGGCCAACCACCAAAAATAAAGAAAAAATGTTTCTTAATCTAACGTTTTATTTATCGATAACTCAACATTTTTTAACCACAAATATTAATATTATTAATATTAGAGCTAGGTACCAGATTAACTTCTGGTATAAGTTCGTTTTCTACAAAAAAGGGTATAATGTTATTTTGTAAAACTTTTAATCCGTTTTTGTAAATTAAAAAAAAAAACATGTCAACTTTATAGTTTATTTTAAGGATATAAATATTGGTAAAGCCCTTAAGAGACGACAACTGAAGCTCCCATTGTTCCAAATGTTATTAATTTTTGGATTATAGACTTTAATCTATGGATACATTACATTATGATAACGATATAAGAGTTAGATCCTTGGGAAGGACTTTGCAATAAAGCATTCTTCGCACTCCTAGGATTTCTAATGCAAATTATGTTAATAATAAAATGCATGTTTTGTGACCATTTGACTTGCTTCATTTTTATAAGTGACCGTGTTTGATTTCTGCGATGAATTGACGGGACACCAATTTATAGACTTCTTTTAAATGTACTAATCAACCAACAACAACAACAAACTTGAACTATGTTCGGATTAACTCCCAATATCCCCAATGGAATTATTATAATTGCAACTTTTATAATTAAATTACATATAATTTGTTTTATTTTTTAGTGTTCCTGAAAAGAAAATTAAAGTTGAAATTATAGACGAAACTGATGATTATCACGGTTCTGTTAACAGAATAGATGAAGATATGAAAGAAAACTTTACTGAAGCTTTAGTGGTAAAAACTAGTCCAACTTGTTTTGAAGAATCATATAATAGTGGCGAGACTGTCCAGAATGACGGGATTTCATACAAGTAATGCGATTTTTAAAATACAAAATATATTTGTATTATGATGTAATAACAGTGTAGCACTACGCACAGAAGAAGAATGGACAGGGCAATAAAAAAGCTGTGTGGGTCACAGGACCCCCAGCAGAAGCTATGCTTAGAATTTAGAGTATGCGAATCATACGGTTACTATGGTTACAAACCAATTGTTTATTTTGGGTTAGTAACTAAATAAACATATTCGTATTCGTATTTTAAGTATAAAACTCGTGTTTGAGGATACCCTTAGGGGTGGAATTTTCAAAATGTACTATGCCAGAAACTTTTGCGGGAGTATACTCAACAACTTCCCAAAGTTTCATGGTGATCTGATGAATGGTGTAGTAATGCGTAAAGGACAAACATACGTTACGGTTTTTTTTCGTTGACCCCCAGCGCCCAGGTGGGGCTATAAGAAACATAGCTTCAATAAGTTTTCGTTTTTATTGCCGTACAATATTGAACAAAAATAAAAAGAAGAGCCTATAACTTTGTTTCAAAAAACTTCACATATTGAATTTTGTTTGCATTTAAATATTTACTAAACCTGCTGAATTATCCAGAGACGTGTGTAAGACATCCTTATAATAAAAATTGATCCTAGTCTTGGAGTTGCTCATATCAGTTTTGTTGTAAATATTAATTTTGCAAAGCTCAAGTTTCATTGAAAGCAACTAGTACACAATTCTATGTTAACATTTATTGGTCGTAGTAATTATTTTCTATTTTAGTTTTGAGTTTGTTTGTTTGTTTTTAGTGTAGGAGAAATGTGCAACGAATCGATAGTCAAAGTAGAAGTTGATCTAGTGGATGGCAAATATTATGAGTCCTTGATAGAAATCGAAGAAAATGTAAATTTAGATGTGCAAACAACAAACAACGATTTGGACGAGGTACTGTCATTTGTCTGTCATATATGTAATAAGGCATTTGCGACCAAAATGAAAATGTCCGAGCATATTAGTCATTCACATAGTGCACACTTAACAACCCAGAAAAGCAATAGAAAACAAGACGTCGAAAAGAATTTCATGTAAGGCAAATTTTGATTTGATATATTAAATTCTCTATTGCTGTTTCGTTATTATGAAAACGCAATTGAACTTATTATTCATTACGTCTCGTGTTATATAAGTACGTACTGTCTAATCCGCAGTCTATCATCTAGTATATATGAATTATAATTAAAGTGATAAATAAACGCTCCAATGCAAATCTATAACTGTAAAAATACAATTATCGATAAAAGCTTTGTACCTAATTTATTACAATAATGTGTTAATAAAATTGTATTGCCATAGTTACCCATTTATCGTAGGTAATTAATAATGTAATACAAACATTTTCAAATAACCGTTGACTGTTGATTTACTCACACATAGTAAGTTAGAAAAATTATGATATTATTTGGTTTTTCATCATTTATTGGTAGTTTACGTAAACAAAATATTTCATACAATTTTAGAACTTATTAGACTTATAAGACTATTTAAAAAAAAGTTATTTCAAGTTGAAAAATGTGTACATTTGTTTGGGGGTTTTCTCGATTTTTAAGGCAAAAAAAAGATTGGTCTTTTCAAATTTTTGGTCTAATATAGTACCTTACGATCGTATCTTAGGTATGATTTTTGAGCTATAGAGACGCAACACATAGAAATCATGGGTTCAGCAGTTTAAAAAAAATGTTTGGATCTTGACAATGAAAAAAAAAATTTTAAAAACATTGTTGTAAAAACATTACCTTCTCAAATTCGCATTGAAGCATAAAACAAAACAAGTAAAACACATTTTTATATGCAATAATAATATGATGTCTAGTACTTGTTCAGTTAGACTGTCACGCTATGGTTGGAGGAATAATGGACTTTTTAAAGTAACAAAAATAGTTAAAATTATTGTAAATTTAAAGAAATATAATACATTTTTATAAAACCTTGTTGTTTAATGTTCGACAATTTTTTGTTATAGTATCAATCATACAGCTCATGAAGTAACTAACGGATACACCGGAAACATCAGACCACCCTACAAATGTGAAGTGTGTTCCGAGGATTTTCTTGATAAATCCACTTTCACGCTACACGAACGCGTGCACTCTGGTGAAAAGCATTACAAATGTCCGGTGTGCTTAAAATTGTTTACTCGAAAATACTTTTTTGAACGACACAATCGCGAGCACACTGGTGTAAAGCCTTATAAATGTTATGTGTGTTCAGAGTCATTTTCTCAAAAATACCTTTTTGAACGACACAATCGCGTGCACGCTGACGAAAAGCTTTATAAGTGTAATGTGTGCCTTAAATCGTTTTCTAAAAAACCTTCGCTTACACTACACGAACGCGTGCACACAGGTGAAAAACCCTACAACTGTTCTGTGTGCTTAAGAACATTTGCTTATAAAGGCTACCTCACAGTACACTCACGAGTACACACCGGGGAAAAACCCTACAAATGCCACGTGTGCTCAAAATCTTTTTCTCAAAAACCCAACCTCACAATACACCAACGCGTGCACACTGGAGAGAAGCCCTACAGATGTGACGTGTGCCTGCGGTCATTTTCTGTAATATCCAACCTCAAAAGACACAAATGTCCACAAAAACAATCATGAAAAGCTCAGTCAATAATTTATACAAAACCTAATCAATTATTATTTAAATATAAAATCAGTTTGACTTACCCCACTTTAACCTGTAGACTTGTTTGTAGTGGTTGTTTGTCATGTTCTGTAGCAAACGTTAATCACACTATTGATCTATTATTGGTTATATTACATTGTGAGTAAACTGCATCAATTTCATTTGTTTAATTTTAATTAATATTCTCTAATGGCATGGTCTACAATTGACACGGTTACCATTTCATTTTACTCTTTTACTTTTTTATATATGATTATTTTTAATATTTATAAATTTTTGTATATATTTATTAAGTACACGTTGTACCCCATATGTAATTAGAAAGTCGACGTAGACGTTTTTCATTTAAAACTGTAACTAGTGTATATTTTTAAACTTATATAATATGTACAATATGGTCGATTTTAATCCCAAATTACACGAATGACGAGTTGTGCCGGTGTAGCACTCGCGTATGGTGGACAATCCCCACCAAATATATTTATATAAACTGCTGATACGTAACACCTCTTTCTTTTTTTTTAATATTTAAAATATAATCAAAAATAATATACTTAACCATAATTACATTTTTAATATTATATAGATAGACAATACAAATTATTACAAAATCAATATCAAATTACAATATTTTGTAAAAAAATTAAAATTATGTGTAGTAAACATGTTTTTATAATATGCAGAAATAATACAGTAACATACTTATTAATAATCACAAGGAGAAAATCGTCAACAAGTCATTTTGGCCTTGAAATTCTAAAGACCATGAGTATTTGTCGTACACCGTTATTAAAATGCAAGTTTAACATGGGTATTAATTTTCAGTGTATTTTTTTTACACAGCATAAGAGTTTTGAGTTAGGATGGGAGGGGAAGTGCGGTTTGGAAATGCGCGCAGATAAAAATAATCTTACATTCCTCCTTTCCTCCTGTCCTAAACTTAAAGCTCCATCACAAGTTGAGAGGGGGGTAAAAACAAAAAAAATTGTGAAAAATTGAGATCACATTGTATAACAACATTATGAAAAAAAAAATATTTTAATTTCCTATTAAACCCTATGAGATATTGAGTGGTTCATGATAAAAGAATCACCCTGTTTATGCTGTGTAAAAAAAATACACTGAAAATTAATCATAAATAATTAGCCAAAAAAATATTAAATTAATATAAATTAAGTGTTTTTTAACTTTGCAAGTTTAATTTATGATTAAAGGACTGATGGTTTTGATGGATTAGTTGCATACATTTTTGTCAGTATGTAAAAATATATTATAATAGCTCTGTTAACTTTCACCATGTATATACTATATACATTTATGTACACTGAAAATAACATTTATTGTTATATTAAATGCATTAACTATAATCTTTTGGTAAATTAATTAACATTTAACTTAAATTAATTAATATTTAACTTACATTAATGTGTCTATTGTTTCTAAAATACCACACACAAAGAATAAAGTAACAAAAAAAATGTGCACCTTCAATACACTCGAACGAAACAACATAATACGTAGAACAAATACATTTTGCTCCATTAATAAATTATTAATAATGACAAGGAACAATTACATTTTATTTGTTCCGGAACAAATATCAAAGGAACGAGTTCCGAGTATTTGCTCCGGAACGAATATCTCAAGGAACGAGTTCCGGGTATTTGTTCCGGAACGAATATCTCGAGGAACGAGTTCCGAATATTTGCTCCGGAACGAATATCTCAAGGAACGAGTTCCGGGTATTTGTTCCGGAACATAAAAGATAAATGAGTCAAATAGGAACGAATTCCGAACCCCTGATCTAAACTATGCATCAGTTACCACGGAATAATCGAGTGACCAGTACCCATAATATATTTTATTATTTGTACAAAATCGCATTATATTTATTATTTGTACATAACCTCATCGCTAACAAATTTCGACTTCGAAGTTCACACGTTTTCCATTGGTGAAATGAGAAATTGCAAACTTAATTAAAAAATGTTAGTAAATTTACATTATACTTTATAGTAAATATGATAGCATGCTTATTGTAGTTATGTCATAACTCGTTATTTTATAATTTTTTAAATATATCAATTGATAATATTTGCTCTCGACTTTATTTTGACGTTACATTCTTGGACACACCATTTATTTAATAGGTATTATAGTTTAATAGATAATTTAATACAATACGAATTCAATTAGCTTTTTTATTTTAGGTTGAATGCTTTTTTCCGAAAATCTTTTATCATTTAAAAATCAATGTTATCATGTCAGAAATATCTATGGCGTTGAGAATAGGCTATACCAATTACTATGGAAATGTCTTTTCAATTGGACCCAAGACTGAAGACCTTACAATTTTATATCAAGGTGTAAATTATAAATATAAAGCATTAATTTAATAGGTAAGTTTATTAGAGTTTAATGGGTAATTTAATACAGTACGATTTCAATTAGCTTTTTTAATTTAGGTTGAATGCTTTTTTACTGAAAATATTTCATCTTTTAAAAACCAATGTTATCATGTAAAATTGGTTTTGAGTATGACATATCAATTGCTATGGAAATGTCTTTCCAATCGGACCCAAGACCTTACAATTCTATATCAAGGTGTAAATTATAAGTATAAAACATTTATTTCTATTGTGACATTTTTTCATGTGAATGTATAATATCAACACTAAGCAATTTGAATGAAAAGTGTGTTGTGTTAACTTAAAATAATTATTAATGCATGTATTTGTGTATGTGGGTTGATAATACTCATATACCCGTTTCATTTATTTTTAAAAATATCAGTAATTAATGTATGATTTTCATACTACTACATACAAGGAATCACTTCTTGATCATACCAATATTTATAATAATATGTAAGTATATTATTTTTATTTGATTAAACTTATCTAAGGTAGTTCAAATGTCTGCTTTTAGTTTAGTTATTTCTTACAATGATATAACCCATATATTGTGTGTCTGACATACATTACGGATATTTTATCATAAAGTTTTAGCTATAACTGACACAGGTATTTGGCTATCAAAGTTAAATTTTATATCAAATTTATTAATGTACAATAATTCTCTCTTTAAAAAAGTAGTAATTCTATTAATTTGTATTTAATGAATTCAGTAAATCAAGTAAATTATTTTTTTGAACTTGCCTAAGATAATTCTTATAGTTAATTTTATTTATTGAATTTTGATTTTGTTAGATTTGTTTAATTACTAACGATTGTTAAAAGAAAAAAATTTAAATCAGTATTATAGGAGTTGAACAATTTCAAATGTATAGATATTGTTTTTGTTTAATATTTTTGATTGAATATTTTCAAAATAGTAACATTTGTAATTTTTAAATTTATTTTTGTATTAATAATTAGTTTATGAATATTTTATTAGTTAAATACTTATATTATCAGACAAAAGATTATTATTGTTCTTTAAATGTTATACTATACTATATATTTGTCGTTGAAATTTATCAACACAATTGTTTGACTGTGTTATCAATGTTCAAATTTTGTAAAGTACACAGTAAAAATTAATAAAAATTGTTTTTTAACTCTTTAAAGTAGGAAAATTGTCGCATACGCATTACAGCAAATATTCTTTTAACCATTATTTGCATCATTAAAGGTAAACAAATTTTATTTTTAACAACTATGCATTATAAGTTAGTATAATTGATTTTATAATTATTTGTATTTATACATAAATATAGTATACATGTGTGTATGTGTATAAAATCAGACAAACTTGTCGCGTACAAATTCCATAAAATTTAAATCCTTAAAAATGTGTTTTATTACAGAATAATTGTTAAATTTAGATACTACAATTTAGCTAAGACTATTTTTGATTTAATATTGTCACTTTTACATAATCTTAGTAAAACGTACCCGTTATAATAGTTTAATAATGTCAATACTTTAATTTGTATAGTACACAAGGAAATATCAAATAATGGTTTTCTTTTTAAACAACTAAAATCTATTAAGCTTTTAATTTTCTAGATATTAAATAGTGAAGAAAATAATAAAAATAAGAAAATACTGATTATACATAAAATCAAAATAAGCAGATTCAACTGTAAAAGAATTAACTTTTCAATTTGAAATTTTTGAAACAGACATATTATATTATAAAGGCTTTAGAATCACTATTATTATAACATTATACACCTTATAAGTTATAATAATAATTAGTCAGTACTAATAAAAAGATTAGAAACATATAAACTATTTAATTTAATAGTTATTAATAAAATAAAAAAGACAAGTTCTGATAATTTAATGTTTGCGTGACACAAACCCTAACTTTATTTCTGAAGTTTGAGTATCACTGTGTGATTTTGTGTCACAAACTATTGATCCATATTTTTATTAACGGGATCTTAATAAGAAATAACTTGACTTAAAAAAAAATGAAATATCAATGATGTTGAAAAATTTACCGTTACAGAAAAATCAAATCTTTTTTGCCATCAGGATGGGGAAAACAGAAAAAAAAGTAAAAGTGCTTTGAATCACAGTTTGGAACTACCGGCTTAAGTTAAGTCGATAATTAATACAATTTCAAACTTAACTGTGATTTTGTTGTAGGTTCCTAAAACACTGTTTACAAACATCTAGTCTTTAGACATCTTAATCATTTAAACACAGTCCACTTTATTGCATTATTTTTTATTAATAAAGTTGTTTATATAATAAAAAAAAGTTAGTTATAAATGTAAAATAAGCAACATTTTAAATATTTACTGTAGAATTAAAATAGTAAGCAAATTAAATCCAAAATTCCTTATTTAGTGTAAATTGTTTAAAACAATTATTTGAGCACAGAACATATTTTGAATAAATTGAACATAACTAAACAAATAATAGTAACGCTTCGCGACGCTTGTCCATTCAATGTATGCACTTATGAGATTGTAAGCCAAATTTTAAAGCTATTGTTTACTACCTATAAAAACTAAAAATTATAATTTTCAAATAGCATAATAATGATCTGTTGTACTGTGCTGTTACTTGTTGAATGTATACCATAGATAGTAGAAAAATATGATAACTAATGATAATAATATTTTGTATTATCATAGCAGCAGTTATCAACCTACTTGTACCACGGTTTTTGATTGTTGTGGTTAAATAGCCATTCGTTAGCTGCTGTCAATATAGGTCTGTCAACCTACCTGTCATGACGGTGTGTTAGAAAAGTCGGTAATCTATAAATATCACAAAACATTGTATTGTGTTTGGTTATCTGTGTACTCATCTATCGGACAATGCGATCATAAATAAGTATTTTATTGGCTCCCGGTCTTTGGAATACCAAAGAAATATAACAATATTTAAGAGAAAATGTAATATCTTTACAAAGTCATAGCTAACGACTAGATGGATAAAAATTAATAATTCAAACGATAACATATTTTAAAATTTTTTGCCTACAAATTTATGGAATTAAAAACATATGTTGCCATTTGAAAACGTGAACTTAGACCCTTTTTATCGTATAAGGGATGAAAATAAAAATTTTCGAAGCATTGAAAAATATAGTAAAACTTATACCTAAAAGAAGAGGAAAAATGTTTTTTTCAAAAAATTCATATTTTCCGAGAAAATGAGTGTCTTACGTTAGTTGGATCACCCTGTATATTATGGATTATATGCATTGATAGTTTTAAAAGTCAGAATTATCTAAACTATTTAAATTATTATATTTACTGAATTTCTCTTTATACCTAAGATTTTTTTTAAATTTTAAGTAAAATAACTATTGTTATGTGTTGTAACTCATTTACCCCGTTACAAGCATGCTTAATGGAGTAAATTAATGAAAACGTTAACTTTGTAATTTATATTGTAATGTATAGCAAAGATTTATATCAATAAAAAAAAATACAAGTTGCTATAAGATATTGCAAAATCACCCCTCCCTAAAATCTTCTTATTGAAGGGGAAAAATTACAATGACCTTGAAATAACATTGTATTACAAAAAAACCAAAAACAATTCACGTAAATTGTTTTTTTTTTTTATTCTAGAAAATCGTCAATAAGTCGAGTTGGCCATGAATTTCTTGAGACCTTGATTTTGTCGATTCGTGTATTTCAATTTATCTAAACAGTGGAAATGGTAACGCATATCGAACAACCCAAGTGTTTTTCTATAGTAAAAAAAATGTGTTTTTGAGTTAATGCTTAGACGAACTCGGTGTAACTTTTGAAACACATGCGCCAATGTGCGAAATTATACAAAATCCGCACTCTTTAACAATTATTAAAATAATTTATACACCTATGCAATGGTCTTATCATTAATGACTTATTGGTTCGTATTGGCCTAAAACGGAACTCCTAATTTGTTGAAAATTGTTCACCATCTTTTATGGTCTCTGCCGTTTTAAATATTTTCAAATTGAGCAAACACAAAGAAGCAATGGGTATTTTTAAAATTGATAAAAAAATGTTTATTGAACTCAAATCGAATGTTTTCGCAATGGTTTAAAGATGGAATGAGTACGCTTTAGATTAATTGCAATTTTTTAGTATTTCTTTTTTGAAAACATTTTTGGTTATCATACATTTTACAATATTATAAAAATACTAAACATTAACCTTTTTTTTTATTATTTTCCATAAGCCTATCAACTTCTAAAAACTTAAATAGTAACTTATGTACATATTTAATTAACTATTTAAACTGAGAATTATTTTCTGAATAATATACTGGTCGATAACCAGTTTTGGCTAATTACTTTGGGAGTTATTCAACATTAAAATTGCGGACGGGAGGAAGGGTGGGGCGAAATAATATTTTTTCTGCTGGCACCTATGCTTCTGTAAAAATACTGAGCTGTGAAAAAAAAATAGAAAAGGGAAATGTTTAGTTATAGTTTTATAATATTGTAAAATAACACCAACTTAAGTGTCTCCAATTATTATAAAAGCTACAAAAATGCTATTATTTTAAGAGAAAACTAGTGTCCTGTCCTAATGAATCAATCAATTTTCTAGTGTATTTTGATTTATCGAAAATAGTAGAATAACATGTTTTTGTAATATACTCGAAGTAGTTATATTTATATTTTATATTGGGTGTTTGCTTTACAACGATTTATCATTTTGTTTTCTTTATCGATGTGCAAAATGTAGTCATAAAAAACGAATTTAGCAAAATAACGACCGGAAAGGCATAGAACTTTTCCTTAAAAAGTTCTTTTAGTTCCTGGCGTGCAAATTGTAAAATTTATTATCTACATTTTCTATTTTTATGTAATGGTATATAAGATCGAAACTATTGTCTTTATCATAATATAATAGGTAGATGAAAAAAAAAGGGTTAAGGAAATAAATGCCCTCTTGGCCGACCAGACATGAATTGACATTTAACCTAACAAATGTTTTTTAATAAGTTTCTTGGGTTTTCCGGTTAAAAAAAAAACATAATACTGCTACAGTTTTTTATATTTAAACATAATAAATCAAGACTGTCACATTTCGATTTGAGGCGTTTTAACTTTCAACTTGATAATAATTCTTAACCAGATGACACTGGTGAAATAATAACAAACTGCCACATTTTGTCTTGTAGCAATATATAAATAATCTAAATAGAAAAACAAAATTGCTCATTACGGCTTATAAAATATTTAAAAATGGTAAACTGGCACAACAAACAAATTTGGCAGTTTGGTTTTAAAACCTATTTGCTAAGTAGCCGTAACCACAAATTGTGGTGTCTGGCTGAGTTTTAACTAAGTAGCTTGAAATTAAAATAACAAGCACCGGGTAACAAAAAAATAATTGAAAAGTATTAAAATTAAAGCTTTCAAAGGTTAAATTAACTATTTGGGGACAGGTTCAATCTTTAAGTTGTATTTCCTCAGAACTTGAGTTGTGGCAGTCTTGATCCAAGGGTGCGACATGATTCCTACTAATTATAATATGCAATAGTTATAGGTTAATTTCAAGTGCATTGTCATTATAGTGCTTTTATCAATACCTATTTATATTTTATATATATATATAAAATGTACTTTTAGCGGTAATATCACATTAAAAATTTATGTATTTTTTCCCAAAGTGATTTTATCAACCAGGAATTGTTTTTGTGATTAGTTTGCACTGTGAATGAGCTATAGTGACTGGAATAATGCTATTGTTTTAAATTCTTCCGGTTTTCTTTTCTCTAATCCTAATCTAATTAATTTGTATCACAATTGTTGCTATTTAAGTACTTTTTTTAAGCATTATGGACATCTTAAAAGTAATAGTATTTGATTTGTTTGGTTTTCAAAACGCAAAAACAAAATTTAGGACAAAGTGATACTAACTATAGTTTTTTTTTATATTTTTAAAATTTTAAATTAAATTCCTTCCGTTTTTCCAGAAACTCGCAGAAAATAATTACAGTGATAAATATCCAGTTATTGTCTGATAAATATGAATATAGTTTTTAGACAGGTTCAGAAAATTTGTTTTTATTGCCTGCACAAGAAAAGTGGGTAAATCTCGGTGAAAACAAGTATTTTTTGGCTAGTCGTAATTGTATACTTCATTATCTATTTAAATAACACTATAAGATGGACTATTTATTTTTAAATTAAGCATTACTTAGTACATTTTTAAGACACGTGGTTCTAACTACTGGCGATTAAAAGCATGTGAAAAGACTTTCGAGATTATAGCTATAGTCAAGTTTTGACTAATTAAAAAAAAAAAGTTGTCTTTCCTTAGAATTTAGGGGGGAATTTCGTTTTTATGGTTCAACTGGTATCTGAAATATATTTGCATTATGATGTAGGTTTTGACATTTTCATGTCTTAGCTCTGGCACATAACCGAAAAAAGCGTTACCAAAAGAGCGTAACGAAAAAAGCCAAAGGGTTGGGGACGGGAGTGGAATAGGGGGTAGGAGATAAGGGTGAGATTTAGCCGGTAAATAACCGAAAAAAAGTGTTACCAAAAAAGCGTTACGCTGTTATGCGCCACAATGTAACAAAAACTACGAAGCGACGACGAATGACAATTATCGGAATGACCATTTCGGATCTATTTCGAATTAATCTGTTACGCTGTTATCTGATTTGAGATAAGAGATATGTTGTACGTTCAACGTTCAAATTAGAACTAAATAATAAATTCAAAACCGTTTAAAAGCCCAATTTCTCTATGAATTGTTTTAAGCCAGATAATAAACACTAAAATTTTAGACAGAAACTTGATGTTTTATTATACTAGCTTGTTACTGCTTCTTAATATACTATATCATTATCTATAATTCCACCACTACTCTAAATGTATTCGGTACTTCAACGAGACATAAAAATGATCTTTCGTGGTTGCAGACTCGGCTGAAAAACTTTTTTTTTTGGGGATGTATATGCATTGTAACTTTTTTAATACTGGATCAATTCCTTTGAGTAGCAACTCTATAAATCGTAAATGTTATCTAGTTGGCAGCTTTAAGGGAGTAAAAATTGAAAAAGTTCACTTCTTTACAGTTAAAATTAAAAAAAGTAAAGGTAAGTAAGTAAGTAAAAGTTTCAACTTTTACTGACTATAATTTCGAGAAAATTGGTCGAATCGAATTGAAATTTCTAGAGAGGAATATTTACTTGAGATTTAAATTTAAGTTAGATTCATTTTCCACCCCCTTGCGGCGGAATGCAAGTTGTTTTTGGGGGTTTTTAGGACCTTTTAGTTGAAAATTTGTCTGGAGTTAGAACTCTTATGTACACATAACATGTTAAATCTTAAAAAAAAAAAAATTATCAAATCATTTCAATATTTGTATGGATACTCCTTAGAGTGGCCTCAGTAAGTTTTGAGTGCTCGAGTACTAGTTTAAAGTTTTAATTAATTTTTTAAAAAGTGAATTTATCACATTCAATCAGCTCGGCCCAACTCGAGTCCCGACCCAAATTGTTATGGATTTTTCCTTTGAGAATATCCGTCGATAGTTTAGTATATCCGATTCGATAAAATTTTCAAGCTTAGATGATTTGCTATGACCTTCGAATTTCGAAATAAAAATTAACACTAAGATGTGCACAAAAAAAAAAAAAAATGAGAAATTCGAACATTGACAATTTTATATATTGTTTTTGTCGTTCGATCGACGTATTGTTCTGCTTAAAATGTATGAAAATTTATCGATGGCAAAAATAATGACTAAAACATCCTCATGTGTGCACAAGTGTATGTTTTTTGAAAATATTTTCGATTTCTTATAACCTTAGCATTTTCTATATAAAAAGTTTCAACAACAAAATCGCATAAAGAAAACCCCGAAATTTCAACAACCCTCTCTAACACATTACAAAAAGTTTAGAGTACGATGACATATTAATCAATGAGTATAGTTCTTCTAAAGCTTGCAAAAAAATAATGCACATTGTACATTTTTATCGCTTTGAAATTTGTGGATAGTAAATAAATCTATTTTATATTTGTGACTAATTTATAAAGATAACATAACTTTTTTACTTTTGTTCAACTCCTTGGGGAAGCAAGTCCTTTAATGTGTAGAACCCTATGTGTAATTGTCATTTAAATGTATTGTAGTATGTTAAGTATGTAATAAGTGAATGTACAACTAACAAACTGAGAGTATTTAATTCTTTAGTCACTCTTACATTATAGATTCTAATATACAAGAGAAATATTATCTAACGACTAAAAATTGTTTAATTGAAATGTTTTATTAAATAGTCAATGTCAACTGGTTCCACTAGAGATTACAAATAGTGAATAAATTTAAAACAAAAATGTAACAAATGTAACCCTAATCATATCCACCCTTAAACTAAACATTCATTTTCAAGCACATAATTGTTATTAGGTACAATGCTCTCATCGATATTTGTATTTTTATCTCATATATTTTTTTTTATTGTATTGTATTTTATTAGTATCCATATTCCTACAATTGGTCTTAGAACACCTAAAAATGTCTACATACGGTCATGAATAATGTAACTATACTATTTTTATAATCGAAATTTAAAACCTTTATCATTACTTTTCTAAATAATTGTATATTCACTTTCTTAAACGGGTAAACGTATTGAAAACACGTTTTAAGTTGTATTATTTATTTAAAATAAGAAGACTACTTGTTTTGACTTGTTGTTTTGTTTGCTTGTTCAAATAGTTACAGTCATACACCAATGTCCTAAATAGGAAAATAATCGAAAACAAAAACAACATCTTTTATCATCGACCTAGTTATATTATTTGAAGTCTCCAACGTTAAAATGGTTTTGAATATTATTATATTTTGGGTCCATGCATTTTTTACTTAAGTAATTAAAATTGTAGGGCAATTGTCAGTATTCCGAACTTAGTTTTATAAACGTATAGAAAAAATTATATTTTTATACTTACACCTCTTATGGAATATTTATAAATGAATATAAATGTTTGGATAATAATGTGGATTATACAAATATTGTGATATAACATACATGCTGAATTAGGCATTTTATACAACTTAGGAAATATCAATTGCTCAACGACTACCTTGAAGGTATTGAATGCATGAATGCATGTTATATTATGGAAGTCGATTGTTGAATAACTGTTTCATTTACATCACAAAGACAAATTTGAGCAAATACAATAGGATTTAAGCACAATATTAAATGAAATATCATTAGTCGATTTCTACATTAACCTAGAAAAGTGGCCGATTAATTCAAATATTTTTTCAGAATTTAAATCTAACCATCGTGAGTTGGTGTAAATAATTTCAGGCTTTTAGGCCTAAAATGTCCAACAAACTGGTCACTTCAACCCCCATAAGATGGGTCAAAACCTATTCACTGAAATCAAACTTATATTTCTTACAACAATTTTTGGCTACCATAAATTCTGACTTAAGAGCATTTTTTTCAATATCTAACAAGTAAGCATGCTGTTGCCAATACACGTTCAATACACGTTCAATCAAGATTGTCAATATATTATTTTCACTTCAAAATATCTATTTGTATCATAATCTTTTTTTGTGACTTACGAAAACCGCTAAAAAGTAAAACATTTTTTAAAAATAATTTTCAGTTTGTAGAAAATACGATACATTTCTTTATGTAACCTTTGAGCTACTAGGTAGGGTATTCTAGAGATAAGGGCTCTCCCTCCCTTAATTACACCTGTGGATTTTTATGGGAAAAATCGCCTTCGACGATGTATCTAACCTACGTTTTCAGACAGGGTTTTGAACCCAATTTTGAGTAGACTGAACCGATAGCCGGTTGTTTTTTTAAATTGTTCTCAATTGGCAATATAAAATATAAACAGATATTTTATTGAGAGTTTCAATTGAAAATCTATTCATTTGCTGTCGAAACGAAATTGTTTTTGTATTTTCTACTATTGTTTTCGTTGTAACTGTTCTTACTTGTACAAATAATTCATATGCAAAAATATTTCACTGAAAAACAACTTATTTTTGATTTGTTCCATATAAGTCGGTACTATTGGTTTTTATAACTTTATGCGAATTGTTGTTTTCAATTTTACACAGTATTTTTTGTCCCTGCATATTATTTTTCTGTTCGAATACAATATATAAAACCATTTTTACTTGTAATAGATTTACAATATACAGTATACCTTGGTTACATCTACTTTAAGTCTAACTTTAAATTTCTAAACCTCGGTTAGGAAAAAAAACAAATAAAGAAAAATATTCAGCCACTTTTATGGAAAAAGATCAATTAACCCACTTTTTAGGTTCGATGCAGAACGGCGTAGGTATTGGTTTTACTCTGATGTGGGCTTTTTTTTCATCTGTATACACTGTAACTTTTTTAATACTAGACCAATTCCTTCGAGTAGCAACTCTATAAGTCACAAATTTCATCTAGTTGGTCCTTGGGGGGGGGGGGGGGTGGAGGGGTAAAACACAAAAAACCGTACGAGTTTTTAAGTTAGAACTTTAAAGGATCGGTCAAACAGAAAGCGGACTGTCCGCGCGGACAGGGTCCGTCCAACTAGTCCGCTAGTCCGCTGCGGACTGGGATAGTCAAACAGAATGCGGACAAGTTTGAGCGAATCAGTGTGAAAACTGCCACAACCAAGAGTGTACTGCTGGTTGTCTTGCCTTGAGTTAAGCAAGACGAAAAAAAGAAAATGGGTACATGAACTAAAAAAAAAAAAAAATAGAATTTGGGGAGTTTCACCGATTATGCTGTGTTCTCAACGTTCAAGCTAGAACTAAATTGAATTCAATAATTTAAGAGGTCATATTTTTATGAATGGTTTTAAGCCAGATATTAAACACTAAAATATTAGCCAGAAACTTGATTTGTTTACTAGCCACCTTAGATACCAGCTTGTTACTGCTTGTTAATATACTATTTCATCATCTTTAATTCCACCACTACTCTAATTTTTTTCGGTACTTCAACAAGACATGTTCTTTCGTGGTTGCAGACTCGGCTGAAAAATGTTTTTTTTTTTTTTTAACAACACAAACGATTACATTTTTGATGTTATCAAACAGCGTATGCAAACATCTTAAAAGTGTTTAGCTATTGTAGTCCGAAAAATGTGAAAATTTACCAAATAAATATATTATATACAAAAATTGGTGAGATTTAAGTTATGCTCAAAGAGGTAAAATACAAAAATTTGCTCCCACTAGTTCGGACACAAATTTCAACAATTAAAAACACATAATTATAAAAACAATAGATTTCAGCTAAAATAAACGGTTTTATCGACAACTGAGGTGACCACTGCACCACACTATGACCCTATAATAACATAATAATTTATTGTTTATATTTATAATTAAATGCAAAATTTTCGTTTTTTTCTTTTAGTTACTTTAGATTTTGCAAAATTTTAAAAAGTTGTTGGACACATTTGCGATACAAAAAATATAGACGTACAACGATTCCTTAAAGATAGGCAAGAAGAAGTGGCAGATAAGAGAACATGGAATGAAACGATAGGTCGTCGTTTATTTTATTAATCATATCAACGTTAATACGCCTTATATGGGACCAGCTATGACATAGAAGACTTTTTATCTGATTTGAATAAAGTTTGATTATTTTAATATGTTTAAATTTGTTTAAACAATTTTTTAATTTTTCTAAAAATGTTTCAAAATACAATACTTCCAAACGACGTTTATGACTCCAAAATAACTTCTTCTTTTCAAATAAACACCAATTTCTTAAATTTTGTGCTATTTTGTTTTTATTTATAAAAAAAAACATTAAAAGAAACACAATTTTCAAAACTTTTTTTAATTTAAGTTGAAAGTTAACTTGATAAATAGTTATTTCAGTCATGACAAAAGTTAACATAATACATGTTAATGAAAACAAATAATGTTGGAATAAAATCATTATTCTGAAGTGTTTCAAATAATAAAAGGGTTGAATGAGTGTAAAAAATAAAATGTTTATTATTAATATGTGTGTGTATTTAAAAAAACAACTTTGTTATTGCTCAACTTTTCCTTGACATGCCACTACTATTTAGGTATATTATAATGATAAACAACATGTTATTGTGACTAATACATCCTGTTGTATAAAATATTATTCCAACAAAGAGCACGTTATAATACCCCCTAGAATGTTAGGAGATCGGCGTAGACTATTATTTTTTAACAGTTTCTAATGAAATCTATTACTAGTATTAGGGTGTTCTACTCCAAATCGACCAGGACTTGTAAATCAAGTCAAACTTATATTACACTTAAATTATTATTTTTAGGCTTTTATTTAATATTAAATCAATAAAACATGAGGTGATTAAAATCATTTAGTTGAAAATACTAATAACAAAAAATAATACTATAAAACAAAACAACAACCGTATAAAATGATTTTTTATCATGAAATACTGTACACGAAAGTCTCTAATCTTGTGGCTTGTGTATAAATCAACATAATAAGAGGTTAGTATAGTTATTGAGTTGGACTACCTTTAGAGACCATCTGGTTCAGAAGTTTAAATACCGTTTGAAGGCAATAAGAAAACTGGCAGTCGTCACCTACCACATAAGAATAAATTATTTCGCAACTCTGTAAGTTATAAGACAACTGCCTCCAATAATATAACTAACAAAGTAACATACAATAAACTAAGATGAAAATAGTCAGTAAATGCGAATTTTATCCTTAGGAACTATACTGTTCGTCTCGAAAAATAGCTACTCAACAGACTCTCTTATTAAAGTAGGTGTCCCACAAGGAAGTGACGTCCTCTCTTTTTTCTACCCCCCTTCCTTAACTCTGTGTTCACCCACGACATACCAAAGACACCCTACACATTCCTTGGCACATATGCGGATGATAAACTAACTTCAGCATCACACCACGATCCTCAAATTGCTAATCAGATGCTTCAAAACAATCTCAATATGATTAATTAATGAGCAAATCGTTGGAAAATAAAAATAAAGGAAGCCAAGTCCACTCAAGTAACTTTTACTTTGCGCAATACCGACTGCCCACCTGTTACGTTCAACAACAAAGCCATACCTTCGGCAAATGAAGTCAAGTCCCTTGGGCTAACGTCTGATAAACGTCTCACATGGAGCTCACATCTAAAACAAAAACGCTAATATGTCGACTCCAGATTGTACCTCCTAAGACCACTTTTAAAATCAAAATTGTCCTTAGCAAATGAGCTTACTATGTACAAGTCAATAATTCGTCCAGTCTGGCTCTACGGCATCCAACTTTGGGGGACTGCTAAGCTGTCCATCACCAAAATCCTTCAAGCGTTTCAGTCAATTTGCCTCTGCCCCTTGGCAGATGTAACGAACAAAAACCTCCACTATGACTTGAAACTACCAACCCTCAACAAACTGGTCAAATTCGACTACACCAAATTTTAATCAAAATTATACTCTCATTCCAATCCACTAATTAAAAAATTATTATTTGTCGCACTTATTCCTAGAAGATTAAAAAGACAATGGACCTGCTTAACGCATAAAATCTTAATTATTATTCTTGTCAGGTGGCACTGCTGAGAGTCTTACTATTCTAACATTAATGTCACTTTGTCATCGTCATCGGATTACTATTATACATATTATTCTGTATAGTTTGTAAATAAACAAAATTTCCAATTAAAAAAAAAAAATGTAAAAAGGAGCTAAGAGCTAATTTAACATTTGTGTTTTCAAAAATTGTATTTTGAGCTATTGTACTGTTACTTTTTTATAATAAAACTAACTAATTTGTAATATCCAAATCAGAAATAGGCTTTTTAGCCCCCTTAGAAAAAGTTAAAATTAAAATCAGTCCAATAGTTACGCCAGAAAATTACTTCTAATGGACAGGTTTAATACCTACAATAACAAAAGCATTTGAATACATAGATTATAAACGTTTTGAATTATTTGTCATAGTTGATAATAATTATTCGAGTTAGAACATTTTTTTCAGCTGGTAAAATATTTTCAAAACTATGTGGGTATCATGTTATTAGTCTTTTTTTTTTCGTCGCAATGTCACTTTACAAACGAGCAGGTATATATTTTTGTACTAGTATAAGAACAAATGTTTTTCCTTTCTGAGTATTCCGTTTGGTTGTTTGTGTCTTTTATGTTTGACCTATTTTCTTACACCGCAATACTGGGTATTTACCTAAGTTATAGCGAATGCCTATTTTGTACATTCGTATTTTACCACCATTGAAGTGTTTAGAATGATTTTATTTTTAAATTTCATCCCTAAAGACATGCAGCTACATACAACGATACAGTTAGGGTTTAACGCATAATTGTTATAAGTATACACCTAGCATTTTCTGGTTTAAGTTGAAATCCACTCATTGCACAGAAACCAACGGTATATAGATATTATTTTCTTACACACTATAATATTGTGCAGAATTGTTCACAATGACTGGTTGAATATTTGAATGTCGCGTTGCAAACAAAATATGAAAAACACCTGATGGTTACATGCGACCAAGTTATAACGTTATAAGACAGTTATTTAAAACTGTGATGTTTATTTTCAAAAGAATCTAACACCAATGTATATTTCCCACATCTTAATGTTTATCTCGGATCTGAAACGTTAATTTGTCTTTACTAAACAACGCCATAAGTTGTAATATCATCCCATGTTTTTAGATTGTAACCAACTTTAAATATGATTAATTACAATACAACATATTATGCACACTATATGTTTTCATAATATAATTAGGATATGATGTGTAACCAAGGCAAGAGGCTGATGTTAGGGCTGTCAAGACGATGGCATATTAGAAAGGTCGGGAGGAAAGGAGGATTATTTTACTTTTGCCTCAGTCGTAAACAGGTTTTTTTTTTGATAGAGCTGAATAATGTTCTAAATGGGGATGAGAAGTCAATGTGAATCAGGGAAAGATAAAGTTGAG
This sequence comes from Adelges cooleyi, assembly GCF_023614345.1. Classification (NCBI taxonomy): domain Eukaryota; kingdom Metazoa; phylum Arthropoda; class Insecta; order Hemiptera; family Adelgidae; genus Adelges; species Adelges cooleyi. The sequence continues at coordinate 17,660,402 of NW_026095893.1, forward strand.
CTAGCAAAGGAATCAACTCGTTTTTAGTGATCTCAGAGTTCCTGGGACCTGGAAAGAAACTGGAAAGATGTTTTAGAGTTATAGTTAGAGGCCGATCTAGCATTTTTACAACTTTAAGCACTATAAATTTGCTACCCTTGTTATAATTGAATCAAGAGAGGGGGGATTGAGTATAGGCTTGGTCGGAATACTGACAATTGTCCCATGTTTATAATTGCTCAAGTAAAAAATAAATATAAGAGTAATCAAAATCGTGTAAACTTTGTAGACTTCAAAATATAACATAACTAGGTCGATTTTTAAGATGCTGTTTATATTTTTTAATACATTTCGGATGGAGAAAAAATATTTATTTTAAAACGATTTAATATGTTTACCTAATATTTATCGAATAGGAATTCTGTACGCCAAGTCGACATTAGTGCGGTCTTAAGAATATCCTAGACAAGTTTTGCACAAATTTGGCTATTTTTCAAAACATTGCATAGGAATTTTATTGATCCAGTATTATTATACATAAATTTCAACTGACCTGAAAAATTAAACTTTATATTTTTTAACGTGTTCTTCGACCAGACTTTTGTTAAATTTTGTAAAAATTATTTTTCAAAATGTATCAGTTTCCATAAAGGTTACATATCTAATTTTTAAGTATTATTTATTAAGCTCATTCCTAATTGAACAGCTGATTGAAAAAAATATCAAATTCTAAAAATAAAATATAGCAATAACATACTATCGATAAACGTTAAAACCAAAAAAAATATCACAAACTCTTTACCCTAGAAGTGGAAACTGTTATATGTATATAATATGTTGTAAGTATATTTTGTTTTATGACATTAACTATTAAATATAAACAAAAGAAAAATTAGAGTATACTTTTAGGTAATCTCCTATTTTTTAAATAAATATATTACTAAGGTATGTCAAGAATATTAAAACACGAACATTGTTAGCTCATAAAAATCATAATTACATTTCTTATATTTTCTTAAAAGTACAAAATTTGCCTTTATAAATTTCAAAAAACAAATAGAATGGAGTTTAATCTTTTTACTAAAAACATAATTTAATTAAACTTAAATAAATTAATTTGTATCTATAATGGTATCATTATACTGTGTAATAAGTATGTTATGGTTGATATTCTTCACTTTTTTCCCTATTTAATAAAGACTGATTGACCTGTAGACATTTCATTTGTGTTTTTTTACTCCTAAGCTCATAAGTAGTCACAGGACACACAAACATGACCTTAAGTAGGGAAAGTCTAATTTTCTGAACTGCTGAACTGTATATTCGGTTGCTTATATCCAGGGGCATATGTACTGAAATGTGTGATGCTTAAATTCTAAACGTCAGCGAATCTCTAGTAGGATCTAAACTTGTAGATGTTGAATAGTAAGATGTTGATTTAGATAAGTACACCCCTATATTGTAGTATCTAAATAGTATTAACTAACCTAACCAGACCTTAGTAGGGAATTTACTGAACTGTTGAACTGTATAGTGTATATTCGGTTGCTTATATCCAGGGGCATATTAAGGTCGCCAATCGAATATTGGTACCGATTTACTTCCAGATAAGACACTGTTTGAGACGAAAAAAGTTATTATTATTACTCGCTGATAATAAAACCAGGTGTAAATAATAACGACAAATTATGAAATTGCATAATATTAAAAATATATTTGTTGCTAAGGCATATTGTTGATTATTTGCTCCTAAACATTTATTCAGATTACTTATACTAAATTTTGTATCATTGTGTTTTGCCTTTTCCAAATATATTTATAGTTAAAAATGTATAGTATAATTATTATATAAAATTGTGTATCCTATTTTGTAAAATATATTTTTTATTTTAAAACATTAATATATTCTTTACATAACTTGTTCTACGATATAATGGCAAGCAACAACCACTTGAAACGCTTGTCTAGTGATGCCAACGAGGAAAATAACGAGCCCAGAAAAACGGCCAAGCAACCTAACAGTTATAAATTTCAGGAAACTGTTAATCTTAATATGATGACTATAATTGTACAAATAGAATTGAGGCTTTGGAAAACGAATCGACTAACGACAAAACCGAATACGCCGATGGTATTATGCCGCCGTTGATTATCCCATCGAATAGTTGTATAGGAACCAAGACATCATGGAACCCGACAAGTAATCAATTAATACTATTATACGGGGCGTAATTTCCAAAAGTGGGGGGAGTATGAAAGATAGAACCTATTTAATAAAAATATATATTCATATTTATGAATATAATAAATATTTAATAATAATATTTCATATATCTATAAAAATCATTTAATAATTCCTTAAATCAATGCCTGGTTTCAAATTCATACTATTCCCATTCTGAATTATTTCTGATTGGTAGATATAACATTATATATGTACCCAACTATCTACTAGTTTCACTGTGTTGTATATATTCTATGTATAATATTATATCTATTATTGTAATAGGTAACTTTATTTGTATTCAATACTTAATTATCATCTCTACTCGCACTCTGATACTATATTAGTGTATAGTATTACAACAATATATTATTTATATAGTATTTAATAAGTAAACCGTATATTATACATTTTAAGTTAAGGGGATTCGATACCGGCCTTTTTTTTCTAGTCAAAACTCAAAACACATAATTTTTTGTCCATCGCACATGCCGAACCAGTAATCCGATAAGTAATTTGAAAAGAGATTTGAATTTGTCGTGAAGTTTACTTGAGATTCTACAAGGTACTTTTTTTCAGTTTTGAATTTTAACCCTTTACAAATTTGATTTTAAAATTTGAAATTTTATAAAATGTTTTAAACGTTTCTTATTCATAGCAAGAAAAATATATCAAAAAAGTACCTCGTAGGATCAATCCCAAGTAAACTTCATAACAAATTCAAATCTGTTTTCAGATTACTAAGCGGATCACTAGTTCAGCCTGTGCGATGGACAAAAAAATGTACTATTATATTAACTAAAATGGCTAGTGGGACTTAAACCACCCCACTATCTACTCCTTTCTCAAAGTAAAATTTATCAGGATAACCTCACAAGAACTTTCGAAACCATCTGCCCCACGCTGTACATCACATACAAAAGCAAAAAAAAAATTTGTTATAGTAGAAATACCATTATTGATAAAAACATTGTACCTAATTACAATGATGTGATAAAAAATGTATTTTTGTTATTTTTAGGCATATTTTTTTATTTAGTAGTGAAAGGCAAGTATTTGTTTTAGTTTGATTTTGTTGGATTCATGTGAGGGAGGAGTCGAAAACATCTGTCTGTATTGAGCTGACCAAGTGCCGAACCACAGTCCCCCTTAGTTATTTGTTTCTAGGGAAACTACCAAGCTTGTCGATTTTTACAAATTTGAAGTAAATTGATTACAATTAAAAGAACCAACGGCTAAAAAGAGCGAGTAGAGGATGATAATTGGAGATTCCTTGATTATTTGGAGTTTTGGTCTCTAAGCTTTTCGACACTACTATCCCATGTTAAGCGTTTGGCGTTGTAAGTCACATATTATTTTAGAATATAATATTTGTTAGTATGTAAGCGTTTTACAATTTTACAAGAACGCCAAATGGTGTTTAATGCATTGCAAAATCAAAGTATCGTCGACACTAGTTCGTGTGTACTTACTGTGGTTCGTGTTTATTTATGACACACAAGGTGATCATTTTATCGTGAACCACTCAGTATCTTATAGGGTTTATTAAGAAATGTAATTTTTTTATCATGATATGTTTATACAATGTGACTTGGAGTAGATTCACCACCATATGGCAATTATGATATTTTCGAATACATTTTACTTCTTCAAACAATTAACTCAAGAATTCAGAATATTTTTAATTATTAGTTTTAAAATGAAAACTACATTGAAACATTTGTACTTACATCGCTTTATATAATATTGTAACGATAATATTATGTATATAACATATCGATACATTAGAGCACACAAATGCTATGCCTATTTTTTCAAAATCGTCATTTTGGGTATCCATGAGCCCTTGATACAAAACTGAATCGAATGAACACCGGTGATATGTCCAAAGAGCATAAAAATATGTTCAACTACAAATTACCGTAAAATTCTATGTCCTTTGTGGGTTTTTTTTAAAGAGCTCAAGAGTTAAACTGTATACCCAAAAAAAATATCTTAAGTGGACATAGCACTTGTGCGCTCCAATGTATCGATATAGACAAGCTATGATTTATTAAATTGATTTATTTTTGTAGCACAAAACACTCATTAAGAACTCTTTTCTTTTAAAATGCATTTTGTCCAAATAAAAGGTGGAATAAATCAGCATAAACTAAATAAAAAACATGGCAGCATTAAACAAAAAAAGAATATACCAATGGGCACTGCTATTTTTTAGCTGTTAAAAAAATTTCAAAATCGATTATGTTTTATATTTGGTCGATTTTAGTGAGAATAATAAAGTATAATTTTTTTAGTATGATTTTTAAGTTAAACGATAAACTAAGTAAGTTTATTGTATGACAATAATATTATAATTTTAAACTATAATGTATTGTTACTACTTTTAAATTTTTACTTAAGTAAAAAAAAGCAACTTTGCCATTTAATAGTTATTATATAAATCCCGTACAGGAATCTTAAATACCTAGAAACCTAGAAAACTAGATCAATGAAAACTTGTCATTTAAAATCAAAAACAGTATAAATTAACACAATCTAAAACGAATACAGCAATAACCAGCAGCACAATAAAATCAGTACAGTATGAAAAGTAGAATAGAAACAATATTGTTTAATCCGAAAGTGATCTTATTGAAATCAAAACGCTTGTATAAGAATCTATGGATAGTAAGAAGCCAGCGCAGTAAAAAATAACTAAGAAAAATAGTGTAGTAGAACACTAGACCATTGGAATCGATTACAGTTAAACCAAACACAATGTTAAGTCCAAAACCAAGTACAGTATAAATTGACACCGTCCAAACCAAACACAAGGTAAACCCTCATAGTCTAAACCAGTACAGAAGAAGTTTGCAAAGTTGAGTCAAAGCAACTTTTTTTTGGAATCAGCGACCTCCGGATACCTATAATTAGCAATGAGTATGATCTGACAATCAAAAAAAGTGTTGTGCTGGGTCTAGATACAATATTATAGAGAAATAAACTTCTAAACAGTCCTAATAAGGAGGGTATGCCTGACAGAGAGAAAGCTTAAACGGTCATAATACCTCTATCCCTTATAGTATTTATAATAATGAGCGGTAATTTGTTTTTAATGTTGTAGGTACATAAGTTTGCTCGTTTGTCCGAAGCGTATACAATGCGCCTTACATCACACAATTCATCGAGATATACTTGTTTAGTTGTTTTCATACAAAGTACATATTTTAATTATATTCTACAGCATAATATTGCGGCACGGTAAATAGTGTTCGCATATACAATTTAAATTTTAGTATCGCGACAAGAAAAAAAAATGTTGCAAAATAATATACGAAACCGTAATTTCTTATAAGACAACAACATGTGTTTTATTCGTATAGAGTGTATGTCTTATATTATGTTAACCAAAAAATATATATCTGTAATGGTAGAAATACCGTTATCGATAAAAAGAAACCACTGTAACTAACGACAATAATGTGTGCTTAAAAATGTATTTTTGTTATTATAGGATGAATACGATTAGGACTGCCCATCTTCTTCTTCTAATTATGTATTGCCATAGATACACTTAATATAATGAAAATATCTTTTGGGGTATCTGTTGACTGTTGATTCGCTCATACATAGCAGCCGAGTAATTGACTACGTTTAAAAACTTCCTTTTTTTTTTGGTGGGGTGGGTAGGATTTCCTTAGTTAAAAAGAGAAGATTGATTATATAGAAAATTGTATATGTTATAGATCCAATTTGGATCTACCTTAGGTCTAATTATCAGACTTTAAAATCTAACAAAAGCTATGCGAAGAAAAAGTTCCCATTATATTACTATTTTGGTTTGTCAAGATAATCAATGTGACTCTTGTCATTACAATGATTTATTAAGTTTGTTTTTTATTATTAATCGAGCTAAATTCTAAGTAACCAAGTATTATTTTGTAATCTATTTGTTATGACTTGTGATAAAAATGACTTGCACCTGTTAAATACCAAAGCAGTAGCAGTCGTTTTGGATGACGAAGATTAACAACAATAAAATAGAGACATCGGTCGGTAAAAGGTATTGAGAAATAATTAAATTTATGAAATTGGATATGGTATAATTTCAAAAAGATTCGTCAGGAATAATTGAAATCTATTATGAAAATTCAAATTCGGCATGGATGAAATTCGTTTAGGGTAAATTAAGTTTGAAAAATCTAAGGGACAGAAGCCTCTCCGTCTAAGTAGGTACAATCTAAATTGTAATATTCATAAGCAGAAAAATATTGTGCACGAATTTACAAAAATTTGTTGTCAATAGAAAATGCACAGGTGTTAGAGAGAGGCCTCTTACTGATGTCAAGGTGGATTTCGTTCGGTTGCGTTAAACACGGCCTACATATTGATTCTAATAGCTCCAAGTAAATTTATAATGTCTTTAAAAGTATAAAATAAAAAAAATAGTACCATCTTTTTCTCGAAGGAAATATTGTGACCTGTACATGAATAGTAAAATATCCAAAAACGTAGACAACTGTTCAGTAAGAACTTGACATTTTAAACCAAAAACAGTACAAATCAAAGAACCCAAAACTCAAAGCGAAATTCTAACCGTGTTGTCAAAGGTTATTTTCAAGAAAACAATTCGGCGTAATGCCATAATTTAGGTGATACTATATTAAAAGAAACCAATAGACTTTTTTTCGACATAAATGAGCAATTGCAGTAAACATGTAATACAGTTTATATTTTGTAAAAGAGTTACACCCCAAAGAGAAATTATAAAAAATTTTAGACAATGCATAGATACAACCAACTTTAAAGCGGATTTGTCAAATGTCACTAAAAGTGCGATTGGTTGAGATGTATAATATAATCTAACATAATATTAATAATAAGAAGAGCAATATAATGAATTGTGTCAAACTAGATCAACGGTTTCAAGTAACAGAAGTAAACTTGATTTGGCTTGCCATACGATAGTCGAAAGAGCTATTGACCCGTAGGATTGATAAATAAGAAATATAAAAAAAAAATAGTCCTTTCGTTCACAAAGTAGAATAAGTTATTCTGGTTGTGTAAATAATTTCAGAGAGCTGGTAAATGTTTATATTAAAAAAATTATTTTTTTTTTTCAATAATATTATTGCATAATTATGTTTTGTCTATTACTAGTTATATTATGTTTAAAACTGACACTGTAAGCCACATGTCTTATGAATAAAAATCAAATCGATATCCTCTTAACAGCTGAACGTCTTTAGTATGTTTTATATACCTACATTTATTAGCATTCGTTGTAGGATAATTCGTGAAAATATAATTGGTAATTTTTTTGTAATAAAAGTGGAAATTGTAGATATTTTTGTATTATTTACTAATTCTAGCCAGTAGAGTAGGGTTGAAGCATAGTAGGGACGGAACATTTTACAAATAAAAAAAAATGTATTCCTGAACACCTTTAACTTTGCCGTGTTTAACAATCTATGACGCCAATAAGCCCCGACATTACTTGTTGGTTTTTTTCAATTTAAACAATTGATGTGTTTTTTTTAATGGTTATATTGATGTACAAAATTCAGGGCCGACAAATTTAGTTTTTTCTCTATAGTGTGTGCACCAATTAACATTGCTCGGCGTATTGTTACAAAAAATCAAAGGTTTAAACAAAATCATAAGTTTAAAATATTCTCGAATCAGTCAACCTATTTAAGATTTTTTTTTTATACAGATGTTTCGGTATATTCTTTTGGAGCTGCTATAGGTGTTGTTTGAATATTCATAAGAAAAAAATTATATTTCATTTTGAATAAAATCACCTATAAAACACAAAGAACGATTGTGTCCCATAATATTGTATGCGAATTGTACACATTGTCTTTTGGGTTGATATTTGATTTATGGCTGTACTTTGTGCTCTCTTGTCAGTAAAATGCGTGCTGTAAAAGTTTTAGAACAAAAGAAAACCCGCTAGGAAAACCAGTACAGCGGGGAGAGGGTCGTAGGGGTAACGGAGGTGGGGCGGGGGTGAGGAAACACAGGTTTATAAAAATTATTAGAATTTGAAAAATATGTAAATTTGTCGGGTGTGTTTCTCGATTTCAAAAATCAAGTATCGTTTTTTGTGTGTACAATTGTCCCAAACTCTATAACGTTTTTAAATGTATGACCTGAGTTAAAATTGTTATAAAAAAAACCTGCCGACCTTACAAAAAACAAATTAACACATACGCGTTATATACTAATAATAAAAAAAAATTGCTAGATGGCATTTATTAGTACTTTTTCTAAAGGTTAAATATCCTTAAGAACTAATTCGACTATTTCAACTGTTTACAACTAATATGACTAATTTTAAATTCGTAGAGCGCCGGAATTTTTAAGTTAAAAAATGCTAAATTTAAAATATTTTGTAAAAATTCAAACGATTAATTAAAGATTTTCTCTCTTGAAATGGAGGAAACATCCAAAAAAATGTACATATTTCTTAACTAAAAATTACGTTGATTATTATGATTTTAAAAGTAATTTTGAGGTTTACTTGAAACATATGTATGCTTATAACATACGGGTTACTTGGTGAATACCAATTAAATAATCTGAACGCACGGCAGTGAGCCGGCCAAGTTCCAGCAATGCCAGTGTATCTTTACACGAACCAATTCATCCAGTATTTCTTACTCTCATATCTCTGCTACTTCTTAAGATAGGCTTTTAAAATTTGAAACCTAAATTAAACTTAAATAATTTAGGACACTGGCTAAAATTGAGGCCTTAATATTAGGCCGTTTTAAAATGGGAGGATTTTAAATTTGCATTTTTGTTACTGACTCACTCACTCACTCATCATCAAAATTATAAGACACTTCCCGTATAGGTAGAAACGTGAAATTTGGCACAAAAGTGGGTCCGAAATAAAGAAGGTGATACAATTTATTTCGATGATTTTTTGGCGTATACGAGTGGTATTCTAGATATGATGGATGTCATATTTGAATTGTCAGATCTATATCCAGGCAAACGAATGGAATATTATGGTAAACATTAACTACAATATACGTTAAATATAATTTCGTAATATTTTTTTATCTTTGAAGCAAAACTGTAAAATAGTTGGTTTTATGGAAGTATTCTCAATCTCATTTTTATAAACTAAAATACCTAAGTATATATGTTTTTTTTTTTGAACAACACAAATTATAAAGCTTTCGATGATATTAGACAGTGTATGCGTCTAAAAAGTTTTAGTAATTGACGACCAAAAGATGTAAAAAGTGACAAAAAAAATATCATAAACAAAAATTTGATCCCACTAGTTCGGACACAAATTTTAACAAATAAAAATACATATTTATAAAAAAAATAGATTTCAGCTAAAATAAACTGTTTCATCGGCAGCTGAGGAGACCACTTCACCACACCACACCTCTATAATAACTTAATATATTATTTATATTAAAATTCAAAATTTTTGTTTTTTTTGTTTTAGATCCTTTAGATTCTGCGAAATTTGGGGAAATTGTTAATTACATTTGCGAGGAACAAGCAATGTGCGTACAAGAATTCGCTCTAGGTATACACAATGATGCGTTAACAAAACAATAACATCGACGTTAATACGCATAATATGGGACTATGTATAATATAAAACCGGCGTTGACATAGAATATTTTTTATCTGATTATTATTATAATAATAATAATAACAATAATATGTTTTAATTTTGTTTAGAAAATGTTTAAAAATCTCTAAATATGTTTTTTTTTTCAAAAAAATGTTTTATGATACAATATTTAAAAACGACTTGTATGACTCCAAAATCACTTAGTCTTTCCACATAAACACCGATTTCTGACATTTTGTGCAATATTGTTTTTATTTATAAGAAAAACGTAAAAAAGACGATAATTGTATTTGGAATTTAAATTGGGATAAATTTGAGCAACATTTCGACAGGTTCAACACGTACTTGAAGAACTTTAGTGATCTAAATGAACATTACCTTCTCCTATCTGCCCTCAGTACTGAATTATTGTTATATATTTTATTATCTTTATCATCGTCAGATAAGTGCCAAACAATAATCATGGATTATAGTATAGTTATTGAGTTGGACCACCATTAGAGACTATTGGGTTCTGAAGTATAAATACCATTTGAATGTAATTACAAAACTGGCAGTCGTTAGCTACCGCATAAGAATACATTCTTTCGCAACTCTGTAAGTTATGAGACAACTACCTCCAACAATATAACTAAGTAACATACAATAAACTAAGATGAAAATAGTCAGTAATTGCGAATTTATCCATATGAGCTAAACTGTTGGTCTCAAAAAGAGCTACTCAACACGCTCTTCTATTAAAGTAGGTGTCCCAAAACTTGCAAGGAAGTTACATAGCTCCCCTTCTTCTTTACTTGATAAACGTCTCACATGGTGCACACATCTAAAACAAAAAGTTTTTCAGCCGAGTCTGCAACCACGAAAGATCATTTTCATGTCTCGTTGAAGTACCGAATAAATTTAGAGTAGTGGTGAAATTATAGATAATGATATAGTATATTAACGAGCGGTAACAAGCTAGTATAATAAAACGTCAAGTTTCTGGCTAAAATTGTAGTGTTTATTGCTGGCTTAAAACAATTTATAGAGAAATTGGGCCCTTAAACTGTTCTGAATTTATTATTTAGTTCTAATTTGAACGTTGAACATACAACATATCTCTTATCTCCTATATCTTACCCCTATCACTAACCCCCTAACCCCTATCCATATAT